>NC_086448.1:805817489-806419989 GCF_028390025.1 Pseudophryne corroboree
GTGTGCCTCTCACCTGCTCTACCTATCTCTCTCTCTCTCTCTCTCTCTCTCTCTCTGTGCCTCTCTTCTGCTCTCCCCATCTCTCCCTGTCTGTGCCTCTCACCTCCTCACCCTCTCTCCCTCTGTGTGCCTCTCACATGCTCTCCCTCTCTCTCTCTCTCTCTCTCTCTCTCTCTCTCTCTCTCTCTCAACTGCTGTCCCTCTCTATCCCTCTGTGTGTTTCCCACCTGCTCTCCCTATCTCTCCCCCTGTGTACCTCTCATCTGCTCTCCACATCTCTCCCTCTGTGTGTTTCTGATCTGCTCTCCCTATCTCTTGATCTCTATGTGCCTCTAACAACTCTCTCTCTCCCTCTGTGTGCCTCTCACCTGCTCTTCCTATCGCTCTCTGATTGCCTCTCACCTCTCGCTCTCTCCCCCTCTGTATGCCTCACGTCTGATCTCCCTATCTCTCTCTTTCTCTGCCTCTCACCTGCTCTACCTCTCTCTCTCTCTCTCTCTCTCTCTGCCTCTCACCTACTTTGCCTCTCTTTCCCTCTGTGTGCCTCTCATCTGCTCTCCCTGTGTGTGCTTCTCACATCCTCACCCTCTCTCCCTCTGTGTGCCTCTCACCTGCTCTCCCTATCTCTCTATGTGTGCCTCTCACCTGCTCTCCCTCTCTCTCTCTCTCTCTCTCTCTCTGTGCCTCTCACCTGCTCTCCCTATCTCTCTCTCTATGTGCCGCTCATCTGCTCTCCCCATCTCTCCCTCTGTGTGCCTCTCACCTCCTCATCCTCTCTCTCTCTGTGCCTCTCATCTGCTCTCCCTATCTCTCTGTCTGTGTGCCTCTCATCTGCAGTGCTCTCCCTATCTCTCTGTCTGTGTGCCTCTCATCTGCTCTCCCTATCTCTCTCTCTGTGTGCCTCTCACCTGCTCTCCCTATCTCTCTCTCTCTATGTGCCGCTCATCTGCTCTCACCATCTCTCCCTCTGTGTGCCTCTCACCTCCTCATCCTCTCTCTCTCTCTGTGCCTCTCATCTGCTCTCCCTATCTCTCTCTCTCTGTGCCTCTCATCTGCTCTCCCTATCTCTCTGTCTGTGTGCCTCTCACCTGCTCTCCCTCTCTCTCTCTGTGTACCTCTCACCTGCTCTCCCCATCTCTCCCTCTGTGTGCCTCTCACCTGCTCTCCCTATCTCTCTCTGTGCATCTCCCACCTCTCGGTCTCTCTCCCTCTGTGTTCCTGTCACCTGCTCTCCGTATCACTCCCTCTGTGTGCCTCTCACCTCTTACTCTCTCTCATCTGCTCTCCCTATCACTCTTCCTCTGTGTGCCTCTCACCTGCTCTCCAAGCTCTCCCTCTGTGCCTCTCACCTGTTCTCCCTATGGGGGTAATTCCAAGTTGATCGCAGCAGGAAATTTTTTAGCAATTGGGCAAAACCATGTGCACTGCAGGGGGGGGGGGGGGGGGGGGGGGGGGGCGGCAGATATAACATGTGCAGAGAGAGTTAGATTTGGGTGTGGTGAGTTCAATCTGCAACAGAGGCGTAACTAGGGTTTTTGGAGCCCAGGGCAAGATCAATAATGGCGCCGCCCCCCCCCCCCCCCCCCACCCCCCCCCCAAAAAAAAAAATTAAATAAAAATAATAAATTAATAAAATGATAATAAAAAAAAAATACAAAAGGAAAGTATGTGCAGACGCCACCGGTGTCACTGCATATAAAGATGTCAGGGTGTGTATGTATGTGTATGTAGGTGCAGTGGTCAAAGTTGAATTTTTGAAGGTGGAATGAAAGAGTGCAGATAGCAATTATGCGCGCGCCTTCCGGAAAAGGGGCGTGGTCACTCAAAAGGGGCGTGTCCTTCAGTGTAGTAGGACCCCTTATACTATCTAGTACTGGTGCCCCTTTGACATTATAGCACACGGTATGAGCCGAAATTCACATTATAGCACACAGTATGAGCCGAAATTCACATTGCCCCACACGGCATGAGCCGAAATTCACATTATAGCACACAGTATGAGCCGAAATTCACATTACCCCACATGGTATGAGCCAAAATTCACATTATAGCACATGGTATGAGCCGAAATTCACATTAGAGCACAGAGTATGAGCCAAAATTCACATTAATCCACATGGTATGAGCCAAAATTCACATTACCCCACATGGTATGAGCCGAAATTCACATTACAGCACACGGTATGAGCCGAAATTCACATTACAGCACACGGAATGAGCCAAAATTCACATTACCCCACATAGTATGAGCCGAAATTCACATTATAGCACACGGTATGAGCCAAAATTCACGTTACAGCACATGATATGAGCCAAAATTCCCATTATAGAGTTAGGGGATCCTACCCCCAGAATTAACATGGCCTGTGGGGCACTATGATGAGGGGAGCCCACCCCCTTAATAGACTAATTGCAGAGTTTAGCAGCGGAAGGGCTGCAGCGGTTTCTCACCCCAAGCTGCGGCGCTTCTGCCACCTCCGACACTCCACATATTCGGCACCACCCGGGATGCAGAGCACCGCACCGGGTATGCACCCTTTTCAGTGTGGTCTGCTGCGCTCCGAAGGGGTTCTTGTTTCATGCTGCAGGATCCCGATGTGCGCCTTCCTCCCCGCTGTTACTGTCATGGTAAGCATTAGTATCGTTTACCGCAGAGGCCATTTTCTGAGGCATATGTGTTAAACCTCAGGAACTGAGATGCCCTTCTCACCATATAGCTGTGTGGCCGAGCCGGGCGGGGGGACAGCCAGCAGCAGCATGCCGGATATCAGCAGCAGAGGGTGCGGGCTGTACATACTTGAGGCAGCTGGATATTCAACAGTGCTGAAAGCCTCCGGAGCCCGCACCCCCGGAGCTGCAGTACACCGGCAGAGGACACCCATCCCCCGAACCCTGCGTAGCCCAAAGCCGGAGATCAGCAGCATGTTGAACGCGGAAGCAGAAGCTGCTTATTGCCGGTCAGCATGCTGCTGATCTCTGGCTTTGGGCTCCGCACGTGCATTACAGCCCCCACCCTCGGCTGCTGATATCCGGCATGCTGCCCCTGCTGCTGGCTTTCCACCCGCCCGGCTCGCCCACCCAGCTGGATGGTGAGTGAGAAGGGCATCTCAGTGCCCGTGGTTTAATACATATCTGTCTTCGGTAAATGGCCATTAGTACATCCCACACACACTGATTACACACACACAGACTTGCCACCCCCAAATCCTACACACACCCACTCAGACTACACACACACACATTCTCATACTTTCCTCTCCCCCACACACACACTGGACTAAATCCTACACACACCCACTCAGACTACACACACACACATTCTCATACTTTCCTCTCCCCCACACACACACTGGACTGCAAAAATTTACACACACTGACACTGTTCCACACACACACACAATTAACACACACTCACACTGTCCCACACACACAATTAACACACACGCACACTGTCCCACACACCAGTGGCATGCGGTGAGGTCAGTGGCGTGCGGTGAGGCACTACAGCCATAATGTCTGCCGAATCCTGCCGATGACCCCTACCGCCACCGAGCCAATGCCCGCCACTGCATCTGAGCCGATGCCCGCTGCCACCACCAATGGCTTACAAACTCGCCCACCATCAACTGACCCAGCCCTCCGCCACTAATTTGCAACTCAGTCCAAAGCCGCCAATGCCCGCTGCATGCCTGCTCATCATACTTGTGATATATTGTACATTTTTATAGAAAAAATTAATAATTAGTGTTTGGGACTGGGAAGGGAGTGGGAGGAGGACATGAATGCAATTTTGTTGTCCAGGGTTTCCATTAACTTAATGGAGAAGGGTCTGAATGGGTTAAAAATTTAAAAAAAAAACTGCGTGAGGTCCCCCTCCTAAGTATAACCAGCCTCGGGCTCTTTGAGCCGGTCCTGGTTGTTTAAATACTGGGAAAAAATTGGACAGGGGTTCCCCGTATTTAGACAACCAGCATCGGGCTCTTAGTCCGGTCCTGGTTCCAAAAATACGGGGGACAAAAGATGTAGGGGTCCCCCCGTATTTTTAAAACCAGCACCGGGCTTCACTAGCCAGGGACATAATGCCACAGCCGGGGGACACATTTATGTAGATCCCTGCGGCCGTGGCATTACCCCCCCCAACTAGTCACCACTGGCCGGGGTTCCCTGGAGGAGTGGGGACCCCTTAAATCAAGGGGTCACCCCGCCTCCAGGCACCCAAGGGCCAGGGGTGAAGCCCGAGGCTGTCCCCCCCATCCGTGGGCTGTGGATGGGAGGCTGATAACCATGTAAGTAAAAAAAGAATATTGTTTTTTGTTGTGGAACTACAAGGCCCAGAAAGCCTCCCCCGCTTGCTGGTACTTGGAGAACCTCAAGTACCAACATGCAGGGAAATAACGGGCCCGCCGGTACCTGTAGTTCTACAACAGAAAAAATACCCAAATAAAAACACAACTCACACACCATGACAGTAAAAATTTATTAAAGCACACTGACACACTCACACATACTTACCTATATCCCACGCCGGTCACGTCCACTTGTCCAGTAGAATCCAATAGGGGTAGCTGTAAAAATGAGAGACACATTACTTACCTACATCCCACGCCGGTCACGTCCACTTGTCCAGTAGAATCCAGTAGGGGAATCTGTAAAAATGAGAGACAGATTACTTACCTACATCCCACGCCGGTCACGTCCACTTGTCAGTAGAATTCAGTAGGGGAATCTGTAAAAATGAGAGACAGATTACTTACCTACATCCCACGCTGGTCACGTCCACTTGTCAGTAGAATTCAATAGGGGTAGCTGTAAAAATGAGAGACACATTACTTACCTACATCCCACGCCGGTCACGTCCACTTGTCCAGTAGAATCCAATAGCGTTACCTGTAAAAATGAGAGACACATTACTTACCTACATCCCACGCCGGTCACGTCCACTTGTCCAGTAGAATCCAGTAGGGGAATCTGTAAAAATGAGAGACAGATTACTTACCTACATCCCACGCCGGTCACGTCCACTTGTCCAGTAGAATCCACTAGGGGTACCTGTAAAAATGAAAATGATACTTACAAAATTCAATCCACAGGAGGAGAGAGAGAGAGAGAGAGAGAGAGAGAGAGAGAGAGAGAGAGAGAGAGAGAGAGAGAGAGAGGGGGGGGGGAGGAGGAGTGGGGGGGGGGGGGGAGAGAGACTAACCTGCTGCTGCTGCTGGGGAGACCGGCACACACTGCAGGGCCACGACGGGAGGACGGAGCCGGCGGAGGAGGGGGAGAGCCGCACACCGCCGCTCCTGTCAGCGGCAGCGGAGGAGGACGGGGCGCACACTACAGACGCCAATAACCGCCGGGACAATTAACACACACACACACAATTAACACACGCACACTGTCCCACACACACACACACACAATTAACACACACGCACGCACACTGTCCCACACACACAAATAACGCACACGCACACTGTCCCACACACACAATTAACAAACACGCACTGTCCCACACACACAATTAACACACTCACACTGTCCCACACACACACACACACACACACACACACAATTAACACACGCACACTGTCCCACACACACACAATTAACACACACGCACACTGTCCCACACACACACAATTAATACACACGCACACTGTCCCACACACACACACAATTAACACACACGCACACTGTCCCACACACACACAATTAACACACACGCACACTGTCCCACACACACACAATTAATACACACGCACACTGTCCCACACACACACACAATTAACACACACTCAAACTGTCCCACACACACACACACAATTAACACACTCACTGTCCCACACACACACAATTAACACACACTCAAACTGTCCCCCCCACACACACACAATTAACACACTCACTGTCCCACACACACACAATTAACACACACGCACAATTAACACGCACTCAAAACTGTCCCACACACACAATTAACACACTCACACTGTCCCACACACACAATTAACAAACACGCAAAACTATCCCACACACACAATTAACACACTCACACTGTCCCACACACACACACACACACACACACACACGCACACAATTAGCACACACACACTGTCCCACACACACACAATTAACACACGCCCACTGTCCCACACACACACAATTAATACACACTCACTGTTCCACACACACAATTTACACACACTCAAACTGTCCCACACACACAATTAACACACTCACACTGTCCCACACACACACACACACACACACACACACACACAATTAACACACACGCACTGTCCCACACACAACACACACGCACACTGTCCGACACACACACAATTAACACACACACACTGCCCCACAAGAACACTGTCCCACACACACACTTAACACACACACACAAAATGTCCCGCACCCCCTGTCCCGACAGGGAAGTATAAAGAAGATTACCCCGCTCACCTGCACTCACTGCTGTTCAGGGGCCGCGCGCCCCCCGAGGTCGCGCACGCGCATGCGCGCACCTCCGCGGTCGCGATCGCGCACGCGATCGCGTATACTTTGCAGGGGGGAGTAGGGGGAGGCTCCTGGCTGCCGCTGCCTGTCTATTGTGACAGGCACAGCAGCCGGGGAGACAGGGAAACCGCCGCGGGTAGCGCCAGCGGAATCCCTGACACATGGGGCGAGTGGGCCGTGCCGGTGGCGCCCCCCTCTGTTGGGGCTGCCATGGCGCCCAGGGCACGTGCCCTGCTCGCCCCGTGCTAGATACGCCTCTGATCTGCAATCTAAATTGCAGTGTAATAATAAAGCAGCCGGTATTTACCCTGCACAGAAACAAAATAACCCACCCAAATCTAACTCTCTCTGCAAATGTTATATCTGCCCCCCCCCCCCCCTGCAATACATGGTTTTGCCCAACTGCTAAAAAATTTCCTGCTGCGATGAACTTGGAATTACCCCCCATGTCTCTCTCTGTGCCTCTCACCTGCTCTCCCTATTTCTCTTTCTGTGCCTCTCACCTGTTCTCCCTATTTCTATCTCTCTGTGCCTCTCACCTGCTCTCCCTATTTCTCTTTCTGTGCCTCTCACCTGTTCTCCCTATTTCTATCTCTCTGTGCCTCTCACCTGCTCTCCCTATTTCTCTTTCTGTGCCTCTCACCTGTTCTCCCTATTTCTATCTCTCTGTGCCTCTCACCTGCTCTCCCTATTTCTCTTTCTGTGCCTCTCACCTGTTCTCCCTATTTCTATCTCTCTGTGCCTCTCACCTGCTCTCCCTATTTCTCTTTCTGTGCCTCTCACCTGTTCTCCCTATTTCTCTCTCTGTGCCTCTCACCTGCTCTCCCTATCTCTCCCTCTGTGCCTCTCACCTGCTCTCCCTATCTCTCCCTCTGTGCCTCTCACCTGCTCTCCCTATCTCTCCCTCTGTGCCTCTCACCTCCCCTCCCTCTCTGTGCCTCTTCCCTACTCTCCTAGCTCTCCCTTTATGCCTCTCACCTGCTCTCCCTGTCTCTAAATTCCAGAAACAAATAGAGTATTACTATTTCTCAGACATGTATGTAAGTAAATGATACTTGATACATGGGTGGTATCACTGAACTTGGGAGATGTGTCAGATTTTAACCATTTATGGGAAGATTGTTTTTTTAAATAATTAATTTCTGTCATGTTCATTCATTTAATCGATAGACGGGAAGGCTTAAGAACATTGATTTGAGCATTAAGGCTTAAAGCAGAGTTACTAAATGGTTGTTATTCTTATTCTTATTACATACCCACATACCGTAGCATTTTAGTTATAACAAATGACACAGAGTAATTATAGCTGCTGCAATGATCATTTTGACATTTAGTAAGATTTAGGCAACTTGCTCGTTACCAAATTTAGTAAATTCATCTTATTTCATACTACAATGAAACTGAACTAGCTTAAAGGGCCTTCTCTCTTCTAATTTTCTTTTAATTACAATGTATTCAGATTCAGCCTATTTTTTATCTTTTACATTGTACAGTTATCAGGAAATTCTTCTATTCTCACTCTGGAGCTTCTACGTTGTTCTATGTAATTTACGCCTAAGAGCCTAATTCAGATCTGATCGCTAGGCTGCAAATTTGCAGAGATCTGTGATCAGATAGTCGCGGCCCACAGAGAGTGAAAACCCGCCCCGCGCAAGTGTGCGATCCTATGTGTACGCCGTGCGAATATTCCGCCAGACAGCGGACAGCTGCAAATCCATTCGCACTTCACTCACCATCAAATGTTTTATCCAGTCTGTGTGTAGCCCAGGACTTACTCCTCCAGTGCGATACAAACAGGCCGATCGGGGCCGGAGCTGACGTCACACGCCCGCCCTGATAACGCTTGGGCACGCCTGCGTTTTTCCTGACACTCCCAGAAAACGGCCAGTTACCACCCACAGATGTCCACCTATCTATTACCTTGCGAACACCTTGCAGTCTAAAGTTTCACACCATCCTGTCGCTGTTTGGCGACACGCGACATTACGGTGCATGCACATGATCAGTCATTTGATAATCGCCCGCTGTGCGAATTCGCACAACAGCCATCAGGTCTGAATCGGGCCCCAAATCACAAGCGTAGATTTGTCTGTATATAATATATGCATAGGCCAGATAGGGTGATTCCAAGGGCCCCATTTCTCCAGGAAGGCCCCCAATACTTGGTGGCGGGATTGGCTGCGAATTTAAGTAGCATCAGCTAAATAAATTTCCTGGGGCACCAAATTGGTTGGGGCAGCTTACATCTGTAATGTACCGTAATAAATGTACAGGGTTCATTCCAGGAGATATGTCTTCACAGTGGTAGCAATAAGTACTAAATATACAGCACACATTTCATACACGATATTGTATATGACTAGAGAGCGTTATGTATGACAAATAAAGTCGTGCTCACCATACAGAGGTGTAGCTAGGTGTAATGGTGCCCGGAGCAAGGGTATGTTTCGGCGCACTCTCCCCTTTACTGAATTGGGTGCATGATACATTTGAAAAGAAAAAATATTTGAAAATCATAAATTGGTGACAGGGCCAGTTCTAGACCTTGCGGAGCTCAGGGCGAAAGTTTCCTTTGGGTGCACCCATGTCTAAATAAGGGACAGTGCAAGCCGAAGACAGACAACAAAAATATAGGGGCGTGGCCACAAAATAGTACCAATTCACATTACACAGCACAGTAGAGCCCCTTATACACGTTCCGCCACACAGTAGAGCCTCTTATACATGTTACTCTTATGCAGATAGAGGTGCTAAAGCAGCAGCAGCTGGTTCAGAGAGAGATGCTGCAGCATCAATGTAGAGAGTGCTGTTGCAACAGCCAGGGCAGAGAGAGGTGTTGCAGCTGCCAGGGCAGAGAGAGGTGCTGCAGCAGCGGGTACAGAAAGAGGTGCTGCAGCAGCTGGGACATAAAGAGGTCCTGCAGCAATGGGGGCAGAGACTGATGCTGAAGGAACAGAAGAAACCCTGCTGTACAGCTACAAGCAGACAGTGAGACATATAAAGAAGGCGGCAGCATACCTCCCAACTGTCCCGATTTTCGCGGGACAGTCCCGTTTTTTGGGGACTGTCCCGCTGTCCCACCCGCGGGCCGCAGTGTCCCGCGGTGGGGGGGTCAGTTGGGAGGCTCTGTCAATTCGCTGCTCTGCTTAGCAGAGCAGCAGTGAATAGACGCTGTGCGCATGCGCACAGCGTCTATTCAGTGGAGTCAGAGGGAGAGGGAGCATGCCAGCGGCTCACAGAGCGCTGGGCATGCCCCCTCAGTGACGAAAATGGGGGTCCTCCCGCGAAGCCACACCCCCTTTTCATAGGCCACACCCCTTTTTCGAGAGAGCGCGCGCGCGGGTCCCGCTCCACAGAACAGTAAAGTTGGGAGGTATGCGGCAGAGGTGTCAGTGTCTCCTGCTATCACCTCTGGCTTGCACTGTTCCCTACCTAGTCTCCGCCTCCTCTGCTTCTCCTCCTCCTGCTCTGTGGCTGCCTGTACAGTGACCCGCGGTATAGCAGATGACGGGAGGGGAGGTGGGTCAGGCGATGGCGCGCCCTCTAACTTTTCCAGCGCCTGGAGCTCGTGCTCCACCGCAGCCACCCTCGCTACACCCGTCACCATATAAATGGAAATTAGATATAGATACAAATACAGAATTAGTTTCTATTAAGTTTACATCAGTTCAATCTACACATCCATCACCTTCCGTTTTACAAGACATTGGGGTCTATTTACTAAGCCTTGGATGGAGGAAAAGTGGGCGGAGATTAAGGGGTACATTTACTAAGCAGTGATAAGAGCGGAGAAGTGAGCCAGTGGAGATATTTCCCCATCAACCAATCAGCAGCTCTGTATCATTTTATAGTATGCAAATTATAGATGTTACTTCAGTGCTGATTGGTTGATGGGGCAACTTCTCCACTGGCTCACTTCTCTGTTCTTATCACTGCTTAGTAAATGTCCCCCAAAGTCCCAACCAACCAGCTCCTAACTGTCATTTTTCAAACAGGGCAGTTAGGAAGCTGATTGGCTGGTGCTTTATCTCCATCTAAGGCTTAAGGGGACATGTACTAAGCAGTAATAAAAGTGAAGGTGAGCCAGTGAAGTTGCCCATGGCAACCAATCAGAACTGACATAACATTTATAGTTTGCATACTATAAAAATATACAGAACAGCTGATTAGTTGCCATGGGCAACTTCTCCACTGGCTCACTTCTCCACTTTTATCACTGCTTAGTACATGTCCCCCTTAGTAAATAGACGCCATCATGCTCTATTGCTATGAAAGGAGTGCGAATGTCAATGTGAATAGGTAACAGCATCAGTGTTACTATAGCACTTATTTTCACCCTATTATCTTTAATGTTTAAAAAGAATTAACATTTTTAATATACTCCTAAAATATTATTTATTACTAGTTATTTATATAGCGCACACATATTCCGCAGCGCTTTACAGAGAATATTTGCTCATTCACATCGGCCCCTGCCCCAGTGGAGCTTACAATCTATATTCCCTATCACATGTACACGCTACAGATAATTTTGTTGGAGCCAATTAACCTACCAGTATATTTTTGGATTGCGGGAGGAAACCAGAATACCCAGAGGCAGCCCGCGCAAGTACGGGGAGAATATACAAACTCCACACAGTTAGGGCCATGGGACACTATCCGTACTGCCCAATATGTCATACATTTTGACATTTATTATTTAATCTACATATTAAGCAATTTACGCATCCAATAATTGTACTACTATTGTTTTAAATCTAACCATTGAAACACATACATCAGTGATTTCCCAACTCAGGGGCAGATGTATTAACCTGGAGTAGGGATAAAGCAGTGATAAGTGGAAGGTGATAACGCACCAGCCAATCATTACGGGTTTGAAAAATGACAGTTAGTAGCTGATTGGCTGGTGCGTTATCACCTTGCACTTATCACTGCTTTATCACTACTTTATCCCTTCTCCAGGCGTAATACATCCGCCCCTCAGTCCTCAAGACACCCTAACGGTCCAAGTTTTGAGGAGCACAGGTGACCAAAGGGCCTATTTATCACCATCCGCATCCAGGCTGCGGATGACAGGTGATAAAATTGCCCCAACTTGCACTGCGATAATTGATTACATCGCAGGGATGTATCAAGTATCGCGTGCAGGAACAGAGCTTGCGGTCAAGCTCTGTCCCTGCGATTATACTCTGCAGCATCATCGGGGTATTTTTCGGAAAAAATACCCCGATGTCCTGTTGCGCCCCCGCAGACATCGCCGCTACCACCGCCGCCCGGTCGACCCCCCCTCCCGTCGCGACTACCCCCGCGGGCCGCGGTCCCCCCCTCCCAGAAGATCAGTATACTCACCAGTCCAGGGAGCTAGTCCGCGCTGTTCCTGCTGGGCTGCCTGGCACCGGATCCTATGCGTTGCGGTGACCCCCGATGCTGTAAAGTGCGCTGCCGGTTTGCAGCGTCGCTTTACTACACCGGGGTCACATTGCAGCACATGGGGGACCCGGCGCCCAGCAGCGCTCACCGGAGCAGCGGACACCGGATCCCTGGACAGGTGAGTATGGGTTTTTTGGGGTTGTTTTTTTACACCGTGATCAGCTTGTGTCTCCATCAGACACACATAGCTGATCACTCTGTCGGGTCCCCGCTCAGCTCTCTCTGCCAGGGGCTGAGACAGCTGGGCAAAACGGTGCTTTTCGCAGTGCTGCCCTGTGAACTCGTCAGCCTGAGCTGGTGTAATTATCACAGGGCACACTGCTGTATTTTGTCATTTTTTTTTTTTTTTGTGAATTTGGCCACATCACATTTCCCATTATAAGTATGGGGAATGCGATGCGGGTTACTAAAAAAAAGTGAATTTAAGGGTTTGGAGCAGTTTTTCATGAAAACTGCTCCAAATGCCCTTTCCCTTTAATACATTCAGGTGATACTAAACTAAAGTGAAACAGGGTGATTTCACACCCTTTTCACATTACTTTAGTAAAAATAATTTTAATAAATAAACCCAGAGCCGGCCATAGCTATAGGCAAACTAGGCAATTGCCTAGGGCATTTGATATGCCTAGGGGCATCAGCAGCTTCTGCTGATTAAAATGATATGCTGCATGCCTATATTCTGTGTGTAGCATTTCTTATGCAGATACAGCCACAGTCTCACACAGTATATAGGCATGCTGCATATCACTTTAATCAGCAGAATCTGCTTGTGCATCCTAGCCACATAGCAATGAAAATAAGATGCATTTTCATAAAAAAAGGTGCCAGACGTTAGCATTGAGGCAAGATTTATGAGGACACATCTGTATTCATTCAGAGGTCACAGTGTTAATGGCAGTGTGAGTGCTGTGTGCATGTGAGTGGGTTGGTTGTGCAGTAGTGTTCGGAATATGTGTAAGGAGCATTATGTGTGTCATGTAAAAATGCATTAATAATGTGCAACATATGTGTAAGGGGCACTATGTGTGTCATTATGTGTATAAGGGCATTAATAATGTGCGGCATATGTGTAACAGGGTACTACTGTATGTGTCATTATGTGTATAGGGGCACTAATAATGTGCAGCAAATGTGTAGGGGCCACTATGTGTGTCATTATGTGTATAAGGGCATTAATAATGTGCGGCATATGTGTAACAGGGTACTACTCTATGTGTGTCATTATGTGTATAGGGGCACTAATAATCTGCAGCAAATGAGTAGAGGGCACTATGTGTGTCATTATTTGTATAAGGGCATTAATAATGTGCGGCATATGTGTAAGGGACATTATGTATAAAAGGGCATTAATAAAGGTTGTCATAATGTGTAAGGCGCATTATGTTTATAATGACATTAATAATGTGTAAGGGGCATTACTGTGTGGAATTATGTGTATAAATGCATTACTAATGTGTGGCATTATGTGTAATGCATTACTAATGTGTGGCGTTGCGTATAGAAAAATGCACTACTGTGTCCTCTAATATAAATAAAGAGCAATAGGGTGTGGTGTAATGTGAATAAGGAGCAATTCAGTGTGATGTAATGTGAATAAGGGGCTCTACTGTGAGGAGTTATGTTTATAAGGTAAAGTAATACTACTGTGGGATGTAATATGAATTATGAACACTATCGCATGATCAAATGTGAATAAAGTTGCAGTACTGTGTGGTGTAATTGGAATAGGGGTTACTATTGTGTGGCCATGCCCCTTGCCAGCAAAAACACACCCCTTTTTGGGCTGTGCGCCACATGTGCGAACTGTTCCTATTTAAAATATAGGGGGTACAAACACCACAATAAGGACTGCTATGGGTGAGGGGTGATGGTGCTGAGAAAGAGGTGCAGGGTCAGAGGCGGAACCAGCGGTGGTGCTAGGGGGCACCACCCAAAATCTTGCCTAGGGCATCATATTGGTTAGGGCCGGCTCTGAATAGACCCCTTAATGAGTACCTCAAGCATAGATAATAAATGTGCTTTTCAAACTCAGAATTTTGACGGATCATACCACAATTAAACTGCATATTCCTACTTCCTCCACCAGATGGCAATAGCACTCCACTGAAGCGCCTGTAACCGACAAAAAAGCAATCTATTCCCACACTTACAATATCTATCAATACACTGCTCACTTCTGCTGTCTGATGATTGTTGGGTACATTTACAGATGATAAAAAACAGTGCGGTAGAGCCTCATACAAATAATAATTTCTCCCGCTGTTCTTGCACAGCAATGTGTTCTTGTAGAGATTGCAACGGCGCCTTATTGAGTTCAGTCTCATTTTTCAAGAAGAAAACACCTAGGTCTTTTTTCTTAGTTAAAACATCATCATACGAACATCTCAGTGCCCCCTCATTTCCAGACATCCATCCATTATATTCCGTCATTTTCACAGTATGTTCCACAGGCGGCAATTCCCCTACCCCGGGCAGATGGCGCAGGTTTTCCAGCAATTCTCCAGGCCCCACAAACAAAAAGACAGCAAAAATGACACCGTTGCATAAAGCTTAAACGAAAATGAACTTATTAGGAGTTTTTTGCAGAGAATCATGACATAAAACTCACGCGTCACGGTAATTCTACAGCGACATGTTGGCGGTTGACACTTTGTATCAATTTTTCGATTCACATTTCTCAATATTTCTTTTCTTAGAGGATGTCTGAATTTCTATCCGTGTAGTGACAGCACAGACGTGACTGGGTACATTTATTATGCATGATTAAAATGTATTATTCTAGAGGATGTCTGTCACACAACGTGTCTGCAAATTTGTATTTGTTAGCTGAGGATTTTTGCAGTAAACTGCCTGTCAGCTTCTTGCGGAGCACTTCTCAATATCCTGACAAAGAAACATTAATTAAATTACAGAGTATTCCTCTCTTAAGACTGTAATGGTATTCTGAGGCGTAATGCTGACAACGGGGCTTTCGGACAACTGTAGCTGGAATTCAAATAGCTTCTCTATCAATGATCACTTTGTGGCAAGTATGAATGCAAATGTATTTAAAACATTTTTTTTTTTAAGTTTTCATTTGCACTGTTAAAAGTAGGGATGAGCAGAATCGGTTTCCCTGAGAGCCGATAGCCCCCCCTCCCCCCCCGAACATCACGTCCCTAGCCCGGATCGGAGTCCGGCTCGGGTTTTCCTGGCAGACCCGGAAACCAGAACGAGGCAAAACGTCATCATCCCGCTGTTGGATTCTCGCGGGCTTTGGATTCCATATAAGGAGCCGCGCGTCGCTGCCCATTTCACTCCAGCCCTGGAGAGTGTAGCGAGAGGACGTGTCTCCTCAGTGTCTGTGCGGGAAAGTGGCGTGAGGTGGCAAACTGCTCTTTTGTGTCATTCCAGTGCTGTCTTGTGCTGCATCAGTCCAGTGGTGGTGTCTTGTGCTGTCATAAGTCCAGTGCTGCTGTATAAGTAGAGTCCAGTGCAGTGGTGCTGTCTTGTGCTGCATCAGTACAGTGGTGGTGTCCTCTGCTGCCTTAAGTCCAGTGCTGCTGCCGTATAAGTCCAGTCCAGTGGTGCTGTGTTGTGCTGCATCAGTCCAGTGGTGGTGTCCTGTGCTGCTATAAGTCCAGGCGTACTGCCGTATAAGTCCAGTGGTACTGCCGTATAAGTCCAGGGGTACTGCCGTATAAGTCCAGGTGTACTGCGTATAAGTCCAGTGGTACTGCCGTATAAGTCCAGGTGTACTGCGTATAAGTCCAGTGGTACTGCCGTATAAGTCCATGGGTACTGCTGTATAAGTTCAGTCCAGTGGTACTGCTGTATAAGTCCATGAGTACTGCTGTATAAGTTCTGTCCAGTGGTACTGCCGTATAAGTCCATGGGTACTGCTGTATAAGTTCAGTCCAGTGGTACTGCTGTATAAGTCCATGGGTACTGCTGTATAAGTTCAGTCCAGTGGTACTGCTGTATAAGTCCATGAGTACTGCTGTATAAGTTCAGTCCAGTGGTACTGCTGTAAAAGTCCGGGGGTACTGCCGTATAAGTCCAGTGGTACTGCCGTATAAGTCCAGGGGTACTGCCGTACAGGTCCTGTGGTACTGCCGTATAAGTCCAGTGGTACTGCCGTATAAGTCCAGTGGTTCTGTCCTGTGCTGTATATCATTTACTCCAAAGAAAGGGGTTATTAATATTTAATCCAAATAATTTTCACAGGGGTTGCCCTGTGTGGTGTAGAGGTACGCTCTCCTGTACCGCATATTGTTATATAACTCCAGAAAAATAATGGAGAACAAAAATTAGGAGGATAAAATAGGGAAAGATCAAGAACCACTTCCTCCTAGTGCTGAAGCTGCTGCCACTAGTCATGACATAGACGGTGAAATGCCATCAACGTCGTCAGCCAAGGCCGATGCCCAATGTTATAGTAGAGGGCATGTAATATCCAAAAAGCCAAAGTTCAGTAAAATGACCCCAAAAAATTAATTTAAATGGTCTGAGGAGAAATGTAAACTTGCCAATATGCCATTTACGACATGGAGTGACAAGGAACGGCTAATGCCCTTGCCTATGTTCATGACTAGTGGTTCAGCTTCACATGTCGATGGAAGCCCTCATCCTCCCGTTAGAAAAATTATAAGAGTTAAGCTTGCAAAAGCACAGCAAAGAACTGTGCGTTCTAAGATGGTATCACAAATCCCCAAGGAAAGTCCAAGTGTATCGGCGGTTGCGATGCCTGACCTTCCCAACATTGGACGGGAAGAGGTGGCTCCTTCCACCATTTGCACGCCCTCTGCAAGTGCTGGAAGGAGCACCCACAGTCCAGTTCCTGAAAGTCAAATTGAAGATGTTACTGTTGAAGAACACCAGGATGAGGATATGGGTGTTGCTGGTGCTGAGGAGGAAGTTGACGATGAGGATTCTAATGGTGACGTGGTTTGTTTAAGTACGGATGGTGTAATGGTTAGCATTACTGCCTCACAGCACTGAGGTCATGGGTTCGATTCCCACCATGGCCCTAACTGTGGGGAGTTTGTATATTCTCCCCGTACTTGCGTGGGTTTCCTCCGGGTACTCTGGTTTCCTCCCACAATCCAAAAATATACTGGTAGGTTAATTGGCTCCAACAAAATTTACCCTAGCATGAATGTGTGTGTGTGTACATGTGATAGGGAATATAGATTGTAAGCTCCACTGGAGCAGGGACTGATGTGAATGACCGAATATTCTCTGTAAAGCGCTGCGGAATTTGTGTGCGCTATATAAATAACTGGTAATAAATAAATAATAAATAAATTTAAGTCAGGCACCGGGGAAGACATCTGTTGTCCATGGGATGAACAAGCCCATTGTGATGCCTGGGCAAAATACCAAAAAAGCCACCTCTTCGGTGTGCAATTATTTCTCCACAAATCCGGACAACAGGTGTCAAGCCGTGTGTTGCCGTTGTCAATTCGTAATAAGCATGGGTAAGGACGTTAACCACCTACAGTAGGAACATCCTCCCTTATATGTCACCTGCAGCACAGTCATGAGAAGTCCGTGTCAAGTTCAGAAACTTTGGGTAAGAGCGTAAGCAGTCCACTGACACCTAAATTATTATTATTATTATCCTTTATTTATATGGCGCCACAAGGGTTCCGCAGCGCCAATTACAGAGTACATATGCACATAATCAAAACAGGATAACAGTGACTTACAGTTGAAAACAATATAGGACAAGTACAGGGTAACTAAGCATAACTACACCAGTAAATGAAAGAGATAAATTCCAGGTGGCCAAAAAACTGCGGGATTTGGGCAGTTGAGGATTATTAAAGTAAGAAAAGGATAATCACATGAGGGAAGAGGGCCCTACTCGTGAGAGCTTACATTCTAAATCCCTTCTTCCTCTTGTACCCAAGCTCCTGCAAGCCACACCACCAACTCCCTCAACGTCAATTTCCTCCTCAGTCAGGAACGTCAGTAGTCCTGCAGGACATGTCACTGGCAAGACTGAGGAGTCCTCTCCTAACCGGGATTCCTCCGGAGGATCCTTGAGTGGTACGCCTGCTGTCGCTGCTGTTTTTGCTGCCGGGATTTGATCGTCATCTCAGAGGGGAAGTCGGAAGACCACTTGTACTACTTCAACTAAGCAATTGACTGTCCAAACGTCCTTTGCGAGGAAGATGAAATATGACAGCAGTCATCCTGTTGCAAAGTAGATAACTGAGGCCTTGACACCAAATCCCACCTAGATTCCATTTCACTAGGAAAGCGATTCCCGGACTGTACAGGGACATTAAGAAAAGTGTCCTCAGTGTCCTGAAAAATGCGGTTGTATCCAGTGTCCACTTAACCACGGACATGTGGACAAGTGGAGCAGGGCAAACTAAGGACTACATGACTGTGACAGCCCACTGGGTAGATGTATTGCCTCCCGCAGCAACAACAGCAGCGGCACCAGTAGCAGCATCTCACAAATGCCAGCTCGTTCCTAGGCAGGCTACGCTGTGTATCACCGGTTTCCGTAAGAGGCACACTGATGACAACCTCTTACGGAATCTGAGGGACATCATCGCACAATGGCTTACCCCACTTAGACTCTCCTGGGGATTGGTGATATCGGACAACGCCACCCATATTGTGCGTGCATTCCATCTGGGCAAATTCCAGCATGTTCCATGTTTTGCACATACAATTAAATTGGTGGTGCAGAATTTTTTGAAAAACGACAGGGGCGTGCAGGAGATGCTGTCAGTGGCCCGAAAAATTGCGGGCCACTGTCGGCATTCAGCCAATTTCGCTGTGAGGCCACTCCAGGTCGGTGCAACACAGTGATGAGATCATTAATCTCCACTCATCATGGGAGATGTGAACTACAAGAAAATGGCCGCCACGCTCCACATACTGTATTTACACAAAACATCTCACCCCTGCTGGGCTGCCATCAGGAATTGCGGGGCCCGGGACTGACAATATAGGCAGGGCCCTTTCCCAAACCTCCCCCCGAAAAGTGACTGGGGGTGGTGGTGGTGGGGTGGGGGGTTGGTGGCGTAGCTAAAAAGTTGCACGCAGATGTTGCATCTTATGAATGTGTTACAAGTGTATCACTAATTACAGATGCAAATGGAGACGCTCATCTGCTCACATTGGGCCTAATTCAGACCTGATCGCAGCAGAAAACGTTTTCTCTAATGGGCAAAACCATGTGCACTGCAGGGGGGGCAGATATAACATGTGCAGAGAGAGTTAGATTTGGGTGGGGTGTGTTCAAACTGAAATCTAAATGACAGTGTAAAAATAAAGCAGCCAGTATTTACCCTGCACAGAAACAAAATAACCCACCCAAATCTAAATCTCTCTGCACATGTTACATCTGCCCCATCTGCAGTGCACATGGGGGGTCATTCCGAGTTGTTCGCTCGTTATTTTTTTCTCGCAACGGAGCGATTAGTCGCTAATGCGCATGCGCAATGTCCGCACTGCGACTGCGCCAAGTAAATTTGCTATGCAGTTAGGTATTTTACTCACGGCATTACGAGGTTTTTTCTTCGTTCTGGTGATCGTAATGTGATTGACAGGAAGTGGGTGTTTCTGGGCGGAAACTGGCCGTTTTATGGGAGTGTTTGAAAAAACGCTACCGTTTCTGGGAAAAACGCGGGAGTGGCTGGAGAAACGGAGGAGTGTCTGGGCGAACGCTGGGTGTGTTTGTGACGTCAAACCAGGAACGACAAGCACTGAACTGATCGCACTGGCAGAGTAAGTCTCGAGTTACTCAGAAACTGCACAGAGAAGTTTTTTTTCGCAATATTGCGAATCTTTCGTTTGCAATTTTGATAAGCTAAGATTCACTCCCAGTAGGCGGCGGCTTAGCGTGTGCAAAGCTGCTAAAAGCAGCTTGCGAGCGAACAACTCGGAATGACCCCCATGGTTCTGCCCATTAGAGAAAGACTTTGCTTTTGCAATCAGGTCTGAATTAGGCCCATTGTTTCAATCCTTGGGCCTAATTCAGACTTGATCGCTTCTCTGCAAACTTGCAGAGGTCTGCGATCAGATAGTTGCCGCCCATAGAGAGTTAAAACCCGCCCCGTACAAGTGTGCAAATGCATGTGTACGCCATGCATAGCCAGATTAAGGGGTGGGATGCATACTGTACCATGGGTCCCCCTCTGTCAAGGGCCCCCCAGCCAGAGCGCACTGACATCACTAGCTCTCCATCTTGTGCAGCAGCAGAACCAGGCTGACAGGATGTGAGCAGGACAGTGTGCATTGCAGGCGGAGACACAGGAGTGTTAGGTTTTATGAGATACCGACAGAGGTTCCTAACCAGAGGAGAGAGCTGTAAGTGACCCAGGGATCCCAGCTTCTCCTCCTCCTGCCTGGGTGTCTGGGTCCTGTGTAACCTGTTATCTAATGAGAGCTTTCACGTCTAGAGAGAGACACACAGAGCATCCTCCTGAGTCCTTTCCCAGTGTGTTAGTAGTACAGAGGATGCTGCTCCTGCATTTTGGCAAGATAAACTATAGATTTTATTTTTCTATGTGTATTTTAAGGTTGTATAAGTTGTGTTTGTTCCACTACAGGAAAACATTATAAAATATTTGTATCTCTATTAGGTGGAGATATAAACAGTACCCAGGTCTTATTAAACCAGAGGCGTAACTAGGGTTTTTGGAGCCCAGGGCAAGATCAATAATGGCGCCCCCCCCCCAAAATAAATAAATAAATAAATAATTTTTTCTTAATAAAATAAATTAATAAAATGATAATGAAAAAAAAAATACAAAAGGAAAGTATGTGCAGATGCCAACGGTGTCACTGCATATAAAGATGTCAGGGTGTGTATGTATGTGTATGTAGGTGCAGTGGTCGAAGTTGAATTTTTGAAGGTGGAATGAAAGAGTGCAGCTCAAAAGGGGCGTGTCCTTCAGTATAGTAGGACCCCTTATACTATCTAGTACTGGTGCCCCTTTCACATTATAGCACACGGTATGAGCCGAAATTCACATTATAGCACACAGTATGAGCCAAAATTCACATTGCCCCACACGGCATGAGCCGAAATTCACATTATAGCACACAGTATGAGCCGAAATTCACATTACCCCACATGGTATGAGCCAAAATTCACATTATAGCACACGGTATGAGCCGAAATTCACATTATAGCACACGGTATGAGCCAAAATTCACATTACTCCACATGGTATGAGCCAAAATTCACATTTCCCCACATGGTATGAGCAGAAATTCACATTTCCCCACATGGTATGAGCAGAAATTCACATTACAGCACACGGTATGAGCCGAAATTCACATTACAGCACACGGAATGAGCCAAAATTCACATTACCCCACATAGTATGAGCCGAAATTCACATTATAGCACACGGTATTAGCCAAAATTCACGTTACAGCACATGATATGAGCCAAAATTCCCATTATAGAGTTAGGGGATCCTACCCCCAGAATTAACATGGCCTGTGGGGCACTATGATGAGGGGAGCCCACCCCCTTAATAGACTAATTGCAGAGTTTAGCAGCGGAAGGGCTGCAGCGGTTTCTCACCCCAAGCTGCGGCGCTTCTGCCACCTCCAACACTCCACATCTTCGGCACCACCCGGGATGCAGAGCACCGCACCGGGTATGCACCCTTTTCAGTGTGGTCTGCTGCGCTCCGAAGGGGTTCTTGTTTCATGCTGCAGGATCCCGATGTGCGCCTTCCTCCCCGCTGTTACTGTCACGGTAAGCATTAGTATCGTTTACCGCAGAGGCCATTTTCTGAGGCATATGTGTTAAACCTCAGGAACTGAGATGCCCTTCTCACCATACAGCTGTGTGGCCGAGCCGGGCGGGGGGACAGCCAGCAGCAGCATGCCGGATATCAGCTGCAGAGGGTGCGGGCTGTACATACTTGGGGCAGCTGGATATTCAACAGTGCTGAAAGCCTCCGGAGCCCGCACCCCCGGAGCTGCAGTACACCGGCAGAGGACACCCATCCCCCGAACCCTGCGTAGCCCAAAGCCGGAGATCAGCAGCATGTTGAACGCGGAAGCAGAAGCTGCTTATTGCCGGTCAGCATGCTGCTGATCTCCGGCTTTGGGCTCCGCATGTGCATTACAGCCCCCACCCTCGGCTGCTGATATCTGGCATGCTGCCCCTGCTGCTGGCTTTCCACCCGCCCGGCTCGCCCACCCAGCTGGATGGTGAGTAAGAAGGGCATCTCAGTGCCCGTGGTTTAATACATATCTCTCTTCGGTAAATGGCCATTAGTACATCCCACACACACTGATTACACACACACAGACTGGCCACCCCCAAATCCTACACACACCCACTCAGACTACACACACACACACACACACACACACACATTCTCATACTTTCCTCTCCCCCACACACACACTGGACTGCAAAAATGTACACACACTGACACTGTTCCACACACACACAATTAACACACACTCACACTGTCCCACACACACAATTAACACACACGCACACTGTCCCACACACCAGTGGCGTGCGGTGAGGTCAGTGGCGTGCGGTGAGGCACTACAGCCATAATGTCCGCCGAATCCTGTCGATGAACCCTACCGCCACCAAGCCAATGCCCGCCACTGCCTCTGAGCCGATGCCACCACCAATGGCTTACAAACTCGCCCACCATCAACTGACCCAGCCCTCCGCCACTAATTTGCAACTCAGTCCAAAGTTGCCAATGCCCGCTGCATGCCTGCTCATCATACTTGTGATGTTGTATTGTACATTTTTATAGAAAAAAATAATAATCAGTGTTTGGGACTGGGAAGGGAGTGGGAGGAGGACATGAATGCAATTTTGTTGTCCAGGGTTTCCATTAACTTAATGGAGAAGGGTCTGAATGGGTTAAAAATGTAAAAAAAAACTGCATGAGGTCCCCCTCCTAAGTATAACCAGCCTCGGGCTCTTTGAGCCGGTCCTGGTTGTTTAAATACTGGGAAAAAATTGGACAGGGGTTCCCCGTATTTAGACAACCAGCATCGGGCTCTTAGTCCGGTCCTGGTTCCAAAAATACGGGGGACAAAAGATGTAGGGGTCCCCCCGTATTTTTAAAACCAGCACCGGGCTCCACTAGCCAGGGACATAATGCCACAGCCGGGGGACACATTTATGTAGGTCCCTGCGGCCGTGGCATTACCCCCCCCAACTAGTCACCACTGGCCGGGGTTCCCTGGAGGAGTGGGGACCCCTTAAATCAAGGGGTCACCCCCCCTCCAGGCACCCAAGGGCCAGGGGTGAAGCCCGAGGCTGTCCCCCCCCATCCGTGGGCTGTGGATGGGAGGCTGATAGCCATGTAAGTAAAAAAAGAATATTGTTTTTTGTTGTGGAACTACAAGGCCCAGAAAGCCTCCCCCGCTTGCTGGTACTTGGAGAATCTCAAGTACCAACATGCAGGGAAATAACGGGCCCGCCGGTACCTGTAGTTCTACAACAGAAAAAATACCCAAATAAAAACACAACTCACACACCGTGACAGTAAAAATTTATTAAAGCACACTGACACACTCACACATACTTACCTATATCCCACGCCGGTCACGTTTACTTGTCCAGTAGAATCCAATAGGGGTAGCTGTAAAAATGAGAGACACATTACTTACCTACATCCCACGCCGGTCACGTCCACTTGTCCAGTAGAATCCAGTAGGGGAATCTGTAAAAATGAGAGACAGATTACTTACCTACATCCCACGCCAGTCACGTCCACTTGTCCAGTAGAATCCAATAGGGGTGGTACCTGTAAAAATGAGAGACAGATTACTTACCTACATCCCACGCCGGTCACGTCCACTTGTCCAGTAGAATCCAGTAGGGGAATCTGTAAAAATGAGAGACAGATTACTTACCTACATCCCACGCTGGTCACGTCCACTTGTCCAGTAGAATTCAATAGGGGTACCTGTAAAAATGAGAGAGAGATTACTTACCTACATCCCACGCCGGTCACGTCCACTTGTCCAGTAGAATCCAATAGGGCAGGGGTTCTCAAACTCGGTCCTCAGGACCCCACACAGTGCATGTTTTGCAGGTAACCCAGCAGGTGCACAGGTGTATTAATTACTCACTGACACATTTTAAAAGGTCCACAGGTGGAGCTAATTATTTCACTTGTGATTCTGTGAGGAGACCTGGAAAATATGCACTGTGTGGGGTCCTGAGGACCGAGTTTGGGAACCTGTGCAATAGGGGAATCTGTAAAATGAGAGACAGATTACTTACCTACATCCCACGCCGGTCACGTCCACTTGTCCAGTAGAATCCAATAGCGTTACCTGTAAAAATGAGAGACAGATTACTTACCTACATCCCACGCCGATCACGTCCACTTGTCCAGTAGAATCCAATAGCGTTACCTGTAAAAATGAGAGACAGATTACTTACCTACATCCCACGCTGGTCACGTCCACTTGTCCAGTAGAACCCAATAGGGGAATCTGTAAAAATGAGAGACAGATTACTTACCTACATCCCACGCCGATCACGTCCACTTGTCCAGTAGAATTCAATAGGGGTACCTGTAAAAATGAGAGACAGATTACTTACCTACATCCCACGCCGGTCACGTCCACTTGTCCAGTAGAATTCAATAGGGGTACCTGTAAAAATGAGAGACAGATTACTTACCTACATCCCACGCCGGTTCACGTCCACTTGTCCAGTAGAATCCAATAGGGGTACCTGTAAAAATGAAAATTATACTTACAAACTGCAATCCACAGGAGGAGAGAGAGAGAGAGAGAGAGAGAGAGGGGGGGGGGGGAAGAGACTAACCTGCTGCTGCTGCCGGGGAGACCGGCACACACTGCAGGGCCACGACGGGAGGACGGAGCCGGCGGAGGAGGGGGAGAGCCGCACACCGCCGCTCCTGTCAGCGGCAGCGGAGGAGGATGGGGCGCACACTACAGACGCCAATAACCGCCGGGACAATTAACACACACACACACAATTAACCCACGCACACTGTCCCACACACAATTAACACACACGCACGCACACTGTCCCACACACACAAATATCACACACGCACACTGTCCCACACACAATTAACAAACACGCACTGTCCCACACACACACAATTAACACACTCACACTGTCCCACACACACACTTAACACACGCACACTGTCCCACACACACAATTAACACACACGCACACTGTCCCACACACACACAATTGATACACACGCACACTGTCCCACACACACACAATTAACACACACGCACACTGTCCCACACACACACAATTAACACACACTCAAACTGTCCCACACACACACAATTAACACACTCACACTGTCCCACACACACACACACAATTAACACACACACTGTCCCACACATACACAATTAACACACGCACACTGTCCCACACATACACAATTAACACACGCACACTGTCCCACACACACACAATTAACACGCACTCAAAACTGTCCCACACACACAATTAACACACTCACACTGTCACACAGACACACACAATTAACAAACATGCACTGTCCCACACACACAATTAACACACTCACACACACACACAATTAACACACACACACTGTCCCACACACACACAATTAACACACGCACACTGTCCCACACACACACACAGTCACACACACACACAATTTACACACACTCAAACTGTCCCACACACACAATTAACACACTCACACTGTCCCACACACAATGTCACACGCACACTGTCCGACACACACACACTTAACACACACACACACACACAAAATGTCCCGCACCCCCTTCCCGCTCACCTGCACTTACTGCTGTTCAGGGCAGGGGCCGCACGCCCCCCCGAGGTCGCGCACGCGCATGCGCGCACCTTCGCGATCGCGTACACACAGACACTTTTGCAGGGGGGAGTAGGGGGAGGCTCCTGGCTGCCGCTGCCTGTCTATTGTGACAGGCACAGCAGCCGGGGAGACAGGGAAAGCGCCGCGGGTAGCGCCGGCGGAATCCCTGAAGCATGGGGCGAGTGGGCCGTGCAGGTGCCGGTGGCGCCCCCCTCTGTTGGGGCTGCCATGGCGCCCAGGGCACGTGCCCTGCTCGCCCCGTGCTAGATACGCCTCTGTATTAAACTATTAGTTTAAATCTAATATACACCATTGGTTTATATTTAATATACACAATCCATACCTCCCACCATGACCCATTCCAGCAGGGATAAAATGCTCTCTACCTGGACTTTCCTCTTAATTATGTTTGTAATAATTTTTGTTGAAATACCTTTTTTTATCAGTGAAATAGTTCAACACAGGTGACGCCAACCATATATTAAAAGGGAAGTGCAGATAGAGCATTTTGTCCCTCCCAGAATGGGTCATGTTGAGAGGTATGCATAATCTAATACACAGGTTCTCAAACTCGGTCCTCAGGACCCCACACGGTGCATGTTTTGCAGGTCTCCTCACAGAATCTCAAGTGAAATAATTAGCTCCATCTGTGGAACATTTAAAATGGGTCAGTGAGTAATACACCTGTGCACTTGCTGGGTTACCTGCAAAACATGCACTGTGTGGGGTCCTGAGGACCGAGTTTGAGAACCCCTGATCTAATATACCCCCCCACCGGGCCACTCCGTCCTAAGTGTCCCAGCCCCCCCAAAGGCTTGATCCGTGCGAAAATTTCACCAGACAGCGGACAGCTGCAAATCCGTTCCCAACTCACCATCTAATGATTCTTCTAATCTGTGTGCAGCCCAGGACTTACTCCTGCAGTGCGATGAGAACAGGCTGATCGGGGCCGGAGCTGACGTCACACACCTGCCCTGGAAACACTTGGGCACGCCTGCATTTTTCCTGACACTCCCAGAAAACGTCCAGTTACCACTTACCACCCACAAACATCCTCTTCCGTGATTCACCTTACGTACGCCTAGCGATCGAAATTTTCGCACCATTCTGTCGCTGTTTGGGCTCGCGCCTGCGCATTGCGGTGTATACGCATGCGCAGTCATTTGATAATCGGCCACTGTGCGATTTTGCACAACAGACATCAGGTCTGAATTAGGCCCCTTGCACGTTCGGATGCACAGATGGGCTTTGTAGCGCCATTAGCATAAAGTTGCAGACACACCTGCAGATCCTGCTCTCACCACTGAGCGCACTGGGTAGAGGAGAGAATCTGAATGGCAACTGGGCAATTTATAGTAGAAAGGATTTCTGCACATGCAGCAGATATCCGAACACTGGGGGGACGCCCAGCACAGGCCTAGTCCGCCCTGCATGTCAGGCCCGACCCACCCCCCTCCCCGCACAGGTATAAATGCATCGCACAGCAGCGATGCTCTTGTACCTGACAAGTAGTTCCCTGCCAGCGCAGCACCTGTGCGCTGGCAGGGAGCTACTGGCCGCGTCCCGGGTGGCAGTGGCTGCGTGTGATGTCACGTAGCCGTCACGGCTCGCACCCCCAATGGTCCAGACATGCCTCCATTGTCCGGACCGTGCCCCGCCAATGGCGTTCTAACGCCGTTGGCACTACCTGCGACTGCTCCACAACCACCTCTGCCTGTCAACCATGAAGAGGCGATCGCAGCCCAGAGATGCTTTTAGCATCTCACTGGGCTCCCGGGGTGCGCGGGCGCATGCACACTCCAGAAAAATATTCAGACTGCAATCGCTGCCGCTGCAGCTGTCAGTATGTAGTGGGTGTCTCAGATTCGGGATCCAGTCTCTAGGTCGACACTATTTAGGTCAACCACTATTGGTCAACAGTAACTAGGTCGACAGGGTCTCTAGGTCGACATGTTCTAGTACGACAATTCAAAAGGTTGACATGAGTTTTTCACGATTTTTTTCTTTTTTGAACCTTTTCATACTTAACGATCCACGTGGACTACGATTGGAATGGTAATCTGTGCCGAGCACGGTGCACTAATTGGAGTTCCCAGTCATTCTACGAAGAAAACATCACAAAAAAACCCATAAAAACCTCATGTCGACCTTTTGACCTGTCGACCTAAATACCCTGTCGACCTAGAGACCCTGTCGACCTAGACACTGTCGACCTAGTTACTATCTACCTTCCATACCACACCCTTCAGATTCAATAAGAGACAGACTGGTGTGTGGTATGAAAAGTGAAAGTTTTCAAAAAGAGTAAAGAGTATAACCTCAACCATAACTTACATCGGACCATGCGGTGTCTATTGCAATTTCAATGGAGACAGCAGCAAAGGATGTCCCAGTGTTACAACAAATGCGGGTGATTCAGTATGGATCGCTTATACTTTTGCTGATGGCGGGGTTACTCTGCACATGTGCAAAACAGGTTCTGCGCTTGCACCAAAGGAATGCGAATGCCTCTGCCTGAATGACTGACTTAGGCGTTTGTGGGGAGGGACGGGTTTGGGGCTGGTAATTCCGGTGAGGACAAGGACTATGTCATGAATGCAGGTTCCTCGGCCTTGCAAGGCCACCTGCGACAGCAGATGTGATGCAATTACAATGCAGGAAGGAGGTGTTATGCACCGCCTCCTGCATTTTATTATTATTATTATTATCCTTTATTTATATGGCGCCGCAAGGGTTCCGCAGCGCCCAATTACAGAGTACAAAAAGAAATAATCAAAACAGGAAAACAGTGACTTACAGTACAAGACAATATAGGACAAGTACAGGGTAAATAGTACACATAGCTACAGCAGCAGATGACGCTGACATAAGTATCAGGGTGGCAGAAAACCGAGGGATTGGTGCCGTCAAAGATGGTTTAAGTAAGAGAGGAAAAAGCACATGAGGGCAGAGGGCCCTGCTCCTGAGAGCTTACATTCTAAAGGGGAGGGACAGACAGGGGTGACACAGATGGGGTAGACAGAGAAGACGCATTGGCAGGGCCGGGCCCAGGTACTGTAGGAGGCCATGATTGAGGAGATGCCATATCCCGGTATGGAAAGAAAACCCAGTATGCACGGTGCCATGAAGTGTCGACATGCACTGCACAGTGGAGAGCCATGCGCCACTGAGCCAGGGGCAGATACAGGGGATGCAATCAGTGCAACTGCCCCCCCCCCCCCCCACCACCACCACCGCTGTACAACATTCTGCAGGGGAGAGTGCTGCTGCTCGCTGGGCCACCATCTTTCCTGAGCCATGGGCAGATACAGGGGATGCAATCAGTACAACTCCCCCCTCCCCCACCACCGCTGTACAACATGCTGCAGGGGAGAGTGCTGTTGCTCGCTGGGCCCACCATCTTTCCTGTAGCAGTCCAAATGTAGCTAGTAAATAAGTAATGTGGATAGATGGGGTGTCTACACTTTCCAGACCCTCCCCTAACCCCATTCTGCATCTCCCGGCATTATCAGTAACAGAGGAACGGGTGCTTATTAGACCGTTATGATCATATGGAGTGCGCAATTTGCTATTATGGGTGTGTTGGGTGTTATCAACTCATAGGAGCAGACTTGAAGGTGCACAGGTTAGTGTGTTGTCGCAAAGTGAATGCGATCCCACGTAGCCAATGCTCAGTCAGGACATGTTAATGGAACTTTGTAGGGTTGGACATACTATAAGCCTGTTCCCAGGTGTATCTTTTGCACCTAGTATATGTCTGGTGCAAGTGTCCAGTGATGATGATGATGACTACTAGGAAGCCGAGAGTATAAAGGCCAATATACACCTTTATCTCTATGCACTCTGTGCGGGTGTGGTTCATCAAATCGACAGTGTCTAGGTCGACAATGTTTAGGTCGACCACTATAGGTCGACAGTCACTAGGTCGACATGGATGGAAGGTCGACAGGGTTTCTAGGTCGACATGTGCTAGGTCGACAGGTCTAAAGGTCGACAGGAGGATTTTTTTTTTGTGTGTCGTTTTCTTCGTAGAGTGACCGGGATCCCAAATTAGTGTACCGCGTCCCCTCGCATGGCTCGCTTCGCTCGCCATGCTTCGGGCATGGTGCCTTTGCTCCGCTACCGCTTAACTCAGCACACTTTACCGTTCCAATCGTAGTCCACGTGGATCGTTAAGTATGAAAAAATTCAAAAAAATAAAAAAAATGTGAAAAACTCATGTCGACCTTTAGACCTGTCGACCTAGCACATGTCGACCTAGAAACCCTGTCGACCTTCCATCCATGTCGACCTAGTGACTGTCGACCCATATAGTGGTCGACCTAAACATTGTCGACCTAGACACTGTCGATCTTCAGACCGGATCCCCTCTGTGCGGGGGTTCTGCTGCCAATTTCTGCTCAGAACCGTCACATACCCATAGTGCCTAGGACAACTCCAGCTGTAAATACTGTACCACGGCTGTTAGGTGGCAGCTACATGTGTTGAACTGTATCTGAACTGTATCTAGAAGGAGAATTCTGATTTTAGCTAAAGGGAAGTTAATCATCTCTTTCATTTTGTTGTCAGTGGTGCAGGACGTTCCCTGAGGAGCGGGCAGGATAGGTCACAGCTAACCAGTCATTATCTGTTATGCATCAGCCGATCATTCCATATTCAGGAATCTGTTCCACGATGTGAATGCGAGAATAAAACAGACATCATTAAACATATTACATTTGTCTGGCAGAAATACTCATCTCATAGATTCCTGATAGCATCCCTACTCCTCGGTAAAGCCATTGACTAGAGTAAAGGGCCCCATACACTAGAACGATAATAGCCGATTTCATCCGATTTCGGCCATTTGGGCCGATATATCGGATGAAATCGGGCATTACGAATGTGTTTTACATCCAATACGATGCGCGTTCCCGTGAGCATCGGACCGGATCCCCTAGATTGACTGTGCTGCACTCAGGATATGTCGGACCCCGCAGGCATGGCTGGGATCGCAGAAGATACATTGTACGCAAAAGGACCGCATACGATGTATCATATGCTATCCTGACGCCGGGGTGATCGTCTGCGACATGAGGGTTCCGACATGACGCATTAGTGTATGGGGCCCTTAAGACATCTGCCTTCAGCTGGCAAAACCACTGATGGATTCACTGTCCAATTACTACACAAGTCACTACCCAACCTGGGCAAAGTGATGGTTTCTGGTACACATTTGTGCAGGGCCGTAACTACGTGTGTGTCGGCTGTGTGCATGTATGCTGCATGTTTGTGTAAGTATGGTGTGTGTGCAGGGCCGTAACTACGTGTGTGTCTGGCACACAGTGCAGTTGCCCTGAGGACGCAACAGGCAGCGGCATGTAATGAGTCAAATTGACTCAATACATGCCGCCTCTGCTGTGTGCGCCACGCTGTTAAGGAGAGAGCAGCGCCGGAGGCAGCGAAGGAGGAGGAGGGAGGGGGACTGGAGCCGCAGCAGCGCTATGTAATTGGTAGAGGCGCCGCTGCAGCTGTCCCCTCTCCTTCCGTATTGGCTGCTCGGTGCTGCTATGAATGCTGGGATGCGGTTCCTTCATCCCAGCATTCACAGCAGCGCCGGGCAGCCAATATGGAAGGAGAGGGGACAGCTGCAGCGGCGCCTCTACCAATTACATAGCACTGCTGCGGCTCCAGTCCCCCTCCCTCCTTCTCCTTCTCCCCTGCATCCAGAGCTGCCAGCACGAGGAGCCTGACTGCCAGCGGAGAGAGATGGTAAGTCTATCTCTCTGTCTCTGTCTCTCTCTGTTTCTCTGTCTCTCTCTCACTTTCTCTTTCTCTCTCTCTCTCTCTCTCTATTTCTCTCTCTATTGCTCTATCCTGTCTGCCGCAATGTGTAAAAAGGGGGACACTGTCTTCCGCAATGTGTAAAAAGGGGGACTGGCTGCCGTAATGTGTAAAAAAGGGGACGATGTCTGCCGTAATGTGTAAAAAGGGGACTCTGTCTGCCGTAATGTGTAAAAAAGGGGACGCTGTCTGCCGTAATGTGTAAAAAGGGGACGCTGTCTGCCGTAATGTGTAAAAAAGGGGACGCTGTTTGCCGTAATGTGTAAAAAAGGGGACACTGTCTGCCGTAATGTGTAAAAAGGGGACGCTGTCTGCCGTAATGTGTAAAAAGGGGACGCTGTCTGCCGTAATGTGTAAAATGGGGACGCTGTCTGCCATAATGTGTAAAAAGGGGGACTGTCTGCTGTAATGTGCAAAAGGGGCTCTACCTGGTGTAGTGGGGCTACCGTGCAGCGTAATTTGAATAATGGAGACTACTGTGCACCGTAGTATGAATTGGTATTATTTTGTGGCCACGCCCCTTCCCCATGAGGCCACGCCCCTATATATTTTCACGCGCCTACGGCATGCACTGCCCCATCTTGCATGGGGGGGGGGCGCGCCAATGCCGTTTCTTGCACACAGCGCTAAAATGCCTAGTTACGGCACTGCATTTGGGCCTGTTACTGTGACCATGCTCTCGTGCCTGAAGGGGGTCAGAGGGTCGGGTGTTTTCAAACTGTATTTGCCAACACATCTGTTATATTACATCTGGATTTATTTGTATTATTATTATTATGATATTTTATGTATATGGGTTCCATAGTGTCGCACATAGGGGATAGAACATACCACAGGATCACATAAGTAGGAAGGGACCTAATTAGACACTATTAGACAAGTTCACAAACTGAAATACTGTATATAATTACAACTTGAAAATATCATAATTATGCAGAGAGAACAAAAGGAGAGATGGCCCTACCTACAAGAGCTGTCATTTTAGGGGGGATGTGGGTGGGCACAGAGGGCAGAGGGCAGCAGAGATGGGGAGGTGGAGGCAGGACAGTTAGGGGGTGGGGTGGTAGGCTTGTATGAGACAAAAGCTCTAAGAACGGGTTCTGTATGATTTACCGACAGACACAATATCGATGGTTAGAATCCCGACAGCCATTGGCCTACAGTCAAAATACCGACATGATCAAAATACCAACAACCATTATGTTGACATGTTCAAAATGGCGACATAGCCAGAATACCAACATTTGAAATGCCGACATGTCAAAATACCGACACAAGTTTTTCTGTCTTTTGTGTGTCGATGTCGACATAGGTCGACATGGACACCGTCCAAGTGTACCGCTGCACTCGCCACACTATTATATTCCCTCTCCAGGTCCACTGGGATGGTATGAACAAGTCTGTTTTTTCGGCAAAAATTCCTAAAAAATGCATGTCGGCATTTCAAATGTCAGTATTCTTAATATGTCAGCATTTTGAACATGTCGGCATAATGAGTGTCTGCATTTTGACCGTTCGGTACTTTGACTGTCGGTCAATGGCTGTCGGGATTATGACCGTCTATATTGTGTCTGTCGGTAAATCAACTGCTACCCTTAACGACATATTTAAAGGCTGGGAGGGCAGTACATAGATTGGATGCAGCACAAGAGAAATCCTGAAGCTGGGAGTGGAAAGAGGTGATCAGGGAGGAGGTGAGGAGAGAGCCATAGGCAAAGTGAGGTGGTTGGGAGCGAGAACCCGATTCAGAACTGGTCGCTACTCTGTGAATTTGCAGAGGTTTGCAATCACATAGTTGCTGTCCAGACAGAGTGAATACCCGGCCCGTGCAAGTCTGCATACGTCTTGCGAAAAGCACTGCATACGCCGGTCATCTGCGAAAATCTGTTTGCAACTCACTCGCCATCTAATGTTTTTTCCAGTCTGTGCATAGCCCAGGACTTACTCCTACAGTGCCATAGAATCAGGCTGATCGGGGCCGGAGCTGACGTCACCCCCCCTGAAAACACCTGCGTTTTTCCTGACACTCCCAGAAAATGGGCAGTTACCAAATCCAAACATCCGCTTCCTGTCAATCAACTTGTGTATGCCTAGCGATCAAAAAAATTAGCTGGATTCTTTCGCAGTTTGGCCTCATGCATGTGCATTACGATCCGTACGCATGTGCAGTCGATCGATAATTGTCTGTCTTGCGAAATCGCACAACTGAGATCAGGTCTGAATCGGGCCCGGAGTGTAGGGAAAGCTGGAGAATCAGAGAGGAGAAGAGTGGTTGAGGGCCTTTCAGATGAGTAAGAGGAGTTTGAATTTGATTCTGAGTGAGACTGGGAGCAACTGGCAAAAATGGGCAATAGACGCAATAGAAAAATTAGGCAAACAGCGGCCGAAGATGAGGATAGATTGGAGAGGGGAAACTTTGGAGTTTGGTAGGCTGGTGAGGAACAGATTACAGCAGTAGGGAGAGAGTATAAGGGTGTGAATGAGCTTTAGTGGCTTTGAGGTTGAGAAAGGGCGTGATCCTGGAGATACTTTGGAGGTAGAAGCAGCAAGAAGGTGAGAGGGACTGAATCTTGTGGTAAAAGAGATGGGGATGACACCTAGGAAGTAGAGCAAAAGAGAGATTGGAGTTTCCAATGACGAGGGATGGAGGAGAGGGGACCTTGGCAGGCGGATACACAATGACTTTCATTTCAGAAATATTATGTTTAAGCTAACCCTGGGATAGCACACAAGAATAAATAAATGCTGGGTGTTTAGATTATATAGACGCTATGGGCTAAATTTACTAAGATGGGAGTTCTATTTAAGATGGGATGTTGCCAATAGCAACCAATCAGATTCTACTTCTTATTTATCTAGCACCTTCTAGAAGATAATACATAATACTTGGAATCGGATTGGTTTCTGTGGGCAACATCCCATCTCAAATAGAACTCCCATCTTAGTAAATGTACCCCTAATATTCTTCCTTACCCTATATTCACCAATTCCCTTAGAGTGCTCTCACAATCACCGGGCCATAATATTCACTTGTCTGCTGTGGTTTTGTTCTTTATAGGTTCACAAAGTAGATAAGTCTGTGGATACTTTTGCGGCCAGTCAGTGTGGGTGTGGCCAGTGTTGTGTGGGTGTGGCCAGTGTTGTGTGGGTGTGGCCAGTGCTGTGTGGGTATGTACACACCTATACTACCAGCCCCACTGTCTCCACCAAGAACTCAAGCAGGAAAATACAAATATAACTTTTATACTTGGGATGTATGGCTGATTGCTTGGCAAGCTGGGCAGCTGCTCATCATTATACTGTCATGACGATGGACCTATTTATATTTTGAGGCCTGGAGCTGTAGTGCCATCCACCTCATTGTTAATCTAACCTTGCCCTGGTACACTGTAAGTGACTTTGTATGTGGCTATGATGCGTATAATACACAGAATTCAGGAAACAGTATGAATTTCTACCCCTGGAATCTAATGCATCTAAGGAGTGCCACGCATCTGGCACCATATGGCACAAAAACGCAGGGTGAATGAGGACACACCTGTAGGCAGCTGAGCACAGAGCAGGGGAACATGGGGATCATTCCGACCCGTTCGCACGCAGCGGTTCTTCACCTGCAATGCGCACGTGCGTCATTGCCCAGCGACAGCCGTCGCCGGGCAACGACCAGAAGAGAGAAGAAAGTGATCGCTAGCGTGATCGCAAGAAGATTGACAGGCGGGAGGCATTCCGTGGCGGATACTCGCCATTTTCTGGGCGTGGAGATCCAAACGAAGGCGTGTCCAGGTGTTTGGAGGACGGATGTCTCATGTCAATCCCAGGACCTTCGTCGCTGGATCCGTCGCACAGGGTAAGTAAGTCTGACCCTGGTCTTGTTTTGCGGGAAACTTTTTTAGCACAGCCGGGCTGCACAAGCGATCGCAGCCTTGCTATGCTAAAATACACTCCCCCATAGGCGGCATCAAGTTGATCGCACCAGCAGCAAAAAGTTCCTACGTGCGATCAACTCGGAATAAGGGCCCATGTCCTGCATCTGGGTGCTGACCATGGTGCTGAAATCTCCATCACTCTGTGGTAGGCTTTTTCCATATCACCCAATTACAGGTGATCCAATAGGAAAATTGCTCACATTGGAGGCCATACACTGACGGAGAATCTGCACCTTGCAGGGGGCTTGTGCAAGTTTGGATGGTGCATCCAATGGTTGTTCTAAGGATGAACCAAGCGGAATTACAGCATCTAAAGCATTTGAGTCTTTGCACAGTCAGACACAAGGCTCTACACCAGCGGAAGGACTTGCGCCGGTACTAGCATAAAGTCGCAGATGATATAGTGGCAAAAGACGCACACATGAATGCAGCTGCATCCGACTCAGAATCAGAGAGTGCAAGGGGAGTGAGAGAAAGACAGAGAGGGCGTAAGGGGGCAGAAAGAGATAGAGGAGCGAGAAAGAGAGAGAGGAGGGTTTCATGGAAAAAGAAAGAAAGAGGAGCAAAAGAGAGAGAAGGTGTCAGGGAGAAAGAGAAAGAAAGTGATGAGAGTAGAGAGACAGGGCATCAGGTAGAGAGAGAGAGAGGGTGTTTGAGAGAGTTGGGAGGAGCAAGAAAGAGAGGGAGGGGAGCGAGCGGGAGTGAGTGAGTGTGTCCCAGGGAAAGGAGGAAAGAGACAGGGAGTGAGTGTCAGTGAGAGATAGAGGGGGAGAACTAAAGGGTGTCAAGGAGAGAGGGAAGGGTGTCAGGCAGAGAGCTTGTCAGGGAGACAGAAACAGTGTCAGGGAGAGAGAGTGAGATACGTGACAGAGAGAACGAGATTAAATGACAGTGTCAGAGAGAGTGAGGGTGAGAGACAGTGTCAGAGAGAGAGAGAAACAGTGCATGCACAAGAGAAATACAGTGTCAGGGGGAGAGAGAGGCGGAGAGACAGGAGGGCAAGCAAGAGAGAGAGAGAGAGAGGGAGGGGAGCGAGAGGGAAAGAGAGAGACAGAGTGTTAGCGAGGGAGAGAAAGAGAGGGGAACAAGAGACAGAGAGTGTCAGGGAGAGACAGAGAGGAAGAGAGAGGGGGTGTCAGGCAGAGAGAGAGAGTCAGAGAGAGAGACAGTGACAGAGAGAGTGAGTGAGAGAGTGTAAGGTATAGAGGGGGAGAGAGGAGCAGAGAGAGGGGTTTGAGCAGGAGAGAGCGAGAGAGAGGTAGGGGGAGTTAGCAAGAGAAAGAGGGGAAGAGAGGTAGGGAGGGTGAGCGGGAGAGAGAGGGGAAGAGGGAGGAGGAGTGAGCAGGAGAGAGAGGGGGGGAGAGAGTGGGAGTGAGCAGGAGATTGGGGGAGAGATGGAGGGGGAAATGAGCAGGAGAGACGGCGAGGGGGGAGAGAGACAAAGGGAGTTGGAGTGAGTAGGAGATAGAGGGGGAGTGAGCAGGAGAGAGAGAAAGGGGGAGAAAGAGAGGAGAGAGGGGGTAGGGTGCAGGAGAGAGGGGGGGAGGGAGGAGAGAGAGAGAGGAGGGAGGAAGGGGGAGTGAGCAGGAGATTGGGGGAGAGATGGAGGCGGAAGGGAGCAGGAGAGAGACGGCAAGGGGGGAGAGAGAGAAAGGGAGCTGGAGTGAGTAGGAGTGAGAGGGGGAGGGAAAGAGGGAGGAGGAGAGAGAGAGTGGGAGTGAGCAGGAGATTGGGGGAGAGATGGAGGTGGAAGTGAGCAGGAGAGAGACGGCGAGGGGAGAAAGGGAGTTGGAGTGGGCAGGTGAGAGAGAGGGGGAATGAGCAGGAGAGAGAGAGAGGGGGAGAAAGAGAAGAGAGAGGGGGTAGGGTGCAGGAGAGAGGGGGGAGGGAGGGGAGAGAGAGAGGAGGGGGAGTGAGCAGGAGATTGGGGGAGAGATGGAGGTGGAAGTGAGCAGGAGAGAGACGATGCGCGGGGGGGAGAAAGAGAGGAGGGGGGGAGGGAGCAGGAGAGAGGGGGGAGGGGAGAGAGAGAGGAGGGAGGGGGAGTGAGCAGGAGAAGACATTACCTGATTACTGCACTGGCCTGTGATGAGGGCGGGCACTTCATGGCATTAGGCCTCGCCCCCTAAATACTCGCAAATCATGGCACTGCACTCCTTGCTGACGGCCAGGTAGGGGGCAGGGCAGAGCGGTCCGGACAGGTTGGGACAATGCCCCAGGGGGCCTTGCGGCCAGGGGTGAAGAGGAAGCAACGGGCCTCAGAGGTAGCTTGTGGCAGGGTGCAGGGGCAGCTGCGGGCCCTGGAAGCAGTAAGGGGCAGGGCCCCATAGCAGCTGCACCCTCAGTAGTTATGCCACTGGTTAGAATGCATTGAGGAATTTGGGAACCATTGATTTAACCATTAGCTGTCTGTTTCAGCTGCATATTGGGTGTATCCTGCCTAGTATATAACCTATATAATAAAAGGGAATTCAACTGTTTTGCATGCTGGTGGCCACTAGATGGAGCAATGCAATTGTTGCTCCATTCAGGCGCGCACAGCCGTAGGCACTGACATTACTGTGATGTTGTCCCGTTGTTGACGGGCCGGTAACTAGTAGCAGCAGTAATGCCGATGCTATCTGATAATGAGATGGGAATTTCTTCCTAGTGTTTGAGGGTGTATATATATATATTGGCAGCGCAGATGATCATACTATACTATATTATCCACTCGCTTATTCTTTGTGTGTTTATCATATCTGTGATTACATCTTCTATCATGGAAACAGCTGTAGACACAATTGTTGGGACGTAGCTGCCTAAAGGGGCCTTATATAGCAGTAGTTATGTGTAACATCAAAGCTTATATTATTCTGTCACATCACAATCAAACACACCGACTGTATACCTGTCACCGGGATCTATCAGATATATGGCTGTGGGCCTAATACAGTAAGGATTGTAAATTCTGCTAATTAGAAGAATTTGCAATCCTTTGGAGTGCATGCTGGGAGCCGCTAGAGTTGCCACCTCATCCCTTTAATCCCAGAGACCTATGAATAATACAGGTTCTGTGGCTGATTAAATTCAAGCCTGCATTCCACCTGGTTTTAATCAGCCACAAAACCTGTGTAAATCACAGGTCTCCAGGATTAAAGGGATGAGGTGGCAACCCTAGGAGCCGCCCATCGTAGGGCAAGGCCAGCCAGCATGTTTACCGCCACCTCCCCCCCTTCATCAAGCAAAAATTGCGATCACATTGCGCCCACAGGTGGCCCGTCGCCGTGTTTCTGATTGCGACGGCTGAGTGTGACATCACGCAGCCACTGCAGTCACGCCCCCACCCCACGCCCCTCGTTTCAACGCCGCCGCCCCTGTTTGGGATAGCAGTCACAGGCTGAGACATGGGCTGAAAACAGGTTCGACACGCCTTTGTTTTAGCAGCAACTCCCCGTCACCTCCCCCAAACTGTCCCTGACTGCCAATCACTTTGCACATAAATCTTCTCTGCAACCGCGGCCGCAAGACCGGAACAGAAAAATATAAAACACATTTTAAAATGCGTTTATCATTAATCCTTCTCATTCTGTGTTGTCAAGATATTGTAGTGACTGGAGACCAACGGGCCACAGCTCAGGAACATACGTGATCGGGTCAGCCTGACACAAGCCAGGGTAGAAAACCTAGAAGGCAGCAAAAAAAGCTATTTAGGTGAGAGCCTGTGGCAGTGGCCTTTACCTGCCAGCCCGCTGTGGGTGGGGAAAGTGTGAATGTTCTCCCCATATTGCCCCAATTTCTAATTGTATGGATTCCTGCCATTAGCTCATAACTCATCTGAGTATTACTACACAATAGTGGTAGCTTGTTCACCGTCCAGTACCAGTAGGACCCTGCACCATGTGAGAAATACACATCTCATCTCTCCACCTACAGTGACTTTGATGCGAGTCAGTGCCCAGCTTTGTCTTATAGTCTCAAAGTTGGTGCTCTATCGACATTGGTATAATGGGGGTCATTCCGAGTTGTTCGCTCGCTAGCAGATTTTAGCAGCATTGCACACACTAGGCCGCCTCCCACTGGGAGTGTATCTTAGCATAGCAGAATTGCGAACGAAAGATTAGCAGAATTGCGAATAGAAATTTCTTAGCAGTTTCTGAGTGGCTCGAGACTTACTCCTACATTGCGATCAGCTCAGCCCGTTTCGTTCCTGGTTTGACGTCACAAACACGCCCTGTGTTCGGCCAGCCACTCCCCCGTCTCTCCAGACACTCCCGCGTTTTATCCTGGCACGCCAGCGTTTTTCAGCACACTCCCAGAAAACGTCAGTTTCCGCCCAGAAACACCCACTTCCTGTCAATCACACTCCGATCACTTCAAGGACGAAAATTCTTCGTTCGGCCGTGAGTAAATCTACTAAGTTTTGTGCTAAAATACTTAGCGCATGTGCGCTGCGTACCATGCGCATGCGCATTTTTACCTTAATCGCTCTGTTGCGAGAATCGGCAACGAGCGAACAACTCGAAATGACCCCCAATAACCACTAAACGTCATCGGCCTAATGGTTTATTCAGGTTGTCTTTTATTTCTATGGAAGAGGTTGCTGTATTTCCCAGTATATGTGAGCTAGAAGGGGCGGGAAGATGAAGGAGACGAGGAAGGACTGGGCAGCCAACCTTGGAACATCAGTCCTTTCCGCTGTCTGCGGGGGTAATTCAGGGGGTCATTCCGAGTTGTTCGCTCGTTATTTTTTTCTCGCAACGGAGCGATTAGTCGCTAATGCGCATGCGCAATGTCCGCAGTGCGACTGCGCCAAGTAAATTTGCTATGCAGTTAGGTTTTTTACTCACGGCATTACAAGGTTTTTTCTTCGTTCTGGTGATCGTAATGTGATTGACAGGAAGTGGGTGTTTCTGGGCGGAAACTGGCCGTTTTATGGGTGTGTGCGAAAAAACGCTACCGTTTCTGGGAAAAACGCGGGAGTGGCTGGAGAAACGGAGGAGTGTCTGGGCGAACGCTGGGTGTGTTTGTGATGTCAAACCAGGAACGTCAAGCACTGAACTGATCGCACTGGCAGAGTAAGTTTCGAGCTACTCAGAAACTGCACAGAGAAGTCTTTTCGCAATATTGCGAAACTTTCGTTCGCAATTTTGATAAGCTAAGATTCACTCCCAGTAGGCGGCGGCTTAGCGTGTGCAAAGCTGCTAAAAGCAGCTTGCGAGCGAACAACTCGGAATGACCCCCTTAGACCTGATTTCTGCTGTGCATTTTCGCACAATGGGCGATCAGATCTGAACTGCGTTTGCGTATGTCCCACAATGCACAGGCACGACGGACGGCTGCAAAGTGGTTCGCCGGTCAGCAACGGGTTTGTGCAAAGAATCCATTCGCACGGGCGTTTGCAAGGAGATTGACAGGAAGAAGCCATTTGCGGGTGGCACCTGACCGTTTTCAGGGAGTGTCTGGAAAAACGCAGGCGTGTCCAAGCGTTTGCAGGGAGGGTTCCTGATGTCAAATCCAGCCCTGATCAGCCTTATGTGACCGCAGCGGCTGAGTAAGTCCTGGACTGCGCAGAGACTGCACAAAATCCGTTTGTACAGCTCAGCTACACATGCGTTCACACACTTGCACAGCAAAAATACACTCCCCCTATGGACGGCGACTATCTGATCGCAGGGCAGCAAAAATCTCTGCTCAGCGGTCAGGTCTGAATTACCCACTGCATCTCTTGAACAGGGCAGAGAACCTGCAAGTGTAGGACGGCGAGGTGGAAGTACAGGAAATGGTGGAAGGAATATGGTACATCAGGGAAAGGGCGGCGCTCTAGAGCTGGCGCAGTTCAGACAACTCTGAAACTTTTAGTTATATTAGGTGGCCGCATCGGGCCGCCAATAATTAAAGGGACCCAGGACTGGCTCTACCATTAGGCAGCTGCCTAGGGAGCTGGGATCTGCTGGGCGCCACAGAGACTGCTATTACAAAATTAAGGATGTCTCTGAAAGGAACATCCTTCTTGTACTTGGTGCAAGTGGTGGCTGTGGAACTTACTAATCACACTTTCATCTGAAGGGCTGGGAAGTAGGTATTGGTGGTGGTTCAGGGCAGTAGGCTGAAGTGTTGCCTAGGGTGCCGAAAGACCGTGCACCGGCCCTGAAGGGACCATTACTAAAGACATGGGGAAAGTAGTGATTTAATAATAGTAGTAATAATAATAATAATAATAATAATAATAATAACTGGCCATCTATTAATACAGGTGGTGTCATGTCTAATAAATACTCAGTATGTGTTGAAGGATGGAGATAGCAAATATGTGTGGTCAAATATACATGTATTTGATATAGTTATTATGTCCTCAGCCGATGCTAGTAAGTTATGATCAGGCCATGAAGTATCCTGTGTAGATTTTATTTTTTCATGTGCACAAACACTGTTGGACTGAGGTGTAAAGGGCCCACCGGGGGGATGCAGCTGTAGGTGCCCTTGCTTAGGGGTGTGATCAGCTGCCACAGAGGCTTGGCTAACCATTAGAGTACATGGTCTGGGCCCTGTGCACAAGTATAGTTAAGGCCCATACACATTAGACAATGTCGCTCTATGAGCGACGTCGTGTAATGTTTCCCCCTCCCGAGCCGGCCGGTCGGCAGCCGACTGTACACACTGAGCGATACGACCAGTCATATCGCTCAGTGACGTCACACCTCCGCCAGCCCTGCATGCAGGTTGCGGATGACAGTCCAGATCCTGCATGCATGCCCTACCAACAGCGACGATCGTTGACGACCTGCGGGGCCGCGCATCGGTCGTCGCTGGCGGCATACACACTTGCCGATAAAATTAGCGACGTCGCTCAGGGGGGGGGGGGAAATGAGCGACGTCGCTCATGTTATCGGCAAGTGTGTATGGACCTTAAGAGTGACCCAGATAACTGCTGCGGGGCAGAGATAAGTTTGGCAGAGCCAGGTTTCTTTCTAGATCATTTTCACACGTTGCACCAGAATTTACCCTTCTAGATGGTGGGGCTGTCCAGGCAGGCTTCTCTGCCGCAGCGTCACACAGGTACAGTACATGGCCTTAGAACATACATTGACAATATGGTACACAAGCAATGGAGAATTTCCCCTCTGGTGTATGGATGATAGGAGTTATGGCTGGATCTCTCTAGGTCATTAACAGCTGGCCTGCTTGTAACAATGGGCAGTCTGGTCCCTGTTTCCAATTCTCTGTCTTCAGGTGATCCACATTACATCTGAAGATGGGCTAGAGGGAAGGTTCTGCCCTGGGAGTGGCCACCCAACCCCCCCCCCCCCCCCCCCCCTTGTGGTCTCTAGACATCATCATAGCAACCTTAGAAATTAGAATTTTACTAGGAATATCGGGGGTCATTCCGAGTTGATCGCTCGCTAGCTGTTTTTAGCAGCCGTGCAAACGCTATGCCACCTCCCACTGGGAGTGTATTTTAGCTTAGCAGAAGTGCGAACGAAAGGATCGCAGAGCGAGTACAAAATAATTTTGTGCAGTTTTATAGTAGCTTCAGACCTACTCAGCGCTTGCGATGACTTCAGACTGTTCAGTTCCTGTTTTGACGTCACAAACACGCCCTGCGTTCACCCAGCCACGCCTGCGTTTTTCCTGGCACGCCTGCGTTTTTTTGAACACTCCCTGAAAACGGTCAGTTGAAACCCAGAAATGCCCACTTCCTGTCAATCACTCTGCAGCCAGCAGTGCGACTGAAAAGCTTTGCTAGACCCTGTGTGAAACTACATCGGCCGTTGTGAAAGTACGTTGCGCATGCGCATTGCGCCGCATACGCATGCGCAGAAGTGCCGTTTTTTTTTCCCATCATCGCTGCGCAGCTAACATTTTCAGCTAGCGATCAACTCGGAATGAGCCCTATAGTTGCCAAAGTAGATCCTTCTCCAACTCAGGCTCATAGAACATTGTAGATGCTAACAGGAATGCAATCAAAAATTGTGAGGCCCGGGACTGACTAAATGTACAGGGCCCATCTTTCCCAAAAAAGATTCTGCTGCACTGCTCTACGCCTATGTAGTGTCCTACATTGTGACGTTACATATAGGTGGAGTGTTGCGGACCTACAGGAACGCTTCACAGAGAGCAGATGCGCACATAAGGCTTGTTTTAAGAAGTTTCCCTCTCTGGAAGGGCCCGGGACACCAGTCCCCACAGTCCCCCCCCAATGGCTGCCCTGGATGCTAATACAAAAAGACAGGCACATAGGACACAATGGGACGATCACTCCTCCCTTCTAACTAGAGATGTGCACCGGACATTTTTCGGGTTTTGTGTTTTGGTTTTGGATTCGGTTCCGCGGCCGTGTTTTGGGTTCGAACGCGTTTTGGCAAAACCTCACCGAATTTTTTTTGTCGGATTCGGGTGTGTTTTGGATTCGGGTGTTTTTTCAAAAAAACCTAAAAAAACAGCTTAAATCATTGAATTTGGGGGTCATTTTGATCCCATAGTATTATCAACCTCAATAACCATAATTTACACTTATTTACAGTCTATTCTGAATACCTCACACCTCACAATATTATTTTTAGTCCTAAAATTTGCACCGAGGTCGCTGGATGACTAAGCTCAGCGACCCAAGTGGCCGACACAAACACCTGGCCCATCTATGAGTGGCACTGCAGTGCTACGCAGGATGGCCCTTCCAAAAAACACTCCCCAAACAGCACATGACGTAAAGAAAAAAAGAGGCGCAATGAGGTAGCTGTGTGACTAAGCTTAGCGACCCAAGTGGCCGACACAAACACCTGGCCCATCTAGGAGTGGCACTGCAGTGTCACGCAGGCTGGCCCTTCAAAAAACTACTCCCCAAACAGCACATGACGCAAAGAAAAAAAGAGGCGCAATGAGGTAGCTGTGTGAGTAAGCTAAGCGACCCTAGTGGCCGACACAAACACTTGGCCCATCTAGGAGTGGCACTGCAGTGTCACGCAGGATGGCCCTTCAAAAAACTACTCCCCAAACAGCACATGACGCAAAGAAAAAAAGAGGCGCAATGAGGTAGCTGTGTGAGTAAGCTAAGCAACCCTAGTGGCCGACACAAACACCTGGCCCATCTAGGAGTGGCACTGCAGTGTCACGCAGGCTGGCCCTTCAAAAAACATTCCCCAAACAGCACATGACGCAAAGAAAAATTAAAGAAAAAAGAGGTGCAAGATGGAATTGTCCTTGGGCCCTCCCACCCACCCTTATGTTGTATAAACAGGACATGCACACTTTAACCAACCCATCATTTCAGTGACAGGGTCTGCCACACGACTGTGACTGAAATGACGGGTTGGTTTGGACCCCCACCAAAAAAGAAGCAATTAATCTCTCCTTGCACAAACTGGCTCTACAGAGGCAAGATGTCCACCTCATCATCATCCTCCGATTCATCACCGTGTACATCCCCCTCCTCACAGATTATCAATTCGTCCCCACTGGAATTAGTGATGAGCGGGTTCGGTTTCTCGGAAACCGAACCCCCCCGAACTTCACGCTTTTTACACGGGTCCGAGGCAGACTCGGATCTTCCCGCCTTGCTCGGTTAACCCGAGCGCGCCCGAACGTCATCATCCCGCTGTCGGATTCTCGCGAGGCTCGGATTCTATCGCGAGACTCGGATTCTATATAAGGAGCCGCGCGTCGCCGCCATTTTCACACGTGCATTGATATTGATAGGGAGAGGACGTGGCTGGCTTCCTCTCCGTTTAGAGTAGACTAGAGAGTAGTAGAGACACTTGATTTACTAATTTTGGGGAGCATATTAGGAGTACTACTTGCTGATAGTGTGACCAGTGACCACCAGTTTAATTAATCCGTTCTCTGCCTGAAAAAAAACGATACACAGTGTGACACAGTCACATACCATATCTGTGCTCAGCCTCAGTGTGCCCTCAGTGTGCTGCATCATCTATGTAATACTGTATATCTGACTGTGCTGAGTGCTCACTGCTCACACAGCTTAATTGTGGGGGAGACTGGGGAGCAGTTATAGCAGGAGTACATATTTTAACAGTGCACACTTTTGCTGCCAGAGTGCCACTGCCAGTGTGACTGACCAGTGACCACTGACCACCAGTATATTGTGATTGTCTGCCTGAAAAAGTTAAACACTCGTCGTGTGGTGTTTTTATTCTATAAACGCATTCTGCTGACAGTGTCCAGCAGGTCCGTCATTATATAATATATACCTGTCCGGCTGCAGTAGTGATATATATATATTTTTATATCATTATCATCCAGTCTATATTAGCACTACAGCAGACGCAGTACGGTAGTCCACGGCTGTAGCTACCTCTGTGTCGGCAGTCGCTCGTCCATCCATAATTGTATACCACCTACCTGTGGTGTTTTGTTTTTTTTCTATCTTCTTGATACTAGTAGCTTACTTTAGGAGTCTGCAGTGCTGAGCTGACAGTGTCCAGCAGGTCCGTCATTATATAATATATACCTGTCCGGCTGCAGTAGTGATATATATATATATTTTATATCTCATTATCATCCAGTCTATATTAGCAGCAGACGCAGTACGGTAGTCCACGGCTGTAGCTACCTCTGTGTCGGCAGTCGCTCGTCCATCCATAATTGTATACCACCTACCCGTGGTGTGTTTTTTTTTCTATCTTCTTGATACTAGTAGCTTACTTTAGGAGTCTGCAGTGCTGAGCTGACAGTGTCCAGCAGGTCCGTCATTATATAATATATACCTGTCCGGCTGCAGTAGTGATATATATATATATATATATATATATTATATCTCATTATCATCCAGTCTATATTAGCAGCAGACGCAGTACGGTAGTCCGCGGCTGTAGCTACCTCTGTGTCGGCAGTCGCTCGTCCATCCATAATTGTATACCACCTACCTGTGGTGTTTTTTTTTTCTATCTTCTTGATACTACTAGTAGCTTACTTTAGGAGTCTGCAGTGCTGAGCTGACAGTGTCCAGCAGGTCCGTCATTATATAATATATACCTGTCCGGCTGCAGTAGTGATATATATATATTTTATATCTCATTATCATACAGTCTATATTAGCAGCAGACGCAGTACGGTAGTCCACGGCTGTAGCTACCTCTGTGTCGGCAGTCGCTCGTCCATCCATAATTGTATACCACCTACCTGTGGTGTTTTTTTTTTTCTATCTTCTTGATACTACTAGTAGCTTACTTTAGGAGTCTGCAGTGCTGAGCTGACAGTGTCCAGCAGGTCCGTCATTATATAATATATACCTGTCCGGCTGCAGTAGTGATATATATATATTTTATATCTCATTATCATCCAGTCTATATTAGCAGCAGACGCAGTACGGTAGTCCACGGCTATAGCTACCTCTGTGTCGGCAGTGGCTCGTCCATCCATAATTGTATACCACCTACCCGTGGTGTTTTTTTTTTTCTATCTTCTTGATAAAAGTAGCTTACTTTAGGAGTCTGCAGTGCTGAGCAGACAGTGTCCAGCAGGTCCGTCATTATATAATATATACCTGTCCGGCTGCAGTAGTGATATATATATATTTTTTATATCATTATCATCCAGTCTATATTAGCAGCAGACGCAGTACGGTAGTCCACGGCTGTAGCTACCTCTGTGTCGGCAGTCGCTCGTCCATCCATAATTGTATACCACCTACCTGTGGTGTTTTTTTTTTCTATCTTCTTGATACTAGTAGCTTACTTTAGGAGTCTGCAGTGCTGAGCTGACAGTGTCCAGCAGGTCCGTCATTATATAATATATACCTGTCCGGCTGCAGTAGTGATATATATATATATTTTTTATATCATTATCATCCAGTCTATATTAGCAGCAGACGCAGTACGGTAGTCCACGGCTGTAGCTACCTCTGTGTCGGCAGTCGCTCGTCCATCCATAAGTATACTAGTATCCATCCATCTCCATTGTTTACCTGAGGTGCCTTTTAGTTGTGCCTATTAAAATATGGAGAACAAAAATGTTGAGGTTCCAAAAATAGGGAAAGATCAAGATCGACTTCCACCTCGTGCTGAAGCTGCTGCCACTAGTCATGGCCGAGACGATGAAATGCCAGCAACGTCGTCTGCCAAGGCCGATGCCCAATGTCATAGTACAGAGCATGTAAAATCCAAAACACCAAATATCAGTAAAAAAAGGACTCAAAAATCTAAAATAAAATTGTCGGAGGAGAAGCGTAAACTTGCCAATATGCCATTTACCACACGGAGTGGCAAGGAACGGCTGAGGCCCTGGCCTATGTTCATGGCTAGTGGTTCAGCTTCACATGAGGATGGAAGCACTCAGCCTCTCGCTAGAAAAATGAAAAGACTCAAGCTGGCAAAAGCACAGAAAAGAACTGTGCGTTCTTCGAAATCACAAATCCACAAGGAGAGTCCAATTGTGTCGTTTGCGATGCCTGACCTTCCCAACACTGGACGTGAAGAGCATGCGCCTTCCACCATTTGCACGCCCCCTGCAAGTGCTGGAAGGAGCACCCGCAGTCCAGTTCCTGATAGTCAGATTGAAGATGTCAGTGTTGAAGTACACCAGGATGAGGAGGATATGGGTGTTGCTGGCGCTGGGGAGGAAATTGACCAGGAGGATTCTGATGGTGAGGTGGTTTGTTTAAGTCAGGCACCCGGGGAGACACCTGTTGTCCGTGGGAGGAATAGGGTCATTGACATACCTGGTGAAAATACCAAAAAAATCAGCTCTTCGGTGTGGAAGTATTTCAACAGAAATGCAGACAACATTTGTCAAGCCGTGTGTTGCCTTTGTCAAGCTGTAATAAGTAGGGGTAAGGACGTTAACCACCTCGGAACATCCTCCCTTATACGTCACCTGCAGCGCATTCATCATAAGTCAGTGACAAGTTCAAAAACTTTGGGCGACAGCGGAAGCAGTCCACTGACCAGTAAATCCCTTCCTCTTGTAACCAAGCTCACGCAAACCACCCCACCAACTCCCTCAGTGTCAATTTCCTCCTTCCCCAGGAATGCCAATAGTCCTGCAGGCCATGTCACTGGCAATTATGACGAGTCCTCTCCTGCCTGGGATTCCTCCGATGCATCCTTGCGTGTAACGCCTACTGCTGCTGGCGCTGCTGTTGTTGCTGCTGGGAGTCGATGGTCATCCCAGAGGGGAAGTCGTACTCGTAAGACCACTTTTACTACTTCCACCAAGCAATTGACTGTCCAACTGTCCTTTGCGAGGAAGATGAAATATCACAGCAGTCATCCTGCTGCAAAGCGGATAACTGAGGCCTTGGCATCCTGGGCGGTGAGAAACGTGGTTCCGGTATCCATCATTACTGCAGAGGCAACTAGAGACTTGTTGGAGGTACTGTGTCCCCGGTACCAAATACCATCTAGGTTCCATTTCTCTAGGCAGGCGATACCGAAAATGTACACAGACCTCAGAAAAAGACTCACCAGTGTCCTAAAAAATGCAGTTGTACCCAATGTCCACTTAACCACGGACATGTGGACAAGTGGAGCAGGGCAGGCTCAGGACTATATGACTGTGACAGCCCACTGGGTAGATGTATGGACTCCCGCCGCAAGAACAGCAGCGGCGGCACCAGTAGCAGCATCTCGCAAACGCCAACTCTTTCCTAGGCAGGCTACGCTTTGTATCACCGCTTTCCAGAATACGCACACAGCTAAAAACCTCTTACGGCAACTGAGGAAGATCATCGCAGAATGGCTTACCCCAATTGGACTCTCCTGTGGATTTGTGGCATCGGACAACGCCAGCAATATTGTGTGTGCATTAAATATGGGCAAATTCCAGCACGTCCCATGTTTTGCACATACCTTGAATTTGGTGGTGCAGAATTATTTAAAAAACGAGAGTGGCGTGCAAGAGATGCTGTCGGTGGCCAGAAGAATTGCGGGACACTTTCGGCGTACAGGCACCACGTACAGAAGACTGGAGCACCACCAAAAACGCCTGAACCTGCCCTGCCATCATCTGAAGCAAGAAGTGGTAACGAGGTGGAATTCAACCCTCTATATGCTTCAGAGGTTGGAGGAGCAGCAAAAGGCCATTCAAGCCTATACAACTGAGCACGATATAGGAGGTGGAATGCACCTGTCTCAAGCGCAGTGGAGAATGATTTCAACGTTGTGCAAGGTTCTGCAACCTTTTGAACTTGCCACACGTGAAGTCAGTTCAGACACTGCCAGCCTGAGTCAGGTCATTCCCCTCATCAGGCTTTTGCAGAAGAAGCTGGAGACATTGAAGGAGGAGCTAACACAGAGCGATTCCGCTAGGCATGTGGGACTTGTGGATGGAGCCCTTAATTCGCTTAACAAGGATTCACGGGTGGTCAATCTGTTGAAATCAGAGCACTACATTTTGGCCACCGTGCTCGATCCTAGATTTAAAACCTACCTTGGATCTCTCTTTCCGGCAGACACAAGTCTGCTGGGGTTCAAAGAACTGCTGGTGACAAAATTGTCAAGTCAAGCGGAACGCGACCTGTCAACATCTCCTCCTTCACATTCTCCGCAACTGGGGGTGCGAGGAAAAGGCTCAGAATTCCGAGCCCACCCGCTGGCGGTGATGCAGGGCAGTCTGGAGCGACTGCTGATGCTGACATCTGGTCTGGACTGAAGGACCTGACAACGATTACGGACATGTCGTCTACTGTCACTGCATATGATTCTCTCCCCATTGAAAGAATGGTGGAGGATTATATGAGTGACCGCATCCAAGTAGGCACGTCAGACAGTCCGTACTTATACTGGCAGGAAAAAGAGGCAATTTGGAGGCCCTTGCACAAACTGGCTTTATTCTACCTAAGTTGCCCTCCCACAAGTGTGTACTCCGAAAGAGTGTTTAGTGCCGCCGCTCACCTTGTCAGCAATCGGCGTATGAGGTTACATCCAGAAAATGTGGAGAAGATGATGTTCATTAAAATGAATTATAATCAATTCCTCCGTGGAGACATTGACCAGCAGCAATTGCCTCCACAAAGTACACAGGGAGCTGAGATGGTGGATTCCAGTGGGGACGAATTGATAATCTGTGAGGAGGGGGATGTACACGGTGATATATTGGAGGATGATGATGAGGTGGACATCTTGCCTCTGTAGAGCCAGTTTGTGCAAGGAGAGATTAATTGCTTCTTTTTTGGTGGGGGTCCAAACCAACCCGTCATTTCAGTCACAGTCGTGTGGCAGACCCTGTCACTGAAATGATGGGTTGGTTAAAGTGTGCATGTCCTGTTTATACAACATAAGGGTGGGTGGGAGGGCCCAAGGACAATTCCATCTTGCACCTCTTTTTTCTTTCATTTTTCTGTGCGTCATGTGCTGTGTGGGGGGTGTTTTTTGGAAGGGCCATCCTGCGTGACACTGCAGTGCCACTCCTAGATGGGCCAGGTGTTTGTGTCGGCCACTAGGGTCGCTTAGCTTACTCACACAGCTACCTCATTGCGCCTCTTTTTTTCTTTGCCTCATGTGCTGTTTGGGGAGTGTTTTTTGGAAGGGCCATCCTGCGTGACACTGCAGTGCCACTCCTAGATGGGCCAGGTGTTTGTGTCGGCCACTAGGGTCGCTTAGCTTACTCACACAGCTACCTCATTGCGCCTCTATTTTTCTTTGCGTCATGTGCTGTTTGGGGAGTGTTTTTTGGAAGGGCCATCCTGCGTGACACTGCAGTGCCACTCCTAGATGGGCCAGGTGTTTGTGTCGGCCACTAGGGTCGCTTAGCTTACTCACACAGCTACCTCATTGCGCCTCTTTTTTTCTTTGCGTCATGTGCTGTTTGGGGAGTGTTTTTTGGAAGGGCCATCCTGCGTGACACTGCAGTGCCACTCCTAGATGGGCCAGGTGTTTGTGTCGGCCACTAGGGTCGCTTAGCTTACTCACACAGCTACCTCATTGCGCCTCTTTTTTTCTTTGCGTCATGTGCTGTTTGGGGAGTGTTTTTTGGAAGGGCTATCCTGCGTGACACTGCAGTGCCACTCCTAGATGGGCCAGGTGTTTGTGTCGGCCACTTGGGTCGCTTAGCTTAGCCATCCAGCGACCTCGGTGCAAATTTTAGGACTAAAAATAATATTGTGAGGTGTGAGGTGTTCAGAATAGACTGAAAATGAGTGGAAATTATGGTTATTGAGGTTAGTAATACTTTGGGATCAAAATGACCCCCAAATTCTATGATTAAAGCTGTTTTTTAGGGTTTTTTGAAAAAAACACCCGAATCCAAAACACACCCGAATCCGACAAAAAAAATTCGGTGAGGTTTTGCCAAAACGCGTTCGAACCCAAAACACGGCCGCGGAACCGAACCCAAAACCAAAACACAAAACCCGAAAAATTTCCGGTGCTCATCACTAACTGGAATCCACCATCTCAGCTCCCTGTGTACTTTGTGGAGGCAATTGCTGCTGGTCAATGTCTCCACTGAGGAATTGATTATAATTCATTTTAATGAACATCATCTTCTTCACATTTTTTGGAAGTAACCTCGTACGCCGATTGCTGACAAGGTGAGCGGCGGCACTAAACACTCTTTCGGAATACACACTTGTGGGAGGGCAACTTAGGTAGAATAAAGCCAGTTTGTGCAAGGGCCTCCAAATTGCCTCTTTTTCCTGCCAGTATACGTACGGACTGTCTGACGTGCCTACTTGGATGCGGTCACTCATATAATCCTCCACCATTCTTTCAATGGTGAGAGAATCATATGCAGTGACAGTAGACGACATGTCTGTAATCGTTGTCAGGTCCTTCAGTCCGGACCAGATGTCAGCATCAGCAGTCGCTCCAGACTGCCCTGCATCACCGCCAGCGGGTGGGCTCGGAATTCTGAGCCTTTTCCTCGCACCCCCAATTGCGGGAGAATGTGAAGGAGGAGCTGTTGACCGATCAAGTTCCACTTGACTTGATAATTTTCTCACCAGCAGGTCTTTGAACCCCTGCAGACTTGTGTCTGCCGGAAAGAGAGATACAACGTAGGTTTTAAATCTAGGATCGAGCACGGTGGCCAAAATGTAGTGCTCTGATTTCAACAGATTGACCACCCGTGAATCCTGGTTAAGCGAATGAAGGGCTCCATCCACAAGTCCCACATGCCTAGCGGAATCGCTCTTTCTTAGCTCCTCCTTCAATGTCTCCAGCTTCTTCTGCAAAAGCCTGATGAGGGGAATGACCTGACTCAGGCTGGCAGTGTCTGAACTGACTTCACGTGTGGCAAGTTCAAAAGGTTGCAGAACCTTGCACAACGTTGAAATCATTCTCCACTGCACTTGAGACAGGTGCATTCCACCTCCTTTGCCTATATCGTGGCCAGATGTATAGGCTTGAATGGCCTTTTGCTGCTCCTCCAACCTCTGAAGCATATAGAGGGTTGAATTCCACCTCGTTACCACTTCTTGCTTCAGATGATGGCAGGGCAGGTTCAGGCGTTTTTGGTGTTGCTCCAGTCTTCTGTACGTGGTGCCTGTACGCCGAAAGTGTCCCGCAATTCTTCTGGCCACCGACAGCATCTCTTGCACGCCCCTCTCGTTTTTTAAATAATTCTGCACCACCAAATTCAAGGTATGTGCAAAACATGGGACGTGCTGGAATTTGCCCAGATATAATGCACGCACAATATTGCTGGCGTTGTCCGATGCCACAAATCCACAGGAGAGTCCAATTGGGGTAAGCCATTCTGCGATGATCTTCCTCAGTTGCCGTAAGAGGTTTTCAGCTGTGTGCGTATTGTGGAAAGCGTAGCCTGCCTAGGAAAGAGTTGGCATTTGCGAGATGCTGCTACTGGTGCCGCCGCTGCTGTTCTTGCAGCGGGAGTCAATACATCTACCCAGTGGGCTGTCACAGTCATATAGTCCTGAGTCTGCCCTGCTCCACTTGTCCACATGTCCGTGGTTAAGTGGACATTGGGTACAACTGCATTTTTTAGGACACTGGTGAGTCTTTTTCTGAGGTCTGTGTACATTTTCGGTATCGCCTGCCTAGAGAAATGGAACCTAGATGGTATTTGGTACCGGGGACACAGTACCTCAAACAAGTCTATAGTTGGCTCTGCAGTAATGATGGATACCGGAACCACGTTTCTCACCGCCCAGGATGCCAAGGCCTCAGTTATCCGCTTTGCAGCAGGATGACTGCTGTGATATTTCATCTTCCTCGCAAAGGACTGTTAAACAGTCAATTGCTTGGTGGAAGTAGTAAAAGTGGTCTTAAGACTTCCCCTCTGGGATGACCATCGACTACCAGCAGCAACAACAGCAGCGCCAGCAGCAGTAGGCGTTACACTCAAGGATGCATCAGAGGAATCCCAGGCAGGAGAGGACTCGTCAGAATTGCCAGTGACATGGCCTGCAGGACTATTGGCATTCCTGGAGAAGGAGGAAATTGACACTGAGGGAGTTGGTGGGGTGGTTTGCGTGAGCTTGGTTACAAGAGGAAGGGATTTACTGGTCAGTGGACTGCTTCCGCTGTCGCCCAAAGTTTTTGAACTTGTCACTGACTTATGATGAATGCGCTGCAGGTGACGTATAAGGGAGGATGTTCCGAGGTGGTTAACTTCCTTACCCCTACTTATTACAGCTTGACAAAAGCAACACACGGCTTGACACCTGTTGTCCGCATTTCTGTTGAAATACTTCCACACCGAAGAGCTGATTTTTTTTGTATTTTCACCAGGCATGTCAATGGCCATATTCCTCCCACGGACAACAGGTGTCTCCCCGGGTGCCTGACTTAAACAAACCACCTCACCATCAGAATCCTCCTTGTCAATTTCCTCCCCAGCGCCAGCAACACCCATATCCTCCTCATCCTGGTGTACTTCAACACTGACATCTTCAATCTGACTATCAGGAACTGGACTGCGGGTGCTCCTTCCAGCACTTGCAGGGGGCGTGTAAATGGTGGAAGGCGCATGCTCTTCACGTCCAGTGTTGGGAAGGTCAGGCATCGCAACCGACACAATTGGACTCTCCTTGTGGATTTGTGATTTCGAAGAACGCACAGTTCTTTGCTGTGATTTTGCGAGCTTAAGTCTTTTCATTTTTCTAGCGAGAGGCTGAGTGCTTCCATCCTCATGTGAAGCTGAACCACTAGCCATGAACATAGGCCAGGGCCTCAGCCGTTCCTTGCCACTCCGTGTGGTAAATGGCATATTGGCAAGTTTACGCTTCAGATGATGGCAGGGCAGGTTCAGGCGTTTTTGGTGTTGCTCCAGTCTTCTGTACGTGGTGCCTGTACGCCGAAAGTGTCCCGCAATTCTTCTGGCCACCGACAGCATCTCTTGCACGCCCCTCTCGTTTTTTAAATAATTCTGCACCACCAAATTCAAGGTATGTGCAAAACATGGGACGTGCTGGAATTTGCCCAGATATAATGCACGCACAATATTGCTGGCGTTGTCCGATGCCACAAATCCACAGGAGAGCCCAATTGGGGTAAGCCATTCTGCGATGATCTTCCTCAGTTGCCGTAAGAGGTTTTCAGCTGTGTGCGTATTGTGGAAAGCGGTGATACAAAGCGTAGCCTGCCTAGGAAAGAGTTGGCGTTTGCGAGATGCTGCTACTGGTGCCGCCGCTGCTGTTCTTGCAGCGGGAGTCAATACATCTACCCAGTGGGCTGTCACAGTCATATAGTCCTGAGTCTGCCCTGCTCCACTTGTCCACATGTCCGTGGTTAAGTGGACATTGGGTACAACTGCATTTTTTAGGACACTGGTGAGTCTTTTTCTGAGGTCTGTGTACATTTTCGGTATCGCCTGCCTAGAGTAATGGAACCTAGATGGTATTTGGTACCGGGGACACAGTACCTCAAACAAGTCTATAGTTGGCTCTGCAGTAATGATGGATACCGGAACCACGTTTCTCACCGCCCAGGATGCCAAGGCCTCAGTTATCCGCTTTGCAGCAGGATGACTGCTGTGATATTTCATCTTCCTCGCAAAGGACTGTTAAACAGTCAATTGCTTGGTGGAAGTAGTAAAAGTGGTCTTAAGACTTCCCCTCTGGGATGACCATCGACTACCAGCAGCAACAACAGCAGCGCCAGCAGCAGTAGGCGTTACACTCAAGGATGCATCAGAGGAATCCCAGGCAGGAGAGGACTCGTCAGAATTGCCAGTGACATGGCCTGCAGGACTATTGGCATTCCTGGAGAAGGAGGAAATTGACACTGAGGGAGTTGGTGGGGTGGTTTGCGTGAGCTTGGTTACAAGAGGAAGGGATTTACTGGTCAGTGGACTGCTTCCGCTGTCGCCCAAAGTTTTTGAACTTGTCACTGACTTATGATGAATGCGCTGCAGGTGACGTATAAGGGAGGATGTTCCGAGGTGGTTAACTTCCTTACCCCTACTTATTACAGCTTGACAAAGGCAACACACGGCTTGACACCTGTTGTCCGCATTTCTGTTGAAATACTTCCACACCGAAGAGCTGATTTTTTTTGTATTTTCACCAGGCATGTCAATGGCCATATTCCTCCCACGGACAATAGGTGTCTCCCCGGGTACCTGACTTAAACAAACCACCTCACCATCAGAATCCTCCTTGTCAATTTCCTCCCCAGCGCCAGCAACACCCATATCCTCCTCATCCTGGTGTACTTCAACACTGACATCTTCAATCTGACTATCAGGAACTGGACTGCGGGTGCTCCTTCCAGCACTTGCAGGGGGCGTGTAAATGGTGGAAGGCGCATGCTCTTCACGTCCAGTGTTGGGAAGGTCAGGCATCGCAACCGACACAATTGGACTCTCCTTGTGGATTTGTGATTTCGAAGAACGCACAGTTCTTTGCTGTGATTTTGCCAGCTTAAGTCTTTTCATTTTTCTAGCGAGAGGCTGAGTGCTTCCATCCTCATGTGAAGCTGAACCACTAGCCATGAACATAGGCCAGGGCCTCAGCCGTTCCTTGCCACTCCGTGTGGTAAATGGCATATTGGCAAGTTTACGCTTCTCCTCCGATGATTTTATTTTAGATTTTTGAGTCCTTTTTTTACTGATATTTTGTGTTTTGGATTTTACATGCTCTGTACTGTGACATTGGGCATCGGCCTTGGCAGACGACGTTGATGGAATTTCATCGTCTCGGCCATGACTAGTGGCAGCAGCTTCAGCACGAGGTGGAAGTGGATCTTGATCTTTCCCTATTTTTGGAACCTCAACATTTTTGTTCTCCATATTTTAATAGGCACAACTAAAAGGCACCTCAGGTAAACAATGGAGATGGATGGATACTAGTATACTTATGGATGACGAGTGACTGACGACACAGAGGTAGCTACAGCCGTGGACTACCGTACTGCGTCTGCTAGTATAGAGATGATAATGATACAAAAAAAATATATATATCACTACTGCAGGTATATATATATATATATAATATATAATGACGGACCTGCTGGACGCTGTCAGCAGACTGCTGAACTACTAGTATGAAGAAGATAGAAAAAAAAAACCCACCACAGGTAGGTATACAATTATGGACGAGCACTGACGACACAGAGGTAGCCACAGCCGTGGACTACCGTACTGCGTCTGCTAATATAGAGATGATAATGATATAAAAAATATATATATATCACTACTGCAGGTATATATAATATATAATGACGGACCTGCTGGACGCTGTCAGCAGACTGCTGAACTACTAGTATGAAGAAGATAGAAAAAAAAAAAAACCCCACCACAGGTAGGTATACAATTATGGACGAGCACTAACGACACAGAGGTAGCCACAGCCGTGAACTACCGTACTGCGTCTGCTAATATAGAGATGATAATGATATAAAAAATATATATATATCACTACTGCAGGTATATATATATAATATATAATGACGGACCTGCTGGACGCTGTCAGCAGACTGCTGAACTACTGTACTAGTATGAAGAAGATAGAAAAAAAAACCCCCACCACAGGTAGGTATACAATTATGGACGAGCACTGACGACACAGAGGTAGCCACAGCCGTGGACTACCGTACTGCGTCTGCTAATATAGAGATGATAATGATATAAAAAATATATATATATCACTACTGCAGGTATATATAATATATAATGACGGACCTGCTGGACGCTGTCAGCAGACTGCTGAACTACTAGTATGAAGAAGATAGAAAAAAAAAAACCCCACCACAGGTAGGTATACAATTATGGACGAGCACTGACGACACAGAGGTAGCCACAGCCGTGGACTACCGTACTGTGTCTGCTAATATAGAGATGATAATGATATAAAAAATATATATATATCACTACTGCAGGTATATATAATATATAATGACGGACCTGCTGGACGCTGTCAGCAGACTGCTGAACTACTAGTATGAAGAAGATAGAAAAAAAAAAACCCACCACAGGTAGGTATACAATTATGGACGAGCACTGACGACACAGAGGTAGCCACAGCCGTGGACTACCGTACTGCGTCTGCTAATATAGAGATGATAATGATATAAAAAATATATATATATCACTACTGCAGGTATATATATATAATATATAATGACGGACCTGCTGGACGCTGTCAGCAGACTGCTGAACTACTAGTATGAAGAAGATGGAAAAAAAAAACCCCACCACAGGTAGGTATACAATTATGGACGAGCACTGACGACACAGAGGTAGCTACAGCCGTGGACTAACGTACTGCGTCTGCTAATATAGAGATGATAAAGATGATAGAGATGAACAAAAAAAATATAACACTACTGCAGGTAAATATTTATATAATATAATGAATGACGGACCTGCTGGACACTGTCAGCAGAATGCGTTTATAGAATAAAAAAAAAAAACACCACAGGACTCAGGAGTGTTTGTTTAACTTTTTCAGGCAGACAATATACTGGTGGTCAGTGGTCACCCTGGCAGCAAAAGTGTGCACTGTACTCCTGCTATAACTGCTCCCCAGTCTCCCCCACAATTAAGCTGTGTGAGCAGCACTGGCAGTGAGCACTCAGCACAGTCAGATATAATACATACATAGATGATATATTATCATTATCATATTATCATGCAGCACACTGAGGCTGAGCACAGATATGGTATGTGACTGTGTATCGTTTTTTTTCAGGCAGAGAACCGATTAAAATTAAACTGGTGGTCACACTATCAGCAAAACTCTGCTGCACTGTACTGAGTACTCCTCCTAATGCTCCCCAAATTAGTAAATCAACTCAAGTGTCTCTGACTCTCTAATCTAATCTAAACGGAGAGGACGCCAGCCACGTCCTCTCCCTATCAATCTCAATGCACGTGTGAAAATGGCGGCGACGCGCGGCTCCTTATATAGAATCCGAGTCTCGCGAGAATCCGACAGCGGGATGATGACGTTCGGGCGCGCTCGGGTTAACCGAGCAAGGCGGGAGGATCCGAGTCTGCTCGGACCCGTGCAAAAAGGCTGAAGTTCGGGGGGGTTCGGATTCCGAGGAACCGAACCCGCTCATCTCTACTTCTAACACAGAAATGAAGATGACAGTAGCTACTCTTCTTACCAGAGCCAGTATAATAAATGAATATGATTTTCTGTATACAAGTTACAATAGTTACTGCCTGTACAGTATCATACCTGGTATGCTGTAAACATATGTATTTACCAAGCAAGAGAAAGGAGAGCTATGTGTTATGCAGTGTGCCTGGGGATTCATTATAAAAGATACAGCAGACTTTATGGATATGATATCATTACCGATGACGGATCTAAGCATAGACAAATGCAGGGGGGGGGTTTCCGGTTGCACGGAAACCCCCCTCCTCTTGGCAAGTGGCTCAAATGATGGCAAATAATACTATTACTAGAACTGCCACCACATCATGCAGTTTTTGGGACAGCAGAGCTGCTGCACATGCCCAGATGCCCAGTGGTAGCAGCTTCTTCGAACAAGTTTGCTGTGTGTGTGTGGATCTGAGTCCTCAATCAGTGCACAGATCCAGAGAGTAGCTACCAGGAAGAAGAGACAGGAGCATTACCATGAGGTGGGAGAATGTGTGCTTAGAAAGTGCAGTACTGGTTCTATTATGTTTGTGTATTTATTTATTTATTATGGTATATTTAACCTTTTTCTGACCACTTTTTTCTATTATTTAAGTATGTTTGATACATCCTATACTATATACCATCTATAGAGTTAAATATAAATACTATATTCCATACAGTATACAGTGTATAAAAAGACCAATGTTCAGAGTCGTTACTAGGTTCTTCTACCGCTCCCCCAGACTCCCGTACTTGCTACATGTTCCGCAGAGTGGGAAATTGTGGACTGCATTTTTAAACCCCCCTCTAGAAATCCTGCGTTTGCCAGTGCTAAGGATCTCATCTTTAAGTAATGAAAGACAAATAAGCTTTAGTGTTTGAAAAGTATTATTAAAGATAGCCATGTATTGTCCAGCTTACCTCGTGCCTTTGTGAGAAACGAGGTGTGAAATAATAATCAAAATAATGCTCTAAACTTAATGATCTTTAATAAACTATTGAATTGATTAATTCCGCTATTCGCATTCAATTTGCTTTTAATTAGAGAGTGGTCAGCAGTGTCAGAGTGGGACATGTAGGCAGGGGTGTAGTGACGGTGGCCCCAGTGGAGCGCGAGCTCCGGGCGCTGGAAAAGTTGGAGGGTGCACTGCCAACTGCCCCCTTCCTTCCGCCCGCTATACTGCGGGCTGCTGTACAGGCAGCGGCAGAGCAGGATAAGCAGAGGGGCGCACACTGACTCGGATTCTGAGACTAGGTAGGGAACAGGGCAGGCCAGAGGCGGCAGCAGGAGACACTGACAGCCGGCACATGCCGGAGCTCTGCCGTCCTCTTTACGTATGTCTTACTGTCTGCTTGTAGCTGTACAGCAGGGTTACGTCTGTCCTCCTACACCACTCTCTGTCCTGGCTGCTGCAGCACCTCTTTCTGCCCCGGCTGCTGCTGAAGCACCTCTCTCTGCATTAGAAGCTGCAGAGTAACATGTGTAAGCAGCTGTACTGTGGCATAATGTGTATAAGCAGCTCTTCTGTGGTGTAACGTGTATAAGCAGCTCTACTGTGGTGTAACGTGTATAAGGGGCTCTACTGTGTTGTGTAACGTGTATATACAGCTCTACTGTGGTGTAAAGTCTATAAGGGGCTCTACTGTGTTGTGTAACGTGTATAAGTGGTACTACCGTGTTGTGTAACGTGTATAAGTGGTACTACTGTGTGTTGTAATGTGAATAATGGACAATACTGTGTGGTGTAATGTGAATAATGGACAATACTGTGTGGTGTAATGTGAATAATGGACAATACTGTGTGGTGTAATGTAAATAATGGACAATACTGTGTGGCAAAATCTGAATTAGTAATATACTATGGCCATGCCCTTACCCGTGAAGCCACACCCTTATAATATATTGCACGCCTTTGGTGCGCACTGTCCCTGTTTTATACATGGAGGTGCCCAAAGGAAACCTTTGCCCTAAGCTCCACAAGGTCTAGAACTGGCCCTGTCAACCTATTTAGTATTTTTTTATATTTTTTTCTTTTCAAAGGTAACATGCACCCAATTCATAACATGGGAGGGGGCGCCGAAACATACTCTTGCTCCGGGCACCATGGCATCTAGCTACACCTCTGCATGTAGGGCCCACCGGGGTATGCAGAGGTAGGGACCTATGTTCACTCCATGGTCCTGGTCCTGCTCCACCAAGTAACTGACCCACTAACAGAGTAACAATGTATTTATCAAGGGCATGACTCACAAAGAAGGAGGAGAAGGAGCTTTTAAGCGGTGGGGCCCACCAGGGATTTTCCCCCATTCCCCCTTGTGGGCCAGCTGTCCCTATGTCAGTCTAGTTTTCGCAATGAGATTATCTATACCAGGAGTGGGCAAATTATGGGCCATGTGCCCACTAGGCAGTTGCATCTGGCCTGTTACCCACTCTGCCATAGTATAGCCATTACTCTCTGTGCTATGGGGGCGATGCAGACCTGGACGCTGAAGCCCGGTGAAGTGTGTGCACACGAAGCAGCTGCACTGCTCGGTTTTGGTGTAGTTTGGAAATAGCTCCGAGGCAGAACATAGGTCTATTAATTGGGTAGCCAAAGCAGCAGACCGGTGATTGGTCAAACCCTAGCTTGTTCAGAGGATATGGGATTGTGTCACAGACAAATAAGACGATCATAGACAGTAATCATCCTTTTCTGAATATTTTTCTGCTATCACCACGCTTATGTGACCGGCGCTCAGGTGCCCGCCAGGCACAATACCAACGGCGGCATCCCTGGCGTCTGAAAATCCCACCAGTCGGCATGCCGACCAACAGGAACTATTCCCATCCGTGGGTCTCCACCGCCGGCCATCCAAAAGCCGCGATCCCGCCGTCAGTATTGTGACTGGCAGTCTCCTGACTTTTACATGACTTACTATTGGATTTCTTGTTCGGTTGTTTCCTAATTTCACTCCATTTGCATATGATGTTTTTGTAGTGACAATAAACAATTAAATTGAATAATTGTTTAATTACTGCAATGCTTAGTTTTCTATGCACTTGTTGTTTTGTGTCTTGTACACCATTTTATGGCTGTTGTAGTGATTTTTAAATAATTGTATATTATTGTTATTTTTTTCCCCCCCAAACTATTTTATCTGAAACAATATATCCTATTTATAGGGTGATAAATTATTTGTGGCTGCCCAGTACCGGAATGTATCACAGATATTACAACGATGTATTTATCCTTTTATGAAAATATATAATGGTCTAAGCTGGTAGTAAGGTCTGTTTGCTACTATGAAACCTTGAGAGTTTAACTTGAGCCCTTCTCGCTAGTTTATTTATCATACAGTAAAGAGTTCTGCTCCGTAGCCCCAGGTCCGTGACCTTTCCAAGGTCCTATCTAATTTCTATTATCTCCCACTCAGGATGATAAATTAGGTAGTGAAGGGAGTGATATTGATGCTTGAAAAATGCTGATCTGCTTCTACTGTACAAGGAGATATTTTACTGAATTGTTTCTTTGGTCGTTTTATCCAGGAATCGTGGGATTCATTTTACTGGCTGATCTATTGCTCATGAGAATTCAGCTTTCCAACTCACTAGAGATATTGGGGGAGATTTATCAAATCTTGGAGAGATGTACGGTACCAACCAATCAGCTTGTGTCATGTTACAAGCTGTGTTTGAAAAATGACAGTAAGGAGCTGATTGGTTGGTACTTTATTCCCACGGTGGACAAGTGTCCTGAGGGAGTGCATATACAATTGCTTTCTATTCAGTTGTGAGTGTACAGGGGGCTGGTGCTCTTGTGCTCTGATAGTGGTAATGACTACTTACACAAGTGTGTGGATAGGGGGGGTCATTCTGAGATGATCATAGCTGTGGTAAATTTAGCACAGCTACGATCATTCACACTGACATGCGGGGGGACGCCCAGCACAGGGCTATCCCACCCCTCATGTCACTGCCTGCCCCCCCCCCGCAGAAGTGCGAAGGCAACTCACAGCGACGATGCCTTTGCTCTTCAAGAGTAGCTCCCGACCAGCGCAGCTTTAGCTTGCTGGCTGGGAGCTACTCATCGCTCCCCGGCGCGCAGCGGCTGCGTGTGACGTCACGCAGCTGCTCCGGTCCACCCCCCTTTTCGGTCCGGCCACGCCTGCATTGTCCGGACCGTGCCCACGAAACGGTGGCCAAACGCCGCCGTTCCGCCCCCCTCCCAGCGACCGTGTCTGCCTGTCAATCAGGCAGAGGCGATCGTAGCGGCACATGCGCAGTTCTGACCCGATCGCCCGATCGCACCGCTGCGATAAAATGCAGCGTGCGATCGGGTGAGAATGACCCCCAGGGGCCGTGCCACTCATCTGTGTTACAGACACCCCATCGCACTCCTGCACTGGTTTCATCGGGTGTCCTGCTGTGACATACTGGCCAAACAGCAGACAAATCTTGCAAGCGACTTTGAATATCCGCTCACTGACTGTTCACTGCAGCTTGTGCACTAGCCGTGAGCAGCAGCCACAATTCATTAGCAACAGCCAAGAGCTACTTTGTTTCTGAACAAATACACACAACATTATTGGCTATATGAGCTACCATTGTTTTGTTATACTCCTAATATTTGCTCTTTGTGATAACTGGTTTGTTTTGCACAATGGAGCTGATGTTTTTATCTGTGTATTGTGTTTCACCTTAACCCACCAGAACATCATCCAGAAATATCTTTCTGAGACATTACCCTGGTGTATTGCACTGTGTTTATTTTTTCCTTTTCAATTGGGAGAAGTTCTCTTACCCCCAATTTCCCTTAAGAATTGTGGGGTTTATGGGGGTCATTCAGAGTTGATCGCTCGCTAGCTACTTTATGCAGCGCAGTGATCAGATAGGGGAGTGTATTTTAGCTGTGCAAGTGTGCGAACGCTTGTGCAGCCGAGCACTACAAAAACAGTTTTGTGCAGTTTCTGAGTAGGTCTGAACTTACTCAGCCGCTGCGATCACTTCAGCCTGTCCGGTCCCGGAATTGACGTCAGACACCCGCCCTGCAAACGCTTGGACACGCCTGCGTTTTTCCAACCACTCCCTGAAAACGGTCAGTTGACACCCATAAACGCCTTCTTCCTGTCAATCTCCTTGTGATTGGCTGTGTGAATGGATTCTTCATTAAATCCATCGCCCAGCAATGATCCGCTTTGTACCCGTATGACGCGCCTGCGCATTGCGGTGCATACACATGCGCAGTAGTGACCTGATCGCTGCGCTGCGAAAAACGGCAGCGTGTGATCAGGTCGTAATGAACCCCTATGTACTAAGCCTTGGATGGAGCTAAAGTGGACTGAGATAAAGTACCAGCCAATCAGCTCCTAACTGCAATGTTACAGGCTGTGTTTGAAAAGTGACAGTTGGGAGCTGATTGGTTAGTACTTTTTTTTTTAATCTCCGTCCACTTTATCTCTCTCCAAGGCTTTGTACATAGACCTCTATGGGAGAACTGTATAAAACCTTTTAAAGGGTAGGGAAATGGGCAAGTGCAGAAATGTCCCATATGGCGCAGATGAAGCACAAAGGAAAAGCTGCGGCGTCAGAGCTCATTTTACACATATTCAGACTTGGTGTCAGTCCTGGATTACTACATATAGGCACTAGCCTATGGGCCCCGCGTCTTTTAGGGGCCCTGCGACAATGGATCAAAATAATATTGATTTGATCTTTATAGAAAACGATAATCAAGCTTTCAGCGGGTGATCTCTGTCACCGCATCTAAACAGTGCAGAGTAGTGAGCCTGGGCACGCCCCTAAAATGATGAAAACTGGAGACATGACATGAGGCCACACCCACCCACCTGAGATCACACCCCCACAATAATGAGGTCATGCAACCTTTCCCTGTGCTTTGAAGTTGGGAGGTATGCATGAACCATAGACATCAGATTCACATTACAGTTCCCAGATCGTAGACTGTTGGTCGGCAAAATTAAAACTTATTAGGAGATAACTTGCAAGGGAGGCCCCAAGATTTCGACTGCCTAGTGGCCTCCAAAGTGTTTAATCCGGCACTGCTTGGAGTCGATCTCTATTTGTTTGCATTCTTCTGTACAATGGCCCTCATTCCGAGTTGTTCGCTCGGTAAAAATCTTCGCATCGCAGCGATTTTCCGCTTAATGCGCATGCGCAATGTCCGCACTGCGACTGCGCCAAGTAAATTTGCTATGCACTTAGTAATTTTACTCACGGCTTTTTCATCGGTCTGGCGATCGTAATGTGATTGACAGGAAATGGGTGTTACTGGGCGGAAACAGGCCGTTTTATGGGCGTGTGGGAAAAAACGCTACCGTTTCCGGAAAAAACGCAGGAGTGGCCGGAGAAACGGAGGAGTGTCTGGGCGAACGCTGGGAGTGTTTGTGACGTCAAACCAGGAACGACAAGCACTGAACTGATCGCAGATGCCGAGTAAGTCTGAAGCTACTCTGAAACTGCTACGAGGTGTGTAATCGCAATATTGCGAATACTTCGTTCGCAATTTTAAGATGCTAAGATTCACTCCCAGTAGGCGGCGGCTTAGCGTGAGCAACTCTGCTAAAATCGCCTTGCGAGCGAACAACTCGGAATGACCTCCAATGTAATTGAGAAGCTTTGTAGGGAAGGAAATGAGATGAGTAGGAGCTGAAAGCCAATGAGAGAGAAGTTTGTGTCTTATTCGCAATAATAAACTGATGGGGGGGGGGGGGTTGTAGCGCTCACTATTGTTTACCTTAATGTATTTGTAAATATGCTAACCGATCCAGACAATCCTGTACACACTTACAGTACATTAAGATACAAATGTGGCACCCCACCAAAAAACTCGCTCCCCTTGTGTATTTACTGTTGAGTGCTTGATTTATTGTAATAAAATCTTAATTTAATATTATATATCTATGGGTGCACAGGGCTTTGTATATTGTGCCCCTCATACATTGGTGGCAGTGGGCAGAAGTGTGCCCTTTGTCATGTGCACTGTGAGGAAATGAGAGGTCTGTGACAATTAATATAGCTATGCCTCATTTACCATGTCAAATATGTACTTTTTATACCCATATCCGTATACATTCAATTTGTCTGTTTGTTGATTCTCCATAACATGGTGTTCACCCAATATTGGGGGTCATTCCGACCAGTTCGCACGCAGTGGTTCTTCTTTGCGGTGCGAACGGGTCGGAAATGCACATGCGCGGCAGACGCATTGCGCATGCGCGTCGTTGCCTGGCACCGCCGCCAGCGACAAATGTGATTGCAGCGGCGATCGCAAGAAATTGGGGGCGGATACTCACAGTTTCCAGCCAGTTTCGGGGAGTGGTAAGAAAAACGCAGGCGTGTCCAGGCGAACGGAGGGCGGATGTCTGATGTCAAAGCCGGGACCGGCATCGCTGGATCCGTCGTACTGGGTAAGTAGCTACTAGCTGCAGGGCTGGTCTTGTTTTGCAGGAAACCTTTTAAGCATAGCAGGGCTGCACAAGCGATCGCAGCCCTGCTATGCTAAAATACACTCCCACATAGGCGGAGATTAGTTGATCGCACCAGCAGCAAAAAGTTGCTTGGTGCGATCAACTCAGAATGAGGGCCATTGTGTTTAAATCAATCTTAATATTGTTAATATATGCAATTGTGTTACAGTATGTTATCTGTTACCCTTTAGATAATGTATTCATGTTAGACCTAGTTTCCTATTGTTTACTAACACCACAGTGGACACTCAAAGTGAGTGAGTCATAGAAGGTACCATTGTCCCTTTTTGTTTACTCCCTATTGTCCAACAGTGAGCTGACCAGACAGCGTGGCTATCTGGCTGACGTAATCACCTTGATTAGAATATGTATTGTATTCCAATGCTGTAAGATCCTAAAACAGTCACACACACCCCAGCGGTGAAATGAGCGATGTGCTAGATTGTGCTAGATACAGGCCATCACTGTAGCCGACACCCCTACACACGGAGCATTGTGTTCTTAATTTCTAAGCAATCTCATCAGATTGCTTAAAAATTAAGTGAACTTCGCTCCGTGTGTACCCCCCTTAAGAAGTAATGTTCTGTCAGGAGTTTGTGGTGGGAATTGTCATGTGGAATTGGATTACAGAGGTGTTCTGAGCTGTTTATAATCCATTCTGTTCAATAAACCACTATTGGTTTTTCATCCACCACCGTGCCAGTGATTTGGAACCCAGTATCTTCACATGCACTATACATTGGTGGCAATGGACGGGCAGGTGCATGACCCGGCACACGATTGAGACTGGTAGATGATCCACGCACCGGAACTCGCGGTCCCTGAAAGGACTGTTAAACAAACTGCGCATATACCGCATACTGCGAGGACGGTGGAAGGAGAGATCGAAGAACAGACTGGACACTGTGAGCGGCTCTGTAAATCCCTGGTATCTGAGACTCGGAGCAGCGGGACTTGAGTGTCTCTCTGGCAGCGTGAGAGAGAGCTGCTCCGGCGGCAGTTGTCACGAACCTGGGTTGAGAGAGTTGAGAACTCGGGGAATCTTCCGATGGTTGGGAAGAAGAACCGTAGTTGGGTCGAAATTAGTGATGAGCGGGTTCGGATCCTCGGGATCCGAACCCCCCCGAACGTCACCCTTTTTTGCACGGGTCCGAGCAGACTCGCATCCTCCCGCCTTGCTCGGTTAACCCGAGCGCGCCCTAACGTCATCATCCCGCGGTCGGATTCTCGCGAGATTCGTATTCTATATAAGGAGCCGCGCGTCGCTGACATTTTTCACTCGTGCATTGGAGATGATCGTGAGAGGACGTGGCTGGCGGCCTCTCAGTTTCTATGTTCAGTGGGCTGCAAATTGTGCTGCAAATATCTGTGCTCAGTGTGCTGCAAATATCTGTGCTCAGTGTGCTGCAAGTGCAAATATCTACGTTCTCTGCCTGAAAAATGCTCCATATCTGACTGTGCTCAGTGTGCTGCAAATATCTGTGCTCAGTGTGCTAATTGCTTTATTGTGGGGACTGGGGACCAGCAGTATTATATAGTAGGAGGACAGTGCAGAGTTTTGCTGACCAGTGACCACCAGTATTATACGTTCTCTGCCTGAAAAACGCTCCATATCTGTGCTGCTTTGTAGTATATAGTAGGAGGACAGTGCAAAATTTTGCTGACCACCAGTATAACTATATATATAGCAGTACGGTACAGTAGTCCACTGCTCTACCTACCTCTGTGTCGTCAAGTATACTATCCATCCATACCTGTGGTCAGTGGCGGTTCTTGCCACGGGCAAGCGGTACTTTTGCCCGGGGCGCCGCCTTCTGGAGGGCGCCGCACCAGGGCAAGATCCGCCACTGTGCCCCCCGCAGTGCCCTGCTGTGCCCCCCCGCTTTGAAGGGAACCAGACGCGTAGCGTCTAGTTTCTCTTCATTGAAAGGACCTTAGTTGTGCGGTGCGCGATGACGTCATCGCGCACCGCACAGCAAAGGTCCTCTCCATGAAGGGAAACTAGACGCTACGGTCTAGTTTCCCTTCGTGTAGAGGACCTTTGCTGTGCGATGCGCGATGACGTCATCGCGCACTGCACAGCATAGTGGCACAGACACTAGGGGTCATAATTGACCTCTAGTGTCTATGCTGTTCTATGGGAGAGACGTAATAACGTCTCTCCCATAGATCGAAGAGAAGAGAGAGGGGAGAAGAGCGGTGCCGCCGGCGGAGGGGTCTGGATCAGGAACGGGGATGGTAAGTATTCTTTTTATTTATTTATTTTCTTGCAGCGTCGTGACCACGCCCCCAATTGAAGCCACGCTCCCATATTTTGCCCGGGGCGCCACAACTCTTAGAGCCGGCCCTGCCTGTGGTGCATTTCAGTTTTGCACAGTTTGCTGACCACCAGTATATACTATATAGCAGTACGGTACAGAAGGTCACTGCTCTACCTACCTCTGTGTCGTCAAGTATACTATCCATCCATACCTGTGGTGCATTTCAGTTTTGCACAGTTTGCTGACCACCAGTATAACTATATATATAGCAGTACGGTACAGTAGTCCATTGCTCAACCTACCTCTGTGTCATCAAGTATACTATCCATCCATACCTGTGGTGCATTTCAGTTTTGCACAGTTTGCTGACCACCAGTATATACTATATAGCAGTACGGTACAGAAGGCCACTGCTCTACCTACCTCTGTGTCGTCAAGTATACTGTCCATCCATACCTGTGGTGCATTTCAGTTTTGCACAGTTTGCTGACCACCAGTATATACTATATAGCAGTACGATACAGAAGGCCACTGCTCTACCTACCTCTGTGTCGTCAAGTATACTATCCATCCATACCTGTGGTGCATTTCAGTTTTGCACAGTTTGCTGACCACCAGTATATACTATATAGCAGTACGGTACAGAAGGCCACTGCTCTACCTACCTCTGTGTCGTCAAGTATACTATCCATCCATACCTGTGGTGCATTTCAGTTTTGCACAGTTTGCTGACCACCAGTATATAATATATAGCAGTACGGTACAGTAGGCCACTGCTCTACCTACCTCTGTGTCGTCAAGTATACTATCCATCCATACCTGTGGTGCATTTCAGTTGTGCGCATTATATACATTGCTATTGATATATTACGTGCATATAATTCCACACATTAAAAAATGGAGAACAAAAATGTGGAGGGTAAAATAGGGAAAGATCAAGATCCACTTCCACCTCATGCTGAAGCTGCTGCCACTAGTCATGGCCGAGATGATGAAATGCCATCAACGTCGTCTGCCAAGGCCGATGCCCAATGTCATAGTAGAGGGCATGTAAAATCCCAAAAAATAAAGCTCAGTAAAATGACCCAAAAATCTAAATCAAAATCGTCTGAGGAGAAGCGTAAACTGCCAATGTGCCATTTACGACACAGAGTGGCAAGGAACGGCTGAGGCCCTGGCCTATGTTCAAGGCTAGTGGTTCAGCTTCACTTGAGGATGGAAGCACTCATCCTTCTGCTAGAAAACTTAAAAGAGTTAAGATGGCAAAAGCACAGCAAAGAACTGTGCGTTCTTCTAAATCACAAATCCCCATGGCGAGTCCAATTGTGTCGGTTGCGATGCCTGACATTCCCAACACTGGACGGGAAGAGGTTGCGCCTTCCACCATTTGCACGCCCCCTGCAAGTGCTGGAAGGAGCTCCTGCAGTCCAGTTCCTGATAGTCAAATTGAAGATGTCACTGTTGAAATACACCAGGATGAGGATATGGGTGTTGCTGGCGCTGGGGAGGAAATTGACAAGGAGGATTCTGATGGTGAGGTGGTTTGTTTAAGTCAGGCACCCGGAGAGACACCTGTTGTCCGTGGGACGAATATGGCCATTAACATGCCTGGTCAAAATAAATAAAAAATCACCTCTTCGGTGTGGAATTATTTCAACAGAAATGCGGACAACTGGTGTCAAGCTGTGTGTTGCCTTTGTCAAGCTGTAATAAGTAGGGGTAAGGACGTTAACCACCTAGGAACATCCTCCCTTATACGTCATCTGGACCGCATTCATCAGAAGTCAGAGACAAGTTCAAAAACTTTGTATGACAGCGGAAGCAGTCCACTGACCACTAAATCCCTTCCTTTTGTAACCAAGCTCCTGCAAACCACACCACCAACTCCCTCAGTGTCAATTTCCTCCTTAGACAGGAAAGCCAATAGTCCTGCAGGCCATGTCACTGTCAAGTCTGACGAGTCCTCTCCTGCCTGGGATTCCTCTGATGCATCCTTGAGTGTAACGCCTACTGCTGCTGGCGCTGCTGTTGTTGCTGCTGGGAGTCGATCGTCATCCCAGAGGGGAAGTCGGAAGACCACTCGTACTACTTACAGTAAGCAATTGACTGTCCAACAGTACTTTGCGAGGAAGATGAAATATCACAGCAATCATCCTGCTGCAAAGCGGATAACTCAGGCCTTGGCAGCCTGGGTGGTGAGAAACGTGTTTCCGGTATCCACCGTTAATTGACAGGGAACTACAGACTTGATTGAGGTACTGTGTCCCAGGTACCAAATACCATCTAGGTTCCATTTCTCTAGGCAGGCGATACCGAAAATGTACACAGACGTCAGAAAAAGAGTCACCAGTGTCCTAAAAAATGCAGTTGTACCCAATGTCCACTTAACCACGGACATGTGGACAAGTGGAGCAGGGCAGACTCAGGACTATATGACTGTGACAGCCCACTGGGTAGATGTATTGCCTCCCGCAGCAAGAACAGCAGCGGCGGCACCAGTAGCAGCATCTCGCAAACGCCAACTCGTTCCTAGGCAGGCTACGCTTTGTATCACCGCTTTCCATAAGAGGCACACAGATGACAACCTCTTACGGAAACTGAGGAACATCATCGCAGAATGGCTTACCCCAATTGGACTCTCCTGGGGATTTGTGACATCGGACAACGCCACCAATATTGTGCGTGCATTACATCTGGGCAAATTCCAGCACATCCCATGTTTTGCACATACATTGAATTTGGTGGTGCAGAATTATTTAAAAAACGACAGGGGCGTGCAAGAGATGCTGTCGGTGGCCCGAAGAATTGCGGGCCACTTTCGGCATTCAGCCACCGCGTGCCGAAGACTGGAGCACCAGCAAACAGTCCTGAACCTGCCCTGCCATCATCTGAAGCAAGAGGTGGTAACGAGGTGGAATTCAACCCTCTATATGCTTCAGAGGATGGAGGAGCAGCAAAAGGCCATTCAAGCCTATACATCTGCCTACGATATAGGCAAAGGAGGGGGAATGCACCTGACTCAAGCGCAGTGGAGAATGATTTCAGGTGTGCAAGGTTCTGCAACCCTTTGAACTTGCCACACGTGAAGTCAGTTCAGACACTGCCAGCCTGAGTCAGGTCATTCCCCTCATCAGGCTTTTGCAGAAGAAGCTGGAGACATTGAAGGAGGAGCTAAAACAGAGCGATTCCGCTAGGCATGTGGGACTTGTGGCTGGAGCCCTTAATTCGCTTAACCAGGATTCACGGGTGGTCAATCTGTTGAAATCAGAGCACTACAGTTTGACCACCGTGCTCGATCCTAGATTTAAAACCTACGTTGTATCTCTCTTTCTGGCAGACACAAGTCTGCAGAGGTTCAAAGACCTGCTGGTGAGAAAATTGTCAAGTCAAGCGGAACGTGACCCGTCAACAGCTCCTCCTTCACATTCTCCTGCAACTGGGGCTGCGAGGAAAAGGCTAAGAATTCCGAGCCCACCCGCTGGCGGTGATGCAGGGCAGTCTGGAGCGAGTGCTGACATCTGGTCCGGACTGAAGGACCTGCCAACGATTACTGACATGTCGTCTACTGTCACTGCATATGATTCTGTCACCATTGAAAGAATGGTGGAGGAGTATATGAGTGACCGCATCCAAGTAGGCACGTCAGACAGTCCGTACGTATACTGGCAGGAAAAAGAGGCAATTTGGAGGCCCTTGCACAAACTGGCTTTATTTTACCTACGTTGCCCCCCCCCCCCCCTCCAGTGTGTACTCCGAAAGAGTGTTTAGTGCAGCCGCTCACCTTGTCAGCAATCGGCGTACGAGGTTACTTCCAGAAAATGTGGAGAAGATGATGTTCATCAAAATAAATTATAATCAATTCCTCCGTGGAGACATTCACCAGCAAATGCCTCCTGAAAGTACACAGGGACCTGAGATGGTGGATTCCAGTGGGGACGAATTAATAATCTGTGACGAGGGGGATGTACACAGTGAAAGGGGTGAGGAATCGGACGATGAGGAGGAGGTGGACATCTTGCCTCTGTAGAGCCAGTTTGTGCAAGGAGAGATTGATTGCTTCTTTTTTGGTGGGGGCCCAAACCAACCAGTCATTTCAGTCACAGTTGTGTGGCAGACCCTGTCGCTGAAATGATGGGTTTGTTAAAGTGTGCATGTCCTGTTTATACAACATAAGGGTGGGTGGGAGGGCCCAAGGACAATTCCATCTTGCACCTCTTTTTTCTTTCATTTTTCTTTGCATCATGTGCTGTTTGGGGACTATTTTTTTGAAGTGCCATCCTGTCTGACACTGCAGTGCCACTCCTAGATGGGCCAGGTGTTTGTGTCGGGCACTTGTGTCGCTTAGCTTATCCATCCAGCGACCTTGGTGCACCTCTTTTTTTCTTTGCATCATGTGCTGTTTGGGGACTATTTTTTTGAAGTGCCATCCTGCCTGACACTGCAGTGCCACTCCTAGATGGGCCAGGTGTTTGTGTCGGCCACTTGGGTCGCTTAGCTTAGCCATGCAGCGACCTTGGTGCACCTCTTTTTTTCTTTGCATCATGTGCTGTTTGGGGACTATTTTTTTGAAGTGCCATCCTGCCTGACACTGCAGTGCCACTCCTAGATGGGCCAGGTGTTTGTGTCGGTCACTTGTGTCGCTTAGCTTAGTCACACAGCGACCTTGGTGCGCCTCTTTTTTTCTTTGCATCATGTGCTGTTTGGGGACTATTTTTTTGAAGTGCCATCCTGCCTGACACTGCAGTGCCACTCCTAGATGGGCCAGGTGTTTGTGTCGGCCACTTGTGTCGCTTAGCTTAGCCATCCAGCGACCTCGGTGCAAATTTTAGGACTAAAAATAATATTGTGAGGTGTGAGGTGTTCAGAATAGACTGAAAATGAGTGTAAATTATGATTATTGAGGTTAATAATACTATGGGATGAAAATTACCCCCAAATTCTATGATTTAAGCTGTTTTTGAGGGTTTTTTGTAAAAAAACACCCGAATCCAAAACACACCCGAATCCGACAAAAGATTTTCAGGGAGGTTTTGCCAAAACGCGTCCGAATCCAAAACACGGCCGCGGAACCGAATCCAAAACCAAAACACAAAACCTGAAAAATATCCGGTGCACATCACTAGTTAGGGTTAGGCACAAAATGGGGAGGGTTAGGTTTAGGCAGCGGGGAAGGGAGGGTTAGGGTTAGGCACCCTCAAGAGAGAGTGAGGGTTAGGTAGGGGCAGAAGAGGGTTAAGGGGCTTACTGGTGGGCTGTCGGGAATCTGATGGACGGGATGCCGCTGTCTGTATTCTAACTGCCAGCATCCCGTCCATCTGCAAATCAAACTAATCCCGCCCTACTGTATATAGACTGCGTGCAGGGCCCTCCTACCCCTTCATCCATCAATAACTTTTATTACTATGTTTGTTCCCAATAGTAAAGCGCTATGGCACATGCTGGTAATTAAATGTTAATAATAAAAATAATAATAAAAATAGTGCTAAATAAAAAAAATTAAAATACGGTTCTATTCAGCTGCTTTCCAGTGCACTCCCCGTCACTGTAATAATAACCCTAGCTGTGTTACTAGTGCTAGACAGATTGCATTAGAGGAAGAAAGAAATCAGTTGATTTATGACATAATTTATTTGTGTGACGCTTCTCTGTTGCCCGTCAGATGCCAACTGCGCTTCCTTTGATACAGAATCCTGAACGCTCTCCCTGGTCCAGCTGGATGCTTGAAGAAGAGACATTTGTTCACAAAACGCTCTAATGTCTTGCCAAGGGATAGAGAGTAAATCAATGCTACCAAATTGAGCATCGCTCATGGAGACTTTAAACTGACAGGAGATCTGAAATGTTATATAACAATTCAGAGACAAGTTAATAGTTTGTTATCCTCATAGGGACGGCATGAAACAGCCTTTGTAGCGCACGTCTCTATTTAAACACATCTCTAGTAAAAAAATTAAAAAAATATTATTTTGCTCTCTGTACTTTGTTCTCTACGTTGTACATTTATCAAACTCATTCTCAGATATGTTACAATTAATGTCTATCAATATTTCTTCATGTGTGCCTCAGGCGTGTTGTCCTGCTTTCTAATGTTTTATGGAATGGAAGGTGCGCTTGGCTAGGGTCGGAGGCCATTTTCATATGCAGTCCTCATGTTCTGCTGCTACAGGATCCTATTCTCCTACAGTATATCACCAATGATGAAGGGGATGAGGAGAGGACAACTTGCATCCATCGGAGTTCCATTATATGGTGGTTCCTGACATTTCTCACTGTGCCCTGGCTGCGCCTGGAGAGATGCGCTGATGAGGCAATACTGTACACTCGTCCCCTGTGTGAGAATGTTTTGGAGATTTCATATGGCCAGTGGCGGACTTTACCTACAGTATGGGCTGCAGGACTACAGCCCCCCCCAGGTAAAAATTAGAGATGTGTGGTGGGCACTTTTCATGTTTTGTGTTTTGGTTTTGGTTCTGGTTCCATGCTCGTGTTTTGGATCAGGATTGGTTTTGTTGAAACCACCCTTTCGTGTTTTGGTTTTGGTTTTGGACGATTCACAGAATTTGGGGGTAATTTGATCCTACGGTATTATTAACCTCAATAACATTAATTTCCACTCATTTCCAGTCTATTCTGAACACCTCACAATATTGTTTTTAGGCCAAAAGGTTACACCAAGGTCGCTGGATGGCTAAGCTAAGCGACACAAGTGTGCGGCACAAACACCTGGCCCATCTAGGAGTGGCACTGCAGTCCCACTGCACTAATGGAGGATACTGGACGTACGTCTAACACCAACATAGCTGTCAAGGCCTCAGTTATCCGCTTTGCCACAGGATGACTGCTGTCATATTTCATCTTTCTTGCAAAGGACTGTAGGACAGTCATTTGCTTAGTTGAAGTAGTACAAGTGTTCTTCCGACTTCCCCTCTGGGATGACGATCGACTCCCAGCAGCAGCAACAACAGCAGCGGCAGAAGCAGCAGTTGGAGGAAGTGGTTCTTGATCTTTCCCTATTTTATCCTCCAAATTTTTGTTCTCCATTATTTTTCTGGCGTTATATAACAAAATGCAGCAAAGGAGAGCGTTCCTCTACACCACACAGGGCAAACCCTGTAAAAATTATTTGGATTAAATATTAATAACCCCTTTATTTGGAGTAAATAATATACAGCACAGGACAGCACCACTGAACTTATATGGCAGTACCACTGGACTTATACGGCAGTACCACTGGACTTATACGGCAGTATCACTGGATCTATACGGCAGTACCACTGGACATATACGGCAGTATCACTAGACTTAGATGGCAGTATCACTGGACTGGATTTATACGCCAGTACCACTGGATTTATACGGCAGTACCACTGGACATTTATGGCAGTATCACTGGATTTATATGGCAGTACCACTGGACATATACGGCAGTATCACTGGACTTATACGGCAGTATCACTGGACTTATACGGCAGTATCACTAGACTGGATTTATACGGCAGTACCACTGGACATACACAGCAGTATCACTGGATTTATACGGCAGTACCACTGGACATATACGGCAGTATCACTGGACTGGATTTATACGCCAGTACCACTGGATTTATTCGGCAGTATCACTGGACTTATACGGCTGTATCACTGGACATATACGGCAGCACTGGACTTTTATGGCAGTACCACTGGACTTACAAAGCAACACAGGGACACCACCACTGGACTGATGCAGGAGAACACAGCACCACTGGACTGGACTTATACAGCAGCAGAGGACACCACCATTGTGACTGGACTGATGCAGTACAAGACACCACCACTGGACTGATGCAGCACAATACAGCACCACTGCACTGGACTTATACAGATACAATGGACATATGGCAGCAGTGGACACCACAACTGTGACTGGACTAAGACACTACACTGGACTGAGCAGCACAAGACAGCACTGGAATCGCCACCCCACTTTCCCTCCCGCACAGACACTGAGGACGGAGACATGTGTAATGTCCACCCACAAACAAACACATGACATTTACGGTGCCGAAAACTTGAACTAAATTGTGGGGTGCTAGTGTGAATCAGGTTCGGGTGATCAGAGCGGCAGACCTGCTTTACCTCTCAGACACAATGACAACACAAACATAATATAGTATCCAACTCCATTTTATTATCCTAACAAAATTTACAAGAGGCAGGTAAACAGGAAACTGGCGCACAATTGAAGCAGGCTGGTTATGGCTTCTAAATAACAGTCTCAAGTAACCAGCGTTAGCAATACAGGTAGCAGGTAAGCAAGTAACTGGTGCACAATTGAAGCAGGCTGGTTATGGCTTCTAAATAATAGTCTCAGGTAACCAGCGTCGGCAATACAGGTAGCAGGTAAGCAGGTACTTGTGCACGATTAAAGCAGGCTGGTTATGGCTATTAAACGACAGTCTCAGGTAACCAGCGTTAGCAATACAAGTAGCAGGTAAGCAGGTAACTTGTGCACAATTAAAGCAGGCTGGTTATGGCTACTAAACAACAGTCTCAGGTAACCAGCGTCAGCAATACAGGTAGCAGGTAAGCAGGAACTTGTGCACGATTAAAGCAGGCTGGTTATGGCTATTAAACGACAGTCTCAGGTAACCAGCGTTAGCAATACAAGTAGCAGGTAAGCAGGTAACTTGTGCACAATTAAAGCAGGCTGGTTATGGCTACTAAACAACAGTCTCAGGTAACCAGCGTCAGCAATACAGGTAGCAGGTAAGCAGGAACTTGTGCACGATTAAAGCAGGCTGGTTGTGGCTATTAAACGACAGTCTCAGGTAACCAGCGTTAGCAATACAAGTAGCAGGTAAGCAGGAACTTGTGCACGATTAAAACAGGCTGGTTATGGCTATTAAACGACAGTCTCAGGTAACCAGCGTTAGCAATACAGGTAGCAGGTAAGCAGGTAACTTGTGCACAATTAAAGCAGGCTGGTTATGGCTACTAAACAACAGTCTCAGGTAACCAGCGTCAGCAATACAGGTAGCAGGTAAGCAGGAACTTGTGCACGATTAAAGCAGGCTGGTTATGGCTATTAAACGACAGTCTCAGGTAACCAGCGTTAGCAATACAAGTAGCAGGTAAGCAGGTAACTTGTGCACAATTAAAGCAGGCTGGTTATGGCTACTAAACAACAGTCTCAGGTAACCAGCGTCAGCAATACAGGTAGCAGGTAAGCAGGAACTTGTGCACGATTAAAGCAGGCTGGTTATGGCTATTAAACGACAGTCTCAGGTAACCAGCGTTAGCACTACAAGTAGCAGGTAAGCAGGTACTTTGTGCACAAATAAAGCAGGCTGGTTATGGCTTCTAAATAACAGTCTCAGGTAACCAGCGTCAGCAATGCAGGTAGCAGGTAAGCAGGAACTTGTGCACAAATAAAGCAGTCTGGTTATGGCTTCCAAATAACAGTCTCAGGTAACCAGCAATGCAGGTAGCAGGTAAGCAGGAACTTGTGCACAAATAAAGCAGGCTGGTTATGGCTTCTAAATAACAGTCTCAGGTAACCAGCGTTAGCACTACAAGTAGCAGGTAAGCAGGTACTTTGTGCACAATTAGAGCAGGCTGGTTATGGCTTCTAAATAACAGTCTCAGGTAACCAGCGTTGGCAATGCAGGTGGCGGGTAAACAGGAACTTGTGATTGAAGCAGGCTGGTTACGGCTTCTAAATAATAGTCTCAGGTAACCAGCGTCAGCAATTCATTAACATTAGCTTTCACACTGCTGGGCGGAGCTTGCATAAAAAGAACTATCAGTACCAGCATTCCTTAATAGCGGACAAATGCATTAACATTAGCTTTCACACTGCTGGGCGGAGCTTGCATAAAAAAGAACTATCAGGACCAGCATTCCTTAATAGCAGATAAATGCATTAACATTAGCTTTCACACTGCAGGGCGGAGCTTGCATAAAAAGAACTATCAGTACCAGCATTCCTTAATAGCGGACAAATGCATTAACATTAGCTTTCACACTGCTGGGCGGAGCTTGCATAAAAAGAACTATCAGTACCAGCATTCCTTAATAGCAGATAAATGCATTAACATTAGCTTTCACACTGCTGGGCGGAGCTTGCATAAAAAGAACTATCAGTACCAGCATTCCTTAATAGCGGACAAATGCATTAACATTAGCTTTCACACTGCTGGGCGGAGCTTGCATAAAAAGAACTATCAGTCCCAGCATTCCTTAGTAGCAGATAAATGCATTAACATTAGCTTTCACACTGCTGGGCGGAGCTTGCATAAAAAAGAACTATCAGTACCAGCATTCCTTAATAGCGGACAAATGCATTAACATTAGCTTTCACACTGCTGGGCGGAGCTTGCATAAAAAAAGAACTATCAGTACCAGCATTCCTTAATAGCGGACAAATGCATTAACATTAGCTTTCACACTGCTGGGCGGAGCTTGCATAAAAAGAACTATCAGTCCCAGCATTCCTTAGTAGCAGATAAATGCATTAACATTAGCTTTCACACTGCTGGGCGGAGCTTGCATAAAAAAGAACTATCAGTACCAGCATTCCTTAATAGCGGACAAATGCATTAACATTAGCTTTCACACTGCTGGGCGGAGCTTGCATAAAAAAAGAACTATCAGTACCAGCATTCCTTAATAGCAGATAAATGCATTAACATTAGCTTTCACACTGCTGGGCGGAGCTTGCATAAAAAGAACTATCAGTACCAGCATTCCTTAATAGCAGATAAATGCATTAACATTAGCTTTCACACTGCTGGGCGGAGCTTGCATAAAAAGAACTTGCATCAACATTAGCTTTCACACTGCTGGGCGGAGCTTGCATAAAAAGAACTATCAGTCCCAGCATTCCTTAGTAGCAGACAAATGCATTAACATTAGCTTTCACACTGCTGGGCGGAGCTTGCATAAAAAAAAGAACTATCAGTACCAGCATTCCTTAATAGCAGATAAATGCATTAACATTAGCTTTCACACCGCTGGGCGGAGCTTGCATAAAAAGAACTATCAATACAACCCTCTCACTAGAACAAGGGGTGCCTACCCTCTGTTTGCACCTAAGCAGGGGCGCAGCTACTGTGGGGTGAACTTCCCCATACTTTACTTAGTTTGTGTGGCACGGGAGTAATGAGGGACGCTCACCCCCTCCACTATACTGCACCTGCAGGCACTATGAAGGAGGTCCTACCCCTCATTAAACAATATGCTCCCCAATGCGGAGTTCATGCAGCGGAAGGGGATAAATAACCTGACCCAAGGGATCTTAGGGGTGTCTACCCCCCTTTACCAAGACTATGTCCCCCCTTTGGCAGAGTTTTAGCAGCGGAAGGGCTTTTGATAGGGGCACAGGGAAGTCAAGGGTGTCTACCCCCCTTTTTACAATATTATGTCCCCCCCTTTGGCAGAGTTTTAGCAGCGGAGGGCACAACAGGGGCAGAGTATGGCAGCGGAAGGGCGATCAGGGTCTCACCACCTGCTGCGGCGCTTCTGCCACCTCCGATCGGCTCCCATATCTTCTTCACTACTTCTGCCGGCGCTGTCCTCTCCACGCTGGGGTCTTCTCGCTGCAGCCTCCGGTCCGCACCACTGGTCACGGGATCCCCTCCTTCATACCGCACTCCCGCCGTCCGTCTGCGCCGTCATCACTCCACAGCCAGGGGTCCTCGCCGGGGGTCTTCTTTGCAGGGTCGTCCTCCGCGATGCCTGCTCTCTCACCCGCTGCCGCTCCTTGGAATCCAGGGGACGGATGTCATCACTGCTCTGCTGGACGGGCTGCGGTTCCTCCGGCCCAGCGCTCCAGTCTCTCGGCAGCGGCGGCTCTTCTCCGCGCTCCATCCCCGCTGGCACTGACGCGACCAGCTCTTCTCCTCAGGCAGGGTCTCCGGCATTCTCCTGGCACTGGTGCTCCGGTCGCTGGTTCTCCCCTCGGCTTCTTCTCTGCGCAGACGGCCCTCACACACTGGCAGGCGGCTCCTGGGGCTACATGGCGACACCTTCCCCAGGTAATCTTCCCATTCCTCCCAGGGGGCTCCTCTGGCAGCGATCCTCCCAGCGCTGCATACTCCAGTCTTCAGGCTCTGGACACTACATGGCTCCACTTCCCCAGGTACATATTCCCATTCCTCCAGGGGCTCTTTCTCCTGTGCTGTGAGGCTTCTTTTAAGGGTCCTGGTGCTCCTCCACCTCCCCTCTCCTCTATGATGACTGGCTCCCGGGGCCCCAGCAACAGACCACCCCCTGGTCACTCTGCCCTACAACCCAGGGCACCCAATCAGCTGGGGACATGTTTCCCAGACTTTTTATGTTGCTGGGTAAGAAGTGACAGGACCAGAGAATTGGCGGCAAAATCCCTGTCCCAATCTGACAGGGTCACATAAAGTTCAGCCCACGATCTACTCTGGGACTTGTAGTTCCACAATGTAAACTAAAAAAAAAAAATCACAAGGGGATCTCCATGGTGCAATAGCTTCAGGGTATTACATTCTTCCCCCCTAAAATTATACGTGTCCTCACGTATACACCTTAACACTATACATCGGTTAACATAAGCCTTGAACTGGGTACAGCTCTGTTGGCAAACAAGTCATTGTGTCTGGAGCACAGGCCCGCCTGCGATTCTCTGATCCTGTTCGTGACGCCAAAATTTATGTAATGTCCACCCACAAACAAACACATGACATTTACGGTGCCGAAAACTTGAACTAAATTGTGGGGTGCTAGTGTGAATCAGGTTCGGGTGATCAGAGCGGCAGACCTGCTTTACCTCTCAGACACAATGACAACACAAACATAATATAGTATCCAACTCCATTTTATTATCCTAACAAAATTTACAAGAGGCAGGTAAACAGGAAACTGGCGCACAATTGAAGCAGGCTGGTTATGGCTTCTAAATAACAGTCTCAAGTAACCAGCGTTAGCAATACAGGTAGCAGGTAAGCAAGTAACTGGTGCACAATTGAAGCAGGCTGGTTATGGCTTCTAAATAATAGTCTCAGGTAACCAGCGTCGGCAATACAGGTAGCAGGTAAGCAGGTACTTGTGCACGATTATAGCAGGCTGGTTATGGCTATTAAACGACAGTCTCAGGTAACCAGCGTTAGCAATACAAGTAGCAGGTAAGCAGGTAACTTGTGCACAATTAAAGCAGGCTGGTTATGGCTACTAAACAACAGTCTCAGGTAACCAGCGTCAGCAATACAGGTAGCAGGTAAGCAGGAACTTGTGCACGATTAAAGCAGGCTGGTTATGGCTATTAAACGACAGTCTCAGGTAACCAGCGTTAGCAATACAAGTAGCAGGTAAGCAGGTAACTTGTGCACAATTAAAGCAGGCTGGTTATGGCTACTAAACAACAGTCTCAGGTAACCAGCGTCAGCAATACAGGTAGCAGGTAAGCAGGAACTTGTGCACGATTAAAGCAGGCTAGTTATGGCTATTAAACGACAGTCTCAGGTAACCAGCGTTAGCAATACAAGTAGCAGGTAAGCAGGTAACTTGTGCACAATTAAAGCAGGCTGGTTATGGCTACTAAACAACAGTCTCAGGTAACCAGCGTCAGCAATACAGGTAGCAGGTAAGCAGGAACTTGTGCAAGATTAAAGCAGGCTGGTTATGGCTATTAAACGACAGTCTCAGGTAACCAGCGTTAGCACTACAAGTAGCAGGTAAGCAGGTACTTTGTGCACAAATAAAGCAGGCTGGTTATGGCTTCTAAATAACAGTCTCAGGTAACCAGCGTCAGCAATGCAGGTAGCAGGTAAGCAGGAACTTGTGCACAAATAAAGCAGTCTGGTTATGGCTTCCAAATAACAGTCTCAGGTAACCAGCAATGCAGGTAGCAGGTAAGCAGGAACTTGTGCACAAATAAAGCAGGCTGGTTATGGCTTCTAAATAACAGTCTCAGGTAACCAGCGTTAGCACTACAAGTAGCAGGTAAGCAGGTACTTTGTGCACAATTAGAGCAGGCTGGTTATGGCTTCTAAATAACAGTCTCAGGTAACCAGCGTTGGCAATGCAGGTGGCGGGTAAACAGGAACTTGTGATTGAAGCAGGCTGGTTACGGCTTCTAAATAATAGTCTCAGGTAACCAGCGTCAGCAATTCATTAACATTAGCTTTCACACTGCTGGGCGGAGCTTGCATAAAAAGAACTATCAGTACCAGCATTCCTTAATAGCGGACAAATGCATTAACATTAGCTTTCACACTGCTGGGCGGAGCTTGCATAAAAAAGAACTATCAGGACCAGCATTCCTTAATAGCAGATAAATGCATTAACATTAGCTTTCACACTGCTGGGCGGAGCTTGCATAAAAAGAACTATCAGTACCAGCATTCCTTAATAGCGGACAAATGCATTAACATTAGCTTTCACACTGCTGGGCGGAGCTTGCATAAAAAGAACTATCAGTACCAGCATTCCTTAATAGCAGATAAATGCATTAACATTAGCTTTCACACTGCTGGGCGGAGCTTGCATAAAAAGAACTATCAGTACCAGCATTCCTTAATAGCGGACAAATGCATTAACATTAGCTTTCACACTGCTGGGCGGAGCTTGCATAAAAAGAACTATCAGTCCGAGCATTCCTTAGTAGCAGATAAATGCATTAACATTAGCTTTCACACTGCTGGGCGGAGCTTGATAAAAAAGAACTATCAGTACCAGCATTCCTTAATAGCGGACAAATGCATTAACATTAGCTTTCACACTGCTGGGCGGAGCTTGCATAAAAAAAGAACTATCAGTACCAGCATTCCTTAATAGCGGACAAATGCATTAACATTAGTTTTCACACTGCTGGGCGGAGCTTGCATAAAAAGAACTATCAGTCCCAGCATTCCTTAGTAGCAGATAAATGCATTAACATTAGCTTTCACACTGCTGGGCGGAGCTTGCATAAAAAAGAACTATCAGTACCAGCATTCCTTAATAGCGGACAAATGCATTAACATTAGCTTTCACACTGCTGGGCGGAGCTTGCATAAAAAAAGAACTATCAGTACCAGCATTCCTTAATAGCAGATAAATGCATTAACATTAGCTTTCACACTGCTGGGCGGAGCTTGCATAAAAAGAACTATCAGTACCAGCATTCCTTAATAGCAGATAAATGCATTAACATTAGCTTTCACACTGCTGGGCGGAGCTTGCATAAAAAGAACTTGCATCAACATTAGCTTTCACACTGCTGGGCGGAGCTTGCATAAAAAGAACTATCAGTCCCAGCATTCCTTAGTAGCAGACAAATGCATTAACATTAGCTTTCACACTGCTGGGCGGAGCTTGCATAAAAAAAAGAACTATCAGTACCAGCATTCCTTAATAGCAGATAAATGCATTAACATTAGCTTTCACACCGCTGGGCGGAGCTTGCATAAAAAGAACTATCAATACAACCCTCTCACTAGAACAAGGGGTGCCTACCCTCTGTTTGCACCTAAGCAGGGGCGCAGCTACTGTGGGGTGACCTTCCCCATACTTTACTTAGTTTGTGTGGCACGGGAGTAATGAGGGACGCTCACCCCCTCCACTATATTGCACCTGCAGGCACTATGAAGGAGGTCCTACCCCTCATTAAACAATATGCTCCCCAATGCGGAGTTCATGCAGCGGAAGGGGATAAATAACCTGACCCAAGGGATCTTAGGGGTGTCTACCCCCCTTTACCAAGACTATGTCCCCCCTTTGGCAGAGTTTTAGCAGCGGAAGGGCTTTTGATAGGGGCACAGGGAAGTCAAGGGTGTCTACCCCCCTTTTTACAATATTATGTCCCCCCCTTTGGCAGAGTTTTAGCAGCGGAGGGCACAACAGGGGCAGAGTATGGCAGCGGAAGGGCGATCAGGGTCTCACCACCTGCTGCGGCGCTTCTGCCACCTCCGATCGGCTCCCATATCTTCTTCACTACTTCTGCCGGCGCTGTCCTCTCCACGCTGGGGTCTTCTCGCTGCAGCCTCCGGTCCGCACCACTGGTCACGGGATCCCCTCCTCCATACCGCACTCCCGCCGTCCGTCTGCGCCGTCATCACTCCACAGCCAGGGGTCCTCGCCGGGGGTCTTCTTTGCAGGGTCGTCCTCCGCGATGCCTGCTCTCTCACCCGCTGCCGCTCCTTGGAATCCAGGGGACGGATGTCATCACTGCTCTGCTGGACGGGCTGCGGTTCCTCCGGCCCAGCGCTCCAGTCTCTCGGCAGCGGCGGCTCTTCTCCGCGCTCCATCCCCGCTGGCACTGACGCAACCAGCTCTTCTCCTCAGGCAGGGTCTCCGGCATTCTCCTGGCACTGGTGCTCCGGTCGCTGGTTCTCCCCTCGGCTTCTTCTCTGCGCAGACGGCCCTCACACACTGGCAGGCGGCTCCTGGGGCTACATGGCGACACCTTCCCCAGGTAATCTTCCCATTCCTCCCAGGGGGCTCCTCTGGCAGCGATCCTCCCAGCGCTGCATACTCCAGTCTTCAGGCTCTGGACACTACATGGCTCCACTTCCCCAGGTACATATTCCCATTCCTCCAGGGGCTCTTTCTCCTGTGCTGTGAGGCTTCTTTTAAGGGTCCTGGTGCTCCTCCACCTCCCCTCTCCTCTATGATGACTGGCTCCCGGGGCCCCAGCAACAGACCACCCCCTGGTCACTCTGCCCTACAACCCAGGGGACCCAATCAGCTGGGGACATGTTTCCCAGACTTTTTATGTTGCTGGGTAAGAAGTGACAGGACCAGAGAATTGGCGGCAAAATCCCTGTCCCAATCTGACAGGGTCACATAAAGTTCAGCCCACGATCTACTCTGGGACTTGTAGTTCCACAATGTAAACTAAAAAAAAAAAATCACAAGGGGATCTCCATGGTGCAATAGCTTCAGGGTATTACACATGTCCTCTCGCTACACTCTCCGATGCCACAGTGAAAATGGCGGCGACGCACTGCTCCTTATATTAAATCCAAACCCCATGAGAATCCGACAGCGGGATGATGACGTTTTGCCTCGTTCTGGTTTCCGAGTCAGGTGGGAAAACCCGAGCCGGACTCGGATTCGGGCTCGGGTAGTGAAGTTCGGTAGGGTTCGGTTTTCAGGGAACCGAACCCGCTCATCTCTAGTAAAAATCCACCACTTCAGCTCAGTCAGTGAAGCAAGATGCAGGCCATGAGAATTAACTTGCTTCACTGTGAGTGGTAGTGACTTTATATTGGATGGCCTACCTGCCAGTCACCCGCAGGACAGGCAGTCCCATTGGGAGTTATTTCCTCCCTCTGGGACTGCCAGACCAGGCTGCGAATAGCATAGAGCTGGTTTCCTGTAGGAAGCCACTCTCTGCCTTCTGGGCAACCTTTGCCAGCTTCTATGGGCTGCAGCCGATGCAGTGTATAGAAGCCGGAGGTTTGCACATGCAAAGTACCATTACTGCTACTGCACATATGCCGATCCCGGCATCTGTGAACTACATTGTACAGATTGCGGGACCTGGCTGGTGGCAGGGACAAGGGAACAGGGACCCACCAGCAAGGCCACCGGCAGCCCCCCTCCTCCACCGAGGTAGGAGCCGTATGGCTGTAAAGTCCCTTATTTACAATCCCTGAGAACCCTTTTCTTCTTGATGATTCGGATTTAAAATGTGGACTTTACAGATGTGTCCCCAGCATCTATAAGCCATACGGCATGCAACATCCTGGGCTTCGGAGCTGGTACAGGAGGACCATACTTTTCTTTACATTTTACATCTTATTCGCATTGCTGATGCAGCAAAACACCGGTCACAGTGTACTACAGACACTGGGCTGCGACTTTGACTGCGCAGAAATTAGTTTTACACTAGAGATGTGCGCAAACCCCCGTGTTTTGGTTTTGGTTCTAATTCATCATTGTGTTTTGGTTCTGTTAAAAAAAACAATAATCATTGATAAATATCAATAAAAATCAATGAAAAACCCCCCAGCTAACATCGTGTAATTTTTGCAATCCAAAACCCCAAATTTGGATTTAAATTTCTGAATACCGAACTATGATTAGGTTCAGATTGGATGTCCTTGGGAGATCTGGGCCAAGTTTTGGTTCAGGTTAGATCGACAAAATTCATGTGGATTCGGATTTCTAGAGAACCGAACCGCACTTGGTGAGATGAAGCACGGTGGAACTTGGTGAGATGAAGCACGGTGGAACTTGGTGAGATGAAGCACGGTGGAACTTGGTGAGATGAAGCACGGTGGAACTTGGTGAGATGAAGCACGGTGGAACTTGGTGAGATGAAGCACGGTGGAACTTGCTGAGATTAAACACGGTGGAACTTGGTGAGATGAAACACGGTGGAACTTGGTGAGATGAAGCACAGTGGAACATGGAGTGAGTGTAATCTAAATGTCATTTTGTTGCTTCCAGCTGTTTTATTTATGTGATTACGATGCACATTTTGGGCCGGATTTAATGAAGTCCCAGTTGACCGGAGGTGTGGGCTCCCAGCCGAACTGGGGCGTTTAATTAAAGCGGCAATCATTTACAATGCAAAGTTTTGTCTTGTACATGATTGACTTAAAAAAAAAATTCAGCTGGGAACCTGCACCTCCGGCCAACTCGGTCTTCATTACATCCGGCCTCTTGAGTGAGAAAGACGCTCAGCAGAGCAGTTTTCTGAGGTGTGCCGAGAAAGGCTGTTTGCAGCGATTTGAGGAACCGTGTATGGGGACACATCTGTAATTATCATCACTGGTAAATAATTATAAACATGTTACTCTCCCGGAAAGTTGCAGGAAACTTATGATTTTGCAGGTAGTCCCCACACCCCTGGAAGAGAGGGTGAATCTTCCGCATACCACCTACTTCCTATTCCTAGTGTAATGGGCAGGATTGGGAGATAATACCAGGAATCATGGCTCCGAATCATTTAGCCCCACCCCTTGACCCGCGAATTGTGGCATTTTGCCAATAAGGAGGCCGGGCCTAATGACGTGAGAACAGGCAGTCTGAAGGTGGTGCCAGGGGGGTTCAACTCAGACACCTGTAGCTGGAGGGCTGGCACAGTGAAGGTGGGCAAGTAACATCCCGCACCCTGATCTCCACCTGCACCATGTCTTCCTGCAGGGTGGCAGCTGCAAAGATGTAGCACATACCCTCCAACATTTTACACATAAAAATCGGTGCAAATTACAAAAGGGGGCGTGGACACGCTCCTTTTCCTATACTTTCAATGGAAGTTTGGAGAGCCAAAAATCAGTACAGACCATTAAAAAAGGTCCTGTACCTGTTAAAAAGGTGCAGCTGGAGGGTACGGTATACAGTGAAGAGCTATATGCTAGTGTCCAGAATACAAAGACTGTAACTATAGAGAGCTCTACTCTGGTGCTAGCATACAGCAGCAATCTCTTTTCAAGTTAGAACACTGGGACAAACAGGCATGAGAATACAAAATATCTCAAATTAACCACTTGCCTGCCATAATCGCATCATTTGTGACCACGCCAGCGAGTGCATTGTGTGATCTGGTCGCAAATGATGCAACCAGTCAGATACACAGTGTGGGTGGCTGCCGGAAGATATTCTTCCTGCAGCAGTCATTTACAGAGGGACCACCCAGTCCCTGTGATTCTCTGCACCCTCTCCCAGTGTCAGCAGTGCTGCCAATCACTGCTGATAGGTCAGCACGGCAGGACCCCCCACACCCAGTGGCTGCACAGAGGAGCAACCGCCCAGGAAACATAAATGAATCCCCCCAGCCCCCCCCCCCCCCCTCAGTGTGTGAGGTAATCAAAGGTCACAATGGTTTCCAATGTTCTGATGGTCCAATGGTGGTGATTTTTACAAATATTATGATTATTATTACTATTAAGTATTTCTTATATAGCACAGCATATTCTGTTGCACTTTACAATTGGAAACAACAGTAGCAGAACATAACTGGGTAATAACAGAAATTCATAGGTAGGAGGGCCCTGCCCGTAAGCGTACAATCTATAGGGAAATAGGCATAGATACACAAGGATAGGTGTTATCTATTACATAATGATCCACCAGATTGCAAAGGTTCTCGTGGGCTATATAATATAGTCATACAGTGATGTTGGCCTGTGGTCTGGAGGAAGGGAAAGTGAAGAATGAGAAAAAAACAATGAGGATATGTGAGGACTAAGGGCTGACATCAGAAATTGTGGAGCCTGAGACTGACAAAAGTAGAAAAAAAAAAGTTTCTACTGCACCAGTCCACCCCTATGTGATGTCATAGACCTGCGGACCTGCAGGAATGAGTCACGGAGAGCTGATGTGCAGGGAAGGCTTGTTTTTACAAATCCTTCCTGGGAATCAGCCCACTGTTGTCGAGCAGCCTGGTCCAGCTCTCCAGGTATTGGCGGTAGGAGCAAGGGGTGGGACCCCCTCTCTGTAGGAGCCCAGGACTCCAGTCCCCACAGACCCCCCCCCCTTATGGCTGTCCTGAGTGAGTGGACTGTACAGTAGGGATGTGCACTTGAAATTTTTCGGGTTTTGTGTTTTGGTTTTGGGTTCGGTTCCGCGGCCGTGTTTTGGGTTCAACCGCGTTTTGGCAAAACCTCACCGAATTTTTTTTGTCGGATTCGGGTGTGTTTTGGATTCGGGTGTTTTTTTTCAAAAAACCCTAAAAAACAGCTTAAATCATAGAATGTGGGGGTCATTTTGATCCCAAAGTATTATTAACCTCAAAAACCATAACTTCCACTCATTTTCAGTCTATTCTGAATACCTCACACCTCACAATATTATTTTTAGTCCTAAAATTTGCACCGAGGTCGCTGAATGACTAAGCTAAGCGACCCTAGTGGCCGACACAAACACCTGGCCCATCTAGGAGTGGCACTGCAGTGTCACGCAGGATGGCCCTTCCAAAAAACACTCCCCAAACAGCACATGACGCAAAGAAAAAAGAGGCGCAATGAGGTAGCTGTGTGAGTAAGCTAAGCGACCCTAGTGGCCGACACAAACACCTGGCCCATCTAGGAGTGGCACTGCAGTGTCACGCAGGATGGCCCTTCCAAAAAACACTCCCCAAACAGCACATGACGCAAAGAAGAAAAAAAGAGGCGCAATGAGGTAGCTGTGTGAGTAAGATAAGCGACCCTAGTGGCCGACACAAACACCTGGCCCATCTAGGAGTGGCACTGCAGTGTCACGCAGGATGGCCCTTCCAAAAAACACTCCCCAAACAGCACATGACGCAAAGAAGAAAAAAAGAGGCGCAATGAGGTAGCTGTGTGAGTAAGCTAAGTGACCCTAGTGGCCGACACAAACACCTGGCCCATCTAGGAGTGGCACTGCAGTGTCACGCAGGATGGCCCTTCCAAAAAACACTCCCCAAACAGCACATGACGCAAATAAAAATGAAAGAAAAAAGAGGTGCAAGATGGAATTGTCCTTGGGCCCTCCCACCCACCCTTATGTTGTATAAACAGGACATGCACACTTTAACCAACCCATCATTTCAGTGACAGGGTCTGCCACACGACTGTGACTGAAATGACGGGTTGGTTTGGACCCCCACCGAAAAAGAAGCAATTAATCTCTCCTTGCACAAACTGGCTCTACAGAGGCAAGATGTCCACCTCATCATCATCCTCCGATATATCACCGTGTACATCCCGCTCCTCACAGATTATCAATTCGTCCCCACTGGAATCCACCATCTCAGCTCCCTGTGTACTTTATGGAGGCAATTGCTGCTGGTCAATGTCTCCACGGAGGAATTGATTATAATTCATTTTAATGAACATCATCTTCTCCACATTTTCTGGAAGTAACCTCGTACGCAGATTGCTGACAAGGTGAGCGGCGGCACTAAACACTCTTTCGGAGTACACACTTGTGGGAGGGCAACTTAGGTAGAATAAAGCCAGTTTGTGCAAGGGCCTCCAAATTGCCTCTTTTTCCTGACAGTATAAGTACGGACTGTCTGACGTGCCTACTTGGATGCGGTCACTCATATAATCCTCCACCATTCTTTCAATGGTGAGAGAATCATATGCAGTGACAGTAGACGACATGTCCGTAATCGTTGTCTGGTCCTTCAGTCCGGACCAGATGTCAGCATCAGCAGTCGCTCCAGACTGCCCTGCATCACCGCCAGCGGGTGGGCTCGGAATTCTGAGCCTTTTCCTCGCACCCCCAGTTGCGGGAGAATGTGAAGGAGGAGATGTTGACAGGTCGCGTTCCGCTTGACTTGACAATTTTCTCACCAGCAGGTCTTTGAACCCCAGCAGACTTGTGTCTGCCGGAAAGAGAGATCCAAGGTAGGTTTTAAATCTAGGATCGAGCACGGTGGCCAAAATGTAGTGCTCTGATTTCAACAGATTGACCACCCGTGAATCCTTGTTAAGCGAATTAAGGGCTCCATCCACAAGTCCCACATGCCTAGCGGAATCGCTCCCTTTTAGCTCCTCCTTCAATGCCTCCAGCTTCTTCTGCAAAAGCCTGATGAGGGGAATGACCTGACTCAGGCTGGCAGTGTCTGAACTGACTTCACGTGTGGCAAGTTCAAAAGGTTGCAGAACCTTGCACAAAGTTGAAATCATTCTCCACTGCGCTTGAGACAGGTACATTCCACCTCCTATATCGTGCTCAATTGTATAGGCTTGAATGGCCTTTTGCTGCTCCTCCAACCTCTGAAGCATATAGAGGGTTGAATTCCACCTCGTTACCACTTCTTGCTTCAGATGATGGCAGGGCAGGTTCAGGCGTTTTTGGTGGTGCTCCAGTCTTCTGTACGTGGTGCCTGTACGCCGAAAGTGTCCCGCAATTCTTCTGGCCACCGACAGCATCTCTTGCACGCCCCTGTCGTTTTTTAAAAAATTCTGCACCACCAAATTCAAGGTATGTGCAAAACATGGGACGTGCTGGAATTTGCCCATATTTAATGCACACACAATATTGCTGGTGTTGTCCGATGCCACAAATCCACAGGAGAGTCCAATTGGGGTAAGCCATTCCGCGATGATCTTCCTCAGTTGCCGTAAGAGGTTTTCAGCTGTGTGCGTATTCTGGAAACCGGTGATACAAAGCGTAGCCTGCCTAGGAAAGAGTTGGCGTTTGCGAGATGCTGCTACTGGTGCCGCCGCTGCTGTTCTTGCGGCGGGAGTCCATACATCTACCCAGTGGGCTGTCACAGTCATATAGTCCTGACCCTGCCCTGCTCCACTTGTCCACATGTCCGTGGTTAAGTGGACATTGGGAACAACTGCATTTTTTAGGACACTGGTGAGTCTTTTTCTGACGTCCGTGTACATTCTCGGTATCGCCTGCCTAGAGAAGTGGAACCTAGATGGTATTTGGTAACGGGGGCACACTACCTCAAGAAATTCTCTAGTTCCCTGTGAACTAACGGCGGATACCGGACGCACGTCTAACACCAACATAGTTGTCAAGGCCTCAGTTATCCGCTTTGCAACAGGATGACTGCTGTGATATTTCATCTTCCTCGCAAAGGACTGTTGGACAGTCAATTGCTTGGTGGAAGTAGTTAAAGTGGGCTTACGAATTCCCCTCTGGGATGACCATCGACTCCCAGCAGCAACAACAGCAGCGCCAGCAGCAGTAGGCGTTACACGCAAGGATGCATCGGAGGAATCCCAGGCAGGAGAGGACTCGTCAGAATTGCCAGTGACATGGCCTGCAGGACTATTGGCATTCCTGGGGAAGGAGGAAATTGACACTGAGGGAGTTGGTGGGGTGGTTTGCGTGAGCTTGGTTACAAGAGGAAGGGATTTACTGGTCAGTGGACTGCTTCCGCTGTCGCCCAAAGTTTTTGAACTTGTCACTGACTTATTATGAATGCGCTGCAGGTGACGTATAAGGGAGGATGTTCCGAGGTGGTTAACGTCCTTACCCCTACTTATTACAGCTTGACAAAGGCAACACACGGCTTGACAAATGTTGTCCGCATTTCTGGTGAAATACTTCCACACCGAAGAGCTGATTTTTTTGGTATTTTCACCAGGCATGTCAACGGCCCTATTCCTCCCACGGACAACAGGTGTCTCCCCGGGTGCCTGACTTAAACAAACCACCTCACCATCAGAATCCTCCTTGTCAATTTCCTCCCCAGCGCCAGCAACACCCATATCCTCCTCATCCTGGTGTACTTCAACACTGACATCTTCAATCTGACTATCAGGAACTGGACTGCGGGTGCTCCTTCCAGCACTTGCAGGGGGCGTGCAAATGGTGGAAGGCGCATGCTCTTCACGTCCAGTGTTGGGAAGGTCAGGCATCGCAACCGACACAATTGGACTCTCCTTGTGGATTTGGGATTTCGAAGAACGCACAGTTCTTTGCGGTGCTTTTGCCAGCTTGAGTCTTTTCAGTTTTCTAGCGAGAGGCTGAGTGCTTCCATCCTCATGTGAAGCTGAACCACTAGCCATGAACATAGGCCAGGGCCTCAGCCGTTCCTTGCCACTCCGTGTGGTAAATGGCATATTGGCAAGTTTACGCTTCTCCTCCGACAATTTTATTTTAGATTTTGGAGTCCTTTTTTTACTGATATTTTGTGTTTTGGATTTTACATGCTCTGTACTATGACATTGGGCATCGGCCTTGGCAGACGACGTTGCTGGCATTTCATCGTCTCGGCCATGACTAGTGGCAGCAGCTTCAGCACGAGGTGGAAGTGGATCTTGATCTTTCCCTAATTTTGGAACCTCAACATTTTTGTTCTCCATATTTTAATAGGCACAACTAAAAGACACAGAGGTAGCTACAGCCGTGGACTACCGTACTGTGTCTGCTGCTAATATAGACTGGATGATAATGAGATGAAATCAATATATATATATATAATATCACTAGTACTGCAGCCGGACAGGTATATATATTTATTATGTAATGACTGATGACGGACCTGCTGGACACTGTCAGCTCAGCAGCACCGCAGACTGCTACAGTAAGCTACTATAGTAGTATGTATAAAGAAGAAAGAAAAAAAAAACCACGGGTAGGTGGTATACAATTATGGATGGACGAGCGACTGCCGACACAGAGGTAGCTACAGCCGTGGACTACCGTACTGTGTCTGCTGCTAATATAGACTGGATGATAATGAGATGAAATCAATATATATATACGGTATATAATATCACTAGTACTGCAGCCGGACAGGTATATATATTTATTATGTAATGACTGATGACGGACCTGCTGGACACTGTCAGCTCAGCAGCACCGCAGACTGCTACAGTAAGCTACTATAGTAGTATGTATAAAGAAGAAAGAAAAAAAAAAAACCACGGTTAGGTGGTATACAATTATGGATGGACGAGCGACTGCCGACACAGAGGTAGCTACAGCCGTGGACTACCGTACTGTGTCTGCTGCTAATTTAGACTGGATGATAATGAGATGAAATCAATATATATATATATATATATAATATCACTAGTACTGCAGCCGGACAGGTATATATATTTATTATGTAATGACTGATGACGGACCTGCTGGACACTGTCAGCTCAGCAGCACCGCAGACTGCTACAGTAAGCTACTATAGTAGTATGTATAAAGAAGAAAGAAAAAAAAAAACCACGGGTAGGTGGTATACAATATTATATATATATATTATATACAATTATATATATAATATATATATATATTAAACTCACTGGTGGTGATTATTAAACTGGTGGTCAGGTCACTGGTCAGTGGTCACACTATCAGCAACTTGCAAGTAGTACTCCTAAGCAGACAATCACAATATATATTATACTGGTGGTCAGTGTGGTCACAATGGCAGTGTGGCACTCTGGCAGCAAAAGTGTGCACTGTACGTTATATGTACTCCTGAGTCCTGCTCTCAGACTCTAACTGCTCCCCACTGTCAGTGTCTCCCCCACAAGTCAGATAATACAGTCACACTATCTATCACTTCAGCAAGTAACTACTAGTACTCCTCCTAATGCTCCCCAAAATTACTACTGTGTCTCTCTCTACTGTCTCACTCTCTTCTCTATAAACGGAGAGGACGCCAGCCACGTCCTCTCCCTATGAATCTCAATGCACGTGTGAAAATGGCGGCGACGCGCGGCTCCTTATATAGAATCCGAGTCTCGCGATAGAATCCGAGCCTCGCGAGAATCCGACAGCGGGATGATGACGTTCGGGCGCGCTCGGGTTAACCGAGCAAGGCGGGAAGATCCGAGTCGCTCGGCCCCGTGTGAAAAAAACTGAAGTTCGGGCGGGTTCGGATTCCGAGGAACCGAACCCGCTCATCCCTACTGTACAGGTGTCGATTCTTAGATCTACATTAAAAAGGTCTACAGTCAATAGGTAGACCATTAATGGTAGACATGCATTAGGATGATAGAGTCAAAAGGTCGACAGGGAATAGATAGTAGAAATGGTCGACACAAAAAGATAGACACAATTTTTATTTTTATTTTTTTGGGGGTGTTTTGCCACTTTTTTGTCACAAGCAAGCCCCATTACTGTACTCACTTCGTTCGCCTTGCTTATAATATAATAATATAAAAAGTTTTGTCAACCATATGTGTGTCGACCACTGCCATGTTGACATTTTAAACTGCCTGCCTTTTACATGTCAAACTTTAGACCCTGTCGACCTAATGCACGTTGACCAATAGTGGTCTAACTATTGACTGTAGACCTTATTAATGTAGATCTATAGACCGGATACCAGCAGCAGGTTGGTTCCTGGGACAATGAGTGTAATTACTGCTGATATTAAATGCATTACTGATCTACTAATCCTAATCTTACGGCTGTGTTACTGAAGGTATAAAGTGTTGTTATCTGTAGACGCTGGGACTTGCTGCTGTCATGTCGTAACCCTCACTTTATTCTATGGATGTCTTCTGGTATTGGGTTAGGTGGCGGCTTGTCTATATATTACAGTGGGGATCCGGTCTCTAGGTCGACAAGACAGGTCGACAGTGACTAGGTTGATCACTATTGGTCGACAGTAAGAAGGTCGACATGGTTTCTAGGTCGACATGTACTAGGTCGACATGACAAAAGGTCGACATGAGGTTTAAAAAAAAAATTTGAACTTTTTAATACTTTACGATCCACATGGACTACAATTGGGAACGGTAACCTGTGCTGAGCGCATCGGTAGCGGAGCATGGTGAGCGCAGCGGTAGGGGAGCATGGTGAGTGCAGCGGTAGCGGAGCATGGTGAGTGCAGCGGTAGCGGAGCATGGTGAGTGCAGCGGTAGCGGAGCATGGTGAGCGCAGCGGTAGCGGAGCATGGTGAGCGCAGCAGCGGTAGCGGAGCATGGTGAGTGCAGCGGTAGCGGAGCATGGTGAGTGCAGCGGTAGCGGAGCATGGTGAGCGCAGCAGCGGTAGCGGAGCATGGTGAGTGCAGCGGTAGCGGAGCATGGTGAGTGCAGCGGTAGCGGAGCATGGTGAGCGCAGCGGTAGCGGAGCATGGTGAGTGCAGCGGTAGCGGAGCATGGTGAGCGCAGCAGCGGTAGCGGAGCATGGTGAGTGCAGCGGTAGCGGAGCATGGTGAGTGCAGCGGTAGAGGAGCATGGTGAGTGCAGCGGTAGCGGAGCATGGTGAGTGCAGCGGTAGCGGAGCATGGTGAGTGCAGCGGTAGAGGAGCATGGTGAGTGCAGCGGTAGCGGAGCATGGTGAGCGCAGCAGCGGTAGCGGAGCATGGTGAGTGCAGCGGTAGCGGAGCATGGTGAGTGCAGCGGTAGCGGAGCATGGTGAGCGCAGCAGCGGTAGCGGAGCATGGTGAGTGCAGCGGTAGCGGAGCATGGTGAGTGCAGCGGTAGCGGAGCATGGTGAGTGCAGCGGTAGCGGAGCATAGAGAGCGCAGCGAGCCATGTGAGGGTACTCGGTGCACTTACTGGGGTTCCCGGTCACTCCATGAAGAAAACTACACCAATTTTTTTTCCAAAAAACTCATGTTGACTTTTTTTCATGTCGACCTAGTGTCCCTGTCGACCTAGAAACCATGTCAACCTACTTACTGTCGACCTAAGTCTATTCTATCTAACATACCACACCCGTTACAGTGGACAATAGGTTATTAAAGTCTGGATACTGATATAAAGTGTCTTTTCCACGCCACATGCCGTTGCTTTCATGTTACTGTGATGCTCACCCGTTAGCTTACAAGGGAATGTTAATGTGGTGTATTGTATTGTCAGATGTTTTTGGTTTTACATCACCATGATACTTACCTGCTAATGTAATGGTGAATGTTTAAACAGTGACTGGCTTACTTACTGCTAGTTTTGCAGAGGACTTAGGGGGTCATTCTGACCCGTTCGCTCGCTGCTTTTTAACGCAGCCAAGCGAACGGGTCCCTACTACGCATGCGCCGGTGCTGTAGTGCGCCGGCGCATGCCAGATGCCCGAAGGCCGTAGCAGGGCTGCGATCGCCTCTGCCTGATTGACAGGCAGAGGCGGTCGCTGGGTGGGAGGGGGCGGAACGGCGGCATTTTGGATGCCGTTTCGTGGGTGCAGCCGCTGCGGGCCGGGGAGCGATGAGTTAGTTCCGGCCAGCACGCAATAGCTGCGCTGGTCGGGAGCTACTCTTGAAGTGCAAAGGCATCGCCGCTGTGCGTTGCCTTTGCACTTCTGTGGGGAGGGGGCGGCACTGACATGCGGGGCAGACTAGCCCTGTGCTGGGCGTCCCCCCGCATATCAGTGAGAATGATCGTAGCTGTGCTAAATTTAGCACAGCTACGATTAACTCGGGATTACCCCCCTAGTTCTAACCCCCCTTCTCTCTAAATGCTGGACTCTAGTTACTAAGGGGGTTATTCAGAGATGAATGCCGGTCACTACATAGGCAGCCAGATCTGCGTTCATCTCTACACGTGCCGGGGGCCGCCCAGCACAGGGTAAGGCCGCCTAGCATGTGTGATGCCGCCTCGGAACTGGGTGTGGTTCATTGGGTCGACCCTAACTAGGTCGACAGTCATTAGGTTAACCAGTATTGGTCTACAGTGACTAGGTCAATACCTGAAACAGGTTGACACAGTCATTAGGTTGATATGGAAAAGGTCGACATGGAAAAATATCGACATGAGGTTTTTAAAAAAAAATTGTGCCATTTTCATCGTAAAGTGATCGGGAACCCCAATTAGTGCACCGTATCCCCTCGCATAGCAAGCGAACTTTGGGTAAGTTACTATTCCCAGTCGTAGTCCACGTAGATCATAAAGTATGAAAAAGTAAAAAAAAATTGGTGGTGGGGGGGAACGACTTATGTCGACCTTTTCTCATGTGTCGACCTACTGACCATGTACTGACCATGTTGACCTAATGACCATGTCGACCTAAAGCATGTCGACCAACAGTGGTCGACCTAATGACTGTCAACCTAAGTGTGGTCGACCTAAAGATTGGATAACCTCGGAACTAAGGGTAACTGCTGACTGCGCTGTCAGGCGGTCAGCGGACATTTTTTTCTGGAGCAGCCGTGTGTGACATCACGCAGCCACCCCGAAAATGGTCCCACCCCCGTTTGGGACACCCCACCCCTCTAGCGCCACAACGACGCCCCCCCCCCCCCCCCTGATGGCCACCACTGTCAATCACACTGTGGCCTCATCCTTCCTGGATGCGGCCGCAATGTGCAAGGTTGTGTACAACGGCCTCTGCATGTGCACAGACCACCTGGATGCTGCGCGCTACCGCGTGGCTGCGTCTAGGTCCGAATGAGGGCCTAAGAGCTAAACTTGCAGAGGATGGTATGATAAACTAATGGGCCCTACACACTTAAAGATTTCACTGAAAGATATGAATGATCTCGTTCATATCTTTCAGCGTGTAGGCACCAACGATGAACGATGCGTGGCCCCGCGCTCGTTCATCGTTGGTGCCGCCTCATTCACCAATATGGACAATCTCGTCCATATTAGCATGCACTGCTATGGAGCCGGGTGAGGGAGGGGGTGCAGAAACTTCACTCCCCCCGTATCGGCCATTGGGCAGCTCGGCGGCCAGTCGGCGAGTGTGTAGGGCCCTTTATTCTCACTTGAATGTTGGACTGAGGAAAGCTTCTTAGTAACTTTCTGAGCTTATGTAATGTTAGGAAACTGTTACTGTGTTGCAAATACCTAAACAAATCTTTTTGGAGGGGAAGTGAGATTGTTTCATTATCTTGTTGTTATGTGTCTATGTTTAACCTTACAATAATATGGAGTTGGATCCTTTATGTTGTGTGGTCATTGTGTCTGTGAAAAAGGGGAAATCTCACACACAGGCCCGCTGCCTCTGATCTTACCCGAACCTGGTCCTTGTAAGTACCCCACACATCTCAGTCTCATGGGGGTCATTCTGACCCGATCACACGCTACAGTTTATCGCAGCAGTGCGATTGGGTCAGAACTGCGCAGGCGTTTGGCCACAGTTTCGCGGGCGCAGTGGCCGGACTGTGAAGGGGCGGGCCGCCACGGCTGCGTGATGTCACACATAGCCGCTGGGGGCTGGGTAGCAACGAGTAGCTCCCGGCCAGCATGCTATAGCTGCGCTGGTCGAGAGCTACTCTTGAAGTGCAAAGGCATCGCCGCTGTGCGATGCCTTTGCACTTCTGCGGGGGGCGGGGGGGAGGGCAGGCACTGACATGTGGGGCGGGATAGCCCTGTGCTGGGCGTCCCCCCGCATGTCAGTGTGAATGATCGTAGCTGTGCTAAATTTAGCACAGCTACGATCAACTCGGGATTACCCCCATAGTTCTAACCCCCCTTCTCTCTAAATGCTGGACTCTAGTTACTAAGGGGGTTATTCAGAGATGAACGCCGGTCACTGCACACGCAGCCAGATCTGCGTTCATCTCTACACATGCCGGGGGCCGCCCAGCACAGGGTAAGGCCGCCTAGCATGTGTGATGCCGCCTCGGAACTGGGTGTGGTTCATTGGGTCAACCCTAACTAGGTCGACAGTCATTAGGTTAACCAGTATTGGTCTACAGTGACTAGGTCAATACCTGAAACAGGTTGACACAGTCATTAGGTTGATATGGAAAAGGTCGACATGGAAAAATATCGACATGAGGTTTTTAAAAAAAAATTGTGCCATTTTCATCGTAAAGTGATCGGGAACCCCAATTAGTGCACCGTATCCCCTCGCATAGCGAGCGAACTTTGGGTAAGTTACTATTCCCAGTCGTAGTCCACGTAGATCATAAAGTATGAAAAAGTTAAAAAAAATTGGTGGTGGGGGGGACCGACTTATGTCGACCTTTTCTCATGTGTCGACCTACTGACCATGTACTGACCATGTTGACCTAATGACCATGTCGACCTAAAGCATGTCGACCAACAGTGGTCGACCTAATGACTGTCAACCTAAGTGTGGTCGACCTAAAGATTGGATAACCTCGGAACTAAGGGTAACTGCTGAATGCGCTGTCAGGCGGTCAGCGGACATTTTTTCCTGGAGCAGCCGTGTGTGACATCACGCAGCCACCCCGAAAATGGTCCCACCCCGTTTGGGACACCCCACCCCTCTAGCGCCACAATGACGCCCCCCTTCCTGATGGCCACCACTGTCAATCACACTGTGGCCTCATCCTTCCTGGATGCGGCCGCAATGTGCAAGGTTGTGTACAACGGCCTCTGCATGTGCACAGACCACCTGGATGCTGCGCGCTACCGCGTGGCTGCGTCTAGGTCTGAATGAGGGCCTAAGAGCTAAACTTGCAGAGGATGGTATGATAAACTAATGGGCCCTACACACTTAAAGATTTCACTGAAAGATATGAATGATCTCGTTCATATCTTTCAGCGTGTAGGCACCAACGATGAACGATGCGTGGCCCCGCGCTCGTTCATCGTTGGTGCCGCCTCATTCACCAATATGGACAATCTCGTCCATATTAGCATGCACTGCTATGGAGCCGGGTGAGGGAGGGGGTGAAGAAACTTCACTCCCCCCGTATCGGCCATTGGGCAGCTCGGCGGCCAGTCGGCGAGTGTGTAGGGCCCTTTATTCTCACTTGAATGTTGGACTGAGGAAAGCTTCTTAGTAACTTTCTGAGCTTATGTAATGTTAGGAAACTGTTACTGTGACACAAATACCTAAACAAATCTTTTTGGAGGGGAAGTGAGATTGTTTCATTATCTGGTTGTTATGTGTCTATGTTTTACCTTACAATAATATGGAGTTGGATCCTTTATGTTGTGTGGCCATTGTGTCTGTGAAAAAGGGGAAATCTCACACACAGGCCCGCTGCCTCTGATCTTACCCGAACCTGGTCCTTGTAAGTACCCCACACATCTCAGTCTCATGGGGGTCATTCTGACCCGATCACACGCTACAGTTTATCGCAGCAGTGCGATTGGGTCAGAACTGCGCAGGCGTTTGGCCACAGTTTCGTGGGCGCAGTGGCCGGTCTGTGCAGGGGGAGGGCCGCAATGGCTGCATGACGTCACACACAGCCGCTGCGGGCTGGGTAGCGACGAGTAGCTCCCGGCCAGCACGCTAAAGCTACTCCTAAAGTGCAAAAGCATCGCCGCTGTGCGATTCTTTTGCACTTCTGCGGAGGGTGGGAGCACAGACATGTGGGGCGGGATAGCCCTGTGCATGGACATGATCGTAGCCCTGCAAAATTTTGCAGGGCTACGATCAACTCGGAATGAACCCCCATGTCTCCAGCACCGGTCTCATACAAGATAATTACTGGAAGTCATTGCTTGGATGAGCTCTTGAAAAATGCCACGATGGGGCTTATTCAAAGTTGTTAGCAAACCACCAAAAGTTAGCAATTGGGCAAAACCATGCTGCACTGCAGGTGGGGCAGATATAACATGTGCAGAGAGAGTTAGATTTAAGTGGGTTATTTTGTTTCTGCGCAGGGTAAATACTGGCTGCTTTATTTTTACACTGCAGTTTAGATTCAGTTTGAACACACCCCACCCAAATATAACTCTCTCTGCACATGTTACATCTGCCCCACCTGCAGTGCACATGCCCAATTGCTAACTTTTTTGGCTTGCAAACAAACCAGAATAACCCCCTATCTGCGCCAACAAGAAATCTTACATTTTGGGGCGGCACCCTGGGCTGAATAATAAAAATGCCCCTGAAACATCAAAAGCGTCCCACAGTAAATAACAATTTCACCACCCCTGTGCCTGGCTTCATGGCGCTGATGTAATTGTTGAGCCAAGTTTTTGTGGAACGCCGCGAGCGTCTGTCTTGCTCCAGCCCTCATTCCCCCATCACTCTGATGTCTGACTTTGTTGTTTTAAAAAGGTCAACAATTTGCTGATCCGTGATAACAGAGGAAACAAAACTCAAAGCTGCAGAAATGAACAGACACTTGGATCGGCTATTGACAGATTTTGTGGTGTGGAAGGTAGAACAATTCCCGCAGTGCCTGGCTCTTCAAAGTGTTATCACAGCATCCCAGGCAGGAAGCCCAGCAGCTGTTCTGTCACCGCTCAGATGTGGCTGATTTCCCCTACTAAGCAGAAATTACTTTTACGCTGCGGCCCAAACCTTACACACCACAATACAAAGTAAATGGGCAGTTAATATTGTGGGCAACTAATTAAAGATCCATTATAATATCCTAATGTTTGCTGGGTTGAGACGATCATGAATCAGGCCCCCTTTTGTGTTAAAAATTAAGAAACACCTGTTCCCTTCCTAGGAAAGAAATTTGTGCCTTAAGCTGCATATACACTAGACCAGTGGTTCTCAAACTCGGTCCTCAGGACCCCACACGGTTCCCGTTTTCCGGGTCACCCAGCAAGTGCTCTGTGTATCACCAACTGTCACATTTTAAAAATCTATAGGTGATCACTCACTAGCCATTTTTTGCAGAGCAGCGATTAGATAGTCGCCGCCTCCAGGGGGGTGTAATTTCGCTTTGCAAGTGTGCGATCGCATGAGCGGGACGAAAATGTTTTTTGCAGTTTCTGAGTAGCTCTGGACTTACTCAGCCCTTACGATCACTTCAGCCTGTCCGGGGCCGGAATTAACGTCAGACACCAGCCCTGCAAATGCCTGGACACGCCTGCGTATTTCCAAACACTCCCAGAAAACGGTCAGTTGACACCATAAACGCCCTCTTCCTGTCAATCTCCTTGCGATCGGCTGTGCAAATCGATTCTGTTTGTACCCGTACGATGCGCGTGCGCATTGCGGTGCATACGCATTAGTAACCTGATCGTTGTGCTGTGAAAAATGTCAGCGAGCGATCAACTCGGAATGAGGGCCTATGAGCGTTGTCTACTATTTCCTCTCCTGGGCCAGTCGGCTGGCTGTACACACTGGCTGTTAATATCGCTCAGTGATGTCACCCAGCGGCCGGGCCTTGCAGGCAGCGCCTGGATGACACTCCAGATTGAGCATTCATGCACTGCCGACACCGAGGGTCATTAACGACCCATGGGGCCACGCATCGGTCATCGTCGCCAGCATACACACCTGCCGAGAAAGTGAACGACGTGGCTCAGGAAGGGAGAAAATGAGCGACGTTGTTCATTTTATTGGCAAGTGTGTATGCACTACGTATTGTATACACAAATATCAGCAGCAGGGCTACATATATAGCATGAGGCACAGTACGCCTGTATATATTACTGATGTTACCTTGTAGGGTGTGTACTGGTTAGATGGGGTTTGCTCTTCCATCTGCAAATTAAAAGAAAAGAAAAATAGTTTTTCAATCTCAGTTTTACTGTGGAGAGAGAACTGTTCAATTATTTGTAATGGACGAAACCAGAAGAACAACATTCAAAGAATTTCAGTTCAATTTCTTTAACAGATCGACTCCACTTTCCGCTCAAATGATAGATCTGCACTTTATTATGTTGAAAGAGGAGTATGCTACTGCACATACTCCAGTCTTCCTATAGTCCAGGGAGGCTTCATGCCCTATGCCAAGATGGCCACCGAGATATTTACTGAGCATTTGCAGGAGCAATCTTGAGGCTGTGTGAGACTCTGTACAGTGACATGGTGTGACACCTGCGATTACCTGCAATCAACAAAGCTGTCCTAGTATCCTGCACTGCTACCCGTATACAGCAAACACTCACCGCCTGGTGAACTATTTGACAGCCTGCCCTGCTCAATTTCCACTCCATCACCAGTGTACATGTAACAGAGATAACGGACGCTGTGCTGATTTTTTTGCAATTGAGCGTTTATTGATAGATTCCCCACCATCGGAAATGTACACAAACCATCGTAGGCGCCCCACCATCGGAGATGTACACAAACCAGAATTAGAGGAACCACAGCAGCTTCTTGCATGAGATATGTTTTGTCCAATAGAAAATCAGCAGGAAGTGGTAGTCGATTTTTGACTGATTTATATGTCGTATATATTTTTGGCAGTAATTTTTTAATGGAACTGATAAAAACTGACTGACTTTAGACTTAAAAAACAATCGACCAACATCTACATTGGTTTAAAAATCAATCAATAAATAAAATGAAAATAAATCAATCTTAAATCTACTGTTGGTAAATAAGGAATTGTCCCGCTGAAAAACTTGGGCGATGTTGATCGATGTTTAGTGAATTTACCCCCATATGTATTGCCCTGGGTGCATTTCAACTGCATGATACAGAAAATGTTTTAAAATGTTCATGGCTTGAACTTCCTTTGGTTGCCTACATAGAGTGAATGCTCAAGTGGGTATGCCTAGTGGTACTGCTGTCTGAGGGGTCCCTTACATGAATCAACACAGAGTTACATAAAATTATTAATTACTAAGTTAGAGTATGCTCCTTACCACTGGAACTCTCTCCCTCTCCCTATCAGACTCTTCACCTTCAAAGCTTCAAACGGGCTCTCAAGACCCATTTCTTTATAAAAGCCTTACAGCTCTCATCTCACTGCTCCATGCCCCTGGCTCATTGTCTTACCCCCTGTGTCACCCCTGTCAGTCGGCCCCTCTCCCCATTAGATTGTAAGCTCTCACAAGCAGGACTCTCTTGGCTCATGTGCTTTTTCTTCCTTCACTTATACCAGGGGTGGGGAACCTGCGGCCCCCCAGCTGTTGTTTTTTTGTATAATCTGTTTTTATTTAGGACAGTATAACAGTATAAGGATTGCTTCACATTTTAACAAAAGAAGAAGAAAATCATCAGGACACAAATGAAGGTCTAATACATCATAGCCTTAAAGAGTAGGGTAGCGTATCATCCCCATCGCTGGGGGTTAGTAAAGGCACTAGCGTTAGTAGGTGTTTCTGTGACAACCATCTGATATCCTTTCGCCATCTATCCATACTATAATGTATTTGCAATCTTAGATGGCATTGTAGAGAAGCTGTAGAAAAGAGAGAGGAAAGAAATGAGAGGGATAGTAGAGAGAAAACATGGTGTGACCAAACTGGGGGGAGTTATCGAATTGGGGAGGAGGTGTAGTACAGTCTATCTTTTCGATAGACTGTGCGTTGAAATCATTTGACGGCATAAACATAATCCTTATAGTCTTTGGAGGACATATACTCTATCCAGGGCATCCATATGATCATAAACTCCGAGAGTTTATCTCTGGAAACCAGGAGGATGTTTTCCATATTCATATAGTGATTAATTCTGTTAAACCATAGTTTCCTAGTGGGTGGGAGTTGAGATCTCCACAGTGTGGGGATGACTGCCCTCACTGCATTAGACAGGTGTCGAAGTAGCGATGTGTTATGCTGAGCTAGTGAGATTGAGGAGTGGGAAAGTAGCCAGAAGGCTGGGTCTGTGGGAACGGGAGTGTGAAGTATGTCTTGAGAGGTGGATATAACATCCTTCCAGAATGGTTTTAGTAGGGGACAGTTCCACCAGATATGCATTAGGGAACCTGTGGCGCTGAGACATCTCCAACATCTGTCCGTCACTCCAGGATACATGAAGTGGAGGAGAGAGGGATGCCTGTACCATCTCATTAAGAGCTTATATTGAGTTTCCCTGACTTGTATGCAGACTGAGCTTTTGTGGGATTTGAGGAATATCATCTGCCAGTCTTTATCTGTCAGGGAGATCCCGAGATCTCTTTCCCAGGCCACCTTAAAGGGCATGGGCATCTGGGCGTTTGGGGTCTGTAGTAGTCTATAAAGTGAGGAGATGGTGTGCTGAGGGAGGCATGTGGCGACGCACATCCTCTCGAACTGTGTTAACTCACGCGAGGCCCGGAGATACCTACGCTCAGAGTGCAAAAAGTGTCTAAGCTGTAGGTACTTCCAAAAGTCACGTTGCGGGACTTCCCATTTTGACCGTAATTCTGAAAATTGTTTAACTCCTGAGGAGATTGCCACCTGGCCCACTCTAAAGAGGCCTTCGAGGGCCCAGTCACGAAAGTGGGATGGTGTTAAACCGGGCTGGAAGTCGGGGTTAGCTAGAAAAGAGGTCAGTGGGCCGAAATCGGAAGAGAGGAAGGGCCAGCGGCGCGCCTTTTTCCAAAAGGATAGGGTCGCTGTAATAGTTGGGTGGGGTGAGGGGGGTTTGGGCAAGGAGGGGAGCCAGGGAAAGATCTCTGGGAATTGCTGCATGTATAGTCCCTCTATAGCCACCCATTGCTTTGTTTCTCGACTCCTCGTCCAATCCAGAACCCTATTGAGCATTATTGCCCGATAGTAGCCTCTGATGTCCGGCAATTGGAAATCACCACATCGGGTAGAGCGGATCATAATGGATCGGCTTATTCTTGGCCGTCTCCGAGACCAGATGAATTGTTGTATTAACAGTAGTGATGAGCGGGTTCGGTTTCCGAGAAACCGAACCCACCCGAGCTTTACCTTTTTTTACACGGGTCCGAGCAGACTCGGATCCTCCCGCCTTGCTCGGCTAACCCGAGCGCGCCCGAACGTCATCATCCCGCTGTCGGATTCTCGCGAGATTCGGATTCTATAAGCAGCCGCGCGTCGCCGCCATTTTCACATGTGCATTGAGATTGATAGGGAGAGGACGTGGCTGGCGTCCTCTCCGTTTATACGAGACACTACAGTTGATCTGATTGCTTTGCTTTGCTTGTTTATTTTACTAATGTGGGGAGGATTGGGGAGCAGCTGTTAGGAGGAGTACAGTGCAGAGTTTTGCTGATAGTGACCACCAGTTTTTTTATCCGTTCTCTTCTCTGCCTGAAAAAAACGCTCCATACCATATCTGTGCTCAGTGTGCTGCATGATATATCTGTGCTGAGTGCTCACACTGCTTAATTGTGGGGACTGGGGAGCAGCTATAGCAGGAGTACAGTGCAGAGTTTTGCTGACAGTGACCACCAGTATACGTTTGTCTGCCTGAAAAAGACTCCTGTGGCTTTTTTTTTTATACTAGTAGTTTAGCAGTTTGCTGACAGTGTCCACCAGGTCCATTATACTGTATATAGCAGTATGGAAGGCCACTGCTGTACCTACCTCTGTGTCGACTCGTCATCCATAAAGTATACTATCCATCCATCTACATTGTATACCTGTGGTGGCTTTTTTTTTTATACTAGTAGTTTAGCAGTCTGCTGACAGTGTCCACCAGGTCCATTATACTGTATATAGCAGTACGGTAGGCCACTGCTGTACCTACCTCTGTGTCGTCACTCGTCATCCATAAAGTATACTATCCATCCATCTACATTGTATACCTGTGGTGGCTTTTTTTTATACTAGTAGTTTAGCAGTTTGCTGACAGTGTCCATCAGGTCCATTATACTGTATATAGCAGTACGGTAGGCCACTGCTGTACCTACCTCTGTGTCATCACTCGTCATCCATTAAGTATACTATCCATCCATCTACACTGTATACCTGTGGTGGCTTTTTTTTTATACTAGTAGTTTAGCAGTCTGCTGACAGTGTCCACCAGGTCCATTATACTGTATATAGCAGTACGGTAGGCCACTGCTGTACCTACCTCTGTGTCGTCACTCGTCATCCATAAAGTATACTATCCATCCATCTACATTGTATACCTGTGGTGGCTTTTTTTTATACTAGTAGTTTAGCAGTCTGCTGACAGTGTCCACCAGGTCCATTATACTGTATATAGCAGTACGGTAGGCCACTGCTGTACCTACCTCTGTGTCGTCACTCGTCATCCATAAAGTATACTATCCATCCATCTACATTGTATACCTGTGGTGGCTTTTTTTTTATACTAGTAGTTTAGCAGTCTGCTGACAGTGTCCACCAGGTCCATTATACTGTATATAGCAGTATGGTAGGCCACTGCTGTACCTACCTCTGTGTCGTCACTCGTCATCCATAAAGTATACTATCCATCCATCTACATTGTATACCTGTGGTGGCTTTTTTTTATACTAGTAGTTTAGCAGACTGCTGACAGTGTCCACCAGGTCCATTATACTGTATATAGCAGTACGGTAGGCCACTGCTGTACCTACCTCTGTGTCGTCACTCGTCATCCATAAATTATACTATCCATCCATCTACATTGTATACCTGTGGTGGCTTTTTTTTTATGCTAGTAGTTTAGCAGTCTGATGACAGTGTCCACCAGGTCCATTATACTGTATATAGCAGTACGGTAGGCCACTGCTGTACCTACCTCTGTGTCATCACTCGTCATCCATAAAGTATACTATCCATCCATCTACATTGTATACCTGTGGTGGCTTTTTTTTATACTAGTAGTTTAGCAGTCTGCTGACAGTGTCCACCAGGTCCATTATACTGTATATAGCAGTACGGTAGGCCACTGCTGTACCTACCTCTGTGTCGTCACTCGTCATCCATAAAGTATACTATCCATCCATCTACATTGTATACCTGTGGTGGCTTTTTTTTTTAATACTAGTAGTTTAGCAGTCTGCTGACAGTGTCCACCAGGTCCATTATACTGTATATAGCAGTACGGTAGGCCACTGCTGTACCTACCTCTGTGTCGTCACTCGTCATCCATAAAGTATACTATCCATCCATCTACATTGTATACCTGTGGTGGCTTTTTTTTATACTAGTAGTTTAGCAGTCTGCTGACAGTGTCCACCAGGTCCATTATACTGTATATAGCAGTACGGTAGGCCACTGCTGTACCTACCTCTGTGTCGTCACTCGTCATCCATAAAGTATACTATCCATCCATCTACATTGTATACCTGTGGTGGCTTGTTTTTATACTAGTAGTTTAGCAGTCTGCTGACAGTGTCCACCAGGTCCATTATACTGTATATAGCAGTACGGTAGGCCACTGCTGTACCTACCTCTGTGTCGTCACTCGTCATCCATAAAGTATACTATCCATCCATCTACATTGTATACCTGTGGTGGCTTTTTTTTTATACTAGTAGTTTAGCAGTCTGCTGACAGTGTCCACCAGGTCCATTATACTGTATATAGCAGTATGGTAGGACACTGCTGTACCTACCTCTGTCGTCACTCGTCATCCATAAAGTATACTATCCATCCATCTACATTGTATACCTGTGGTGGCTTTTTTTTTTATACTAGTAGTTTAGCAGTTTGCTGACAGTGTCCACCAGGTCCATTATACTGTATATAGCAGTACGGTAGGCCACTGCTGTACCTACCTCTGTGTCGTCACTCGTCATCCATAAAGTATACTATCCATCCATCTACATTGTATACCTGTGGCGGCTTTTTTTTTATACTAGTAGTTTAGCAGTCTGCTGATAGTGTCCACCATGTCCATTATACTGTATATAGCAGTACGGTAGGCCACTGCTGTACCTAACTCTGTGTCGTCACTCGTCATCCATAAAGTATACTATCCATCCATCTACATTGTATACCTGTGGTGGCTTTTTTTTATACTAGTAGTTTAGCAGTCTGCTGACAGTGTCCACCAGGTCCATTATACTGTATATAGCAGTACGGTAGGCCACTGCTGTACCTACCTCTGTGTCGTCACTCGTCATCCATAAAGTATACTATCCATCCATCTACATTGTATACCTGTGGTGGCTTTTTTTTAATACTAGTAGTTTAGCAGTCTGCTGACAGTGTCCACCAGGTCCATTATACTGTATATAGCAGTACGGTAGGCCACTGCTGTACCTACCTCTGTGTCGTCACTCGTCATCCATAAAGTATACTATCCATCCATCTACATTGTATACCTGTGGTGGCTTTTTTTTATACTAGTAGTTTAGCAGTTTGCTGACAGTGTCCATCAGGTCCATTATACTGTATATAGCAGTACGGTAGGCCACTGCTGTACCTACCTCTGTGTCATCACTCCTCATCCATTAAGTATACTATCCATCCATCTACATTGTATACCTGTGGTGGCTTTTTTTTTTATACTAGTAGTTTAGCAGTCTGCTGACAGTGTCCACCAGGTCCATTATACTGTATATAGCAGTACGGTAGGCCACTGCTGTACCTACCTCTGTGTCATCACTCGTCATCCATAAAGTATACTATCCATCCATCTACATTGTATACCTGTGGTGGCTTTTTTTTATACTAGTAGTTTAGCAGTCTGCTGACAGTGTCCACCAGGTCCATTATACTGTATTTAGCAGTACGGTAGACCACTGCTGTACCTACCTCTGTGTCGTCACTCGTCATCCATAAAGTATACTATCCATCCATCTACATTGTATACCTGTGGTGCCTTTTAGTTGTGCTCATCAAAATATGGAGAACAAAAATGTGGAGGTTAAAAATATAGGGAAAGATCAAGATCCACTTCCACCTCGTGCTGAAGCTGCTGCCACTAGTCATGGCCGAGACGATGAAATGCCATCAACGTCGTCTGCCAAGGCCGATGCCCAATGTCATAGTACAGAGCATGTAAAATCCAAAACACAAAAGATCAGTAAAATGCCTCAAAAATCAAAATTAAAAGCGTCTGAGGAGAAGCGTAAACTTGCCAATATGCCATTTACGACACGGAGTGGCAAGGAACGGCTGAGGCCCTGGCCTATGTTCATGGCTAGTGGTTCAGCTTCACATGAGGATGGAAGCACTCATCCTCTCGCTAGAAAAAAGAAAAGACAAGCTGGCAAAAGCACAGCAAAGAACTGTGCGTTCTTCGAAAACACAAATCCCCAAGGAGAGTCCAATTGTGTCGGTTGCGATGCCTGACCTTCCCAACACTGGACGGGAAGAGCTTGCGCCTTCCACCATTTGCAAGCCCCCTGCAAGTGCTGGAAGGAGCACCTGCAGTCCAGTTCCTGATAGTCAAATTGAAGATGTCACTGTTGAAGTACACCAGGATGAGGATATGGGTGTTGCTGGCGCAGGGGAGGAAATTGACAAGGAGGATTCTGATGGTGAGGTGGTTTGTTTAAGTCAGGCACCCGGGGAGACACCTGTTGTCCGTGGGAGGAATATGGCCATTGACATGCCTGGGCAAAATACAAAAAAAATCAGCTCTTTGTATCACCGCTTTCCAGAATACGCACACAGCTGAAAACCTCTTACGGCAACTGAGGAAGATCATCGCAGAATGGCTTACCCCAATTGGACTCTCCTGGGGATTTGTGACATCGGACAACACCAGCAATATTGTGCGTGCATTACATCTGGGCAAATTCCAGCACGTCCCATGTTTTGCACATACCTTGAATTTGGTGGTGCAGAATTATTTAAAAAACGACAGGGGCGTGCAAGAGATGCTGTCGGTGGCCCGAAGAATTGCGGGCCACTTTCGGTGTTCAGGCACCGCGTACAGAAGACTGGAGCACCACCAAAAATACCTGAACCTGCCCTGCCATCATCAGAAGCAAGAGGTGGTAACGAGGTGGAATTCAACCCTCTATATGCTTCAGAGGATGGAGGAGAAGCAAAAGGCCATTCAAGCCTATACATCTGGCCACGATATAGGCAAAGGAGGTGGAATGCACCTGTCTCAAGCGCAGTGGAGAATGATTTCAACGTTGTGCAAGGTTCTGCAACCCTTTGAACTTGCCACACGTGAAGTCAGTTCAGACACTGCCAGCCTGAGTCAGGTCATTCCCCTCATCAGGCTTTTGCAGAAGAAGCTGGAGACATTGAAGGAGGAGCTAAAACAGAGCGATTCCGCTAGGCATTTGGGACTTGTGGATGGAGCCCTTCATTCGCTTAACCAGGATTCACGGGTGGTCAATCTGTTGAAATCAGAGCACTACATTTTGGCCACCGTGCTCGATCCTAGATTTAAAACCTACGTTGTATCTCTCTTTCCGGCAGACACAAGTCTGCAGGGGTTCAAAGACCTGCTGGTGAGAAAATTGTCAAGTCAAGCGGAACGTGACCCGTCAACAGCTCCTCCTTCACATTCTCCCGCAACTGGGGGTGCGAGGAAAAGGCTATGAATTCCGAGCCCACCCGCTGGTGGTGATGCAGGGCAGTCTGGAGCGAGTGCTGACATCTGGTCCGGACTGAAGGACCTGCCAACGATTACTGACATGTCGTCTACTGTAACTGCATATGATTCTCTCACCATTGAAAGAATGGTGGAGGATTATATGAGTGACCGCATCCAAGTAGGCACGTCAGACAGTCCGTACGTATACTGGCAGGAAAAAGAGGCAATTTGGAGGCCCTTGCAGAAACTGGCTTTATTCTACCTAAGTTGCCCTCCCTCCAGTGTGTACTCCGAAAGAGTGTTTAGTGCAGCCGCTCACCTTGTCAGCAATCGGCGTACGAGGTTACTTCCAGAAAATGTGGAGAAGATGATGTTCATTAAAATGAATTATAATCAATTCCTCCGTGGAGACATTCACCAGCAGCAATTGCCTCCAGAAAGTACACGGGGACCTGAGATGGTGGATTCCAGTGGGGACGAATTAATAATCTGTGAGGAGGGGGATGTACACAGTGAAAGGGGTGATGAATTGACGATGATGATGAGGTGGACATCTTGCCTCTGTAGAGCCAGTTTGTGCAAGGAGAGATTGATTGCTTCTTTTTTGGTGGGGGGCCCAAACCAACCAGTCATTTCAGTCACAGTCGTGTGGCAGACCCTGTCGCTGAAATGATGGGTTCGTTAAAGTGTGCATGTCCTGTTTATACAACATAAGGGTGGGTGGGAGGGCCCAAGGACAATTCCATCTTGCACCTCTTTTTTCTTTTATTTTTCTTTGCATCATGTGCTGTTTGGGGAGTATTTTTTTGAAGGGCCATCCTGCCTGACACTGCAGTGTCACTCCTAGATGGGCCAGGTGTTTGTGTCGGCCACTTGGGTCGCTGAGCTTAGTCACACAGCTACCTGATTGCGCCTCTTTTTTTCTTTGCATCATGTGCTGTTTGGGGACTATTTTTTTCAAGTGCCATCCTGTCTGACACTGCAGTGCCACTCCTAGATGGACCAGGTGTTTGTGTCGGCCACTTGGGTCGCTGAGCTTAGTCACACAGCTACCTCATTGCGCCTCTTTTTTTCTTTGCATCATGTGCTGTTTGGGGACTATTTTTTTCAAGTGCCATCCTGTCTGACACTGCAGTGCCACTCCTAGATGGGCCAGGTGTTTGTGTCGGCCACTTGGGTCGCTTAGCTTAGTCACACAGCCACCTTGGTGCGCCTCTTTTTTTCTTTGCATCATGTGCTGTTTGGGGACTATTTTTTTGAAGGGCCATCCTGCCTGACACTGCAGTGCCACTCCTAGATGGGCCAGGTGTTTGTGTCGGCCACTTGTGTCGCTTAGCTTAGCCATGCAGCGACCTCGGTGCAAATTTTAGGACTAAAAATAATATTGTGAGGTGTGAGGTGTTCAGAATAGACTGAAAATGAGTGGAAATTATGGTTATTGAGGTTAATAATACTATGGGATCAAAATGACCCCCAAATTCTATGATTTAAGCAGTTTTTTAGTGTTTTTTGAAAAAAACACCCGAATCCAAAACACACCCGAATCCAACAAAAAATTTCCGGTGAGGTTTTGCCAAAACGTGTTCGAACCCAAACCACGGCCGCGGAACCGAACCCAAAACCAAAACACAAAACCCGAAAAATTTCCGGTGCACATCACTAATTAACAGTTGGATGGATCTGAACCAGGAGTCTGGGATCTGTATGGGGAGGGTCTGTAGTTTGTAGAGCAGTTTGGGGAGAGTATTCATCTTTACAACATTCACCCTCCCCAGCCATGAGAGTGGTTTGAGGTACCATTTGCTATAATCAGCCCTGAGTGTTCGAAAGAGGGGGGAAAAGTTTAAAGTGTATAAGTGAGATAGGTCATTTGGCAGCTGTATTCCTAGGTAGGACAGATGAGAGGTATTCCAATTAAAGGGGAAGGATCGTTTAAGTTTAGCTACGGTGTCGGGGGGGGGGGGGAGATGTTCAAGGCGCTTGATTTGGACATATTGATTTTAAAGTTGGAGAGTGAACCGAAGTGGGATAGCTCTCGCATAAAGTGGGGGAGGGAGGAGATCGGGTGCGTTATTGTGGCTAGTAGGTCATCCGCAAATAGGGAAAGTTTGTGCTCCGTATCACCAATCGTCAAGCCCGTGATGCCGTCATTGGCCCTAATAGCTCTAGCGAAAGCTTCGATACAGAGGACAAAGAGTAGAGGAGATAGTGGGCAACCTTGTCGTGTCCCATTACCTATAGGGAAGTGATATGGTCATGTAAAATAATTGAAGAACAATGAAGTCTCTTTGGTAGATTTATTGCATTGTGAAGTTCACAGGGCTCACGATAAAAGAATATTATGAACTGCACATTGACACGTTGATTTTATCTTATATACTTTCATCATAGCATTACATGATCTAATCAAATTAACAAGCCAATCATATACATAGACCAATTACATTTCAAATATCAGAATATATTATAATTTATAAACTCCCCTTATGGGGGATTTTTAATTAATTAGCTCAGCATCTTGTGATTATGACTGTTACATTAAAAATATACTTTTACCTTTAACATACTTTCGACTTCCCTTTTCTATAGGATACTAGCTAACCACAGTCTATGAAATACTGTAAAGCTAGACTAACTTCCTTAATTGCTACTAAAATCAAAGTTTCTGCAAACATATAAGAATCACATTTAAAGCAACAGTTTCTTTTAAGCAATAGACAAACTGACATCCAGCTTCCATTTTGTGTATTCACTTATCTATATCATTCCTCTCTCTGCCAATATACTTGGCACTTTAATACACAAATCAGAAGGTTCAATTTCACAATTTCTAATGAGGGTTAGGTAGACGCACAACATAGGAAAAAGGTAGGTTCACGGGGATGGGCCTGGCGCCAATGCTCACCGCACTGGACGGGAATTCCTGTTCTTTTTATAGGAACCTTCTGGTGTTTGCTAAGAGGGTGTTGACACAGTTAGGTGAAACTTGCTTGTATTTCATGTCTAACATACTCATCCTGATTCATTTTTACCCTGTTATCCAGTCCATAAGTAAAATTAACAAGCTGTGTACTTTCCCTACCTGCCTGATCCTCCTCTAAAGCCTGGTATATGGGCTCAGCTTTCTGGAGTTGTAAACTTTCATAAGATTTGCTCATGTCAGCATATACCACCTGTCTCTCCTGCTGCCCCTGACTTGTTCCCTGAGTCACCTGTTCTAGTGGAACCTCATCATTTACCACCACAATGGTCATTTCATGGTGCACTTTCAACCTTTTAAATCTTTTACCACATTGTACACAGACTACTGGTCCACACTTGATGGTAAGATATATGATTCCTACAATCAGTGCAGCAAACACAATGTACTGCAATACTCCAGAAAAAAGCTTTGCAATACTTTTTCCTAGCCATCCAAGTGGATCCTAACCTTCACTAGCACCTAACCTTATTATTTTCTGCTGCAACTTTCCCACCTTGCTCAGATGAGCACTTATTTCAGCTCTGTGATTTTTAATATAAGTACAACATTCTTGTCCTACCACTGCACACGTGCCCCCTTCTGCTGCCAACAGCTGATCCAGTGCCATCCTATTTTGTAAAGCCACTTTTTTTACTTGAGCCAGCTCTTCCACTGTCTGATTGATTGAAACGACCAATTCCCCTACCATCTGATCTAGTACCGTTAAGGTTTGGGACACAACTTTTTCCACCAAATAGATAGTGGACAGAGGAAACATACATATATCTTTAGTAAACATGTAAACATTTTTATTACAATTTATTTTTGTGTTGCTACCTTGGCAGTTATTATCAGCTTAGTCAGGGTATGTTAAGCAAGCACGAGGGGTTACACTTTCCTCCCCCCATTCCTCTCTCTGAAACACATCAGTTTCATTAACCATTTGTAAAGTAGCAGACTTTAAAATATTACATTTGACCAGGGTAATGGTGGTAGAAATAATGAGGACCAGTTTTTATTCTGGTAGGCGTGCCACAGTGTCATGCCGAGTTTTCTGACAAGTTAGTAGAGCTGCTATTATTATTATTTTGCTTTGCAGGGATTTCTGTTAGCATGGTTTGCTATACAATATGAGGTGAAATTACATTATATGCCTTAATTAAAAACTAATATATTTTATTCTTTTCTGGAACTGTCCTGCCCAGCACGGTCTGCAGGTCAAATTAACAACGTATTATCTGCAGTTGGTTTCTACAGAATTAACAAACAATTTCAGCTCGACAGCGCAAGTATCCAGTTGATCAGACTGGACACCTGCCTGTTTCACGCTGAAACGGTCTAAGTCTAGGGGTGGTACCTTTCTGTTGCCCACCCAGCCATATTACCAGTGACTTCAGCAACTTTAACTTGTTTCTAACTTTATTGAACACCAAGTTATCTTCATGGTGTACTGCTAAGGTTGTCAAATCCTCTGGGACTTGTGTGCGCCACAGTAGATCATTAATGGTCAACCAATTTTTGATATGCGATCTAAGACCCTCAACAAAAGCAATGGTCAACATTGTAAAAGGTTTCTTGTGATCAAATATCTCTTTTATTTGTCCATAATTTTGTACTTCTGGTTTGAACCTTACCCAATAATCTCTGGTATGTTTTCTCTGTAGGTCTCTGAGAAACATCTTTTCTTACTCTATTTGTATCCTGTGTGTTTGAAATGGATGTTTTCTCACCCTTCTTCTTTAGTGAGTGCCTTTTATTCTTCAGTTGTTAATAAACCAGTAAACAATTGTACCATATTACTATGTGTAAATGAATGTGTCTTATACAGCCGTACTAGCTTGATTAACTTACTTTGGCTTTCTCCTATAATGGTTACATTTTTTTAGGGTCCAGGGCACATGGATTGACCATAACTTGGCCTAATTAGTAGTTACTACTCTTAGTGGAGCACGTAAAAGTGTTTGTTGCTGTGCTACCTTACTTCATGTAATTCCAGTTGCAGTCATGTTATCTGGGTGTATGTTGGCATAATTTGCACCCTTTTTTTTTTTTTCCTTTCCCTTTTTAAGTGGAACACATTCATTGTCTTCATTTCTCTTTAAACAATGATATCTGTGCTAAATAGGCAGAAGGGGGAATATAACGAGATGTTTCTAGCCATAATGTATATACCTTCCATTCTTCAGCCTTTTTCCCTTAATTTACTTAATTCTATCCACTTGTCTATGCTAAAGGTTCCTATGAATGATCTATCAAGGTATTTTGCATGCCATCTCCTGAGAAATTTCACAGCCACACTCCCATGTCTCTGATACATCACACTCGCTGGACTGCCGTGCGGGATCTCTAACATAGAAGAGCCCTTCGGTGTGGACATCTCTTGACCCATTGTAATGGCTAATCTTTATTTTACAGTCCAGCCTCAATGTCCAATACAATGGTAAACAGGGACGCTCCCCTTGTTTAGAGAGATATTACTCCACTTAGGAAACCTCACCACCTCGTCAGGTGCCACGGCTCTGAACAGGCACACGTGTTCCACACTCTGCTAAGCTTGGCCTTATAGTGTACAAGGTGCTTTTCACAGTGGGTGAGTATCCCTGATACTATCCAGCATAGGAGAGTTTAACCGGAGCCTCTCTCCTACCTGGGCCCTGTCCTGAATCTGCCGGCGTAAAGCCTCGGCCAATCACACTCATAATCACTCACAGACTTCACGCTTAATTTAGCAAGATATGGCAGGCAAAAGATCCCATAAAATCATTAAATATGATAATGACAGAAATTACAATCTTAACACTCTATACTAATCACTGCATCTGGTAATAAAATGCAGTTAAAATCATTTTGGTTCCATACTCACAATCTCCAAAAAGACTTTAAGGAGTTACAAGCCAACAATAACACACAAAGTCAGCAGACCGAGGCAGGGACACATGGAGCAGAAGTAAGATAACAGCTCTTACCTGTGGCCACTGTTGATTCAGGTGTCCCGGCTCCAGCCCACCTTCCTTCTTCGTGTGTCAATGTTGGGTTGATCTCGGTGGCACAGACCTCCAAAATGATATGGTCATGTAAAATAATTGAAGAACAATGAAGTCTCTTTGGTAGATTTATTGCATTGTGAAGTTCACAGGGCTCACGATAAAAGAATATCATGAACTGCACATTGACACGTTGATTTTATCTTATATACTTTCATCATAGCATTACATGATCTAATCAAATTAACAAGCCAATCATATACATAGACCAATTACATTTCAAATATCAGAATATATTATAATTTATAAACTCCCCTTATGGGGGATTTTCAATTAATTAGCTCAGCATCTTGTGATTATGACTGTTACATTAAAAATATACTTTTACCTTTAACATACTTTCGACTTCCCTTTTCTATAGGATACTAGCTAACCACAGTCTATGAAATACTGTAAAGCTAGACTAACTTCCTTAATTGCTACTAAAATCAAAGTTTCTGCAAACATATAAGAATCACATTTAAAGCAACAGTTTCTTTTAAGCAATAGACAAACTGACATCCAGCTTCCATTTTGTGTATTCACTTATCTATATCAGGAAGGAATCGGATAAAGATCCGTTCACTCGGACCCGAGCTGTGGGGGATCTATAAAGGCCCATTATCCTATCAAGCATCTGAGGACCCAATCCAATATGCTCCAGCACGGACTTCATAAAGCCCCAACCGACCCTATCAAAAGCCTTTTCAGCATCAGTGGATAGCAACACTGTCGGTGGGCCGCCCCGGGACGCAATATGAATCAGGCTCAGTACCTTAGTGGTATTATCCTTGGCCTCGCGGCCCGGGACAAACCCCACCTGGTCGCTGTGGATTAGGGAAGGCAGGAATGCGTTCAATCTGTTTGCCATTCATTTTGCGAAGAGCTTGACATCGACGCTTAGGAGAGATATGGGTCTATAGCTGGAGCACACCGAGGGGTCCTTGCCGGGCTTGGGCAAAACGGAGATATGCGCCTCTAAGGATTGGCTAGAAAAATGGGTGTTTGCGGATATTGAATTAAAGGCCTGGAGAAGATAAGGGGATGTGAGGTCCTTGAATTGTTTATAATAGGTGAGAGTGAAGCCATCTGGTCCTGGGCTCTTACCGGACGGGGTCATAGTCAGGGCATTCTCCGGTTCTTGTTGGGTAAAGGGTAGTTCCAATGCTTCCCTGTCTAGACGCGATAGGACGGGGTAGGACACTTTTTCTAGGTACGCCTTCGCCTGTAAAAAATCGTATGGAGGGGCGGTATCATCCGGTCGATTTTCTAGATTATATAAAAGGGAGTAGTACTGTTTGAAGCTTGCCGCAATTTCTGGGGTTTTGAATCGGAGGGTATTCCCGAGATCTTTTACATTGTTAATATACAAGGAGGAGCGTTGGGCTTTGAGGGCCTGGGCCAGGAGGCAAACAGGTTTATTACCCCACTGGTAATATTTAGAATTACATTTTCGGACAGAGAGTTGGATACTATCAGTAAGGGTTTTCTTTAGTTGGGCCCGTGTATCTAGTAGAACTAAGTAATCAGTCTCCGACAGGGTCGATTTGTGCTGGGACTCGAGATGGTGTAGTTGGTCTAATAATTTAGTGATTAGTGCTGACTTCTGCTTCTTCACAAATGTCCCCAACTGTATGAGTTTACCTCGTATGGTGCATTTATGTGCTTCCCATAGGGTAATCTTTGAGACGTCTTCGGTGTCATTTATGGAGAAGAACTCAGCCAGAGCTTTTTCTATTTCACCCCTGCAATACTGGTCTTGCAGCAATGACTCGTTGAGACGCCAGGTCCATTGACCTGGGGTAGTCTGCGGGGTCGAGAGTGTCATGTGTACAGGAGCATGATCAGACCAGGTTATCGGGCCGATGGAGGAGTCTATTAATAAGGGGAGATGCCTGTGACTCAGAAATAAATAATCAAGGCGGGAATATGCATTGTGTGGAGGGGAGTAGAAGGAATAGTCTCTAGTTGAGGGGTGATGAACCCGCCAGGAGTCAGCCAGTTGGAGGTCGTGAAACAGTCGTCTAACCTGTCGGTACTGACGTTGAGAGGTCCGGGGAGCGTTAGAAGATGAATCTAATGATGGATCCATTATCCAGTTCAGGTCACCTCCAAGAACAATCACTCCTGATAGGAGTGGTTCTATTTGGGAGAGTGCAGTGCGGAAGAATGGGACCTGATCCTTGTTTGGGGCGTAAAGTGCAATAAATGTGTATGGGCAGGTGCATATTTTACAACGCACCATCAGAAGACGGCCCGGGACCAATTTATGGACTGATATGTCTGACAGCTGGAGGGTCTTGGAGAACACTATCGCTACGCCCTTCGATTTAGAGTCTGGGTTGTTATTGTAAAAAGCCTGGGGGTAGCGGTAGTTGGTCAGGGGAGGGTTCTTAGCTGAGATTTTAAAATGCGTCTCCTGGACCATTGCAACATCCACTCTATCAGCCCAAAGGGACCTCAAAAGGGATGATCTTTTCTCCGGTACATTGAGACCCTTCGCGTTAATCGAAGCGACTTTAATTTTGCCGGTGGACGTCATAGGAGATATGTGTTATGATGGAATGCGTTGAGTCCAGAATGGTCAGTGAAAGGGGAGAAAGGGGAGCAGGGAGGAATAAGAGAGGGACAGAGCATGGAGAAAAAAACTATAATAACATTCAAAAAACATTCAAAAAAACCTGCATTGGGGTAACCTATCCGTCTAAGGATTGGGTACCCAAGAGGCCAAACAGCCAGGGGCGGGTATGGGGCGGATAAGGGAGCCACCGCCAAAGGCATAATGATAATGAGAGAAAACATTGTATTAAACAATATACATATATAAGCTGAACTGAGTGTACGCAATAAGCAGTAAACCTGAAACCTCATCAACAAGAGGAAATCTTTGAATAGTGAAAAATGTAAGAAATCTCGTAGTAATAGAACAAGAAATAGTAATAACAATCAACGGCCCAAAACGTATGGGGGAGGTGAGGCCGGAACCTCTGTAACAGCGGAAGTTCACATGGTGGTTCTTCAGTAGCATGAAGTGATATCACGCTGTAATCTAAGAGCAGTGTCACAATGTAACCTGTAGAAATATCTAAAATAAAACCTGGACAATCAAAGGGTCCTAGATAATCAGTCAGGTAACAGGTGGATCCTTGTTGGGGGGAGAACCGTTAGTGCCTCTCCCTCCACCTTTCCGCACCACCTGCCAAGGTGGTCCTATGTTCAGGGGCTGGAAAGACGGTATCTCTGGAATAGGGAAGTCCCAATCGCGTAGATCAGGTTTTGGTATGCCAAGTCCCGTGCAGAACTCTGGAAGATCCGAGTAGGAGTTGAGGGTGTGGGTTTTTCCAGATGAGGAGACCTGGAGGATGAATGGGAAGCCCCACCGGTATTTCAACTGACGTTTGCTGAATTCTTCCGTCAGGGGCTTGAGGGCTTTTCGTTGTTGTAATGTGTGCCAGGACAAATCTTGGTAAATTTGTATCACGGAACCATTGAAGTCTATTCCATCAAGTTGGCAGACTTTGCGCATGATATCCTCTTTTTGGGAGAAATAATGCAACCTACATATGACATCACGTGGTCTATCCGCGGATAGGCCTCTTGGTTTCAAGGCGCGATGAGCCCTATCGAAGGTGATGGTATCATTGGGATCGTTACCCAGGATCTCGTTGAAGATCTTCGTAAGGGCATCGATCAGGCCTGTTGGAGGTACTTCTTCCGGTAGGCCTCGCACGCGGATATTGTTTCTTCTCCCTCTGTTGTCCAAATCTGTCAGCCGCAGTTGTAGGGAGCGGATCTCCAATGATTGAGTTTCGATGACGGTCGTCAATGATTTTAGAATTGTATCGGAGGAAGTTTGGTGATCTTCTAGGCTCGATACTCGGTCAGAGATGTGTGAAATATCCTGTCTCATGGCAGCCAGCTCACGTCTCACTGTGTCTCGTAGATCTTGTTTAGTGGGCAGGGTCTTCATATAAGCTAATATGTCTTGCAGATCCTTGCCACCCGAGGAGAGAGCGTGCGATGTATCTGAACTCGGGGGAGACGGGTGAGGGGCTGGCGGGAGAGTGGGGGAGGTTGCTACGGGGGGGTTGTCAGTTGGAGCGGGTGAAGTAGGATGTAGGAAGGGCCTCATTGCAGATTGCGACATGTTCCCCCGAGGAGTCGGTTTGCCTGTCTTCTGAGAAGATTTCTTGTTCTTGGACATCACTCAGTCAGCAGCAATAAGCGTAATTTCCCTGAATCAAGTTGACGAGGTGAGATATGATTACATGTTTAGCATGAGAGTGCCTTCAGCTGTATGGCTCCCCGTGGGTTGGCTTCAGCAGCACATTACGGCATCAATGGCCACGGCGGCCGGTGTAGGAGCATTTCTTACAGCATTATAGGCTCTGAGAGATTGAGATGTGTTCATTTAATGATTCTTGTGTAAGCAGAGATATATTTCTTCTGTAAATTACCCCAGATTAGCCACTAGGGGGAGCCTTTGGCATGAGCTATACTGTGGAGCCTGTGGCTTGGTGAGTCCCGATGTCTGCCGGGTAGTGTGTAAAAATGGAGTCCCCGGGTTCTGGAGGGGAACTAGGCCGTGGCCCGCAGGAAGGTGGTGGGGGTCTCCTCCAGCTCTGTAATTTTCAGCCCCAGAAGCAGAGGGATAGTTAAATCCCTGTAATATCTATATGGGAGTATGGTATTGGGAGGGGAGTGTGCTCCCATGCGGGAGGCACCGCGTCAGACGGGTCAGCGTTCTTCGGCCGGAACCCTCCAAGGTCGGGCGTCTGGGAGTGTAGCGAGCCCCGAGGTCTACGCGGCGTGCAAGGTGGGAGGTCAGCGTGTCCCCACTCTGAGGTGGCCAAGCAGCCGGGCGGTCCGGGCGGGGAAAGCCGCCACGTCCTGGAGCCGCGGGCGGAAGGCAGCCAACCCGCGAGTGTCTCAGCGGCTTAGTAAGGGCGGCCGGCGCAGCGGTCGCATGGCGGGCTCCTGCTATGGAGCGAACTCACCGCTACGAAGGGGTCCGTCTCCTCGTCCCGCCGGCAGGTCCCGATGAGTGCAGGGAAGGCAGCCAGGTCTGGGCGGGAGGCCCGTATGCAGCGGGTGGGCACCGTCCGATGTCCGCTCAACTCCGGGCCCCGGCTTCCGTCTGCGGAGGTAGGCCGCAATCCGCAGGAGCGCTTAAAAGAGCTCCCCGACTCCGCAGGCTCCCCGGATGTCGGCAGCAGGGTAGGGGAGACCTCTGGGGCTTCTTTTGGCTGGTTAGGGATGTGGGAATAGGGGGTTAGGAGGCCTTATGTGCGCCGTTTGGGGAGAGCTGGAACACTGCACGTCTCCTCCATTTGCCCGCCAAGCCACGCCCCCCCAGCTGTTGTTAAACTACATGGCCTACATTAGCATGGCCAAATAGAAAAACTGCAGCAGGGCATGCTGGTATGTGTAGTTCAACAACAGCTGGAGGGCCAAAGGTTCCCCACACCTAACATATACCATCATCTCCTCCCCACTGTCAACGACAACACCAGAAATAAACAAAAGATAAGAGGAGTAGAGGAGTGCTATCCTCGGCTGGGAACATTTCTTTATCAACAGCTTTACAGCGTGAGGACCGGTATCGAGTAAAAGGGGTGAGACGTCACCTGGTACAATTACCATTTGGGTCTGAAGACACGCACAGCTGCTATAATCTCAGCGTGGCCACTGCTAAGTATACCATCTTGCTTAAACTCTAAAAGCTGATAAGAATGGATATATAATCATTGCATATAAGGAACTTTGCACTAATAAGCTTTGCTTTAAAAGCTGACTAAAAGGGGGACATTTATTAAGCAGTGATAAGAGCAGAGAAGTGAGCCAGTGGAGAAGTTTCCCATGGCAACCAATCAGCACTGAAGTAACATCTAGAATTTGCATACTATAGAATTATACAGAGCTGCTGATTGGTTGATGAGGCAACTTCTCCGCTGGCTCACTTCTCCACTCTTATCACTGCTTAGTAAATGTCCCCCTTAATCTTTATGCTTTCAACTTTCAATCCAAGCCTGCTGTATGGGTGTGATAAATTGTTACTAACCCAGAGTGCACTAATTAAGCGTACTAAAACTCCGGAGTGGCTACATGAAATGTATAACTGTTTTTAATTAATTTACACCGGCCATGTGACTTGTCTGTTTGTTTGTTAATAAATGTTGTGTTTATAAATTTATATTGATTTGGTCAGCGCTTCATTTTTATTACACATATTTAACGACAACACCAAGCCACCAAACCCTTGCATTCTGCTGTTTCTCTTTATGTAATTTGTAAGGCGCTGTGGACCCCTTGTGGCGCCATAGAAATTAGGGATAAGAATAATCAGGGGCGGTGCTATAAAGGGGAAGATGGCACCCCCCCTCCCTCCCCAACACACACCTGTCACCCAGGAGTTACGCCACAGCTGTAGTCCTGGGTCCTCTAATTGTGCAAGCCCTGTAGACGTTCCAGGGTCTGCCCTGCCTTTAATTATATGTTTCTCTTACGTCCTAGAGGAGCCATGGGCAATTTAAGAGTTTGAGAGTGTGGGCTGGCTCCTCCCTCTATGCCCCTCCTTCCAGACTCAGTTTAGAAAATGTGCCCGGTGGAGCCGGTCACAGCTAGGGGAGCTCCTAGGAGTATTTCTAGTTTTATTGTTTCTTAAAAGAGTTAGGTACAGGGAGGCTGCTGGCAACAGCCTCCCTGCTTCATGGGACTTAGGAGAGGAGTATAGGATCGAACCCTAGAGGTTAATGGCTCCTATCTCCGCTAACAGGACACCGAGTTCCTGAGGTTGATGATCGCAAACCCATGAGGCGACCGCTCACTCCCGCAGCACAGCCGCCACCCCCTAACAGAGCCAGAAGATGGAGTGGTGAGTATGACGCCGGCACCTCGGTAAGTGGGTCACTGACGCTCCTGAGGGCTCAGAGGCACACTGTGTATGGCGCTGTGAGGGGAGTCCTGAGCCAGCGCAATCACCCTACACTGGTCACAGAAGGCTACCAGGAACTCATCCAACTGTAAGCTGCAAATTACCTTAGGCCAGTAGTACAATAAGTGCGGGAAGACACGCCATTACAGGGGGCGGGGCTTCTCCTCAGAGCAGGATCCAGCACTCACAAGCGCCATTTTCTCCCTGCAGACACACGCTGACAGGGAGCACTGTCCTCCATATATATATATATATATATATATATATATATATATACTGAAGGAACAAGGTGTTATAAACAAGGGGGGAGAGTGAAGTATGTACTAGCTATCCTGTTAAGGTTAAGTTAGTCAGCAGGGTTTTGTTTATCATAATAAAAGCCTATAAGGGCGTGCTGTGGCTGGCTTCTTGTACTCTGTGACTCTCTGAAGATATTCTGGGGGGAAACTGTGTTGACATTTTCCTGTGTGTGTGTGTGTGTGTGTGTGTGTAACTCACTGTACCATATTTAAGGGACTTTGTCCTGTACTGCAGCATGTACAGTATATCTTCTCTTGGGGAGTCTATACCATTCCCAAAATTGTACAAACTCTGAGGCTTCAGTGGCAGATCCCCCTGGGGTGGCCTCCATAGGGTGTACTTTAAAATATATGTTTTCAAATATATCCCATACTGGGTAGAAGCCGCAGTTTTGAGTAGTCTGGGGATTAACATCCCACAGCTGTGTCTCCCACCCAAATTACGTACCCTAACAAGCATACACTTGCCCATATACTGCATGACATATGAGGAGGGCAGCGTATGTTAGAGGCTATTAGGGATGAGGAATATTATATATATATATATATATATATATATACAATAAATGCCTTCCCACTGTTTAGGACGTTAAACTCCTTATTTGGGAACACCTGAGTACACCCAGAGATATTATCCACATCCCTAATGAGTGTCTAAATTGTCAAAGAAGGTTGTGTTACCTGTCCTGGTGCAACCTCCATAAAGGATTAGACTGACCGCAGATTGAGACTAATCTCTAATATTGTACACTTCTGCACGTGTGACTCGGAGACCGACTATTGCGTAGATCTCTGGAGATATTGTAATGTGGTCAGGCTCCTTACTTGATTATTTAGATTCTTTGTGTAGAAGTGACATGTACTTGTTTCTATGTCATATACAGGATTCTACTGGCTTCACGGCTGGATGCCATGAAGGAGATTGGCCTGCATAATGCAGGGACCACAGCTCTGGCAGTTTCGACACGCAGGGGACGGTGGCTACACCAATGGACTGCGGATACAGAATCCAAGTAAGGTATGGTGAATCAGCCCTTCAACAGGTGAGGCCCTGTTGGGATGCTCGGGATACGGGAATATCCGAGCCAACTGCGGGTAAGTGGACAAATCTTCCTTCCGCAGCTGCACAGTCCAGGGAATTAGATCCTACACCTATACTGCAATCCCTTCAAACCACAATGTTTACACATAAACCCAAAGGTTCCTCCACTTCTTTTAGAGGACGGTGGGGGAATTCCAGAAAACCTGCACCGCCAGGTTCCTAGGAACGGTTTCGCGTCCGGTATTCTCAAAACCTTAGTTTTGACAATGGACGTCACTGCCTGGGGATCAAGCAGGTGAGAGAGAGGCTAAAAAGATTTCAGTAAAACATCTAGGCGATATCCTGCCTAGTCTCCTGGGAAATGTTAGGCTGCCCAGGGGTGCAGACTGGAGTTTCTAGTACTCCCGACTCACAGATTCTTCAAATCAGGCTTACTAGCTTCTCAGGCTGAAAGTACAATACTGCTGGAAGCTATTCTAACATTTGTTAAACACATGTCATTATTCTGTTTCCACCTCATTTACGTAACAGGGGTTACTATTCAAACATAAGGTCATTGGACCCTTACTGCTGGGTGTTCAATTCAGGAGGTAGTCTGAGAGCGGTGACCTCTGGTCGAGATATAGGGGAATTCCTGGTATCCCGACATATCAGGGGTGCGTACCTTCACATTCCGATCTGGCCACCTCTCTAGACCTATCTAAGGTTTCACTACAATTATATCACTTCTAGTTCCAAACACTGCACTTGGCTTCTATGCAACACCGGGGGTGTTCATCAAGGCCATGGCGGCGATTGTGCTCCTACTCCACAGACCAGGAGTGGACATAATTCCATATCTGGAAGACCTTAACATCCTCCAGGGAGATGTTGTTATGGACTGTTGCTCTCTAACATCAACTGTCCCGGGATCTTGGGTGGATCCTGAAGCTTCCAATTTCACATTTGGAACTGACAAGGAGGCGTTCCTTCCTGGAGATGATTCTCGACATGGAAGTGCAGAGGGTGTTTCTACCGGTGGAGAAAACGTTGGTGATCCAATCAATGTTCCAGGATGTCCTGAAGCCAGCCCGGATATCGGTTCATCGGTGCATTCCCCTTATGGGGAAGATGGTTGCCTCCTACGAGGCTCGTCAGTACGGAAGGTTCCTTGCATGGTCTTTCCAACTGGATCTCCTAGTCAAATGATAGAGATCTCATGTTCACATGCACCAGCAAATACGCTTGTTGACGAAAGCCAGAATTTCATTCCTCTGGTGGCTGCAAACTTCTCACCTTCTCGACAGAGGTTGGGGAGCTGTCACCCAAGGGGAACACTTCTACGGAAAATGGAATCCATCCTTCCGATAAACATTCTGGAGCTAAGGGCTGGGTTCAACGGCCTTCTACTAGCGGCACATCTTCAAGATTAGGCCATTCAGGTTCAGTCGGACAATGTAACGGCGGTTACATAAACCGACAGGGTGGAACGAAGAGCAGAGCTGTAATGTCAGAGGTGACAAGAATCCTCCTCTGGACAGAAAATCATGCGGTGGTGCTGTCAGCAATCTTCATAACGAGAGTGGACAACTGGGAAGCGGACTTCCTGAGCAGACTCGATCTCCTTCCAGACGAATGGGGCCTCCATCCGGAGGTATCAGTAGAGGTCACAAGCTGATGGGGTGTACCTCAGATAGGCATAATGGCCTCTTGCCTCAACGAGAAGCTTTGGAGGTGCTCTTCCAGATCAAGAGACCCACATGCAGTGGCGGTGGACGCCCTGGTAACTCCGTGGGTGTTCCAGTCTATGTATGTGTTCCCTCCATTTCCACTCATCCCAAGGACTGGACCAGAAGTGCTTGGTACGCGGATCTTCTGGACTTACTGCTGGAGGATCCGAGGCCTCTTTCTCTTTGCGAGGACTTTCTGCAACAGGGGCCATTCACCTATCAAGACTTCCCACGGCTAAGGAAGGTTGAACGCCTGATTTTACCTTGGAAGGGCATTCCGAGAAAGGTCATTCCTACCCTGATACAGGCTAGGAAGGGAGTAACGTCTAAACATTACCATCGGATTTGGAAAAGTATGTATCTTGGTGTGAATCCAAGAAGTTTCCTACGGTGGAGTTCCAACTGGGACGGTTTCTCCTCTTCCTGCAAGCAGGTGTGGACGTGGGCCTACGCTTGGGCTCCATAACAGTCCAGATTTCGGCCCTGTCCATTTTATTCAAGAGGTTCAGACTTTCTTGGAAGGGGTTCTGCACATCCAACCACCTTTTGTGCCTCCTACGGCACCGTGGGATCTTAATGTGGTGCTGCAGTTCCTGCAACGAACCTCTTCAGGTGGTTGAGGTCAAGTTTCTTACTTGGATGGCTGTCACACTGTTGGCATTGGCATCTGCTAGGCATGTGTCAGAATTGGGGGCATTGTCATGCAAGAGCCCCTACTTGATTTTCCATGAAGATAGGGCTGAGCTTAGAATGCATCAGCAATTTCTTCCAAAGGTTGTGTTGGCTTTTCATATCAATCGACCTATTGTGGTGCCAGTGGCTACTGTCTCCTCAATTTCTTCAAAATCCTTGGATTTTGTAAGGGCTTTGAAGTTTTCTGTGAAGAGAACTTCTCGTCAAAGAAAGTCGGACGCTCTGTTTGTCCTTTATGATCCCAACGAGGTTGGGTGTCTTGCTTCTAAGCAGGCGATTTCTCGCTTGATCAGGTTTACTATCCAGCGTGGTTATTCTACAGCAGGATTGCCGTGTCCAAATTCTGTGGAGGCCCACTCTACCCATAAAGTGGGTTCTTCCTGAGCGGCTGCCCGGGGTGTCTCAGTTTTACAGCTTTGTCGGGCAGCTACTTGTTCAGGGTCGAACACGTTGAGGACCTTAAGTTTGGTCAATCTGTTCTGCAGGAGCCTCCGCGCTCTCCCTCCCGTACTGGGAGCTTTGGTACAACCCCATGGTACTAAATGGAACCCCAGCATCCTCTAGGACAGTGTTTTTCAACCACTGTGCCGTGGCACACTAGTGTGCCCTGAGCAGTCTCCAGGTGTGCCCCCATAGAAGCACAGCCAGGCTCATCAGTGTTTTGCCGCTACTGAGGCCCTGTAACGATCAATACTGGTGAGTTTAGTGGTTGCAGAGCCTGTTCTAATTTTGGGCCCGGGCAGTGTTGGGGTCTTCTGGCTTTCTCAGATGTGGCTCAGGCGTTACCTATGGAGAAACTGCGACATGACATCTTAGGACACGCAACTGCACCATGCATGACCATAATATTTGAATGTGCCTTGGCAATATTTAAATCTTGTTCAGTGTGCCGCGAGTTGTAAAAGGTTGAAAATCTCTGCTCTAGGACGTAAGAGAAAATAGGATTTTAATTACCTAACGGTAAATCCTTTTCTCATAGTCCGTAGAGGATGCTGGGCGCCCGCTCAGCGCTTCATTTTCCTGCATTGTTACTTGGTTAAGTATTAGTTCAGCTGTTGCTGTTCCTTTTTCCTGCTGATTAGCATGGTTTCTTCATGTTGCATGCTGATTCGCTTGATTTATTCAAGTTGCATGCTGGTTTGCATGGTTTCTCCATGTTGCATGCTGGTTTGCATGGCTTCTCCATGTTGCATGCTGGTCAGCTTGGTTTTTCAATTCGGTGTGAGCTGGTTCTGAATCTCACCACTATCTGTGTAATTCCTTCTCTCGAAGTATGTCCGTCTCCTCGGGCACAGTTTCTAGACTGAGTCTGATAGGAGGGGCATAGGGGTAGGAGCCAGCCCACACTATTAAACTCTTAAAGTGCCCTTGGCTCCGAAGGGACCCCTATATGCCCCATGGTACTAAATGGAACCCCAGTATCCTCTACGGACTACGAGAAAAGTATTTACCGGTAGGTAATTAAAATCCTATTTTCTCAGCCAATGGCACTGTATAAAGAATTATCTACCTTTGTTTGTCAGATGTTGTGAATGTTCCAATTTGCCCAGTTATTTTGCAGCATGTAGCGTTTCCGAGCAACAAACTGTTCCTAAATAAAGCCTAATCAGTAATCCTCTATGGGCAACTTGTCTATTTTATTGCTGTGTTTGCCAATGAAACCAGTATTTTATTCCAAGTCTTGCACTTGAATCAGATGCTCTGTTTGTTTATAATTATTATAGTGCTGACGTATTATGTGTAGAAGATATATATTATCCTACTTCCACTCTGCCTGTATAATTTACCTAACTTCTCTTTGATGCAATGAGACAAATTCTATTAAAGCTCCCACATTATTGCCCCAGGATGATGGCAGGTAATTTAGTGCTTCTCTATGGGTAATGTGATCTGTACAGAAACTCTAGAAAGAAGGAAAGCTGAGAAAATGAAATATTTAATCACGCAGCCTGCAATGAGAACAGTAGCGGTATGCCTGACATTCTGAGGGGTTTCCCTGTGTTCAGTTCACCATGACATAGGAGACGAGGGGAAAACAAGCAGCAGCCTGCGGCTGTCTCTATCAGTTGTTTTGTGCATGATCGGATGGCCGGAGAAAGGGCCACATGTGCCCTGGGCTGAAAATGATCAAAGTCTGTCGTCGGATCCGGAGGAGGTGTGACCTGTGCTGTGGTGGTGGGAGCACGAATGTCTAGGGTAGTACGGTTGGTGTAATGGTTAGCATTACTTCCTCACATCACTGAGGTCATGGGTTCGAATCCCACCATGGCCCTAACTCATAGTTGCCGACTTTTGGACTGCTCTCTCCGGGAGAGAGCAGCCAGTCGGCTCAGCAGGGGGGCAGGCAGTGAGGTGACGTGGAGAGGGGGGCGGGCCGGAGGCGCGGCAGGGGCGTGGCTGCTGGATCGCGTCATGTAAGCCATGCCCCCCACTGTGTAATGCAGCAATTACCGGCATTATACAGCGGGGGGCGTGGCTATGATGACGCGATTCAACAAGAATCGCGTCATCGCCTGCCTGGACCGCCCACTTCACTCGGGCAGGGGGTGACCCCTGAAATCGGGAGACTTGTCTGCTCTTCTGGTTAGCCGGGAGGGTCACCCGATTTTCGGGAGCCTCCCGGCCATTCCGGGAGGGTAGGCAAGTATGCCCTAACTGTGTGGAGGTTGCATATTCTCCCCGTACTTGTGTGGGTTTCCCCTGGGTACTCCGGTTTCCTCCAACAATCCAAAAACATACTGGTAGGTTAATTGGATCCCAACAAAAATTAACCCTAGTGTGAATGTGTGTGCGTGTACATGTGATAGGGAATATAGATTGTAAGCTCCACTGGGGCAGGGACTGATGTGAATGGCCAAATATGCTCTCTGTAAAGCGCTGCGGAATATGTGTGCGCTATATAAATAACTGGTAATAATAATAATGTCTTCCTAACTACCTACCTACAAGTACAAAACAGTACTTTCTTTTGTGTGGATAATGGAAATATAGGGGGTCATTCCGAGTTGATCGCTCGCTGCTGATTTTCGCAGCGCAGCGATCAGGTAAAAAATCAGCAAAAATGCGCATGCGTATGGTTCGCAGCGCGCATGCTTTAAGTACTTTCACACAAAACTTTGAAGTTTTACACATGCTCGAGCAACGTTTTTTCATCGCTCGAGTGATCGTAGTGTGATTGACAGGAAGTGGGTGTTTCTGGGCGGAAACTGGCTGTTTTCAGGGAGTGTGCTAAAAAACTCAGACGTGCCAGGTAAAAACTCAGGAGTGGCTGCAGAAACGGGGGAGTGTTTGTGACGTCAAACCAGGAACAAAACAGACTGCAGTCATCGCAAGCTAGGAGTAAGTCTTGAGCCACTCTGAAACTGCATGAAATTTTTTAGTAGCAGTTCTGCTAATCTTTCGTTCACACTTAAGCTAAGATACACTCCCAGAGGGCGGCGGCTTAGCGTTTGCAATGCTGCTAAAAGCAGCTAGCGAGCGATCAACTCGGAATGAGGGCAATAGTTTTAGCTTGGCTTTCCTACAATAACTTTAGCCTTGTGTCCATCTGAAAGTGCTGTAGGTGCTCCGAGGAGTCTCACACTGATGCAGTTCAGTTTAGTTCTCTTCTTCACAAAAGCATGTGACCTCCTAAGGGCCAAATTAAAGGTAGAGGGGGGGGGGGGGAGACACACACAGAGACGGTCACCCTGGGACCCTACACAGAAAAGAGCCCCCTCAAAATTGCAGAAAACAGGCATTCATTGGCACTTAATCCTGGATAGGATGTTACCTGACGGTTATCGCTGAAGCCAGGTTGGGGAAAGGACCTCTGATATCACCAGGGGGACAAGCAAGCTCCGAACAGGGTACCCCAAATATACCCTCGCGGGCCACGCTTCACTTGACATGCTTCGGGTTACTAAAGGGAGTAGTTGGTGGTGTGGATAGTGAAAGAACTATCCCGCCGGCCTAGCTCCTCCCCTGATGTCAGAGGTCCTTTAGCCCACTTGATACTAGCATCTACCGTTACCTGAAACAGAACACAGTTACTTCCTAGTCCCCTCAGCTTCACGTGACACATCACGTCAGTGCCGCTGATGAGGACACTCGGGAGACGCTCTGCTCTGCGCCGTCTGCATGCAGTGCAGAGAACAGAAGCATGTCATGGGAGGTTAGTCCTTGTGGGCACAAGGTAGGACAGGGACTGCACTGTGTAGTATACATGATACAGGGGGACACTGTGGCCATATGAGGGGGGCACATTTATTGGAGGGGACCCCCACAATTTAGCTGTCCTGGGGCTCCCTCCAGAGTTAATCCAGCTCTGGACTTCCCATAAACGTGTTAAAAAGCAAGAAAGTTAAATGTGGAGCTGACACAGGCATTGTGGCTCCAGCTACGAGTCCAAACCTCCCAACTGTCCTGATTTTGGTGGGACAGTCCCATTTTTCTGGGACTGTCCCGCTGTCCCATCCGTAGGTCGGGCGGGGAGGGGGGGGCAGTTGGGAAACCCTCTCTCACCAGCTGCTCTTCACTATGAGAGAGGGTCTAGGGGCATGGTCAGCAGCTCGCTGGTCATGACCCCACATCGGCAAAAACGGGGGCATGGCCCGTTATCGCTGCACTTCCTGCGAGGCAACGCCCCCTAGCTGCAAGACCAAACCCCTTTAGAAAGTAGGGAGGTATGCGAGTCTACTATGGCTGCAGGGTGTGCAGGGCAGTAGAGAGCCTGTCTGGGCCCAGGTACATTAAGGAGGGTGTGACCTAATCGCAAGAGGCATGGCCACTCCCCCTTAGGAAGAAATACAGATAAGTAATTTAAGCCGCTCGCACTGGAGAGGAGGGCCCAGGAGTAAATCCAGGGGCGTGTGATACCTATCCTCACCCGCAGAGGCAGAGGAGACTGCTGCTGCAGCAGCTCAGGAGGGTGCCGCTCAGTTCTTAAACAGAATTTGGTTCAATCACTTTCAAATCAGAGAAAGAGAAACGCCAGTCCTCACTAGCCCAGTACAAGTGCTCCACAGGGCAGCCACCAGGGGGGGACTGGTATCCCGGGCCCTTACAGATAGGGGAGCCCAGCCCTTGCACCTACCACCAATACCTGTAGAGCTGCCCCAGTCTTTGAATCAGCCTTATCTGTGCATCAGTTCTCTGTAAACCGTTCCTGTATTACCGCAACACTTAACCTATATGTAAGGTCACAATGTATGACATCACATAGGGGTGGAGTAGTGCAGCAGAATTTATTTGGGGGGAGGGAGGACCCTGTCTATTTTGTCAGTCCCGGGCCCCACAATTTATGGTGGCAGCCCTTGTGCTCCACCTCAGTGCCCATCCAGCAATGGAGAGATAGTGCCGGTCTGTAACTCTGATCCTTCCCGTACACCGTTCCCAGGGCACTTGGGGGTCTATTTAATAAAACTTGGATGGAGATAAACTACCAGCTGACCAGCTCCTAACTGTCAGTTTTCAAACACAGTCTGTAACATGGCAGTTAGGAGCTGATTGGTTGGTTCGTTATCTCTCTGCAAGGCTTAGTACATCTCCCCCTGAGTGCTGATGTTTTTGACTGTCACCCACAATTGTCTAATTAGCCCAGTGGGAGCTCTGTAGCATCTGTGGCGGATTCGTATGTAATTTACGTCACATCTCCACTTCCATAATGGATGTGACTGGGTGTCAAAGGAGACACAGAACACATAGGCTTAGTGTAGTGGAGTATAGACACCACTGTAGGCAATTCCGGGCTGTATATATGCAAAGGTCCAATCTGATTTCTGATGGATCACCAAAGATGGGGCCAGCGCTAGTGTGCCCAGATAATGATGGTGGCTGTCTAACCAAACATACAGAGCAGGGGTGATACGGTCGCAGCTGTCCCTGGTCCCATAATTTGAGGGTCCTCCGAGCAGGGGCGGGTGGCGGTCACCCAATTAGAGTGGTGAGCCAGCCTTCTCTACCTGCCTCCCAGCCTGCAGCCAGAGACAGTGAGTGCTGACATCCATTCACTTTATGGAAGCATGCGGAGAGACATCGCAAGACCGCAGGAAGGGGAAGTTATGATTTTCTTTAATTGGATCCCATGAATGGGTGTGTAGGGGCCCAGTGCATTGCTTTGTACAGGGCTTACAATGCTGTCAAGACGGCCCTGCATTCAGTGCGATTCTAATTCTGGCTAATTTGTGTGCCTGCATGTTCCCCTTAGAGGTATAATTATCTCATTCTTAGATTATTCTGTCCTATCCGTCTGATAATTTTTATATTACATTGCTTGGTTATCCCGTTGCCATTTTTCTCTGCATTGCGTTATGGACTCATGGTGGCGCCATGTAAATAATAGATAATAATGCACAGAACCCCCCCCCCCCCCCCTCTCATACCAATTGTAAAAGTTCTCCTACATTATTCCTCTTACTCATGGGGTTGAACATAAGCTTGTCTGCTGTGTGTACCTTACGGGCTGCAGTGTATGCAGGCTTGGACTGGCTCACAGAGGTACAGGGGAAACAACTGCCTGGGGCCCACCTCCTGCTCTAAGGATCAGGTTCCAGACTGTGCACTTGAGTTATATATTATACATATGTTACCTTATACTGGACTATGGTGTATTTTCTACAGTGCATTGCTGTTATTAATCTGGTACATTATCATGCATGCAGCAGCTGAGTTTACTGAATTTAGTGAAAAGGCCCAGATGTTGCACTCTCTAATGGTTACTCAAACCAATGTGGTGGCAGGCCACACCCCCTCTGCAGACTGGCCACACCCCTAAACAAGGGCCCCTACCACTGCATTCCCTCGGTGGGCCATACATGCCCCAGTCCGACACTGAGTGTATGGGAGGGTGCGCTGACACAACTGCAGGTTACAGAGAGATGACTGGAACAATGTGGCTAATTCAGACCTGTTCGCTCGCTAGTTTTTTTTTGCAGTCTTGCGTTCGCATAGTCGCCGCCCATAGGGGAGTGTATTTTAGTTGTGCAAGTGTGAGAACGTATGTGTAGCAGAGCTGTACACACAGATTTTGTGCAGTCTCTGCGCAGCCCAGGACTTACTCATCCGCTGCGATCACATCAGCCTGTCCGGGACCGGATTTGACGTCAGACACCCTCCCTGCAAACGCTTGGACACGCCTACGTTTTTCCAACCACTCCCAGAAAACGGTCAGTTGACACCCACAAACGCCTTCTTCCTGTCAATCGCCTTGTGAACGGCCGTGTGAGTGGATCCTTTGTACAAACCCATCTTGACAAAGGTCTAAGGACCGAAACGCGTCGGCAGACTGCTGTGTGAGTAGCCTTTTTTTTTAACAGTGACGGATCTGGACTTTTTATGCTTGATGTAATTTTTGTAATTTTTGGTAACTTTTAAAAATTTAGATTTTTATGGAATTGTTTTACCACCACATCTATATATTTATGTGTTGTCGGTAATGCTTCATATGTTCCCCTGAGGAACTAATAAATTGTTAAAACTTTTTTTGGAGACTACGAGCTTCTTGGTTTTGGCTGTCGAACCTGTTGCATGTAAAGACCCAGTAAAGATACCTTGATGGGAATTATGTTGCTTACCTACCTGTGAGTTGGGGTACGCCCATAAGATAATTTAAACCACCTTAAAGATACCTTTACGGAAGTCACCCCATTGATCACAGTGTGAGTTGGGGATACGCATACCTGTTTTTAAGATCGGTGGAGGGTCTTTTATGCGATAGTGCACAATTAATGACCTAACACGTGTATGGATCAATTCGGGTGTGTGTATATATGAGAACAGTTCCACAGATATAAAAAAATCCAATTAGATACAGAGGATACTACACATTGTTTGTTTTTTTTCCCTTCCGTATGAGGTGATCCTGAGACAGGAGCGCACATCAGGAACCATACCTTGAAATAAGAGGGAAAAGAAACCTTGATAGGAGTTCACATTTCCATAGCTGTGTGAGTTGGGGTACGATACCCAGGTTTATCTCTTAGATATTGAGACTGTGAATATCCAGATTTCGTGTTTAGAAGAACAAAGATACCTTGATGTGTTTTATACACCCACGAACAGCGTGAGTGGGGGTACGCCTAATACAAAACTGTCACCCATTCTAATAGGAAAGTGACTGAATATATTGTCATAATCTTTTTCCGTTTTATGCGCTTAATGAAAGTATTGATCCTACCTTTTTTTCTTCTGTTTACAATAATTTGGATTAGGGGTGATATCCAATTGGATCAATATTTTCTATAAGCAGCATTTTCCCTGCGCCAATTTGTGTGATCTGCAAAAAATACTTTTCTCGGCGATCCGTTTTGTACCCGTATGACGCATCTGCGCACTGCGGTGCATACGTATGCGCAGTTTAGCCCTGATCGCCTGCTGTGCAAAATCGCAGCCTAGCGATCAGGTCTGAATTAGGTCCAATGGGGGTCATTCCGAGTTGTTCGCTCGCAAGCTGCTTTTAGCAGCTTTGCACACGCTGAGCCGCCGCCTACTGGGAGTGAATCTTAGCTTATTAAAATTGCGAACGAAAGATTAGCAGAATTGCGAATAGACACCTCTTAGCAGTTTCTGAGTAGCTCCAGACTTACTCGGCATCTGCGATCAGTTCAGTGCTTGTCGTTCCTGGTTTGACGTCACAAACACACCCAGTGTTCGCCCAGACACTCCTCCGTTTCTCCAGCCACTCCCGCGTTTTTCCCAGAAACGGTAGCGTTTTTTCGCACACACCCATAAAACGGCCTGTTTCCGCCCAGAAACACCCACTTCCTGTCAATCACATTACGATCACCAGAACGAAGAAAAAACCTTGTAATGCCGTGAGTAAAAAACCTAACTGCATAGCAAATTTACTTGGCGCAGTCGCACTGCGGGCATTGCTAATCGCTCCGTTGCGAGAAAAAAATACAGAGCGAACAACTCGGAATGACCCCCAATGACTAGTAGGAAACTGACAAAATGTTAAATCACTGGAACCAAATCGGCGTTATAAATTTGATGCTTTACCATAATTTTTTAATGGTATACTGCCAGCACGTTTACAATGCTTTAACTAACATTAGTACCGCGCTGGCATAATGTGCTCGACAGTACATTGCCGCAAATATGATTGTTGTCATTGTGAATGTTGGCAAATCACACCGATCCTGCCAAGTTACCTCTCATATGACTTTAATCCTAGTTTAAGAAATTGTGCATAGAGACATCCATAATGTTACAACTTAGTTTTTGTGTAGGATATTAGAGTTAATTCAGGGTTGATCACAAAAGCAAAATCTTTCTCTAATAGGCAAAACCATGTGCACTGCATGGGGGGCAGATGTAACATGTGCAGAGAGAGTGAGATTTGGGTGGGGTGTGTCCAAACTGAAATCTAAATTGCAGTGTAAAAATAAAGCAGCCAGTATTTACCCCGCACATAAACAATATAATAGTGATGAGCGGGTTCGGTTTCTCGGAAACCGAACCCCCCCGAACTTCACGCTTTTTACACGGGTCCGAGGCAGACTCGGATCTTCCCGCCTTGCTCGGTTAACCCGAGCGCGCCCGAACGTCATCATCCCGCTGTCGGATTCTCGCGAGGCTCGGATTCTATCGCGAGACTCGGATTCTATATAAGGAGCCGCGCGTCGCCGCCATTTTCACACGTGCATTGAGATTGATAGGGAGAGGACGTGGCTGGCGTCCTCTCCATTTAGAGTAGACTAGAGAGTAGTAGAGACACTTGATTTACTAATTTTGGGGAGCATATTAGGAGTACTACTTGCTGATAGTGTGACCAGTGACCACCAGTTTAATTAATCCGTTCTCTGCCTGAAAAAAAACGATACACAGTGTGACACAGTCACATACCATATCTGTGCTCAGCCTCAGTGTGCTGCATCATCTATGTAATACTGTATATCTGACTGTGCTGAGTGCTCACTGCTCACACAGCTTAATTGTGGGGGAGACTGGGGAGCAGTTATAGCAGGAGTACATATTTTAACAGTGCACACTTTTGCTGCCAGAGTGCCACTGCCAGTGTGACTGACCAGTGACCACTGACCACCAGTATATTGTGATTGTCTGCCTGAAAAAGTTAAACACTCGTCGTGTGGTGTTTTTATTCTATAAACGCATTCTGCTGACAGTGTCCAGCAGGTCCGTCATTATATAATATATACCTGTCCGGCTGCAGTAGTGATATATATATATTTTATATCTCATTATCATCCAGTCTATATTAACAGCAGACGCAGTACGGTAGTCCACGGCTGTAGCTACCTCTGTGTCGGCAGTCGCTCGTCCATCCATAATTGTATACCACCTACCCGTGGTGGTTTTTTTTTTTCTATCTTCTTGATACTAGTAGCTTACTTTAGGAGTCTGCAGTGCTGAGCTGACAGTGTCCAGCAGGTCCGTCATTATATAATATATACCTGTCCGGCTGCAGTAGTGATATATATATATTTTATATCTCATTATCATCCAGTCTATATTAGCAGCAGACGCAGTACGGTAGTCCACGGCTGTAGCTACCTCTGTGTCGGCAGTCGCTCGTCCATCCATAATTGTATACCACCTACCTGTGGTGTTTTTTTTTTTTCTATCTTCTTGATACTAGTAGCTTACTTTAGGAGTCTGCAGTGCTGACAGTGTCCAGCAGGTCCGTCATTATATAATATATACCTGTCCGGCTGCAGTAGTGATATATATATATATTTTTATATCATTATCATCCAGTCTATATTAGCAGCAGACGCAGTACGGTAGTCCACGGCTGTAGCTACCTCTGTGTCGGCAGTCGCTCGTCCATCCATAAGTATACTAGTATCCATCCATCTCCATTGTTTACCTGAGGTGCCTTTTAGTTGTGCCTATTAAAATATGGAGAACAAAAATGTTGAGGTTCCAAAAATAGGGAAAGATCAAGATCGACTTCCACCTCGTGCTGAAGCTGCTGCCACTAGTCATGGCCGAGACGATGAAATGCCAGCAACGTCGTCTGCCAAGGCCGATGCCCAATGTCAAAGTACAGAGCATGTAAAATCCAAAACACCAAATATCAGTAAAAAAAGGACTAAAAAATCTAAAATAAAATTGTCAGAGGAGAAGCGTAAACTTGCCAATATGCCATTTACCACACGGAGTGGCAAGGAACGGCTGAGGCCCTGGCCTATGTTCATGGCTAGTGGTTCAGCTTCACATGAGGATGGAAGCACTCAGCCTCTCGCTAGAAAAATGAAAAGACTCAAGCTGGCAAAAGCACAGCAAAGAACTGTGCGTTCTTCGAAATCACAAATCCACAAGGAGAGTCCAATTGTGTCGTTTGCGATGCCTGACCTTCCCAACACTGGACGTGAAGAGCATGCGCCTTCCACCATTTGCACGCCCCCTGCAAGTGCTGGAAGGAGCACCCGCAGTCCAGTTCCTGATAGTCAGATTGAAGATGTCAGTGTTGAAGTACACCAGGATGAGGAGGATATGGGTGTTGCTGGCGCTGGGGAGGAAATTGACCAGGAGGATTCTGATGGTGAGGTGGTTTGTTTAAGTCAGGCACCCGGGGAGACACCTGTTGTCCGTGGGAGGAATAGGGCCATTGACATGCCTGGTGAAAATACCAAAAAAATCAGCTCTTCGGTGTGGAAGTATTTCAACAGAAATGCGGACAACATTTGTCAAGCCGTGTGTTGCCTTTGTCAAGCTGTAATTAGTAGGGGTAAGGACGCTAACCACCTCAGAACATCCTCCCTTATACGTCACCTGCAGCGCATTCATCATAAGTCAGTGACAAGTTCAAAAACTTTGGGCGACAGCGGAAGCAGTCCACTGACCAGTAAATCCCTTCCTCTTGTAACCAAGCTCACGCAAACCACCCCACCAACTCCCTCAGTGTCAATTTCCTCCTTCCCCAGGAATGCCAATAGTCCTGCAGGCCATGTCACTGGCAATTCTGATGAGTCCTCTCCTGCCTGGGATTCCTCCGATGCATCCTTGCGTGTAACGCCTACTGCTGCTGGCGCTGCTGTTGTTGCTGCTGGGAGTCGATGGTCATCCCAGAGGGGAAGTCGTACTCGTAAGACCACTTTTACTACTTCCACCAAGCAATTGACTGTCCAACAGTCCTTTGCGAGGAAGATGAAATATCACAGCAGTCATCCTGCTGCAAAGCGGATAACTGAGGCCTTGGCATCCTGGGCGGTGAGAAACGTGGTTCCGGTATCCATCATTACTGCAGAGCAAACTAGAGACTTGTTGGAGGTACTGTGTCCCCGGTACCAAATACCATCTAGGTTCCATTTCTCTAGGCAGGCGATACCGAAAATGTACACAGACCTCAGAAAAAGACTCACCAGTGTCCTAAAAAATGCAGTTGTACCCAATGTCCACTTAACCACGGACATGTGGACAAGTGGAGCAGGGCAGGCTCAGGACTATATGACTGTGACAGCCCACTGGGTAGATGTATGGACTCCCGCCGCAAGAACAGCAGCGGCGGCACCAGTAGCAGCATCTCGCAAACGCCAACTCTTTCCTAGGCAGGCTACGCTTTGTATCACCGCTTTCCAGAATACGCACACAGCTAAAAACCTCTTACGGCAACTGAGGAAGATCATCGCAGAATGGCTTACCCCAATTGGACTCTCCTGTGGATTTGTGGCATCGGACAACGCCAGCAATATTGTGTGTGCATTAAATCTGGGCAAATTCCAGCACGTCCCATGTTTTGCACATACCTTGAATTTGGTGGTGCAGAATTATTTAAAAAACGAGAGGGGCGTGCAAGAGATGCTGTCGGTGGCCAGAATAATTGCGGGACACTTTCGGCGTACAGGCACCACGTACAGAAGACTGGAGCACCACCAAAAACGCCTGAACCTGCCCTGCCATCATCTGAAGCAAGAAGTGGTAACGAGGTGGAATTCAACCCTCTATATGCTTCAGAGGTTGGAGGAGCAGCAAAAGGCCATTCAAGCCTATACAACTGAGCACGATATAGGAGGTGGAATGCATCTGTCTCAAGTGCAGTGGAGAATGATTTCAACGTTGTGCAAGGTTCTGCAACCTTTTGAACTTGCCACACGTGAAGTCAGTTCAGACACTGCCAGCCTGAGTCAGGTCATTCCCCTCATCAGGCTTTTGCAGAAGAAGCTGGAGACATTGAAGAAGGAGCTAACACAGAGCGATTCCGCTAGGCATGTGAGACTTGTGGATGGAGCCCTTAATTCGCTTAACAAGGATTCACGGGTGGTCAATCTGTTGAAATCAGAGCACTACATTTTGGCCACCGTGCTCGATCCTAGATTTAAAACCTACCTTGGATCTCTCTTTCCGGCAGACACAAGTCTGCTGGGGTTGAAAGAACTGCTGGTGACAAAATTGTCAAGTCAAGCGGAACGCGACCTGTCAACATCTCCTCCTTCACATTCTCCCGCAACTGGGGGTGCGAGGAAAAGGCTCAGAATTCCGAGCCCACCCGCTGGCGGTGATGCAGGGCAGTCTGGAGCGACTGCTGATGCTGACATCTGGTCCGGACTGAAGGACCTGACAACGATTACGGACATGTCGTCTACTGTCACTGCATATGATTCTCTCCCCATTGAAAGAATGGTGGAGGATTATATGAGTGACCGCATCCAAGTAGGCACGTCAGACAGTCCGTACTTATACTGGCAGGAAAAAGAGGCAATTTGGAGGCCCTTGCACAAACTGGCTTTATTCTACCTAAGTTGCCCTCCCACAAGTGTGTACTCAAAAAGAGTGTTTAGTGCCGCCGCTCACCTTGTCAGCAATCGGCGTACGAGGTTACATCCAGAAAATGTGGAGAAGATGATGTTCATTAAAATGAATTATAATCAATTCCTCCGTGGAGACATTGACCAGCAGCAATTGCCTCCACAAAGTACACAGGGAGCTGAGATGGTGGATTCCAGTGGGGACGAATTGATAATCTGTGAGGAGGGGGATGTACACGTGATATATCGGAGGATGATGATGAGGTGGACATCTTGCCTCTGTAGAGCCAGTTTGTGCAAGGAGAGATTAATTGCTTCTTTTTTGGTGGGGGTCCAAACCAACCCGTCATTTCAGTCACAGTCGTGTGGCAGACCCTGTCACTGAAATGATGGGTTGGTTAAAGTGTGCATGTCCTGTTTATACAACATAAGGGTGGGTGGGAGGGCCCAAGGACAATTCCATCTTGCACCTCTTTTTTCTTTCATTTTTCTTTGCGTCATGTGCTGTTTGGGGGGTGTTTTTTGGAAGGGCCATCCTGCGTGACACTGCAGTGCCACTCCTAGATGGGCCAGGTGTTTGTGTCGGCCACTAGGGTCGCTTAGCTTACTCACACAGCTACCTCATTGCGCCTCTTTTTTTCTTTGCGTCATGTGCTGTTTGGGGGGTGTTTTTTGGAAGGGCCATCCTGCGTGACACTGCAGTGCCACTCCTAGATGGGCCAGGTGTTTGTGTCGGCCACTAGGGTCGCTTATCTTAGTCACACAGCTACCTCATTGCGCCTCTTTTTTTTCTTCTTTGCGTCATGTGCTGCTGTTTGGGGAGTGTTTTTTGGAAGGGCCATCCTGCGTGACACTGCAGTGCCACTCCTAGATGGGCCAGGTGTTTGTGTCGGCCACTAGGGTCGCTTAGCTTACTCACACAGCTACCTCATTGCGCCTCTTTTTTTCTTTGCGTCATGTGCTGTTTGGGGAGTGTTTTTTGGAAGGGCCATCCTGCGTCACACTGCAGTGCCACTCCTAGATGGGCCAGGTGTTTGTGTCGGCCACTAGGGTCGCTTAGCTTACTCACACAGCTACCTCATTGCGCCTCTTTTTTTCTTTGCGTCATGTGCTGTTTGGGGAGTGTTTTTTGGAAGGGCCATCCTGCGTGACACTGCAGTGCCACTCCTAGATGGGCCAGGTGTTTGTGTCGGCCACTTGGGTCGCTTAGCTTAGCCATCCAGCGACCTCGGTTCAAATTTTAGGACTAAAAATAATATTGTGAGGTGTGAGGTGTTCAGAATAGACTGAAAATGAGTGGAAATTATGGTTATTGAGGTTAATAATACTTTGGGATCAAAATGACCCCCAAATTCTATGATTTAAGCTGTTTTTTAGGGTTTTTTGAAAAAAACACCCGAATCCAAAACACACCCGAATCCGACAAAAAAAATTCGGTGAGGTTTTGCCAAAACGCGTTCGAACCCAAAACACGGCCGCGGAACCGAACCCAAAACCAAAACCCAAAACCCGAAAAATTTCCGGTGCTCATCACTACAATATAACCCACCCAAATCTAACTCTCTCTGCACTTGTTATATCTGGCCCACCTGCAGTGCACATAGGGGGTCATTCCGAGTTGATCGCTAGCTGAAAATGTTCGCTGCGCAGCAATGATGCAAAAAAAACGGCACTTCTGCGCATGCGTATGCGGCGCAATGCGCACGTGCGATGTACTTTCACAACGGCCGAAGTAGTTTCACACAAGGTCTAGCGTAGCTTTTCTGTTGCACTGCTGGCCGCAGAGTGATTGACAGGAAGAGGGCGTTTCTGGGTGTTATCTGACCGTTTTCAGGGAGTGTTCGAAAAAACGCAGGCATGCCAGAAAAAACGCAGGCGTGCCAGGAAAAACACAGGCGTGACTGGGAGAACGCAGGGCGTGTTTATGACGTCAAATCCGGAACTGAACAGTCTGAAGTGATCGCAAGTGCTGAGTAGGTCTGGAGCTACTCTGAAACTGCACAATTTTTTTTTTTGTAGCCGCTCTGCGATCCTTTCATTCGCACTTCTGCTAAGCTAAGATACACTCCCAGATGGTGGTGGCATAGCGTTTGCACGGCTGCTAAAAACAGCTAACGAGCGATCAACTCGGAATGACCCCCATGGTGTTGCCAATTAGAGAAAGATTTTGCTTTTGTGATCAACCCTGAATCTGGCCCTTAGTGTAGTTTTATACACGTTATACAAAAATGGGCATAACCGAGACTTGTTTATTCCATTCACAGTTCTCTCTGTATTGTTTGTTCTCAATTTGATAAAAAAAAGATTAAAAAACGTGTCCATAGTTATTCATGTACTGTAGAGCAACCAGTAAAATGTTTTACATTAAATCTAGCAAATACTGTGTATTTATTGTTATTTTTTTCTTTGCATGTTAATACAGTGTCTGTTTGATTGTCAAGGTACCTGTACAAGAGTGACCTCTGACTGCCTTGAAAGCATTCCCTTCCATATATAGTAGAAAAATGAGAAAACAGATGGGGCTGCCCATTCGCTAGAGGTGACGGTAGACGTTGACTATCAGCGTCTGTTGCGGAGCGTTCCGCACAGATGACTGGTGACTTCTCATCATCCAGCAGATGCATCCAATTGCTGTATTAAATTGTGACTTCCATTGTGAGGTTATCTATACTAATGGAAGTGAGGGACTCTCAGCCAGACGGTGACGCAGATCTTGTATGATGTAACGCAGAAAATGGCTCTATGTGATGTGTGATTCACCCTCAATTTACAGAAAAATATCCATTATTTTATTACATTTATCAGAGTTCATTGTGCCAGTGATACCATGACCTGTTCTGCGTTACTCTATAAAGCGCAGCGGATTAATGATATACAGTATACTGTAGAAAAGTGAAAGAAGTTTTATAGATACCACATATTATATACAATAAATAAATCAGTGATAACAGAACAGAGAATCGCTATAATGTAATCCTTACAGATTGCTACACATACAGCATATCCAGCTTCATAAAGGGAATAATAAGGAAACACAGAGAAAGAATATATTGTTGCCACAGTTTTGTTCTAAGGCTTCCATGTGTTACGTTATTCTTAGGAATGTTTTTTGAATCTAGAGATGAATAACTCGCAACGCTTATTTCCTAGAGATAAGACCAGGGTTGGACTGGCCCACAGGGGAAACCACCGATGGGCCCTATTGCCTGGGTGCCCACCCCCTCCTCTAGGGATCAGGTTCCATACTGTGCTGTTACTAATCTAGTACATTATCTTGCATGCACTACAGTATTTACTGTATATATTTATCTAGGGGACCAACACAAAATATTAGGCAAACCAATGTGGCGGCTAGAGACTGGCCACACCCCTGAACATGGTACCCTACCACTGTATTCCCCCGGTGTGCCCTACATGCCCCAGTCCAACACTGGATAAGATATAATCCCGCCGCACGGGATCCCGGAGTTCAAAATACCAACACCGGGACCCCGCATCGGGGATTACATTAAAGAAGATTTCCTAACAACATTTACAGATATATCTGTAAAATCTCCTATACCTAGGAAATTACTGAGAATTGTATTTATATTTGTTCTCAAATTGAATACAAGCTATTGTTCTCAGTTATTATATGCGCTGTAATATAATTGTTGTCAGTTATTACACAAACTGTAATTTTCCTGTGCCCTTAGCTCCCCCTAGCCATGCAGCTGGAACTGCAGGGGTTCTCCCTCGGCACACTGGGGGTTAACTGCTTAAATCGTCACACTGGGAGCCGGCTTTCCTGGTCCCCCAATTGGCAGCTCCATGCACTCTCCCCTGGTGCAGCACAGCACATCGGGGGTTAACTTACTGCTTGGCTGCCCTCCTTAACCCCCAGCATGCAGCCGCACAGCCCAGCAGGCCAGGACACTTGTCCTGGCTGCCATGGGTCTCTGCAAACCTGTACTGCTGAGGTGACGGGAGCAAAGCTACTGGGCTTCATTGCTCGGCACGCTAAACGCATATTGGCTACAGAACTGAAGTCAGGGGACAGATGTAGAACCCTATGATCAGTAAGAAGGCAAGGTCTCTGGGTTGTGCGCCAGGGCCAGTCTTAGATTGCCTCTACCTTCGCTGGTTCAGGCCCACCGACTCCTCTCTAACACCAGCCCCACATGCCTCAGGTGATCTTCACATATTCGGCTGAAGACAGCAATGTCATCCAAGCAGGCCTGAGCAAAATCTCTGAACTCCTTCAGCATGTCATCGACCACATCCTTGAAGGTGGCAGGTTCATTCTTCCTCCCAAATGGCATGGTCTCATTCAAGCCAAATGAGGTGATGAACGCTGAGCCTCGGGGGTCAATACCCCCTGCTCAAGTCAAAAATGTAGATATATTTTGCTCCTGGCAACTCTACTAACAAAGCATAAATGCAATGCAATGGACAGGTCAGTGCCGTAACTAGGTATTTTAGCGCTGTGTGCAAGAAACGGCATTGGTGCCCCCTCCCCCCTATGCAAGATAGGGGCAGTGCGCGGCGCAGGCGTGCAAAAATATATATAGGGGCGTGGCTTCATGGGAAAGGGGCGTGGCCACAAAATAATACCAATTCATACTACGGTGCACAGTAGTCTCCATTATTCAAGTTACGCTGCACAGTAGCGCCACTACACCAGGTAGAGCCCCTTTTACGCATTACGGCAGACAGATTCCCCTTTTTACACATTACGGCAGACAGTCCCCCTTTTTAAACATTACGGCAGACAGAGTTCCCCGTTTTTTCACGTTATGGCAGACAGCGTCCCCTTTTTAAACATTACGGCAGACAGCGTCCCCTTTTTACACATTACGGCAGACAGCGTCCCCTTTTTACACATTACGGCAGACAGCGTCTCCCTTTTTACACATTACGGCAGACAGTCCCCCTTTTTACACATTACAGCAGGCAGCGCCCCCTTTTTACACATTACGGCAGCCAGCGTCCCCCTTTTTACACATGTGGCAGACAGAATAGAGATAGATAGAGAGAGAGAGAGACTTACCATCTCTCCCCGCTGGCAGTCAGGCTCCTCGTGCTAGCAGCTCCGGATGCAGGGGAGAAGGAGGAGGAGGGAGGGGGACTGGAGTCGCAGCAGCGCTTTGTAATTGGTAGTGGTGCTACTGGAGCAGTCCCCTCTCCTTCCGCATTGGCTGCCTGGCGCTGTGAATGCTGGGATGAGGGAAGCACATCCCCGCATTCACAGCAGCACCAGGCAGTGCTACTACCAATTACGTAGTGCTGCTGTGGCTCCAGGCCCCCTCCCTCCTCCTCCTTCTCCCTTGCCTCCGGCGCTGCTGCTCTCCTCCAGCGCGGCACACGGCACAGAACAGGCGGCTTGTAATGAGTCAGTTTGACTCATTACAAGCCGCTGGCCGTGCGCCCTCAGGGCAACTGCGCTGTGTACCAGGCACACCTGGTACACAGGTAGTTACGGCTCTGGGACAGGTGTCAGATTTCGTCACCTCATTCAACCGGTGATAATCTATGCAAAACCTGGTTGTCTTGTCCTATTTGGGAGCCAATACAATGGAGGTGGCTTAGGGACCGTTGGAGTGCACAATTATGCCTAGCGCTAACATCTCATGCACCTCATTGTAGATACTTGCCTGCACCTCTGGTGAGACCTGATACATGTTTTGCTGGGTTGGCCTATGCTCAACAGTGTCCACGTGGTGAGCATGCAAGGAAGTCAGGCCAGGCTTCTTACTCAACTGGGTCTCAAATGACTGCAGCCCTGACTCAAGCTGCTCCCTCTTGAAGTTCATTGCTCCAACTCACTTCCTCTACATGACCCTCACATCTGACATCTACAGGGAGGTCAGGAATTGGATCATTTCCTGGTTCCTCCATTGTTAAGCAGCACACAGCAGTGGCAAGCTGTTAATGTAGTTCTCTGAAGTCGCTGCAGACATAGGAAACGCAGGAGAGTCTGGATAATTGACCTGATTGCCAGAGGTCAGGGAGCCAGGGATGTGGCTGAATAAGCAATGTTGTTCTGGCCCAGACTAGAATGACTGGTGCCCTTTTATCCCCTGAGGTGCACTAGGATTGGTGGAAAGAATCACATTATGCAAGGCTGGACTGTGGAGGTAATCACATGAGGCAAAGCTGGAATGTTATTGGAGTTTCAGCGATCAGCTGACCAGATCGATCACTGAGACAATGAAGATGCTGCAAGGAGCCTCTGAATCCCCACATGGCACACAAACTGAAGACACTGTGGCAATGAGTCACCTTCGCAGACATTGATGTCAACTCCAGGGCAGTGCACATAGGTAAGTGCAGGCGTGCTATATTCAGATTTCTGACAGCAAGGACCTGAGGGGAGCCCGGGCACTGGGGCATCCAAACTACTGGCACACGTCACAGGACTTACAGTAGGTTCGGATGCCATCTGGCATTACGGGCCAGAAAAAGTCCTGTGTCAGACTCTTCAGTGTTTGGTTTTTGTGTGCAACTGACATCAGTTGCTCTCGAAAGCTCCTGGGAACCATCAGTTGAACTTGCTCCCTAACTGGCCTATCACCTTCTATCTTGGGTACCCAGTACAGTAACCCTTTCTACCAGGTCACACTTCCTGCCCCCATCCCGGCAAGGCTGCTGCCACCTTGGCGCCTCATACCTTCCAGCAATTGGTCAGAGAGTTGAGCCTTCCTAAACTCCTGCTTGTGGCCCTCACTTTCTCCTAAATTGGAACACTCTACTAGGGATCTCGGTTAGGATTACTAACGTCAGTCTGGTTGGGCTCAGTCATAGGGAGGTTAGTGTGGTCACTTCTACATACCACCAGAGTTGGCAAATCACTAGGGTCAGGCGCATCCTTGGGCATCCCCACAGGATCCCACAAGCTGGAACCAACATCTTCTGGGTTGCTAGGGGATGTAGGCCTTCCAGAGGCAAAAGGCAAGCTGGGTAAATGTGCTGATCTAGCCGCTGTGGTCTTTTCCTATGGGCTGGCTGATGCTGTGGTTGGCAGCTGTCTAGCTGCTGTGGTCTCTTCCTCTTTGGCTCGTCTAGGCTTTTTTTCTATAGCTAGGAATTCGATTTTCAAGAATCAATTTCAAAATTGAATCTTAGTAAATGTGTGATTTGCTGAGTGAAAAAGAATGTCGATTTGATTCGATTTCAGTAGGTTTAAATCGAACTTAAAATCGAATACAAAACCGAACATTAGTAAATATACATCTCAGCATCATGCCAAACACATGATGAACTCACTGTACCTGGAGAAGTATAATTATTAGCTTTCATTATTCCCTCATTTACCTCTGACCGCAGACTTCACCTGATCTAGAGAAGAGAGTTAATAAAGACTGTTGCCTGGCTTCAATATTACAGATTGAAAGCCTTTGGCTGCAGGTGGAGTGCTGGAGGGAGGGTATGCAGTGAGTATAGCGACGGATGGGATCCCGGCACTCGAAATACTGATGCCGGAATCCTGGCTGTAACACCGAAGCAGACAACCAGACAGGATTTGGGAACCCGGCGTCTAAATACCAAAACACGAAATCCTGATCCTTCTTTCAACGGGACGCGATCGGGGTTGGGGGGGTGGGGGGGGAGTAGAGGGTTAGGTTTAGCAATCAAAAGGGGGGTCAGGGTTAGGTTCCTGGGCAGGGAGGGTTAGTCACTTAGCAGGGAGGGTTAGTCACTTAGCAGGGGAGGTTAGGGTTAGGCACCAAGCGGGGAGGGTTAGGCACCAAGCGGGGAGGGTTAGGCACCCACAAGTGAGGGTTAGGGTTAGAGAATTGTAAAGGTGAGGGTTAGGGGGGTAACTGGGGGGGGGGGGGCTGTGGGTATTCTGATGGACAGGATACCACTGTCGGTATACTGACAGCTGCCTTCCCGTTCATCTGCAAATTATACTGATCCCGGAGGGAGATCTAGATGAAGATTTCAGATTTCCCCACTTACTGTATTTGTTAGTCCAAAAAATCCACTACATGTTCAGTCAGGTTTTTTATCATATGTTGGGGAAGACCTTAAAACGGTTTCAGCACATTCAGAGGTGCAATTATAATTAACATTTTTTATGTTGACATTATTTTTTTATGATATCTTAAAGTATATTTAAGCTGTTATTTTTTAATGAGACAGTTAATATGTAGTCAAATATATTTATATGCCCAGATAGGGTATCTATGCAAGTTTAATATGGATTTTGTTCTTTAGAGGCATCTTTATTATTTGCTAATTGAGATGACATTTTCCAAACTGTACCATGAAAGACACCTAAGTTTGCATAGGCCCATGAAATTTTGCACGTTTTGCAAGCTGAATAAGCCCTTAAGTGACCCCAGCGCTGCCACCAATCACATAACACAGCAGAATGATTGGATCATTGTTGTCCCATCTTAAATAATAGTTTATGAGTTCTGGTGTTAACAATACAGATACCAAACTACGTATAACAAGGGGGTGGGGGGGGTGGGTAACAGCGTACAAGTTTATATAAGTGACAATTAGAGATGAGCGGGTTCGGTTTGTCGAGATCCGAACCCCCCCAAACTTCACGTGTTTTTCACGGGTCCGAGGCGGCCTCGGATCTTCCCGCCTTGCTCGGTTAACCCGAATGAGGCCAAACGTCATCATCCCGCTGTCGGATTCTCGCGAGATTCGTATTCTATATAAAGAGCCGCGCGTCGCCGCCATTTTCCACTCATGCATTAGAGATTGAACGGAGAGGACGTGGCTGCGTTCTCTCCCTGAAAAGCTCCGTAATCTGTGCTCAGTGTGCTACAAATATCTGTGCTCAGTGTGCTGCAAATATTTGTGCTCAGTGTGCTGAAAATATATACGTTCTCTGCCTGAAAACGCTCCATATCTGTGCTCAGTGTGCTGCAAATATCTGTGCTCAGTGTTCTGAAAATATATACGTTCTCTGCCTGAAAACGCTCCATATCTGTGCTCAGTGTGCTGCAAATATCTGTGCTCAGTGTGCTGCATTGTGGGGACTGGGGACCACCAGTATTATAGTAGTACAGCACAGTACAGTAGGCCATTGCTGTGTATCTTGTAGCTCTGTGTCAAGTATACTATGTCTCTGCTGCATTATTGTGAGCAGTATATAGTAGGACAGTGCAGCATTTTGGTGACCTGCAGTATACATATAGTACAGTACAGTAGGCCATTGCTGTATCTTGCAGCTCTGTGTCAAGTATACTATCTCTGTGCTGCATTATTGTGAGCAGTATATAGTAGGACAGTGCAGCATTTTGGTGAGCAGCAGCATACATATATAGTACAGTACAGTAGGCCATTGCTGTGTATCTTGCTGCTCTGTGTCAAGTATACTATCTCTGTGCTGCATTATTGTGAGTAGTATATAGTAGGACAGTGCAGCATTTTGGTGACCAGCAGTATACATATATAGTACAGTACAGTAGGCCATTGCTGTGTATCTTGCTGCTCTGTGTCAAGTATACTACCTCTGTGCTGCATTATTGTGAGTAGTATATAGTAGGACAGTGTAGCATTTTGGTGACCAGCAGTATACATATATAGTACAGTACAGTAGGCCATTGCTGTGTATCTTGCAGCTCTGTGTCAAGTATACTATCTCTGTGCTGCATTATTGTGAGCAGTATATAGTAGGACAGTGCAGCATTTTGGTGACCAGCAATTGATAAAGTCAAATATTACCTATGAACATAAGCTATATACTAATACCGTGGAGCCGTAATGGCCGCTAAACCACGTGCACGTGCTGCGCACTCTGTACGCTGTTTGCGTACAAAGAACCGTACGTGGTACGCACGTTGCGTACACACGCTGCGCTGAGTGTACGGAATACACACAGCGAGCGCACACACAGTTGATAACCTTTAAACCTTTTAAATGAACACAGTAAGGGTATGCTTATACTGTAAACCTTGGCAATGTAATACCACAATGATGTAATGCTTAAACCTTTAACGATGTGAATACGGTATGAGCGGTTAATACGCTAAGAGAGACCCTTTATAGTAAATGGTGAATACACAAGACCTGGTATGGATTTAAACGACCACTCAGGCTCTAACACCTTCGTGGAAGATTCTTTTAGTATAAAAAGGGGTAAACATTACAGCTTATACACTACAGACTTAACATCAATATCTAAACAGAATAACAAGAAATAAATGTGAACAATAGCGAACGATCGCAAACAGAACAAACAGAAAAGAATAAATGGCAAACACTAAGGATAACAAAAATGGCTACAGAGAACTTACACACGTGGGAATGATTCGCAAGCGCGTTCTGGAAACCAGCCCTCAGCCTTCAGTGTGAAAACCTTGCAGAGAGAGTGAGTGCTGGTCCAGCAATGGTGGTCTTTATATACACAGCATACAGTAAATGTCTATAAACTACTTTTATACATAACTATACGCAGGAGCGAACAATCTCTTCCTAACCAACACCGAAATGTTACATTTAAAATACTCTACAGCTGGATACTAAACACCACCGTTCAACCTTTGTCTGACCCTTCATATCATGCAAAGAGGGATCCCCATGTCCACGAACCATTTACACTAAACATACTTGCTGACATTGTTAAGGGGAATACTATCTATAAAACACACTATTTAGGTTAAATATGTTATAAACGAGTCGCCCGCTACAAGCTCACAAACTCTACCGTAAATACGCATATCACGCGCGTAATCGCCGGAGCGATCTTACGCAAATTGCGGACATGTGCACGCACAGCAGACTGGGCGCACGAGCAGCGGGCATGTGCATTGGGGTTAGTACAAGGCATTATGAATCACGATATTTTTCGACTTTGACAGTCCACCCTTTGGCAGTCACCAATAACTGCCACTTTCTAAACAATTCAAGCAGAAAAATATATATGTTACCATGAACTACCTTATTATGATTGGGAGTAGGGAGGAGAGGAGGAGGTGGGAAATGTATGACCTAGTGGGATAGTAAAAGCATGTGTGTATGAAATCCATGTCTGAGGGGTCATGTACCATCGTGCCGTACGTGTTCTAAACCAAGCTTCGAGGTATTGCGAAGTATACATTGAATCCTTCTTATCCCGTATTAAGGGTCTGTAAATGGGCTAACAAACTCTACCGAGCTCTTTTCGGCTTTTAGTTCCAACAAATGGGGTGCACATTAGTTGATGATACATGAAGGGGGAGAATATGTGAGTGCTAATATATATGCCTATATTACCTATCGACTATGTGTGTCACTACCTGAAGATAGTAGAGATGAAGATAAGAAACATGCATTATAAATGCATTTGTATGATTATGTATGTGGTCGTCTTTGGGTGTCTTGTTGAAGTCTTGTCGATGTCTTGTCCGGATTGCTGTATCTTTGCTGTATCTTTGCTGTAAGTGGCGAGCAAAGCTCTTCAAGTGTCCATAAAATTACAGTCTCTAAAAGCTCATCAATTGTCGGTGAAACAGTTCATCAATGGTCTGTATGAAGGGTCATCAAATTCTTCTTCCAAGTGGATGTCTTTGTACCTTGTGTCACGATCCGGGTATCTGGACACCATTACCTGCCTTTCAGATGTCTCCTGAGGCTCGCTCAGCGTTCCAAGGCCGGATCTCATCTGTGTCCACATACTGCACATTCCTCCTGTCACGCTGAGATGCTGTCACAGCAGCGCCATGTTTGAATCCTGCATGGCGTCTCCTGTTCTCCGCGGCCTCCACCGCCGCTCCTGTGTTATAGGTGCAGGTTGTCAGTGTGGTGTTCCATGCCTGCCGCGGCCTCCGTTGTCATCCACGAGTCTCAACATACATTTGTCAGTCTGGCGTCTCCTGTCCTCTGTGGCCGGCGCCGCCATTACAGTTATGTTTCCACATGGTTCCCAAGCCAGTTTTCCCTCCAAGTTCTAACATGGGCGCAGCCATGTTGGATCTAATCACATGCTTCAGTTCCTCCAATCCACTGCCTGGAAATCTGCATAATTGCCCAGCCAATACCTGCATTGCTGCAGGTATAAGTATCCTGTGCCTGGGCCAGGAAATGGTCAGTGCTTTGTTTGTTATACCTTGTTCCAGTCTCTCTCCTGTGGTTGTGTTTCCAGGTTCCAGCTCCTGTCTCCAGCATCCACCAAAGAGACCCGCACCTGCCTACCATCCTGCGGTGCAGCCTGACTCTGCAGTCCTCCATGGCTGATCCAGTTTCCAGCTTCCAGCTATTTCATCTGCTTCCAGCAGTATCCACTACCACCGGTAAACATCCTTCAATTCCTCTGTTTCCACGCTCCCTAGCATCTTACTATATTCACTCCGTGTTTCATCACCTGGCTGGTTCCACCAAGCATTCATTCAGTGACTTTATCATCTGGCTGATTCCATTCCGCATCCACTCCGTGTCTTACCACCTGGCTGGTTCCATCCAGCAATTACAACAGCTGATTCAAGTTACCAACTTCATCTGTTCCATCTACTGGCATGTTCCTTGGATATCTTCACTACTACAGCCAGGCCTGGTAAGGTTATTCCATCTAAGGACTGTAACAGCTGTCCTTACCTACCAGTGTCCTGTGTAACCATTTCATGGTCAGAGTGCTCCAGGAATCATATTATTTATCATTGCCATTATTTACCTTGAATGCTGTTTGTTTACACGGAGTCTGTTAATAAACTTTTATTTTGACTTTTACCTGGTTGTCATGGTCACACCTTCGGGTTTCCTTTTAACACTTACATGTCCAGGGGTCTGATTAAACCTCCCCGGTTTAAGTTCCTCTCAGCCCCTACAACTGAGGCTTTCTCCTGTCAGCCAAAACCCTCAGTTGTGACACCTTGGAGAAAAACAAAGGAGAAACGGGTGAAAGAAACGGACCGTGGAATCACGTCTTATCACAACATTGTCTCGATTGACGGGTCATAAATTAAACTAGTTGTTGTTACAATGCCCTCGCTCCTCAAACTCATCAATTTGGTACTACGCTTGCAATTCATTAAAATCCGAACACATTTGAATATCAGACCAATCATTATGACAACTCCTAGGATACATAAGAGGAACTTCCCTACAGTAACGACAACATTTTGAGCCCATTCTCCTAAACCTGAGAACCAATTACGTGGGTTCAACCATGATACCCAGCTGGTTAGTTCATTGCCCACAGAAGCAAGGGTAAGGTTGTGTCTCCTTCGGAACTCCCATTTCAATTGCAAGATATCGTCCATCTTTTGATCTATGACCTCGGTTGGGTCCTCAGTGCTGTTTGTGATATACGTACAACACTCCACTCCATACTGAGTGGCTAGGGTGACACAATACCCTCCTGTTATTGCTGTGAGGTAATTTAGAACCATCCTGTGCAGGATTAGTTCCATCTTGTAAGCTTGCAATTCTCTCCCAGTATATCTAAAGGTGTCATCATACATCTCGGTGATATTGTCTATCAGGTTCGCTAGCGCGGTAATATACCTAAAATTTATAACTCCTCTGGCGGTACAGGTGATATCTAGCGCGAGCAGGAGTTGAATTCCGGTGGATTCGTGGATCAAATCAGAGGCTGCATGCTCTGTCCTATCTATAAGGTGTCTCTTTACAATGTGTTCGTAATGGGTGTGAGTGTAAGGAGCTTGAGCATTGCGGTGAACGTCTTTCATTCTATCATGGGTAATGGTCATTACTTCCGGTAACACTCTTCCAATGTAACACAATCCCTCTGAGTTTGGGGCAAGCCACTTATACGCCTTCCTCCCACATATGAAATATGCATCATCGGGGAGGACATACGGGACAGAATATGACATCACCATATTACAAACCTTCCAGGTGAAAACTCCTATCCCTAACTCTCTCATCTGACTAGTACACGTATCAGGTTGTATGATATGCGCACAGTATCCTGGTGATACTTCTCCAACTCGCATGGGCCTACTTCCTAGAGTGTACCTATATTGGAAATATCTTCCACTGTTGGCTATTTGGCGTATAAGCTCCGAGTCAATGGGCATTCTATCGGCTCTGTGTAAGAATGTCATGGTTCGGTTGTTCCATGTCACTTCCCAATTTCCCAGTTTTCGGGGAGTGGAAATGTTAAAACATATTAAGGACCTATCTACATGGTATTGGTGGAGCTTCAAACTAGGAGGCCTAGAAATATTAAATTTCTTGTCCACCGGTCTCCCACCCCTTAATTCAAGTACCTCATCTATCGTTAAAGAGTATGACACTAGTCCTGAGTTTCTATGACCTTGAGGTACTTGTGAGCACACCCAGCATTCCGTTTGGTTTAAAACCTTACCCACTAATTAGTGATAGTCACTCAATGGATGACGGTCCATGTTGATATTAAGGCTGGACTGACATCTCTGGATGCACCCGTCCTCAGCTATGTTGTCACAATTCCTACAGATACAGTTCTCTTCAGCTAACAATCCTTCACAATGTCTACTAGTGTCATGGCTACCAGATCGTTTTCTGATACTCGCCTTTGATCGGTGATTGTGTTGCTCTTGGAATTCTACGAATCCATCCTGGTCATCAGAACCCATTCCCGATCCTTTCTCGACCTCACTGGTACTCTCACCGAAACAGACTGCTCTGGTCAACAACAGGGTCAACAGGAAAACACGGACTGCAGTCTCTTGGGGCGAGTCCATCTTACAGGAGGAGAAAGAAAAAGTTGTAATGGTGGTACCGAGAATAATTGAAAGGAAAGAAAAATGTTACGATAATTGCCCTCTAGTCTTGTTGTTCTTCTTGCTCAGATGTCGTCTCAACAATGCTGTCTCTCAGTCTTCCCAAAACGAACACTCCGGTGATACAATATTCTTTCCGAATCAGCGATCTTTCTGTAAGGAGCATAAATCTTGCATTACCATTTGTCTAACTGATGTGTGACATACCATCCGTAAAACATGAAAGAACAAAAAGAGAGAGAGAACAATAGAAAAAAAACATTGTCAGATTTCCGTTCACCATCAGGCTTTTTACACCAACATGTCCACCGGTATCTCTGCACAGTCTCCCCCACCAGTATTTCCACTCTCCACCCTTTGCGTTTGGCCAGACACAACGATGCTGGTAAGACATACTGGGGTTGGGTAGACCTCTGAAAAGACCAAGTAGTCATGTGACGTTTGTGTTCTGCTGGTGAACGTCAGAGATGAAAAGGAAACATTTAAAGATAATCACAGAGTTTACCTGGCCGCCCTTGTGTCTACAAGGAATGACCTACCAATTACATCGACTGTAACCTCAGGCTTACTATCAAGGCTAATGATCAACTTCACTGGCTGCAAATTACAGGTGCGGCCCAAATTTTTTCCTATATGATCCCTGCTTACAATTACGTGTGTCATAACTTTGCTCGTGTTCTTGTCTAGGGGGTCTGACTTTACGTGTGCCTTTACAGTTGCTGGCATAATGCCCTTCCCTTTTACAAAGATAACAAACCCTTGGCTTCCTCCATGTGCCAGTGGCCTGGGGTTTTGGTCGATTTGATGCCTCCTCTAGTGCTTGGATGTTCATCACCATCAACCGCTCTCCCTGTGCTTCCCTGGTTCTTTGGATATTACGGTCATGCTCGATAGCGGACTCTCTTAATGCAGCCACCGAGATACCTCTCCAGTTAGGTAGAGAGGTTTGTACCCTGATTCTTAGTGTGTCTTTTAAGCCGTCCATTAATACGGACACAGCTACCTCCCTATAATGTACATTATCCTCAATGTCGTGATCCCAGTGTATCTAGATATTTCCTGCAGTGCTCGATGGAAATATTCCGCTGCCATTTCACCTTCTTTTTGTCTAATGGAGAAAATGTTGTTCCACTTGACAACAGTTGGGAAATATACTCCCAATTGCAGATTGCTTTGTCGTACATTCTCCTGAATGTATTCCTCAGTGAGAGCTACGTCTGCGTCTAATTTATAATCAGTAATAAATTTGGCAGGGTCAATGTTGGAAGGTAAACATACTCGTAGCACTGTTCGCCAATCTTTGTTTGTGGGTTCTGCGGCGTTACCTAATTCTTTAAAAAACTTCTGACATGCGGCTAGATCTCTCCTGGGATCAGGAAATTCAGACATAATTGTCCTCAATTCCATCCGGGACCAGGGACAATGCATAGCAATGTCTCTGACGGGAGTGACTCCCTGAGCGTCAGTCCTCCCATTGGGGACTGTGATCACCCTGACAGGATTTAGTTCAATTACACCATCTTGTGTTGACTCTACAATGTGAGGTGCAATTGTCTGTGCATGATGTACAATACCGTACTTACCTGTGGACACGACCTCACCTGACCCTCCGTAAGGGGGCTTAACTACTGCTTTTACCGATTGGGCCGTGCCCACCTGGGGGTCTCGTATGATGGCTGCTGGAAAATATGCCGACATCGTGCTGGGCTCACTTTCTTGCTTGTAATCCTGAGGGAAGTTTAACATGGGGTGCAACTTGCACGGGTTATAATTTGTACATTTATCAGTTTTACTCCTATCGTCATTAACACATTTATTACGTTTACTACTATCATCATTAATACATTTATTAAGTGCATTTTTTATCATATACCAGTATGCCATTCTCTGTAGCCATTGTTTCTCCAGTTGCCATGTGTTTCCTGCTAAGGTGGGAACCAGCTGCTTGAGCTAATCCTCTTTGTATCTCACCTTCCTGCTGCCATAACTGTAAACAATCATAATGTCTAATCCGTTGCTTCCCGGATTTTATCAGACATATCCTTCTCCTTAGATTATGCAATACCTCTGAGTCAAAACTACCTATCCCAGGAAATGGTGCTTTATCCCCCACAGTCATTCGTGTCCATTCATCACAAAAGGTCTCAGTGTGGGGACCATACTTCCCCCACATTACTAACCGAGCAGACCCTCGGGGTCTGCAAGCCTCTTCAGCCTGAACTCTGACTGCTAAACGTCCCTGTGTTGTGCATTTGGCTTCCATTGTGGACCTTTTTAACACAGAAAAACTTCCTAAAATGCACCAAACACAGAAGTCTACGGTGCTTCTTCGTCACCAGCTTCTTCTGCTCCGAGTACAACGGATCCGCCCCTTTTAGCAGACACACGTAATCGTTGCAGGCCCTACCTCTAGAGATTTTCCAGAGAGACCAGTGAAAATTCCCTTCCTTTATTTTACACAAATCACGCTTGCATGTGCTCCCTACAACACGTATGAGGGCAAGATATATACGACCTCATATCACGTTGCGTTATTGGTCACACATACAACCGTGTGGTCCAATCGTACCACTTATAGATACTTGTTATCTATAAATGGTAGGATCATTGGAGTCTCCCTACTGTGCTCCAAAACAGCCGGAGCGTAATATCACGAAAACTTCTATCACACTCCTTCGCACGTGTTCACCAAGACCGTGCTCGCACGTGTTCACCTAGACCGTGCTTCACCACGTATTCACCTAGACCGTGATTCACCAAGACTTCACCAAGACCACCAAGAGGAGTTCAATACACTCATACCGTTTTCAGCCCACACTATCATTCTATAGTTTTCTGATCAGAAAAATCATTTCCTGTTAACTGAGAGCTTTCCCCAGAGGTAATACAGAAAAAAAGGTGTTTTTAAACTAAATATTGGATACTGATCAATTTGTGCTATTATCGCGTGGCTACCGTTTCGCCTAAACTGAAACAATGCTATTGATTGATTTGTATTTAGTGGGCGTATCTGTACGCACGTTTGCATAATATACGCCACGTGTGTAGGCCTTTGCGTTGCGTACGTAATCTCGCACGTTGCCCGAGACATGTGTACACAGGCCGGATACGTCCGCAGCAATACAAATAACACGCTTCTATAAATGTAAACGATATTCAACTATAATCGCTTACCCACACATTATCTCCTGCACAACCTTTATAACTGGGTCAGGCTGCGTGCGTGTTTTACAATTACTCCCTTAAGTATTAGTTTTACTTTTAACTAAATAGCAACAAATTTCCTCAGCACGTGATCAATGCTAATGGCAAACAGAAAGGTAGATATGTGAAAGTACACAAAATACAATTCTAAATTAATCTAGTAATCAATGCTTCCAATAGTATGATTCATATTGGATAGCCATCTTGCAGAACATACATTGATGTAAACACACACATAATTATAATATTATCTCTATGTACCCATTAAGTGTTTCTAATTTGCATATGAATGCTGTGCTTTTGACTGTCTGTGAAGGTGATTTTTTCACTGCCAGGAAAAAGCAGCCATACAGGTTAATTTGCATTTCAATGGCTATCCTACAACAAGCAGAGTTTAACTGAATCACAGAGGTAAGGAGAGAGAAAAAAACAACAACTTTGTTTATCTGTGTGTGTCGTTCCTAAATCAAATATTCATTTTATTATTATCTTTCATTAAGCCCCATCTGAAACTATTTGTAATTGATTATGACATTGGTTAAATAAATGCATTGGTTACTCAAATGGTGATTTCTTTTTGACCATGGCCGGCTGATTATTCCTGAGTAGACTGAAAATCATCTATTTTAGAAAAAAAAATATTTTTTTTTAACCTTCCCAAAATGACCGCTGCTCCTCCCCCTTCCACATCCATGAGGGTTACACAAAGTGGAGGACAGACCATGCGGCTTCCTTTGTCACAAAAAAAAAATCACCATGCAAGCCCCTGAAGTTATTTTAGGCCTAAGTTGAAAAAAAAACCAACACTATATCAAGGCTTTTGCAGCAACTTTTAAATGTACTTTTAAACCTACTTAAACAGATAAGCAATCCAATCTGAATCAAACACAATATGACTCATTTGAACCTTGTTTTGCAACAATATGATCAGATATGCAGAGTACAGGTGTGTGTGTGTGTGTGTGTGTTACGTGTCTTGCGTGCGCAGTTGGCACCAAACAGAAATTAAACAGATTTAAAAGACAATAGCTTAACGTTCTTACCTTTCGGTTCCGGATCCCACCAGCATCCCTACAAACCAAGCGGAGCAGACGCTTATCTGATCAGCACTACCGTATCCCCAACCACCAAACGGATAACAGGGGATACTACCTTCCCGCCCTTTGCTGATGGATAAAGTCTGCCCGGTTCCGCTTGGCTGCGGATATGAGGAGGCCCGGATGAGTCCCCCAATTGATAAAGTCAAATATTACCTATAAACATAAGCTATATACTAATACCGTGGAGCTGTAATGGCCGCTAAACCACGTGCTGCGCACTCTGTATGCTGTTTGCGTACAAAGAACCGTACGTGGTACGCACGTTGCGTACACACGCTGCGCCGAGTGTACGGAATACACACAGCGAGCGCACACACAGTTGATAACCTTTAAACCTTTTAAATGAACACAGTAAGGGTATGCTTATACTGTAAACCTTGGCAATGTAATACCACAATGATGTAATGCTTAAACCTTTAACGATGTGAATACGGTATGAGCGGTTAATAGGCTAAGAGAGACCCTTTATAGTAAATGGTGAATACACAAGACCTGGTATGGATTTAAACGACCACTCAGGCTCTAGCACCTTCGTGGAAGATTCTTTTAGTATAAAAAGGGGTAAACATTACAGCTTATACACTACAGACTTAACATCAATATCTAAACAGAATAACAAGAAATAAATGTGAACAATAGCGAACGATCGCAAACAGAACAAACAGAAAAGAATAAATGGCAAACACTAAGGATAACAAAAATGGCTACAGAGAACTTACACATGTGGGAATGATTCGCAAGCGCGTTCTGGAAACCAGCCCTCAGCCTTCAGTGTGAAAACCTTGCAGAGAGAGTGAGTGCTGGTCCAGCAATGGTGGTCTTTATATACACAGCGTACAGTAAATGTCTATAAACTACTTTTATACATAACTATACGCAGGAGCGAACAATCTCTTCCTAACCAACACCGAAATGTTACATTTAAAATACTCTACAGCTGGATACTAAACACCACCGTTCAACCTTTGTCTGACCCTTCATATCATGCAAAGAGGGATCCCCATGTCCACAAACCATTTACACTAAACATACTTGCTGACATTGTTAAGGGGAATACTATCTATAAAACACACTATTTAGGTTAAATATGTTATAAACGAGTCGCCCGCTACAAGCTCACAAACTCTACCGTAAATACGCATATCACGCGCGTAATCGCCGGAGCGATCTTACGCAAATTGCGGACATGTGCACGCACAGCAGACTGGGCGCACGAGCAGCGGGCATGTGCATTGGGGTTAGTACAAGGCATTGTGAATCACAATATTTTTCAACTTTGACACAGTATACATATATAGTACAGTACAGTAGGCCATTGCTGTGTATCTGGCAGCTCTGTGTCAAGTATACTATCTCTGTGCTGCATTATTGTGAGCAGTATATAGTATGACAGTGCAGCATTTTGGTGACCAGCAGCATACATATATAGTACAGTACAGTAGGCCATTGCTGTGTATCTTGCAGCTCTGTGTCAAGTATACTATCTCTGTGCTGCATTATTGTGAGCAGTATATAGTATGACAGTGCAGCATTTTGGTGACCAGCGGTATACATATATAGTACAGTACAGTAGGCCATTGCTGTGTATCTTGCAGCTCTGTGTCAAGTATACTATCTCTGTGCTGCATTATTGTGAGCAGTATATAGTAGGACAGTGCAGCATTTTGGTGACCAGCAGTATACATATATAGTATAGTACAGTACAGTACAGTACAGTAGGCCATTGCTGTGTATCTTGCAGCTCTGTGTCAAGTATACTATCTCTGTGCTGCATTATTGTGAGCAGTATATAGTAGGACAGTGCAGCATTTTGGTGACCAGCAGTATACATATATAGTACAGTACAGTAGGCCATTGCTGTGTATCTTGCAGCTCTGTGTCAAGTATACTATCTCTGTGCTGCATTATTGTGAGCAGTATATAGTAAGACAGTGCAGCATTTTGGTGACCAGCAGTATACATATATAGTACAGTACAGTACAGTACAGTACAGTAGGCCATTGCTGTGTATCTTGCAGCTCTGTGTCAAGTATACTATCTCTGTGCTGCTTTATTGTGAGCAGTATATAGTAGGACAGTGCAGCATTTTGGTGACCAGCAGTATACATATATAGTACAGTACAGTACAGTAGGCCATTGCTGTGTATCTGGCAGCTCTGTGTCAAGTATACTATCTCTGTGCTGCATTATTGTGAGCAGTATATAGTATGACAGTGCAGCATTTTGGTGACCAGCAGTATACATATATAGTACAGTACAGTAGGCCATTGCTGTGTATCTTGCAGCTCTGTGTCAAGTATACTATCTCTGTGCTGCATTATTGTGAGCAGTATATAGTATGACAGTGCAGCATTTTGGTGACCAGCGGTATACATATATAGTACAGTACAGTAGGCCATTGCTGTGTATCTTGCAGCTCTGTGTCAAGTATACTATCTCTGTGCTGCATTATTGTGAGCAGTATATAGTAGGACAGTGCAGCATTTTGGTGACCAGCAGTATACATATATAGTATAGTACAGTACAGTACAGTACAGTAGGCCATTGCTGTGTATCTTGCAGCTCTGTGTCAAGTATACTATCTCTGTGCTGCATTATTGTGAGCAGTATATAGTAGGACAGTGCAGCATTTTGGTGACCAGCAGTATACATATATAGTACAGTACAGTAGGCCATTGCTGTGTATCTTGCAGCTCTGTGTCAAGTATACTATCTCTGTGCTGCATTATTGTGAGCAGTATATAGTAAGACAGTGCAGCATTTTGGTGACCAGCAGTATACATATATAGTACAGTACAGTACAGTACAGTAGGCCATTGCTGTGTATCTTGCAGCTCTGTGTCAAGTATACTATCTCTGTGCTGCTTTATTGTGAGCAGTATATAGTAGGACAGTGCAGCATTTTGGTGACCAGCAGTATACATATATAGTACAGTACAGTACAGTAGGCCATTGCTGTGTATCTTGCAGCTCTGTGTCAAGTATACTATCTCTGTGCTGCATTATTGTAAGCAGTATATAGTAGGACAGTGCAGCATTTTGGTGACCAGCAGTATACATATATAGTACAGTACAGTAGGCCATTGCTGTGTATCTTGCAGCTCTGTGTCAAGTATACTATCTCTGTGCTGCATTATTGTGAGCAGTATATAGTAGGATAGTGCAGCATTTTGGTGACCAGCAGTATACATATATAGTACAGTACAATAGGCCATTGCTGTGTATCTTGCAGCTCTGTGTCAAGTATACTATCTCTGTGCTGCATTATTGTGAGCAGTATATAGTAGGACAGTGCAGCATTTTGGTGACCAGCAGTATACATATATAGTACAGTACAGTAGGCCATTGCTGTGTATCTTGCAGCTCTGTGTCAAGTATACTATCTCTGTGCTGCATTATTGTAAGCAGTATATAGTAGGACAGTGCAGCATTTCGGTGACCAGCAGTATACATATATAGTACAGTACAGTAGGCCAGTGCTGTGTATCTTACAGCTCTGTGTCAAGTATACTATCTCTGTGCTGCATTTTTGTGAGCAGTATATAGTAGGATAGTGCAGCATTTTGGTGACCAGCAGTATACATATATAGTACAGTACAGTAGGCCATTGCTGTGTATCTTGCAGCTCTGTGTCAAGTATACTATCTCTGTGCTGCATTATTGTGAGCAGTATATAGTAGGACAGTGCAGTATTTTGGTGACCAGCAGTATACATATATAGTATAGTACAGTACAGTACAGTAGGCCATGCTGTGTATCTTGCAGCTCTGTGTCAAGTATACTATCTCTGTGCTGCAATATTGTGAGCAGTATATAGTAGGACAGTGCAGAATTTTGGTGACCAGCAATATACATATATAGTACAGTACAGTAGGCCATTGCTATTGATGTATTACTAGCATATAATTCCACACATTAAAAAATGGAGAACAAAAATGTGGAGGGTAAAATAGGGAAAGATCAAGATCCACTTCCACCTCGTGCTGAAGTTGCTGCCACTAGTCATTGCCGAGACGATAAAATGCCATCAACGTCGTCTGCCAAGGCCGATGCCCAATGTCATAGTAGAGAGCATGTAAAATCCAAAAAACTAAAGTGCATTAAAATGACCCATAAATCTAAATTAAAATCGTCTGAGGAGAAGCATAAACTTGCCAATGTGCCATTTACGACATGGAGTGGCAAGGAACGGCTGAGGGCCTTGCCTATGTTCATGGCTAGTGGTTCAGCTTCACATGAGGATGGAAGCACTCATCCTCCCGCTAGAAAACTGAAAAGAGTTAATATGGCAAAAGCACAGCAAAGAACTGTGCATTCTTCTAAATCACAAATCCCCAAGGAGAGTCCAATTGTGTTGGTTGCGATGCCTGACCTTCCCAACACTGGATGGGAAGAGGTCGCACCATCCACCATTTGCGCGCCCCCTGCAAGTGCTGGAAGGAGCACCCACAGTCCAGTTCCTGATAGTCAAATTGAAGATGTCACTGTTGAAGTACACCAGGATGAGGATATGGGTGTTGCTGGCGCTGAGGAGGAAATTGACAAGGAGGATTCTGATGGTGAGGTGGTATGTTTAAGTCAGGCACCCGGGGAGACACCTGTTGTTCGTGGGATGAATATGGCCATTGACATGCCTGGTCAAATTACAAAACAAATCACCTCTTCGGTGTGGAATTATTTTAACAGAAATGCGGACAACAGGTGTCAAGCCGTGTGTTGCCTTTGTCAAGCTGTAATAAGTAGGGGTAAGGACGTTAACCACCTAGGAACATCCTCCCTTATACGTCACCTGGAGCGCATTCATCAGAAGTCATTGACAAGTTCAAAAACTTTGGGTGGCAGCGGAAGCAGTCCACTGACAACTAAATCCCTTCCTCTTGTACCCAAGCTGCCAGTGCAAACCACACCACCAACTCCCTCAAGTTCCTCCTTAGACAGGAAAGCCAATAGTCCTGGAGGCCATGTCACTGGCAAGTCTGACGAGTCCTCTCCTGACTGGGATTCCTCCGATGGATCCTTGAGTGTAACATCTACTGCTGCTGGCGCTGCTGTTGTTGCTGCTGGGAGTCGATTGTCATCCCAGAGGGGAAGTCGGAAGACCACTTGTACTACTTCCAGTAAGCAATTGACTGTCCAACAGTCCTTTGCGAGGAAGATGAAATATCACAGCAGTCATCCTGCTGCAAAGCGGATAACTCAGGCCTTGGCAGCTGTGTTGGTGTTAGACGTGTGTCCGGTATCCACCGTTAATTCACAGGGAATTAGACAATTTCTTGAGTTAGTGTGTCCCCAGTACCAAATACCATCTAGGTTCCACTTCTCTAGGCAGGCGATACCAAGAATGTACACAGACGTCAGAAAAAGAGTCACCAGTGTCTTAAAAAATGCAGTTGTACCCAATGTCCACTTAACCACAGACATGTGGACAATTGGAGAAGGGCAGACTCAGGACTATATGACTGTGACAGCCCACTGGGTAGATGTATTGCCTCCCGCAGCAAGAACAGCAGCGGCGGCACCAGTAGCAGCATCTCGCAAACGCCAACTCGTTCCTAGGCAGGCTATGCTTTGTATCACCGCTTTCCATAAGAGGCACACAGCTGACAACCTCTTACGGAAACTGAGGAACATCATCGCAGAATGGCTTACCCCAATTGGACTCTCCTGGGGATTTGTGACATCGGACACCGCCACCAATACTGTGCGTGCATTACATGTGGGCAAATTCCAGCACGTCCCATGTTTTGCACATACATTGAATTTGGTGGTGCAGAATTTTTTAAAAAACGACAGGGGCATGCAAGAGATGCTGTCGGTGGCCCGAAGAATTGCGGGCCACTTTCGGCATTCAGCCACCGCGTGCCAAAGACTGGAGCACCAGCAAACACTCCTGAACCTGCCCTGTCATCATCTGAAGCAAGAGGTGGTAACAAGGTGAAATTCAACCCTCTATATGCTTCAGAGGATGAGAGCAGCAAAAGGCCATTCAAGCCTATACATCTGCCCACGATATAGGCAAAGGAGGGGGAATGCACCTGACTCAAGCGCAGTGGAGAATGATTTCAACGTTGTGCAAGGTTCTGCAACTCTTTGAACTTGCCACACGTGAAGTCAGTTCAGACACTGCCAGCCTGAGTCAGGTCATTCCCCTCATCAGGCTTTTGCAGAAGCAGCTGGATAGATTGAAGGAGGAGCTAAAACGGAGCGATTCCGCTAGGCATGTGGGACTTGTGGATGGAGCCCTTAATTCGCTTAACCAGGATTCACGGGTGGTCAATCTGTTGAAATTAGAGCACTACATTTCGGCCACCGTGCTCGATCCTAGGTTTAAAGCCTACGTTGTATCTCTCTTTCTGGCAGACTCAAGTGTGCAGAGGTGCAAAGACATGCTTGTGAGACACTTGTCAAGTCAAGCGGAAAGTGACCCGTCAACAGCTCCTCCTTCACATTCTCCCGCAACTGGGGCTGCGAGGAAAAGGCTAAGAATTCCGAGCCCACCCGCTGGCGGTGATGCAGGGCAGTCTGGAGCGAGTGCTGACATCTGGTCCGGACTGAAGGACCTGCCAACGATTACTGATATGTCGTCTACTGTCACTGCATATGATGCTGTCACCATTGAAAGAATGGTGGAGGATTATATGAGTGACTGCATCCAAGTAGGCACGTCAGACAGTCCGTACATATACTGGCAGGAAAGAGGCAATTTGGAGGCCCTTGCACAAACTGGCTTTATTTTACCTAAGTTGCCCCCCTCCAGTGTGTACTCAGAAAGAGTGTTTAGTGCAGCCGCTCACCTTGTCAGCAATCGGCGTACGAGGTTACTTCCACAAAATGTGCAGCAGATGAAGTTCATCAAAATGAATTATAATCAATTCCTCCATGGAGACATTTGCCAGCAATTGCCTCCAGAAAGTACACAGGGACCTGTGATGGTGGATTCCAGTGGGGACGAATTAATACTCTGTGAGGAGGGGGATGTACACAGTGAAAGGGGTGAGGAATCGGGGGATGATGATGAGGTGGACATCTTGCCTCTGTAAATCCAGTTTGTGCAAGGAGAGATTGATTGCTTCTTTTTTGGTGGGGGCCCAAACCAACCAGTATTTTCAGCCACACCCTGTGGCTGAAATGATGGGTTTGTTAAAGTGTGCAAGTCCTGTTTATTAGTAAGAGCGGGTTCGGTTCCTCGGAATCCGAACCCCCCCGAACTTCACCTATTTTACACGGTTCCGAGGCAGCCTCGGATCTTCCGGCCTTGCTCGGTTAACCCGAGCGCGCCCGAACGTCATCATCCCGCTGTCGGATTCTCGCGAGATTCGTATTCTATATAAGGAGCCGCGCGTCGCCGCCATTTTCACTCGTGCTTTGGAGATGATAACGAGAGGACGTGTCTGCGTCCTCTCAGTTCTTTCTTTGTACAGTGTGCTGCAAATATCTGTGCTCAGTGTGCTGCAAATATCTACGTTCTCTGCCTGGAAAACGCTCCATATCTGTGCTGCATTGTAGGAGGACAGTGCAGAATTTTGCTGACCACCAGTTTATATAGCAGTGCGGTACAGTAGTCCACTGCTCTACCTACCTCTGTGTCATCAAGTATACTATCCATCCATACCTGTGGTGCATTTTAGTTGTGCGCAGTATATACAGTATAGTAGGAGGACAGTGCAGAATTTTGCTTAACACCAGTATATAATCTATAGCAGTACGGTACAGTAGTCCACTGCTCTACCTACCTCTGTGTCGTCAAGTATACTATCCATCCATACCTGTGGTGCATTTTAGTTGTGCGCAGTATATATATAGTAGGAAGACAGTGCAGAATTTTGCTGACCACCAGTATATAATCTATAGCAGTACGGTACAGTAGTCCACTGCTCTAGCTACCTCTGTGTCGTCAAATATACTATCCATCCATACATGTGGTGCATTTTAGTTGTGCGCAGTATATATAGAAGGAGGACAGTGCAGAATTTTGCTGACCACCAGTATATAATATATAGCAGTACGGTACAGTAGGCCACTGCTCTACCTACCTCTGTGTCGTCAAGTATACTATCCATCCATACCTGTGGTGCATTTTAGTTGTGCGCAGTATATATAGTAGGAGGACAGTGCAGAATTTTGCTGACCACCAGTATATAATATAAAGCAGTACGGTACAGTAGGCAACTGCTCTACCTACCTCTGTGTCGTCAAGTATACTATCCATCCATACCTGTGGTGCATTTTAGTTGTGCGCAGTATATATAGTAGGAGGACAGTGCAGAATTTTGCTGACCACTAGTATATAATATATAGCAGTACGGTACAGTAGGCCACTGCTCTACCTACCTCTGTGTCGTCAAGTATACTATCCATCCATACCTGTGGTGCATTTTAGTTGTGCACAGTATATATAGTAGGAGGACAGTACAGAATTTTGCTGACCACCAGTATATAATATATAGCAGTACGGTACAGTAGGCCATTGCTATTGATATATTACTGGCATATAATTCCACACATTAAAAAATGGAGAAGAAAAATGTTGAGGGTAAAATAGGGAAACATCAAGATCCACTTCCACCTCGTGCTGAAGCTGCTGCCACTAGTCATGGCCGAGATGATGAAATGCCATCAACGTCGTCTGCCAAGGCCGATGCCCAATGTCATAGTAGAGAGCATGTAAAATCCAAAAAACAAAAGTTCATTAAAATGAGCCAAAAATCTAAATTAAAAGCGTCTGATGAGAAGCATAAACTTGCCAATATGCCATTTACGATACGGAGTGGCAAGGAACGGCTGAGGCCCTGGCCTATGTTCATGGCTAGTGGTTCAGATTCACATGAAGATGGAAGCACTCATCCTCTCGCTAGAAAAATGAAAAAACTTAAGCTGGCAAAGCACAGCAAAGAACTGTGCGTTCTTCTAAATCACAAATCCCCAAGGAGAGTCCAATTGTGTTGGTTGCGATGCCTGACCTTCCCAACACTGGACGGGAAGAGGTGGCGCCTTCCATTATTTGCACGCCCCCTGCAAGTGCTGGAAGGAGCACCCGCAGTCCAGTTCCTGATAGTCAAATTGAAGATGTCACTGTTGAAGTACACCAGGATGAGGATGTGGGTGTTGCTGGCGCTGAGGAGGAAATTGACAAGGAGGATTCTGATGGTGAGGTGGTTTGTTTAAGTCAGGCACCCGGGGAGACACCTGTTGTCCGTGGGACGAATATGGCCATTGACATGCCTGGTCAAATTATAAAAAAAATCACCTCTTCGGTGTGGAATTATTTTAACAGAAATGCGGACAACAGGTGTCAAACCGTGTGTTGCCTTTGTCAAGCTGTAATAAGTAGGAGTAAGGACGTTAACCACCTAGGAACATCCTCCCTTATACGTCACCTGGAGCGCATTCATCAGAAGTCATTGACAAGTTCAAAAACTTTGGGTGACAGTGGAAGCAGTCCACTGACAACTAAATCCCTTCCTCTTGTAACCAAGCTCCTGCAAACCACACCACCAACTCCCTCAGTGTCAATTTCCTCCTTAGACAGGAAAGCCAATAGTCCTGCAGGCCATGTCACTGGCAAGTCTGACGAGTCCTCTGCTGCCTGGGATTCCTCTGATGCATCCTTGAGTGCAACGCCTACTGTTGCTGGCGCTGCTGTTGTTGCAGCTAGGAGTCGATCGTCATCCGAGAGGGGAAGTCGGAAGACCACTTGTACTACTTCCAGTAAGTAATTGACTGTCCAACAGTCCTTTGCAAGGAAGATGAAATATCACAGCAGTCATCCTGCTGCAAAGTGGATAACTCAGGCCTTGGCAGCCTGGGCGGTATTAAACGTGTTTCCGGTATCCACCGTTAATTTACAGGAAACTAGAGATTTGCGTGAGGTACTGTTTCCCCGGTACCAAATACCATCTAGGTTCCACTTCTCTAGGCAGGCGATACCGAGAATGTACACAGACGTCAGAAAAAGACTCACCAGTGTCCTAAAAAATGCAGTTGTACCCAATGTCCACTTAAACACTGACATGTGGACAAGTGAAGCAGGGCAGACTCAGGACTATATGACTGTGACAGCCCACTGGGTAGATGTATTGTCTCCCGCAGCAAGAACAGCAGCGGCGGCACCAGTAGCAGCATCTCGCAAACGCCAACTCGTTCCTAGGCAGGCTACGCTTTGTATCAACGCTTTTCAGAAGAGGCACACAGCTGACAACCTCATACGGAAACTGAGGAACATCATCGCAGAATGGCTTACCCCAATTGGACTCTCCTGGGGATTTGTGACATCGGACAACGCCACCAATATTGTGCGTGCATTACATGTGGGCAAATTCCAGCACGTCCCATATTTTGCACATACATTGAATTTGGTGGTGCAGATTTTTTTTTAAAATGACAGGGGCGTGCAAAAGATGCTGTCGGTGGCCCGAAGAATTGCGGGCCACTTTCGGCATTCAGCCACCGCGTGCCGAAGACTGGAGCACCAGCAAACACTCCTGAACCTGCCCTGCCATCATCTGAAGCAAGAGGTGGTAATGAGGTGGAATTCAACCCTCTATATGCTTGAGAGGATGGAGGAGCAGCAAAAGGCCATTCAAGCCTATACAGCTACCTATGATATAGGCAAAGGAGGGGGAATGCACCTGACTCAAGCGCAGTGGAGAATGATTTCAACGTTGTGCAAGGTTCTGCAACCCTTTGAACTTGCCACACGTGAAGTCAGTTCATACACTGCCAGCCTGAGTCAGGTCATTCCCCTCATCAGGCTTTTGCAGAAGAAGCTGGAGCCATTGAAGGAGGAGCTAAAACGGAGCGATTCCGCTAGGCATGTGGGACTTGTGGATGGAGCCCTTAATTTGCTTAACCAGGATTCACGGGTGGTCAATCTGTTGAAATCAGAGCACTACATTTTGGCCACCGTGCTCGATCCTAGGTTTAAAGCCTACGTTGGATCTCTCTTTCCGGCAGACACAAGTCTGCAGGGGTTCAAAGAACTGCTGGTGAGAACATTGTCAAGTCAAGCGGAACGTAACCCGTCAACAGCTCCTCCTTCACATTCTCCCACAACTGGGGCTGCGAGGAAAAGGCTAATAATTCCGAGCCCACCCGCTGGCGGTGATGCAGGGCAGTCTGGAGCGAGTGCTGACATCTGGTCCGGACTGAAGGACCTACCAACGATTACTAAAATGTCGTCTACTGTCACTGCATATGATTCTGTCACCATTGAAAGAATGGTGGAGGATTATATGAGTGACCGCATCCAAGTAGGCACGTCAGACAGTCCGTACGTATACTGGCAGGAAAAAGAGGCAATTTGGAGGCCCTTCCACAAACTGGCTTTATTTTACCTAAGTTGCCCCCCTTCCAGTGTGTACCTTGTCAGCAATCGGCGTACGAGGTTACTTCCTGAAAATGTGGAGAAGATGATGTTCATCAAAATGAATTATAATCAATTCCTCCGTGGAAACATTCACCAGCAATTGCCTCCAGAAAGTACACAGGGACCTGAGATGGTGGATTCCAGTGGGGATGAATTCATACTCTGTGAGGAGGGGGATGTACACAGTGAAAGGGGTGAGGAATCGGACGATCAGGAGGAGGTGGACATCTTTACTCTGTAGAGCCAGTTTGTGCAAGGAGAGATTGATTGCTTCTTTTTTGGTGGGGGCCCAAACCAACCAGTCATTTCAGCCACAGTCGTGTGGCAGACCCTGTAGCTGAAATGATGGGTTTGTTAAAGTGTGCATGTCCTGTTTATACAACATAAGGGTGGGTGGGAGGGCCCAAGGACAATTCCATCTTGCACCTCTTTTTTTTATTATTTATCTTTGCATCATGTGATGTTTGGGGCTAATTTTTTGAAGTGCCATCCTGTCTGACACTGCAGTGCCACTCCTAGATGGGCCAGGTGTTTGTGTCGGCCACTTGTGTCGCTTAGCTTAGTCACACAGCTACCTCATTGCACCTCTTTTTTTCTTTGTATCATGTGCTGTTTGGGGACTATTTTTTAAATCTGCCATCCTGTCTGACACTGCAGTGCCACTCCTAGATGGGCCAGGTGTTTGTGTCGGCCACTTGGGTCGCTTAGCTTAGTCACACAGTTACCTCATTGCACCTCTTTTTTTCTTTGCATCATGTGCTGTATGGGAACTATTTTTTAAATCTGCCATCCTGTCTGACACTGCAGTGCCACTCCTAGATGGGACAGGTGTTTGCGCCGGCCACTTGGGTCGCTTAGCTTAGCCTTCCAGCGACTTTGGTGCACCTCTTTTTTTATTTGCATCTTGTGCTGTTTGGGGACTATTTTTTAAATCTGCCATCCTGTCTGACACTGCAGTGCCACTCCTAGATGGGCCTGGTGTTTGTGTCGGCTACTTGTGTCGCTTAGCTTAGCCATCCAGCGACCTTGGTGCACCTCTTTTTTTCTTTGCATCATGTGCTGTTTGGGGATAGAGATGAGCGCCGGAAATTTTTCGGGTTTTGTGTTTTGGTTTTGGGTTCGGTTCCGCGGCCGTGTTTTGGGTTCGAACGCGTTTTGGCAAAACCTCACCGAATTTTTTTTGTCGGATTCGGGTGTGTTTTGGATTCGGGTGTTTTTTTTTAAAAAACACTAAAAAACAGCTTAAATCATAGAATTTGGGGGTCATTTTGATCCCAAAGTATTATTAACCTCAAAAACCATAATTTACACTCATTTTCAGTCTATTCTGAATACCTCACACCTCACAATATTATTTTTAGTCCTAAAATTTGCACCTAGGTCGCTGGATGACTAAGCTGGGCGACCCTAGTGGCCGACACAAACACCGGGCCCATCTAGGAGTGGCACTGCAGTGTCACGCAGGATGTCCCTTCCAAAAAACCCTCCCCAAACAGCACATGACGCAAAGAAAAAAAGAGGCACAATGAGGTAGCTGACTGTGTGAGTAAGATAAGCGACCCTAGTGGCCGACACAAACACCGGGCCCATCTAGGAGTGGCACTGCAGTGTCACGCAGGATGTCCCTTCCAAAAAACCCTCCCCAAACAGCACATGACGCAAAGAAAAAAAGAGGCGCAATGAGGTAGCTGACTGTGTGAGTAAGATAAGCGACCCTAGTGGCCGACACAAACACCGGGCCCATCTAGGAGTGGCACTGCAGTGTCACGCAGGATGTCCCTTCCAAAAAACCCTCCCCAAACAGCACATGACGCAAAGAAAAAAAGAGGCGCAATGAGGTAGCTGACTGTGTGAGTAAGATAAGCGACCCTAGTGGCCGACACAAACACCGGGCCCATCTAGGAGTGGCACTGCAGTGTCACGCAGGATGTCCCTTCCAAAAAACCCTCCCCAAACAGCACATGACGCAAAGAAAAAAAGAGGCGCAATGAGGTAGCTGTGTGAGTAAGATAAGCGACCCTAGTGGCCGACACAAACACCGGGCCCATCTAGGAGTGGCACTGCAGTGTCACGCAGGATGTCCCTTCCAAAAAACCCTCCCCAAACAGCACATGACGCAAAGAAAAATTAAAGAAAAAAGAGGTGCAAGATGGAATTGTCCTTGGGCCCTCCCCCCCACCCTTATGTTGTATAAACAGGACATGCACACTTTAACCAACCCATCATTTCAGTGACAGGGTCTGCCACACGACTGTGACTGATATGACGGGTTGGTTTGGACCCCCACCAAAAAAGAAGCAATTAATCTCTCCTTGCACAAACTGGCTCTACAGAGGCAAGATGTCCACCTCATCATCATCCTCCGATATATCACCGTGTACATCCCCCTCCTCACAGATTATCAATTCGTCCCCACTGGAATCCACCATCTCAGCTCCCTGTGTACTTTGTGGAGGCAATTGCTGCTGGTCAATGTCTCCGCGGAGGAATTGATTATAATTCATTTTAATGAACATCATCTTCTCCACATTTTCTGGATGTAACCTCGTACGCCGATTGCTGACAAGGTGAGCGGCGGCACTAAACACTCTTTCGGAGTACACACTTGTGGGAGGGCAACTTAGGTAGAATAAAGCCAGTTTGTGCAAGGGCCTCCAAATTGCCTCTTTTTCCTGCCAGTATAAGTACGGACTGTGTGACGTGCCTACTTGGATGCGGTCACTCATATAATCCTCCACCATTCTTTCAATGTTGAGAGAATCATATGCAGTGACAGTAGACGACATGTCCGTAATCGTTGTCAGGTCCTTCAGTCCGGACCAGATGTCAGCATCAGTAGTCGCTCCAGACTGCCCTGCATCACCGCCAGCGGGTGGGCTCGGAATTCTGAGCCTTTTCCTCGCACCCCCAGTTGCGGGAGAATGTGAAGGAGGAGATGTTGACAGGTCGCGTTCCGCTTGACTTGACAATTTTCTCACCAGCAGGTCTTTCAACCCCAGCAGACTTGTGTCTGCCGGAAAGAGAGATCCAAGGTAGGCTTTAAATCTAGGATCGAGCACGGTGGCCAAAATGTAGTGCTCTGATTTCAACAGATTGACCACCCGTGAGTCCTTGTTAAGCGAATTAAGGGCTCCATCCACAAGTCCCACATGCCTAGCGGAATCGCTCCGTGTTAGCTCCTCCTTCAATGTCTCCAGCTTCTTCTGCAAAAGCCTGATGAGGGGAATGACCTGACTCAGGCTGGCAGTGTCTGAACTGACTTCACGTGTGGCAAGTTCAAAGGGCATCAGAACCTTGCACAACGTTGAAATCATTCTCCACTGCGCTTGAGACAGGTGCATTCCACCTCCTATATCGTGCTCAATTGTATAGGCTTGAATGGCCTTTTGCTGCTCCTCCAACCTCTGAAGCATATAGAGGGTTGAATTCCACCTCGTTACCACTTCTTGCTTCAGATGATGGCAGGGCAGGTTCAGTAGTTTTTGGTGGTGCTCCAGTCTTCTGTACGTGGTGCCTGTACGCCGAAAGTGTCCCGCAATTCTTCTGGCCACCGACAGCATCTCTTGCACGCCCCTGTCGTTTTTTAAAAAATTCTGCACCACCAAATTCAAGGTATGTGCAAAACATGGGACGTGCTGGAATTTGCCCATATTTAATGCACACACAATATTGCTGGCGTTGTCCGATGCCACAAATCCACAGGAGAGTCCAATTGGGGTAAGCCATTCCGCGATGATCTTCCTCAGTTGCCGTAAGAGGTTTTCAGCTGTGTGCGTATTCTGGAAACCGGTGATACAAAGCGTAGCCTGCCTAGGAAAGAGTTGGCGTTTGCGAGATGCTGCTACTGGTGCCGCCGCTGCTGTTCTTGCGGCGGGAGTCCATACATCTACCCAGTGGGCTGTCACAGTCATATAGTCCTGACCCTGCCCTGCTCCACTTGTCCACATGTCCGTGGTTAAGTGGACATTGGGTACAACTGCATTTTTTAGGACACTGGCAAGTCTTTTTTTGACGTCCGTGTACATTCTCGGTATCGCCTGCCTAGAGAAGTGGAACCTAGATGGTATTTGGTAACGGGGGCACACTGCCTCAATAAATTGTCTAGTTCCCTGTGAACTAACGGCGGATACCGGACGCACGTCTAACACCAACATAGTTGTCAAGGCCTCAGTTATCCGCTTTGCAGCAGGATGACTGCTGTGATATTTCATCTTCCTCGCAAAGGACTGTTGAACAGTCAGTTGCTTACTGGAAGTAGTACAAGTGGGCTTACGACTTCCCCTCTGGGATGACCATCGACTCCCAGCAGCAACAACAGCAGCGCCAGCAGCAGTAGGCGTTACACGCAAGGATGCATCGGAGGAATCCCAGGCAGGAGAGGACTCGTCAGAATTGCCAGTGACATGTCCTGCAGGACTATTGGCATTCCTGGGGAAGGAGGAAATTGACACTGAGGGAGTTGGTGGGGTGGTTTGCGTGAGCTTGGTTACAAGAGGAAGGGATTTACTGGTCAGTGGACTGCTTCCGCTGTCGCCCAAAGTTTTTGAACTTGTCACTGACTTATTATGAATGCGCTGCAGGTGACGTATAAGGGAGGATGTTCCGAGGTGGTTAACGTCCTTACCCCTACTTATTACAGCTTGACAAAGGCAACACACGGCTTGACACCTGTTGTCCGCATTTCTGTTGAAATACTTCCACACCGAAGAGCTGATTTTTTTGGTATTTTCACCAGGCATGTCAGTGGCCATATTCCTCCCACGGACAACAGGTGTCTCCCCGGGTGCCTGACTTAAACAAACCACCTCACCATCAGAATCCTCCTGGTTAATTTCCTCCCCAGCGCCAGCAACACCCATATCCTCCTCATCCTGGTGTACTTCAACACTGACATCTTCAATCTGACTATCAGGAACTGGACTGCGGGTGCTCCTTCCAGCACTTGCAGGGGGCGTGCAAATGGTGGAAGGCGCATGCTCTTCACGTCCAGTGTTGGGAAGGTCAGGCATCGCAACCGACACAATTGGACTCTCCTTGTGGATTTGGGATTTCGAAGAACGCACAGTTCTTTGCGGTGCTTTTGCCAGCTTGAGTCTTTTCAGTTTTCTAGCGAGAGGCTGAGTGCTTCCATCCTCATGTGAAGCTGAACCACTAGCCATGAACATAGGCCAGGGCCTCAGCCGTTCCTTGCCACTCCGTGTGGTAAATGGCATATTGGCAAGTTTACGCTTCTCCTCCGACAATTTTATTTTAGGTTTTGGAGTCCTTTTTTTACTGATATTTGGTGTTTTGGATTTGACATGCTCTGTACTATGACATTGGGCATCGGCCTTGGCAGACGACGTTGCTGGCATTTCATCGTCTCGGCCATGACTAGTGGCAGCAGCTTCAGCACGAGGTGGAAGTGGATCTTGATCTTTCCCTAATTTTGGAACCTCAACATTTTTGTTCTCCATATTTTAATAGGCACAACTAAAAGGCACCTCAGGTAAACAATGGAGATGGATGGATACAAGTATACAATTATGGATGGACTGCCGAGTGCCGACACAGAGGTAGCTACAGCCGTGGACTACCGTACTGTACTGTGTCTGCTGCTAATATAGACTGGTTGATAATGAGATGTAGTATGTATAAAGAAGAAAGAAAAAAAAAACCACGGGTAGGTGGTATACAATTATGGATGGACTGCCGAGTGCCGACACAGAGGTAGCTACAGCCGTGAACTACCGTACTGTGTCTGCTGCTAATATAGACTGGTTGATAATGAGATGTAGTATGTATAAAGAAGAAAGAAAAAAAAAACCACGGGTAGGTGGTATACAATTATGGATGGACTGCCGAGTGCCGACACAGAGGTAGCTACAGCCGTGGACTACCGTACAGTACTGTGTCTGCTGCTAATATAGACTGGTTGATAATGAGATGTAGTATGTATAAAGAAGAAAGAAAAAAAAAACCACGGGTAGGTGGTATACAATTATGGATGGACTGCCGAGTGCCGACACAGAGATAGCTACAGCCGTGGACTACCGTACTGTACTGTGTCTGCTGCTAATATAGACTGGATGATAATGAGATGTAGTATGTATAAAGAAGAAAGAAAAAAAAAACCACGGGTAGGTGGTATACAATTATGGATGGACTGCCGAGTGCCGACACAGAGGTAGCTACAGCCGTGAACTACCGTACTGTGTCTGCTGCTAGTATAGACTGGATGATAAATAATGATATAAAAAATATATATATATCACTACTGCAGCCGGACAGGTATATATTATATAATGACGGACCTGCTGGACACTGTCTGTCAGCAGAATGAGTTTTTTAATTTTTATAGAATAAAAAAACACCACACAAGTCACACGACGAGTGTACTTTTTCAGGCAGACATTCAATCACAATATACTATACTGGTGGTCAGTGTGGTCAGGTCACTGGTCACAGTGGTCAGTGGTCAGTCACACTGGCAGTGGCACTCTGGCAGCAAAAGTGTGCACTGTTTAATATGTACTCCTGGCTCCTGCTATAACCTATAACTGCTCCCCAGTCTCCCCCACAATTAAGCTGTGTGAGCACAGTCAGATATTATACATAGATGATGCAGCACACTGGGCTGAGCACAGATATGGTATGTGAGTGTGACTGAGTCACTGTGTATCGTTTTTTTCAGGCAGAGAACAAGAACAGAACGGATTATTAAATAATAATAAATTATAAAACTGCACTGGTGGTCAGGTCACTGGTCATCAGTCACTAGTATAACTCCTCCTAAGCTCCAGTAAGTAAATGAAGTGTCTCACTCTCACTCTCCTATCTATTTTAATTTCTAAACGGAGAGGACGCCAGCCACGTCCTCTCCCTATCAATCTCAATGCACGTGTGAAAATGGCCGCGACGCGCGGCTCCTTATATAGAATCCAAGTCTCGCGATAGAATCCGAGCCTCGCGAGAATCCGACAGCGTGATGATGACGTTCGGGCGCGCTCGGGTTAACCGAGCAAGGCGGGAAGATCCGAGTCGCTCGGCCCCGTGTAAAAAAAACTGAAGTTCGGGCGGGTTCGGATTCAGAGGAACCGAACCCGCTCATCTCTATTTGGGGACTGTTTTTTAAATCTGCCATCCTGTCTGACACTGCAGTGCCACTCCTAGATGGGCCAGGTGTTTGTGTCGGCCACTTGTGTCGCTTAGCTTAGTCCCACAGCTACCTCATTGCACCTCTTTTTTTCTTTGCATCATGTGCTGTATGGGGACTATTTTTTAAATCTGCCATCCTGTCTGACACTGCAGTGCCACTCCTAGATGGGCCAGGTGTTTGCGCCGGCCACTTGGGTCGCTTAGCTTAGCCATCCAGCGACCTTGGTGCACCTCTTTTTTTATTTGCATCATGTGCTGTTTGGGGACTATTTTTTAAATCTGCCATCCTGTCTGACACTGCAGTGCCACTCCTAGATGGGCCATGTGTTTGTGTCGGCCACTTGTGTCGCTTAGCTTAGCCATCCAGCGTTCTTGGTGCACCTCTTTTTTTCTTTGCATCATGTGCTGTTTGGGGACTATTTTTTAAATCTGCCATCCTGTCTGACACTGCAGTTCCACTCCTAGATGGGCCAGGTGTTTGTGTCGGCCACTTGGGTCGCTTAACTTAGTCACACAGCTACCTCATTGAACCTCTATTTTTCTTTGCATCTTGTGCTGTTTGGGGACTATTTTTTTAAATCTGCCATCCTGTCTGAAACTGCAGTGCCACTCCTAGATGGGCCAGGTGTTTGTGTCGGCCACTTGGGTCGCTTAGCTTAGCCATCCAGCGACCTCGTGCAAATTTTAGGACTAAAAATAATATTGTGAGGTGTGAGGTATTCAGAATAGACTGGAAATGAGTGGAAATTATGGTTATTGAGGTTAATAATACTATGGGATCAAAATGACCCCCAAATTCTATTATTTAAGCTATTTTTGAGTTTTTTTTGTAAAAAAAAACACCCGAATGCGACAAAAAAATTTCAGGGAGGATTTGCCAAAACGCGTCAGAATCCAAAACACGGCCGTGGAACCGAATCCAAAACCAAAACTCAAAACCCGAAAAATTTCCGGTGCACATCACTACTGTTTATACAACATAAGGGTGGGTAGGAGGGCCCGGAGGGCCCAAGGAGAATTCCATCTTGCACCTCTTTTTTTTATTTATCTCTGCATCATGTGGCTTATTTTTTGAAGTGCCATCCTGTCTGACACTGCAGTGCCACTCCTAGATGGGCCAGGTGTTTGTGCCGCCCACTTGGGTCGCTTAGCTTAGTCATCCAGCGACCTCGGTGCAAATTTTAGGACTAAAAATAATATTGTGAGGTGTTCAAAATAGACTGGAAATGAGTGGAAATTATGGTTATTGAGGTTAATAATACTATGGGATCAAAATTACCCCAAAATTGTATGATTTAAGCTGTTTTTGAGGGTTTTTTTGGAAAAAAACACCCGAATCCAAAACACACCCGAATCCGACAAAAAAATTTCAGGGAGGTTTTGCCAAAACGCGTCCGAATCCAAAACACGGCCGCGGAACCGAATCCAAAACCAAAACACAAAACCCGAAAAATTTCCGGTGCACATCTCTAGTGACAATCTCTACAATTTTGCTGCTGAATTTAAAGATTAAAACCGGCTTAAAACTGCTCTAAATCTTATCCAAAAATCACCACATTTTTAATCGCTACTCAGCATAATACAGTATATTCGAAACCGTCCCATAAAAAAAAAACAATTCTGATCCTGTTGTTTTGTTTACAAATAATTACTGTAAGACAACGGACAATAATTCATTGTATAAGCATTTACCTCATTTGCTAAGAAACACGTAAATAAACCTCGGTGCAATCTAATCTCACAATGAACAGTAAACCAATGCATTTTCGAACAAAATCTTCATCATGAAGATCAGAGAACAATTCAAAGCAGGGTATTGAAAAGTACCAATTAGAAGTGAGACTTTAAAGATCCATGAGAGTATTTTACTGGTAGCTCCATCATAAATAACTGGAAAGAATGTGGAATTGAATTTAATAACACTTTGCCGATTTATTTTAATTGACATTATGTGGCATTACACTGTATTTTTTATGTTGATTAGGTATAAAATGGGGTGTGAGGCTACACCTCTAGAGATGTGGGTGTAAGTCAGAAATAGGGCGATAGATGAAAGTGTGGGCCTCCACTGGGAATAGCTTAGTAGTGACCATCACTGTATTTGACAAGGACAAACAGCCTGGCACAAAAGCCTTGGGACATAACCACCTGGAAGTAGGGCCGCTGAGACTTTGGGTAGGCCTGAGTGCTTAAGGGGGCGTAACCACTGGAGGGGGTGTGGCCATGACCCCTCAATGTATACATGAAGGTGATATCACAGGCAGGGGTGGATCCAGAAGAAAATGAAAGGGGGGGCACCATGATAGGGAAACGGTATTTATTATATTTACATGCACCAAAGGCACGCGTGCTCCCAGATAAGGGGTGTGGTATCACAGGGGGCGTGGTCTCACAAAATACGCCATCAGGTAATGATTGGCTGTAGGAGTGCATCCTGGTTTATTGCCATTGATTCACCCTGATGAAAAGGCTGATTGGGCCTTGAAATGTTGGTCACCTGTTCCATTAGTTATGGGAGCCTGGAAGGCACCCCAGCACAATGTGAGGTGATAGCCAGAGGGGTTAACTCAGGTGTGAGTAATCAGGAGGGGGAGGGGCTGATTGAAGCAGCTGGGTGAGCCTATATAAGCAGTGACTAGACTCTTTGAGCCTGCTCTGAGGGGCTGGTCTCTTCCAAGTGCTGCTGGGATTTCTAAGTGTGAGAAACAGTAAAAAGGTGAGTTAGAATACAGAAAAAGGTGAGTTTTATAATACACAATCAGGAACACACATTTGCAGTACCAGTAAACTTCTGGTGAGGCTGCAAGGGGCTGACCTTGTGAGTGAGTGGGTCTCTTACTTGGAGTAGCAGAGGGGCTGTGATTGTGCGGGTGTGAGGGGCATTTTTTTTTTTTTTCTTAGCAGGAGCTGGAAGCTGAGTGAAAAGGAGGAGCAGTGAGCTGGAACAACTGCAACTGCTAAGTGGAGTATCGGTGCCACAGGAGAGAGTACTACGGCTGCATAAAAGTGAAGGACCAAGAACCGCACAAAGATAGATAAGTATAAGCCAGCTTAATTATTGTATAAGTGATATTGCTTGTCTTCTATTTTTTATTTTTGCTGCTTTTTCTTTGAGTGTAACAGGGAGTTAGACCTTGCAAACAATATGGGAGGGGCTGTGATTGAGGACCTCACTCAGTGCATGTCGTGCAAGATGTATGCACACCTGGAGCTACCGGCCCAGTGTGAATACATCTGCACGAGGTGTGTGCGAACGGTTGCCCTGGAAGCCCAGGTAACTGATCTAGAGCAAACCGTTACGCGACTGAGGGAGATTCACAATCTCAAGCGTAGTTTAGACAGAACGGTGGAGGAGTTGCGGGAGGGGTCACTGGTAGAAGAGGATGATGATCAGGTAGCCAGTTGGGTCACAGTTAGAAGGAAGAAAAAGAGGGGGAGGCACGACATCTCCGAACTATCAAACCCGAACAAATTTGCCCGATTGGACGAAGAATCGGAGGATGATAGTGAAGAAATGACGGTGCCGGAGGAGACTGCTCCCTCTAGCATCCAGAGGAGCGGTCCCTCTGGCGCGGTTGGGATAAAAGATAGAGAGGTACCTAGTCAAATGGTGGTGGTAGGGGATTCTATCATCAGGAAGGCAGATAGGGCAATCTGCTACCGGGACCGTGATCGCCGTACAGTCTGTTGTCTCCCGGGTGCTCGGGTACGGCACATCACGGACCGGGTAGATAGATTGTTGGGAGGGGCTGGCAAAGACCCGGCGGTCTTGGTGCACGTTGGCACCAATGACAAAGTTAGCGAAAGGTGGGATGTCCTTAAGAAAGACTATAGGGACTTAGGAAAGAAACTGAAGGCAAGGACATCTAAGGTAATATTATTACCCGTGCCACGCGCTAGTCCAGGGAGGCAGAGGGAGATTAGGGAGGTAAATGTGTGGCTTAGGGATTGGTGCAGGAAAGAGGGGTTTGTGTTCCTGGAACACTGGGCGGACTTCTCAGTCAGGCGCCATCTCTTTTGTCGTGACGGATTGCACCTGACTGAGGAGGGGGCAGCGGTGCTGGGGGGAAGGATGGTTAGAAGGTTGGAGGAGATTTTAAACTAGGAGCCTGGGGGGAGGGTTTAGCTAGAAACTACGGGTCATGCAGTGAGAATAGTGGGGACGGCGGTAGTAAACGAAATGGGGGAGAAGTTGGGGGGAGGGTAAGAGCAGGCAGTAAGGTTACTAACATGGGTACTAAAAGGGATTTTACCAAAGCACTAACCAATGACGATTACAGGTCATCCTTGCCACATAAGGTGAAAGATGTCCCTAACGCAAGGGAAAATACTTATCTTAGTTGTATGTATGTAAACGCCAGAAGCATTACTGGTAAAAAAGGTGAACTAGAAATACTTGCAGCAAGCAAACAGTATGATATTATAGGCATTACTGAAACTTGGTGGGATGAATCTCATGATTGGACAGTCAATCTAGAGGGCTATACACTGTTTAGGAGAGACAGACTAAATAAAAAGGGTGGAGGGGTGTGTCTGTACGTAAAGCCGTTTTTAAAACCTAATATATGGGAAGATCTTCAGGAGGGGACTGTAGACACTGTTGAGACATTATGGGTAGAAATTGCATGCAGGGAAAAAGGAACAAAAAAGTTAGTATTGGGTGTATGCTATAGGCCGCCTGGTATCAACGCATCTGATGATGAATTGTTACTAAAGCAAATTGAAAAAGCAGCAGGAGTAGGAGACATAGTAGTGATGGGAGATTTTAACTATCCAGAGATAAACTGGAAAAACGATTCATGTGATACTGCTAGGGGCAGTATGTTTTTAAACACACTAAATGATTACTACCTAGTCCAACTAATTGAGGAACCAACTAGGTACAATGCAATCTTAGACCTGGTATTAACAAACAATCGGGATTTGGTATCGGGTATTATAGTAGGGGAACCCATAGGAAACAGCGACCACAATATGGTCACATTCAATATCAGTTTCTACAAACAGCCCTATACTGGCTCAACTAGGACTTTAAACTTTAGCAAAGCCAACTTTGAAATGATGAGGGTATTTTTCAGGGATATTGAATGGGAAGGTTTGTTTTTAGGAAAAAATACTACGGAGAAATGGGAGTTACTAAAATTCCTGCTAGCTAAATATACACTCAAATATATTCCTATGAGTAGCAAAAAAGGGAATAAAAATCATAAACCGATGTGGCTTAACAAAAAGATTAAGGAACTTATGGGCAAGAAAAGGCGAGCATTTAAAAAATACAAATCTGACGGGGATGCAGAGTCATTTCAGCACTATAAGGAATGTAACAAAAATTGCAAAAAGGAAATAAGAGCGGCTAAAGTAGAAACTGAAAAACTAGTAGCAAAGGAAAGCAAAGCGAATCCCAAAAAATTCTTTAAATACATTAATAGTAAGAGATTAAAAAAGGAGAGTATAGGCCCTTTGAAAGACAAGTTGGGAGTCTTAAGCAAAAATGATAATGACATAGCGGACACACTAAATTAGTTTTTTTCAACAGTATTCACTAGAGAGGACCCAATTCAGGGACTGACACACAATCTCAATAATGACAATATCACACTGATAGGTACTTATTTAAGCGAGGAAGTAGTCTGTGACCGATTAAAACATTTAAAGATTAATAAATCACCAGGGCCCGATGGTATTCATCCAAGGGTTCTAATGGAGCTTCACTCTGAACTGGCAAAACCGCTATCTTTGATCTTTGAGGATTCAGTTATATCAGGTATGGTTCCCAAAGACTGGCGTATAGCGGAAGTAGTGCCTATATTCAAAAAGGGAAGTAAAGCTGAACCAGGTAATTATAGACCAGTTAGTCTTACATCTATAGTGGGGAAAGTATTGGAAGGTATTCTAAGAGATAGTATTCAGAAGTTCCTTGAAACCAATAAGGTCATTAAAAGGAATCAACATGGGTTTATGAAGGACAGATCCTGTCAAACCAACTTACTTGGATTTTATGAAACAGTAAGCGCAAACCTAGATCAGGATAAAGACGTGGATGTAATCTTTTTAGACTTTGCCAAAGCGTTCGATACTGTACCACACATGAGACTTATATACAAGCTAAAAGAATCAGGGCTAGGAAGCACAATATGCACTTGGGTCAAAAACTGGTTAGATAATAGGAAGCAGCGCGTTGTGGTTAATGGATCTTTTTCAACTTGGACTGAAGTGCTAAATGGTGTGCCGCAAGGCTCAGTATTAGGACCGCTATATTTCAATATTTTCATTAACGACCTAACAGAAGGTCTAGAGAGCATGGTGTCAATTTTTGCAGATGATACCAAATTATGTAAGGCTATAAATACAGAGGAGGATGCCGAGTCTCTTCAGAACGACTTAGTTAAATTAGAAGCATGGGCAGCCAAATGGAGAATGCGCTTCAACACAGACAAGTGTAAGGTAATGCACTGTGGTAACAAGAACAAAAATTACACCTACCTACTAAATGGGGTAAAATTAGGGGATTCTGTACTGGAAAAGGACTTAGGTGTCCTCATAGATAGCTAGCTAAGAAGTAGTATCCAAAGTAGGACTGCAGCAAAGAAGGCTAATAAGATATTAGCATGCATAAAACGGGGTATTGATGCTAGGGACGAGAGTATTATACTCCCGTTATATAAATCACTAGTGAGGCCACACCTTGAATACTGTGTACAGTTCTGGGCACCGTACTACAAAAAGGATATCCTGGAGCTTGAAAAGGTACAGAGGAGGGTGACCAAACTAATTAAGGGCATGGAGACGATGGAATACAAGGAAAGGCTTGAAAGACTAGGCATGTTTACATTGCAAAAGCGGAGACTAAGAGGGGATATGATCAACATCTACAAATATATAAGGGGACAATACACAGAGCTTGCGCGGGACCTGTTTTTGGTTAGATCAACACAGAGGACTCGTGGACACTCGCTCAGGTTAGAGGAGAGGAGATTCCGCACAGTACGGCGTAAAGGCTTTTTCACGGTAAGGACAATACGTGTTTGGAATTCCCTGCCCGAGGGAGTTGTAATGGCGGAATCTGTCAACACCTTTAAGAATGGGTTAGATAAATTCCTATTGGAAAAGGATATCCAGGGGTATGGTGCATAGTCATGCATTATAGTTACTATAAATAGGGATAAAATGCAATGGCTGACAGCAGCATCAGTCAGAAATTTTAGTCAAATCATCATGCATAGGAGACCACAAATAGGTTGAACTCGATGGACAATTGTCTTTTTTCAACCTCAGATACTATGTTACTATGTTACTATGTTACAATATAATTATTATAGTTTTTAGTTGGTGGTGGCAGGTGCAGCATACCTTGTTTTGGGCACTGCACTGAGACTCAGACTGCAGGACACGGACTGCCCATCTTTGATTAGCAGAAGCAGCCAGTTGGATCTCTAACAAGCAGCATAAAGGTGGGTACACACTGGAAGATATATCTGCCGATCCAGTGATCGGCAGATATCTCTATGGACAGATCGGGCAGTGTGTTGATCATACACACTGCCCGATCCGTTGGGGACTGACGTCATGAACTGGGCGGGCATGTACACATGCCCGCCCAGTTCAGCTGTCAATCACCGCCGGACGCTGCAGCATGTGTACGGGCGGTCAGCTGACCACCCGTACACACACAGCGACGCACCAATATATTGGTAGATATATTGGCCGTCGGCTGTGCTGCGGGGCCGACGCGATACGTCTGTGAACGAACGATGTATCAGCCAGTTTGTACCCACCTTAAGACATCTGCAGGACAGCCCTGTCACAATCACTCGGGCCGCCTTCTCAAAGCTGAGGCTGAGTGTGACTGCACCTAGCATGGTGGTAAAGGAAGTGGAGGAGGAAGCGCTGGGATTATTGTGCGGTGCAGTGAGTGCTGATGAAGCCTTCTGCGCCATCATAAGTCTTACTCGATGCTGGCATTTGAACCCCGCGCCTGGGCTGGGCTCTGTCTGGCTGGCAGTGGGGGAGGTAGGTTGCGGTGTGAGCAGGGGGAGGCTGGAGCTGCAGCTCCAGCCTCCCTATTGGTTACCACACGGACTTGCTGTTAGAGGCGCGGTGGGTCCTAGTGCCTGCCGGCTCTTATATCAAATCTGACTGACGTAAATAGCAGTAGTGCTGCCCCTGTTCTCCCTTTGAAAAAAAGAAGTCAGAAACGACAGGGGGGGCACGGGCCCGAGTGCCCTCCCCCCCTCCGGATCCGCCTATGATCACAGGGGACTATTATAATTCCTCCCCTGCACTCCTGGGCCACTACAGAGGGTTAGTCCCAAATAATCTGTAAGTAGCCCTTTCTTAGCCCCTTGATGGTCTTTGCTGGAATTTACTGTAGTACCACCATTACGCAATTTAAAGAAAACACTTTTTACATTGATTGACTGTTTCATTTGGGATAGAGTGGATTTGTAGTTTCATCTGCCATATGCCTTAAGTTTCAATATTGTGTAGGAGCAGGGCCATCTTAACGTATAGGCACACTGGGCAGATGCCTAGGGCCCCACGATTCTAGGGGCCTTCACGCAGGGGTGGGCTGTGCCAGAGGGCATTTGCCTCCCGGATAGGGATGGTCATTAACCATTGACGATTCAAAATCCAAAGGGAGGACAGCAGCCTAGCTGCTTCCAGGAGAAGAAGCAGGAGAAGCATTACCCGCCACTCCCCCACTCGCAGTACCTCCGGGCCCCATCCAAGGCACCCGCACACACCCCCTCACCACCCACGGTGGCTCCAGACCCCCTCCCCCACCCGCAGCACCCGCGCCTGCCCCTCCCCCACCCACCGCACCTGCCCCTCCCCCACCAGCTGCACCTCTGCACCCGTGGTGGCTCCGGACCCCCACCTGCGGCACCCGCCCCTCCCCCACCACCACACCAGCCCCTCCCCCACCCGCACCACCCCCGCAACCACTTCTCCCCCACCCACACCACCCCCGCCCGGACCCCCTCCCCCATCTGCTTCTTCCCCACACCCCCAACCACAGCACCTACTAGGTGATTCATCCGGCACTGCGTGCGCTGTTCACGCCATTGCAAGGGGCTACAACCCCTTCACCATCGCACGCCCTTTGTCCGTGCAATATTTAATCACTCACACAATTATGATTGGAGGTAATACTCCATATAATAAGAATTTACTTACCGATAATTCTATTTCTCATAGTCCGTAGTGGATGCTGGGAACTCCGTAAGGACCATGGGGAATAGCGGCTCCGCAGGAGACTGGGCACATCTAAAGAAAGCTTTAGGACTAGCTGGTGTGCACTGGCTCCTCCCCCTATGACCCTCCTCCAAGCCTCAGTTAGGATACTGTGCCCGGACGAGCGTACATAATAAGGAAGGATATTGAATCCCGGGTAAGACTCATACCAGCCACACCAATCACACCGTACAACTTGTGATCTGAACCCAGTTAACAGTATGATAAATACGAAGGAGCCTCTGAAAAGATGGCTCACAACAACAATAACCCGATTTAGTTAACAATAACTATGTACAAGTATTGCAGACAATCCGCACTTGGGATGGGCGCCCAGCATCCACTACGGACTATGAGAAATAGAATTATCGGTAAGTAAATTCTTATTTTCTCTGACGTCCTAGTGGATGCTGGGAACTCCGTAAGGACCATGGGGATTATACCAAAGCTCCCAAACGGGCGGGAGAGTGCGGATGACTCTGCAGCACCGAATGAGAGAACTCCAGGTCCTCCTCAGCCAGGGTATCAAATTTGTAGAATTTAGCAAACGTGTTTGCCCCTGACCAAGTAGCTGCTCGGCAAAGTTGTAAAGCCGAGACCCCTCGGGCAGCCGCCCAAGATGAGCCCACTTTCCTTGTGGAATGGGCTTTTACAGATTTTGGCTGTGGCAGGCTTGCCACAGAATGTGCAAGCTGAATTGTACTACAAATCCAACGAGCAATAGTCTGCTTAGAAGCAGGAGCACCCAGCTTGTTGGGTGCATACAGGATAAACAGCGAGTCAGACTTTCTGACTCCAGCCGTCCTGGAAACATATATTTTCAGGGCCCTGACAACGTCAAGTAACTTGGAGTCCTCCAAGTCCCTAGTAGCCGCAGGCACCACAATAGGTTGGTTTATGTGAAAAGCAGAAAACACCTTAGGGAGAAATTGAGGACGAGTCCTCAATTCTGCCCTGTCAGAATGAAAAATTAAGTAAGGGCTTTTATATGATAAAGCCGCCAATTCTGACACACGCCTGGCTGAAGCCAGGGCTAACAGCATCGTCACCTTCCATGTGAGATATTTTAAGTCCACAGTGGTGAGTGGTTCAAACCAATGTGACTTAAGGAACCTCAAAACAACATTGAGATCCCAAGGTGCCACTGGAGGCACAAAAGGAGGTTGTATATGCAGTACCCCTTTTACAAATGTCTGAACTTCAGGTACTGAAGCCAGTTCTTTCTGGAAGAAAATCGACAGGGCCGAAATTTGAACCTTAATGGACCCTAATTTTAGGCCCATAGACAGTCCTGTCTGCAGGAAATGGAGGAAACGACCTAGTTGAAATTCCTCTGTAGGGGCCTTCTTGGCCTCACACCACGCAACATATTTTCGCCAAATGCGGTGATAATGTTTTGCGGTTACATCCTTCCTGGCTTTGACCAGGGTAGGGATGACTTCATCTGGAATGCCTTTTTCCTTCAGGATCCGGCGTTCAACCGCCATGCCGTCAAACGCAGCCGCGGTAAGTCTTGGAACAGACAAGGCCCCTGCTGGAGCAGGTCCTTTCTTAAAGGTAGAGGCCACGGGTCTTCCGTGAGCATCTCTTGAAGTTCCGGGTACCAAGTCCTTCTTGGCCAATCCGGAACCACGAGTATCGTTCTTACTCCTCTCCTTCTTATGATTCTCAGAACTTTTGGTATGAGAGGCAGAGGAGGGAACACATACACTGACTGGTACACCCACGGTGTCACCAGAGCGTCCACCGCTATTGCCTGAGGGTCCCTTGACCTTGCGCAATATCTGTCCAGTTTCTTGTTAAGACGGGACGCCATCATGTCCACCTTTGGTTTTTCCCAACGGTTTACAATCAGTTGGAAGACTTCTGGGTGAAGTCCCCACTCCCCCGGGTGGAGGTCGTGTCTGCTGAGGAAGTCTACTTCCCAGTTGTCCACTCCCGGAATGAACACTGCTAACAGTGCTATCACATGATTTTCCGCCCAGCGGAGAATCCTTGCAGCTTCTGCCATTGCCCTCCTGCTTCTTGTGCCGCCCTGTCTGTTTACGTGGGCGACAGCCGTGATGTTGTCCGACTGGATCAATACCGGTTGACCCTGAAGCAGAGGCTTTGCTTGACTTAGGGCATTGTAAATGGCCCTTAGTTCCAGGATATTATGTGAAGTGATGTCTCCAGGCTTGACCATAAGCCCTGGATATTTCTTCCCTGTGTGACTGCTCCCCAGCCTTGCAGGCTGGCATCCGTGGTCACCAGGACCGAGTCCTGAATGCCGAATCTGCGGCCCTCTAGAAGATGAGCACTCTGCAACCACCACAGGAGGGACACCCTTGTCCTTGGTGACAGGGTTATCCGCTGATGCATCTGAAGATGCGACCCGGACCATTTGTCCAGTAGGTTCCACTGGAAAGTTCTTGTGTGGAATCTGCCGAATGGGATTGCTTCGTAGGAAGCCACCATTTTTACCCAGAACCCTTGTGCATTGATGCACTGAGACTTGGTTCGGTTTTCGGAGGTTCCTGACTAGCTCGGATAACTCCCTGGCTTTCTCCTCCGGGAGAAACACCGTCTTCCAGGATCATCCCTAGGAACAGAAGACAAGTCGTCGGAACCAGCTGCGATTTTTGCATATTGAGAATCCACTCGTGCTGCCGCAACACTACCTGAGATAGTGCTACACCGACCTCCAACTGTTCTCTGGATCTTACCCTTATCAGGGAATCGTCCAAGTAAGGGATAACTAAAATTCCCTTCCTTCGAAGGAATATCATCATTTCGGTCATTACTTCAGTAAAGACCCGGGGTGCCGTGGACCATCCCTACGGCAGCGTCTGAACTGATAGTGACAGTTCTGTACTATAACCTGAGATACCCTTGGTGAGAAGGGCAAATTTTGACATGAAGGTAAGCCTCCTTGATGTCCCGAGACATCATGTAGTCCCCTTCTTCCAGGTTTGCAATCACTGCTCTGAGTGACTCAATTTTGAATTTGAACCTCTGTATGTAAGTGTTCAAAGATTTTAGATTTTAAAATCGGTCTCACCGAGCCGTCTGGCTTCGGTACCACAATAGTGTGGAATAATACCCCGTTCCCTGTTGCAGGAGGGGTACCTTAATTATCACCTGCTGGGAATACAGCTTGTGAATGGCTTCCAAAACTGCCTCCCTGTCAGCGGGAGACGTCGGTAAAACAGACTTTTGGAAACGGCGAGGGGAATACGTCTCGAATTCCAATTTGTACCCCTGAAATATTACCTGAAGGATCCAGGGGTCTACTTGCGAGTGAGCCCACTGCGCACTGAAATTCACTGAGAACGGGCCCCCACCGTGCCTGAACTTGTAAAGCCCTAGCGTCATACTGAGGGCTTGGCAGAGGCGGAAAAGGGTTTCTGTTCCTGGGAACTGGCTGATCTCTGCAGCCATTTTTCTCTCCCTCTGTCACGAGCAGAAAAGAGGAACCCTTTTGTCCGCTTGCCAACCAGGACTGCGCCTGATAATACGGCGTCTTATTTTGAGAGGCGACCTAGGGTACATCCCCTTTTTTAAGGCAATACTTCCAAATGCCGTTTGGAATCCCTGACCACTTTACTGGTAGAATACAACGCACTTATACTTGATGCCAGTCGGCAAATATTCCGCGGTGCATCATGCATATATAGAAATGCATCTTTTAATTGCTCTATAGGCAATAATATACAGTCCTTATCTAGGATATCAATATTTCCAGTCAGGGAATCCGACCACGCCAACCCAGCACTGCACATCCAGGCTGAGGCGATTGCTGGTCGCAGTATAACACCAGTATGTGTGTAAATACATTTTAGGATACCCTCCTGCTTTTTATCAGCAGGATCCTTAAGGGCGGCCATCTCAAGAGAGGGTAGAGCCCTTGTTCTTACAAGCGTGTGAGCGCCTTATCCCCTGTAGGGGGTGTTTCCCAACGCACCCTAACCTCTGGCGGGAAAAGGTATGCTGCCAATAACTTTTTAGAATTATCAATTGTCATCGGGGGGAAACCCACGCATCATCACACACCTCATTTTATTTTTCAGATTCAGGAAAACTACAGGAAGTTTTTCCTCACCAAACATAATACCCCTTTTTTTGGTGGTATTCATATTATCAGAAAAGTGTAAACATTTTCCATTGCATCAATCATGCAATGTGTGGCCCTATTGGAAATAACGGTCGTCTCTTCACCGTCGACACAGGAGTCAGTATCCGTGTCGGCGTCTGTATCTGAGGTAACGGGCGCTTTAAAGCCCCTGTATGAGACGTCTGGACATGCACAAGCTGAGTAGCCGGCTGTCTCATGTCAACCCCTGTCTTTTATACAAAGCTGACACTGTCACGCAATTTCAACAGTACATCCACTCAGGTGTCGACCCCCTAGGGGGTGACAACACTATTACAGACACTCTACTCCGTCTCCACATCATTTTTCTCCTCATACATGTCGACACCAACGTACCGACACACAGCACACACACAGGGAATGCTCTGATAGAGGACAGGACCCACTAGCCCTTTGGGGAGACAGAGGGAGAGTTTGCCAGCACACACCAGAGCGCTATATATATACAGGGATAACCTTATATAAGTGTTTTTCCCTTTATAGCTGCTGTATTGTTTATACTGCGCCTAATTTGTGCCCCCCTCTCTTTTTTAACCCCTTTCTGTAGTGTAGTGACTGCAGGGGAGAGCCTGGGAGCTTCCCTCCAACTGAGCTGTGAGGGAAAATGGCGCCAGTGTGCTGAGGAGATAGGCTCCGCCCCTTTCTCGGCGTCCTTATCATCCGTTTTTTTATATGTTTTGGCAGGGGTTAAATGCATCCATATAGCCCAGGAGTTATATGTGATGCATTTATTTTAGCCATATAAGGTTTTAATCGATTTATTGCGTCTCAGGGCGCTGCCCCCCCAGCGCCCTGCACCCTCAGTGACCGGAGTGTGAAGTGTGCTGAGAGCAATGGCGCACAGCTGCGGTGCTGTGCGCTACCTTATCTGAAGACAGGATCGTCTTCTGCCGCCGATTTCACCGGACCTCTTCGCTCTTCTGGCTCTGTAAGGGGGCCGGCGGCGCGGCTCCGGGACCCATCCAGGCTGAACCTGTGATCGTCCCTCTGGAGCTAATGTCCAGTAGCCTAAGAAACCCGATCCACTCTGCACGCAGGTGAGTCCGTTTCTTCTCCCCTTAGTCCCACGATGCAGTGAGCCTGTTGCCAGCAGGTCTCACTGAAAATAATAAACCTAAACTAAAACTTTCACAAAGAGCTCAGGAGAGCACCTAGTGTGCACCCTTCTCGTCGGGCACAGAAATCTAACTGGGGCTTGGAGGAGGGTCATAGGGGGAGGAGCCAGTGCACACCAGCTAGTCCTAAAGCTTTCTTTAGATGTGCCCAGTCTCCTGCGGAGCCGCTATTCCCCATGGTCCTTACGGAGTTCCCAGCATCCACTAGGACGTCAGAGAAAATACAAATATTGCACGCCGCAAGGGTATGCAAGGGTTAAGGGGGCATAGCCCCTTACGACGGTGTGAAGAGCGCCCGTAGGGCGCGATGAATCACCTAGTGCATGTATAATGAGGAAACAAACAGACAAAGCAGAGACTGAATAGTGAATACATCTCCATAATAAGCTCTATAATTTAATGTAGGCCATATATTATACACAGCTTGGCGATCTTTTATTATGCAGGTTATAAAGTTTACATCTTTCAGCCGTGTTTCATATCACCGCCAGCAGCGTGCTGAATTATCTTTGCCGTGATAATAACCCAATTATATGACACTTTACTGTACTTCGCCATGTGGACAGAGGGAAAGTAATCTATTAAGCTATGGAGTGTCCCTATTCCGCAGAGACGCCGGGAAGATTGAAGTGTATCTGCCGCTGATTTGCAGGAGGAATGGAGACACAATGGCACTTGTATATCTGAAGCCGTCTGGACAAATTCTCCCACTCAGGAGCCATTTAGTGATAGTCATACTTTGCAGGTTCAGTCAATGATTTCTCATCTGATCGCTATCATCATCCGATACTCTCGGAATGTCCTAAAAATGAGTTATTGATTTGTTGGGATTCAGATCTAGGTTCTATTGCCTACAAATAAATAAAAAGGGAATGAAATACGCACTTTCAGCAAAGTGTCCTGATTGATGTAACAGCGACTGCAGGAGCGAAGCCCAGCATTAAATCATAAACTAATAAAGGGAATAAAAAAGATAAAATGGTAAATAGTATACCGATTCAGGTAGATGCTGAGTAATGCGCTTATATGAAAGCCGCTCATTGCATGGCGCTACTGAATCATGTCTACTTTCATTTCCCTCTCCTCTTATAACAATTAAATGAATAAAAAGATGGCGGATCCGCTTGGAAATATCCAGGCTTGTGACTCTTTGCTGGTCTAACTTAGTTTTTGGGCAAATGAATCGGTAACGAAATACATTTTCAGAGCCGATCAGTAATAGATGTTTATGATTGTGTCTGTGAGCTATGTGTAGAGAGAACTGACACCAAATTACTAGGACGGGATTGTGGACTATTCCCAAAACTCAACTAATGACAATTTATAAACCTTATTGTGTCATATACCCTGATAGCATTATAAAGATTTACCAAGCGGCTGCGCCTGCAACTATAGATGTGGCTGCCCTTACAATTGTTAGTGGTAAAGAGTTGCAAGTTGTTGGGAATTTGAAATCATGTGTCACTTCGTGCAGACTTTAAGCTTTAAAACAGCAAATTTATTATTATTGACCAAACCCGGCATGTTCAGCTGGACTATGGCCCTCATTCCGAGTTGTTCGCTCGCTAGCTGCTCTTAACAGCATTGCACACGTTAGGCCGCCGCCCTCTGGGAGTGTATCTTAGCTTAGCAGAATAGCGAACGAAAGAGTAGCAGAATTGCTACTAAATAATTATTTTCAGTTTCTGAGTAGCTCCAGACCTACTCCTAGATTGCGATCACCTCAGTCCGTTTAGTTCCTGGTTTGACGTCACAAACATGCCTTGTGTTCGACCAGCCACTCCCCCGTTTCTACAGACACTCCCGCGTTTTTCCCTGACACGCCTGCGTTTTTTAGCACACTCCCGGAAAACACTCAGTTACCACCCAGAAACGCCCCTTTCCTGTCAATCATTCACCGATCAGCAGTGCGACTGAAAAGCGTCGCTCGAACACCAGCAAATCTACTAATTTTTGTGTTAAATAACTTAGCGCATGCGCTCTGCGTACCATGCGCATGCGCAGTTAGCAACAAATCGCAGCATAGCGAAAATCGTCAATGAGCGAACAACTCGGAATGACCCCCTATATGTGTAGACAGTAACTAGAGATGTGCATGATGCCTCATGTTTTAGTTCTAATTCCATCGTCATGTTTTGGTTTTGCAAAACCACCATCAAGTGTTTGGTTCAGAAATCGGATTTCAAATCGGAATCTTGGGTTTCGATTTTATGGAAAATTGATAAAAGCAGCAAAAATCATGTAATTTTTGCAATCTAAAACCTGAAATACAGATTCCAAACCGGAACTCTGGAGATCCGGACCGGGTTTTGGTTCGGTTCATATGCACAAAATTAGAGATGAGCGGGTTCGGTTCTCAGAGAACTGAACCCCCCGAACTTCACGTTACAAGCCTGAAACTGAGCCCGGCTCGGGACTTTCCGCCAGACTCGGAAACCAGAACGAGGCAAAACATCATCATCCCGCTGTCGGATTCTCGCGGGTTTTGGATTCCATATAAACAGCCGTGCGTCGCTGCCACTTTCACTCCGGACTTGGAGAGTGAGGGAGACAGACCTCTGTCTCTCTCTGTGGGTGGTGACGTCGGGTGCGGTCAGTGTGTGTCCTGTAAGGGTACTGTTCCTGTCACTGTGGTGTACCTGTGCTGTTAGGGGTGCTATCCTGGCAGTCACTGGTGTTTAATGTGCTGTTAGGGGTGCTGCAGCTGTACATCGGTATTGCTGTCCTGGCTGTCACTGTGTTTACAGGGGGCAGGAGCACTGTCCTCCTGTATGCTGTTAAAATACAGGGGTGCTGGCTGTAAAAATTCAGGGGTGCAGTGAATATAAATGTACACTGGCCCTGTCTTGTATGCTGTAAAATTTCTGTGGTGCAGTGAAAATAAATGTACACTGGTCCTGTCTTGTATGCTGTAAAAATTCTGGGGTGCTGCTGTGAAAATAAATGTACACTTGCCCTGTCTTGTATGCTGTAAAAATTCTGGGGTGCAGTGAAAATAAATGTACACTGGTCCTGTCTTGTATGCTGTAAAAATTCTGGGGTGCTGCTGTGAAAATAAATGTATACTGGCCCTGTCTTGTATGCTGTAAAAATTCTGGGGTGCAGTGAAAATAAATGTACACTGGCCCAGTATGCCGTAAAAATACAGGGGTGCTGCTATTAAAATAAAAGTACACTGGTCCTGTATGCTGTAAAACATACAGGGGTGCTGCTGTTAAAAAAAAGATTTATGGTAAGAACTTACCGTTGTTAAATCTCTTTCTGCGAGGTACACTGGGCTCCACAAGGGTAAACATCAGGGTGTAGAGCAGGATCTTGATCCGAGGCACCAACAGGCTCAAAGCTTTTGACTGTTCCCAGGATGCACAGCGCCGCCTTCTCTATAACCCCGCCTCCGTGCACAGGAGCTCAATTTTGTTAACCAGCACAATGCAGTAGTAGGTACCAGAGTCGACAATCGCTCGTAGCCAATTACACCACACACTCACCACAGGAGAGGGTGTCAGCGGCTATGCCATACCAACCCAAAGAAGCTAAGTGCATCAGGGTGGGTGCCATGTGGAGCCCAGTGTACCTCGCAGAAAGAGATTTAACAACGGTAAGTTCTTACCATAAATCTCGTTTTCTGCTGCGGGGTACACTGGGCTCCATAAGGATTAACATCGGGGATGTCCTAAAGCAGTTCCTTATGGGAGGGGACGCACTGTAGCGGGCACAAGAACCCGGCATCCAAAGGAGGCATCTTGGAAGGCGGAACTATCAAAGGCATAGAACCTTATAAATGTGTTCCATGAGGACCACGTAGCTGCCTTGCACAATTGTTCAAAGGTCGCACCACGGTGGGCCGCCCAAGAAGGTCCTACCGACCGAGTAGAATGGGCTTTAATGGTAACAGGAACTGGACGACCAGCCTGTACATAAGCATGTGCAATCACCATTCTAATCCATCTGGCCAGGGTCTGCTTGGAAGCAGGCCAGCCACGTTTGTGAAAACCAAACAGCACAAACAGAGAATTCAATTTCCTAATGGAGGAGGTTCTCTTCACATAGATACGGAGAGCCCGTACCACATCCAAAGACCGTTCTTTGGAAGACAACTCAGGAGAATTAAAGGCTGGAACCACAATCTCCTGGTTAAGGTGGAAGTAAGACACCACCTTGGGTAAATAACCTGGGCGCGTTCTAAGAACCGCCCGGTCCCGTTGGAAAATCAAATGTGGGGACTTACAGGATAAGGCACCCAAGTCCGAGACCCTTCTAGCTGAAGCAATAGCCAGCAAAAACAGCACCTTAAGGGAAAGCCACTTAAGGTCAGCAGAGGCAAGAGGTTCAAATGGATACTCTTGCAAGGCCTCCAGTGCCACCGACAAATCCCAAGGGGCCACATAAGGAGGCTGAATCCGCAACACACCCTGAGTGAATGTATGAACATCCGGAAGGGTAGCAATCTTTCTCTGAAACCAAACCGACAAGGCAGAAATGTGAACCTTGAGGGAGGCCAGACGCAGGCCTAAGTCCAGGCCCTGTTGCAGGAAGGCCAACAGTTTGGCCATGCTAAACTTGAAAACGTCATGATTGTGAGACACACACCAAGTAAAGTAAGCATTCCAGACCCTATGGTAAATCCGAGCAGAAGACGGCTTACGGGCCTTCAACATAGTTTGAACAACCGCCTCAGAAAAACCCTTGGCAATCAGGATGGAAGCTTCAAGAGCCATGCCGTCAAAGCCAGACAGGCCAAGTCCTGGTAAACACATGGGCCCTGAATGAGGAGATCTGGTCATTGTTGAAATAGAAGGGGACGATCCAATGAGAGGCCCTGTAGATCGGAGAACCAGTGCCGCCTGGGCCATGCTGGAGCAATCAGAAGTAGGTTTCCTCCTTCTTGCTTGAACTTCCGTATTACGCTGGTTAGGAGTGACACTGGAGGGAACATGTATGGCAGTCGAAAGTTCCATGGGATTGACAGAGCATCCACGAATGCAGCTTGAGGATCCCTTGTCCTTGCTCCGAAGACCGGAACCTTGTGATTGTGTCGAGACGCCATCAGGTCCACATCTGGAAGGCCCCACCTGTCCATGAGAAGTTGAAACACCTCTGGATGGAGGCTCCATTCTCCGGCATGTACGTCCTGATGACTGAGAAAGTCCACTTCCCAGTTTAGGACCCCTGGAATGAACACTGCAGATATGGCTGGCAGATGGCGTTCTGCCCACTGAAGAATCCGTGATACTTCCCTCATTGCCATGCGGCTTCGAGTGCCACCTTGATGATTTATGTACGCCTCAGTGGTGGTGTTGTCCGACTGTACTTGAACAGGTCTGTTCTGTATTAGATGCTGGGCCATTGTCAATGCATTGAACACTGCCCGCAGTTCCAGAATATTTATTGGGAGTAGAGACTCCTCCTTGGTCCACCGACCCTGAAGAGAGTGTTGTTCCAACACCGCGCCCCAACCTCTCAGACTGGCATCCGTCGTCAGAAGGACCCAGTTGGATATCCAGAAGGGACGGCCCCTGTTCAAACGTTGGTCCTGAAGCCACCATCTCAGTGACAGGCGGACCTCTGGAGACAAGGGGAGCATGTGAGATCTGATCCGGTGAGGCAGGCTGTCCCACTTGGTCAGAATTAACTTCTGCAGAGGGCAAGATTGGTATTGAGCATACTCCACCATATCGAAAGCCGACACCATGAGACCTAGCACTTGCATTGCCGAATGTATCAACAGTTGCAGACGAGATAGGAAGCATTGAATCCTGTCCTGAAGCTTCAGGACTTTCTCCTGAGACAAGAACAACTGTTGGTTGTGAGTGTCCAATACCGCTCCCAGATGTAACATGCTCAGAGCAGGAACCAGGGAGGATTTCTTCCAGTTGATCAGCCACCCGTGGGCTTTCATGCACTGGACCGTCAGATCGAGATGACACAGGAGAAGTTCTGGGGAATTTGCCAGGATCAACAAATCGTCCAAGTACGGAAGGATCCTGACCCCTTGACGGCGGAGTGTAGCCGTCATGACCGCCATAACTTTGGTGAAAACTCGGGGAGCCATTGTCAAACCAAAGGGTAACGCCCGAAATTGGTAATGAAGGTTGCCCACCGCAAACCTCAGGTACTGCTGATGAGACACTGCAATAGGAATATGCAGGTAGGCATCCTGTATGTCCAGAGAGACCATAAAGTCCCAAGGCTCCAAGGCCAGAACAATAGAGCGCAGAGTTTCCATATGAAACTTGGAGACCCGCTCATGCTTGTTCAAGGACTTCAGATTGAGAATGGGCCGAGAGGACCCATTCGGTTCGGGACTAGAAACAGCGGTGAATAGTAACCCTTGCCTCTATGAGCCAGAGGCACCTGTACTACCACTCCTGTGGTCAGGAGGGAATGTACCACCGAATGCAGAGTGTTTGCGTTTGTTAGGGCCAGAGGAACAGTTGTCAGACAAAATCAATGAGGGGGACGATTCTTGAAGGGTACGGCGTAACCTCGAGTGACGACTTCCCTTACCCAGGCATCGGAAGTGGTCTTCAACCATTCCTGGGCAAAACCTAGAAGTCGGCCCCCCACCCTGGGATCCCATCATGCGGCAGGCTTTTCAGTTTTGGAAGCAGGTTGACGGGCAGCCCAGGCTCTTTTCGGTCTGGGCTTGGCAGGTCTGGAAGCACAAGCTTGCTTTGGGTTTGCCTGACCTTTTGCTTTATCTGGAGGACGAAAGGGCCGAGGGAAAGTACTTTTAGCCTGGCAAGCTGTTTTAGCAGTAGCCAGATCAGCCACAATCTTATTGAGGTCTTCTCCAAAGAGAATGTCTCCCTTGAAAAAGAAGCACCTCCAGGGTTTTCTTGGAATCCATATCCACCGACCAGGATCTCAACCAAAGGATACGTCTGGCCAAGACGGACGTAGTAGCAGCCCTGGCCGCCAGCACCCCAGCATCGGATGCTGCCTCCTTTTGTACAGAGAAATCGTGGTAATATACGAGAGACACTGTCGAGCATGGTCAGATGCATTAGAAGGCAGCTCTGCCTGTAGCTCCTGAGCCCACGCCCCAACAGCTTCAGCAGCCCATGTTGCTGCAATGGTTGGCCTATACACGGCCCCCGTTAGGGTGTAAATTGCTTTCAAACAGCCCTCCACACTTCTATCCGTCGGTTCCTTCAGAGAGGTGACGGTAGTTACTGGCAGAGCAGAGGAAACTACCATGCGTGCCACATGTGAGTCTACAGGCGGAGGAGTTTCCCAATTCTTACATATCTCTGCAGAGAGAGGATAGCGAGCCAACAGAATCTTATTTGGTGTGAATTTTGTCCCCAGATTTTCCCAGAATTCCTGACGTATGTCAACCAGGTGTTCAGAATGGGGTAAAACTTGTTTAACCACCTTCTTACGTTTAAACCTAGTGGGCAGCCCTCCTGTTAAGTGCCTGCTTACTGCATGGCACCAACTTACAAACTGAGCTCCTGTGCACGGAGGCGGGGTTATAGAGGAGGCGGCGCTGTGCATCTTGGGAACAGTCAAATGCTTTGAGCCTGTTGGTGCCTCGGATCAAGGTCCTACCATACACCCCGATGTTAATCCTTGTGGAGCCCAGTGTACCCCGCAGCAGAAATAAAAGTACACTGGTCCTGTATGCTGTAAAAATACAGGGGTGCTGCTGTTAAAATAAAAGTGCACTGGTCCTGTATGCTGTAAAAATACAGGGGTGCTGCTGTTTAAATAAAAGTACACTGGTCCTGTATGCTGTAGAAATACAGGGGTGCTGTTGTTAAAATAAAAGTACACTGGCCCTGTATGCTGTAAAATACACGAGTACTGCTGTTAAAATAAATGTATACTGGCCTTGTATTGTATGCTGTAAAATTACAGGGGTGTTGTGAAAAATAAGAATTTACTTACCGATAATTCTATTTCTCGTAGTCCGTAGTGGATGCTGGGGACTCCGTCAGGACCATGGGGAATAGCGGCTCCGCAGGAGACAGGGCACAAAAATAAAGCTTTAGGATTAGGTGGTGTGTACTGGCTCCTCCCCCTATGACCCTCCTCCAAGCCTCAGTTAGGATACTGTGCCCGGACGAGCGTACACAATAAGGAAGGATATTGAACCCCGGGTAAGACTCATACCAGCCACACCAATCACACCGTATAACTTGTGATCTGAACCCAGTTAACAGTATGACAAACGTAGGAGCCTCTGAACAGACGGCTCACAACAAATAACAACCCGATTTTTTTGTAACAATAACTATGTACAAGTATTGCAGACAATCCGCACTTGGGATGGGCGCCCAGCATCCACTACGGACTACGAGAAATAGAATTATCGGTAAGTAAATTCTTATTTTCTCTAACGTCCTAAGTGGATGCTGGGGACTCCGTCAGGACCATGGGGATTATACCAAAGCTCCCAAACGGGCGGGAGAGTGCGGATGACTCTGCAGCACCGAATGAGAGAACTCAAGGTCCTCCTCAGCCAGGGTATCAAATTTGTAGAATTTTGCAAACGTGTTTGCCCCTGACCAAGTAGCAGCTCGGCAGAGTTGTAATGCCGAGACTCCCCGGGCAGCCGCCCAGGATGAGCCCACTTTCCTTGTGGAATGAGCCTTGACAGATTTAGGTTGTGGCAAGCCTGCCACAGAATGTGCAAGTTGAATTGTGCTACAAATCCAACGAGCAATCGTCTGCTTAGAAGCAGGAGCACCCATCTTGTTGGGTGCATACAATATGAGCAGTGAGTCAGACTTTCTGACTCCCGCCGTTCTTGAAATATATATTTTCAATGCCCGGACCACGTCCAACAACTTGGAATCCTCCAACTCGTTAGTAGCCGCAGGCACCACAATAGGCTGGTTCAGGTGAAACGCTGACACCACCTTAGGCAGAAAATGAGGACGCGTCCGCAGTTCTGCCCTGTCCGTATGGAAAATCAGATATGGGCTCTTATAAGATAAAGCCGCCAATTCTGATACTCTCCTGGCTGAAGCCAGGGCCAGTAGCATGGTTACTTTCCATGTAAGATACTTCAGCTCCACCGATTTGAGCGGCTCAAACCAATGGGATTTGAGAAAATCCAAGACTACATTAAGATCCCACGGTGCCACTGGGGGCACAACCGGGGGCTGTATATGTAGTACTCCTTTTACAAAAGTCTGGACTTCAGGAACTGAAGCCAATTCTTTCTGGAAGAAAATCGACAGGGCCGAAATTTGAACCTTAATGGATCCCAATTTGAGGCCCATAGACAATCCTGTTTGCAGGAAATGTAGGAATCGACCCAGTTGAAATTCCTCCGTGGGGGCCTTCCTGGCCTCACACCACGCAACATATTTTCTCCAAATGCGGTGATAATGTTGTGCAGTCACCTCCTTCCTGGCTTTTACCAGTGTAGGAATGACCTCTTCCGGAATGCCTTTTTCCTTTAGAATTCGGCGTTCAACCGCCATGCCGTCAAACGCAGCCGCTGTAAGTCTTGGAATAGACACGGTCCCTGCTGAAGCAGGTCCCGTCTTAGAGGTAGAGGCCACGGATCCTCCGTGAGCATCTCTTGAAGTTCCGGGTACCAAGTTCTTCTTGGCCAATCCGGAGCCACTAGTATCGTTCTTACTCCCTTTTGCCGTATAATTCTCAGTACTTTTGGTATGAGAGGCAGAGGAGGGAACACATACACTGACTGGAACACCCACGGTGTTACCAGAGCGTCCACAGCTATTGCCTGAGGATCTCTTGACCTGGCGCAATACCTGTCCAGTTTTTTGTTGAGGCGGGACGCCATCATATCCACCATTGGTTTTTCCCAACGGTTCACAATCATGTGGAAGACTTCTGGATGAAGTCCCCACTCTCCCGGGTGTAGATCGTGTCTGCTGAGGAAGTCTGCTTCCCAGTTGTCCACTCCCGGAATGAATACTGCTGACAGTGCTATCACATGATCTTCTGCCCAGCGAAGAATCCTTGCAGCTTCTGCCATTGCTGTCCTGCTTCTTGTGCCGCCCTGTCTGTTTACGTGGGTGACTGCCGTGATGTTGTCCGACTGGATCAACACCGGCTGACCCTGAAGCAGGGGTTTTGCCAGACTTAGAGCATTGTAAATCGCTCTTAGCTCCAGTATATTTATGTGAAGAGACATCTCCAGGCTTGACCATACTCCCTGGAAGTTTCTTCCTTGTGTGACCGCTCCCCAGCCTCTCAGACTGGCATCCGTGGTCACCAGGACCCAGTCCTGTATGCCGAATCTGCGGCCCTCTAACAGATGAGCACTCTGCAACCACCACAGAAGAGACACCCTTGTCCGTGGCGATAAGGTTATCCGCTGATGCATCTGCAGATGCGATCCGGACCATTTGTCCAGCAGATCCCACTGAAAAGTTCGTGCGTGGAATCTGCCGAATGGAATCGCTTCGTAAGAAGCCACCATCTTTCCCAGGACTCTTGTGCATTGATGCACAGACACTGTCCCTGGTTTTAGGAGGTTCCTGACAAGTTCGGATAACTCCCTGGCTTTCTCCTCCGGAAGAAACACCTTTTTCTGAACCGTGTCCAGAATCATTCCCAGGAACAGCAGACGTGTTGTCGGGGTCAACTGAGATTTTGGAAAATTCAGAATCCACCCGTGTTGTTGCAGCACTACTTGGGTTAGTGCTACTCCGTCCTCCAGCTGTTCTCTGGACCTTGCCCTTATCAGGAGATCGTCCAAGTAAGGGATAATTAATACGCCTCTTCTTCGCAGAAGAATCATCATTTCGGCCATTACCTTGGTAAAGACCCGAGGTGCCGTGGACAATCCAAACGGCAGCGTCTGAAACTGATAATGACAGTTTTGCACCACGAACCTGAGGTACCCTTGATGTGAAGGGCAAATTGGGACATGCAGGTAAGCATCCTTTATGTCCAGGGACACCATAAAGTCCCCTTCTTCCAGATTCGCTATCACTGCTCTGAGTGACTCCATCTTGAACTTGAATTTTTGTATGTACAGGTTCAAAGATTTCAGATTTAGAATAGGTCTTACCGAGCCGGCCGGCTTCGGTACCACAAATAGCGTGGAGTAATACCCCTTTCCCTGTTGTAGGAGGGGTACCTTGACTATCACCTGCTGAGAAAACAGCTTGTGAATGGCTTCCAATACCGTCGCCCTGTCTGAGGGAGACGTTGGCAAAGCAGACTTTAGGAACCGGCGAGGGGGAGACTTCTCGAATTCCAACCTGTAACCCTGAGATACTACCTGCATTATCCAGGGGTCCACCTGTGAGCAAGCCCACTGTGCGCTGAAATTCTTGAGTCGACCCCCCACCGTTCCTGAGTCCGCTTGTAAGGCCCCAGCGTCATGCTGAGGGCTTTGCAGAACCCTGGGAGGGCTTCTGTTCCTGGGCAGGGGCTGCTTGCTGCCCTCTCTTACCCCTTCCTCTGCCCCGAGGCAGATATGACTGTCCTTTTGTTCGCTTGTTCTTATAGGAACGAAAGGACTGCGGCTGAAAAGACGGTGTCTTTTTCTGTTGGGAGGGGGTCTGAGGTAAAAAAGTGGATTTTCCGGCAGTTGCCGTGGCCACCAGATCCGATAGACCGACCCCAAATAATTCCTCCCCTTTATACGGCAATACTTCCATATGTCGTTTGGAATCCGCATCACCTGACCACTGTCGCGTCCATAAACTCCTTCTGGCAGATATGGACATCGCATTTACTCTCGATGCCAGAGTGCAAATATCTCTCTGCGCATCTCGCATATAAAGGAAAGCATCCTTTAATTGCTTTATAGTCAATAAAATACTGTCCCTATCCAGGGTATCAATATTTTCAGTCAGGGAATCCAACCAGACGACCCCAGCACTGCACATCCAGGCTGAGGCGATGGCCGGTCGCAGTATAACACCAGTATGTGTGTATATACTTTTTAGGGTAGTTTCCAGTCTCCTATCCGCTGGATCCTTGAGGGCGGCCGTATCAGGAGACGGTAACGCCACTTGTTTTGATAAGCGTGTGAGCGCCTTATCCACCCTAGGGGGTGTTTCCCAGCGCGCCCTAACCTCTGGCGGGAAAGGGTATAATGCTAATAACTTTTTTGAAATTAGCATTTTTCTATCTGGGTTAACCCACGCTTCATCACATACATCATTTAATTCCTCTGATTCAGGAAAAACTACAGGTAGTTTTTTCACCCCCCACATAATACCCCTTTTTGTGGTACTTGCAGTATCAGAGATATGCAAAGCCTCCTTCATTGCCGTGATCATATAACGTGTGGCCCTGCTTGAAAATACGTTTGTTTCATCACCGTCGACACTAGATTCAGTGTCTGTGTCTGGGTCTGTGTCGACCGACTGAGGTAAAGGGCGCTTTACAGCCCCAGACGGTGTCTGAGACGCCTGGGCAGGTACTAACTGGTTTGCCGGCCGTCTCATGTCGTCAACTGATTTTTGTAATGTGCTGACATTATCACGTAATTCCATAAACAAAGCCATCCATTCCGGTGTCGACTCCCTGGGGGGTGACCACCATTATCGGCAATTGCTCTGCCTCCACGCCAACATCGTCCTCATACATGTCGACACACACGTACCGACACACAGCAGACACACAGGGAATGCTCTTATCGAAGACAGGACCCCACTAGCCCTTTGGGGAGACAGAGGGAGAGTTTGCCAGCACACACCCAAGCGCTATAATATATATGGGAACAACCTTATATAAGTGTTGTTCCTTATAGCAGCTTAAATATATCCAATATATCGCCAAAAAATGCCCCCCCTCTCTGTTTTACCCTGTTTCTGTAGTGCAGTGCAGGGGAGAGTCCTGGGAGCCTTCCTCACAGCGGAGCTGAGCAGGAAAATGGCGCTGTGTGCTGAGGAGAATAAGCCCCGCCCCCTATTTCGGCGGGCTTTCCTCCCGTAGATTTAGATAACTGGCATGGGTTAAATACATACATATAGCCTTAATGGCTATATGTGATGTATTCTTTTGCCTTAAGGTATTAAAATATTGCTGCCCAGGGCGTCCCCAGCAGCGCCCTGCACCCTCCGTGACCGCTTGGTGTGAAGTGTGTGACAACAATGGCGCACAGCTGCAGTGCTGTGCGCTACCTTCATGAAGACTGAAGAGCCTTCTGCCGCCTGTTTCCGGACCTTCAATCTTCAGCATCTGTAAGGGGGTCGGCGGCGCGGCTCCGGGACGAACCCCAGGGTGAGACCTGTGTTCCGACTCCCTCTGGAGCTAATGGTGTCCAGTAGCCTAAGAATCCAATCCATCCTGCACGCAGGTGAGTTGAAATTCTCTCCCCTAAGTCCCTCGATGCAGTGAGCCTGTTGCCAGCAGGACTCACTGAAAATAAAAAACCTAAAAAACTTTTTCTAAGCAGCTCTTTAAGAGAGCCACCTAGATTGCACCCTGCTCGGACGGGCACAAAAACCTAACTGAGGCTTGGAGGAGGGTCATAGGGGGAGGAGCCAGTACACACCACCTAATCCTAAAGCTTTATTTTTGTGCCCTGTCTCCTGCGGAGCCGCTATTCCCCATGGTCCTGACGGAGTCCCCAGCATCCACTTAGGACGTTAGAGAAATACAGGGGTACTGGCACTGTCCGCGGTTGCGATGTCTAGGCTTGACCTTCACAATACTGTATGGGGAGAGGAGGCTCCTACCACACTTTGCACACCCTCTGCAAGTGCTGGGAGGAGCACCGCAAGTCCAGTTGTTGGAGACAGTTGTTGGCCATGGGATGAAAAAGCCCATTGTCATGCCTGGGCAAAATACCAAAAAAGCCACCTCTTCAATGTGTGTAATTATTTCTTCACAAATCCAGACAACAGGTATCAAGCCATCTGTTGCCCTTGTCAATCCATAATAAGTAGGGGTAAGGATGTTAACAACCTAGGAACATCCTCCCTTATACGTCACCTGCAGCGCATTCATCATAAATCATTGTCAAGTTCAGAAACTTTGGGTGATAGCGTAAGCAGTCCACTGACACCTAAATGATGTGGTTTGTTTGCATATTATTTCTCTGTGAGGATGAGGACGTAAACACTGAAGGTGTGGGGGTGGGGGGGAAGGGATTCTGAGGATGACATCTTGCCACCGTAGAGCCAGTTTGTGCAAGGAGAGATTAATTGCTTCTTTTTTGGTGGGGGCCCAAACCAACCAGTCATTTCAGCCACAATCATGTGGCAGACCCTGTCACTGAAATGATTGTTTTTTTAAAGTGTGTATGTCCTGTTAATACTACATAAGGGTGGATGGGAGAGCCCAAAGACAATTCCATCTTGCACGTTTTTTCTTTGCCACATCATTCCAAGAGTGAGATTGAATCATAATCCAGCACAACTGGAGAGGTAAAAGTGATATTTTCTGCTGGAGCATTAGAGAGAGTTTCTTCTCAATTATATCATGTTAGGGACTCACTCAAATGAATGGCTCCAATTAGTCAACCTTAATTTTGATTTATTATTGATGTTCCACATTTTGGGATTATTTATTTAGAAGATGCGCATTTGCTGTATTTGTTGTACAGGGTCCTTTTCCTAAGGGCTGCGTAGGGTTATAGCAAGAACTCACGGTGTTAGAAGAACAGAGTTTCAGTGATTTTACATTGCATCAGCTTTCCATTGCACTGCAGCACTAGATGGGCCAGGAGCTCCTGTGAGGCACAAATAGTTACTGAATAAAGCCCAGTATGAAGTCTCATGGTGGCTTACAGTCAGGAAGATGTCTGGCTTGTCAGGCTGAGGCATGCTGTGGGCACATTGCTTCCTCCCACAGTCCTACTTTATAGTATGAAATTATTTTTGACTGTAGAGTGGTAAGCTCCGGGTGTAGTACTGCTGACCGGCGGTCAGGAGACGGCCGATCAGCTTACCGACGCCGGGATCCCGGCAGCATACCGACGCCAGGATCCCGGCAGGGAGGGGCGATTGCAGCAAGCCCCTTGCGGGCTCGCTGCGCTCGCCACGCTGCGGGCTCAGTGGCGACCTGCGGTCGCCACAGGTTCTATTCCCACTCTATGGGTGTCGTGGACACCCACGAGTGGAAATAGTCCCTGTTGGTCGGCATGCCGACCATCGGGATAGTGAGCCGTCGGGCTGGTGGAGGAGGTCATGTGACTGTCGGTCAGCTAACCGGCGGTCACATGAATACCACCCGTAAACTCCACTAGGGCAGGTGCTCAATAACTAAAAATTCACTGCACAGTCCTGCTTAGTACTGTACCAAACCCACCCGAACTCAACTTGCCCCATCCGGGGCTGCTGTGGGGGCTCAGGAGGGGCTGCTAAAACATCTAAGGGGCTGCTATATTTAAAAATTAAATATGAAAAAAATAAACAAGACACCCAGGTATGCTCACATGCGTGTAACTGGGACACACAGGTATGCTCACATGCGTGTTACTGGGACACACAGGTATGCTCACATGCGTGTAACTGGGAGCTGTGAGAAACAAAAATAAGGCATCTGCCACAAAATATGTAAATAAAAATGCAATAAAAAAAATGGAAAAAAAGAAACCCATGAGATTTTCACAAAATAAGTCTGAAGACTCCGTGGAGGGGAAAATATCCAATCTTGATCCTGTGGTATACATCAGTTTATTTGTATCCCAGCATTAAATCTGAGATTATCTTAATCCCTGAAAATGGAGAAGGGGGTACAAATTTGGAGGCTTTGGCCCCTAGATTTTCAATTTGTCCAGTAATGTTGTAATTAATTATATATTTGCTTGGTTGAAGTCCTTTACATTCCACACCAATATAGGAGTGGAGGTGAAAGCCTGTGTGATGTTCCTGATTGCGTGTGCCTCTCTAATTTTTAATCACCTTCTTGACACTGGCCCTCATTCCGAGTTGTTCGCTTGTTGCCGATTTTCTCTATATTGCGATTAGTCGCTTACTGCGCATGCGCAATGTTCGCAGAGCGCATGCGCTTAGTTATTTTACTCAACAGTTAGGTATTTTACTCACGGCATTACGAGGATTTTTCTTCGTTCTGGTGATCGGAGTGTGATTGACAGGAAGTGGGTGTTTCTGGGCGGAAACTGGCCGTTTTATGGGTGTGTGTGAAAAAACGCTGCAGTTTCTGGGAAAAACGCGGGAGTGGCTGGAGAAACGGGGGAGTGCCTGGGCGAACGCTGGGTGTGTTTGTGACGTCAAGCCAGGAACGAAACTGACTGAACTGATCGCAGTGGCAGAGTAAGTGTCGAGCTACTCAGAAACTGCTAAGAAATTTCTATTCGCAATTTTGCGAATCTTTCGTTCGCAATTCTGCTATGCTAAGATACACTCCCAGAGGGCGGCGGCTTAGCGTGTGCAATGCTGCTAAAAGCAGCTAGTGAGCGAACAACTCGGAATGAGGGCCACTGTATATGTTGTGTATATATATCCTATGTGTATGTATCCTATGTGTGTGTGTATATGCTGTATGTATGTATGTATGCTATGTGTATGTAACCCATGTGTGTGTATATGCTGTATGTATGTATCCCATGTGTGTGTATATGCTGTGTGTATGTATCCTATGTGTATGTATCCCATGTGTGTATATGCTGTGTGTATGTATCCTATGTGTATGTATCCCATGTGTGTGTATATGCTGTGTGTATGTATCCTATGTGTATGTATCCCATGTGTGTGTATATGCTGTATGTATCTATATCTATCTATCTATCTATCTATTTATCCTATGTGTGTGTATGTATCCTATATGTCTGTATCTGATATGTGTATGTATCCTATGTGTGTGTATATGCTGTATGTATGTATCCTATGTGTATGTATCCCATGTGTGTGTATATGCTGTATGTATGTATCCTATGTGTATGTATCCCATGTGTGTGTATATGCTGTATGTATGTATGCTATGTGTATATATCCCATGTGTGTGTATATGCTGTGTGTATGTATCCTATGTGTATGTATTCCATGTGTGTGTATATGCTGTGTGTATGTATCCTATGTGTATATATCCCATTTGTGTGTATATGCTGTGTGTATGTATCCTATGTGTATGTATCCCATATGTGTGTATATGCTGTGTGTATGTATCCTATGTGTATGTATCCCATGTGTGTGTATATGCTGTGTGTATGTATCCCATGTGTATGTATCCGCTATATGTTTTGTGAATTTCTTATTAATTTCTAATAAATATTTATAATGCCAGCGATAATATATGTTGCGGACGCAAGGCGCATCTTATTACCATATACGATAAAAGTGCGCTGTACATCACAAACACTACATCCGTTAAGAGAAATCAAGTACACGCACGCATTCCAAAGCTCATTGATGTATATATTTGATAGTAAAAGGATATGTAAACAATATATCACATGTACAGTATATATCATTCAGTTATAATGTTACAATTATACAGGAAGCAGATAGATACAAACAAATCCATTACAGCCAGCAATACATCACCCTGTCCCATGCTTACTACACTCCATCTCACAGCAAACAGAACTTCTTGTCTCTGGGATCAGCCAAACATTGTGTATGTTGGGAGAGTACATGTCTTCTGTTATTGGTCCAGGGGAGGGAACTTTCTCATTCATGATGTGTTATTGGTCAGTTCATATGTAAGCAACGTCCAATTTGATGGTGTAATTACAGGGGTTAGCCAATGGATCCTTTCTGCAATCATGCTGTCTTCCAGGAAGTTCTTTGTTGTCACTAGAATTGTGGCTTCATATTCCTACATTCAATCATAACTACTCATTGCAATGTGCTACAATCCAACCACAGGCACCAACCAATCCACTCATTCCTCTGCCTTTGACTATTTTGACACCAAGCATGACATGTTTATCTTGTTCCATTCCATTAATACATATACATGATGTTATACTCCATTATATAATTTAAATCCTTATAATTTTTAGTGCTTGACATGTTTAATTTATGTGTGGTATGAAATATGTGTTGAATATATCCTTGTGGCGTGTCTGTCTGAGTGCGTAAGCTACCATATATGGCGGTGCACACTGCGTATATTCGCATGCACAACAACACATCAGTGTGGAGTTTGTATGTTTTCTGTATGTAATATTTTTTACTTCGACAGTTTGTATGTATATATACTATGTGTGTGTATATGCTGTGTGTATGTATACTATATGTGTATATGCTGTGTGTATGGATACTGTACTATACTGTATGTGTATATGCTGTGTGTGTGTGTGTGTGTGTGTGTGTGTGTGTGTGTGTGTGTGTGTGTGTGTGTAAATGCTACGTGTGTATATGCTGTATGTATGCATGCTGTGTGTATTTATGCTCTCTTGGTGTATGCATGCATGTATGGTGTGTGTGTGTGTGTGTGTGTGTACATGTGTGCTGTGTTTGTATGCATGCATGCTCTGGGTGTGTGTCTGCAGTATGTATGTTTGATCTGTGTATTTATGTATATATGTTTTTGTAAGTATGCTATGCATGTATGTATATATGCATGCTGTGTATATGTATTTATATGTACAGAAGTATGTGCAGTGTCGGACTGGGGCATGAAGGGCCCACCTGGGGGATGCAGTGATAGGGGCCCATACTTAGGGGTGTGGCCAGCCTAAAAAGGGGGCATGGTCAGCCTCCAGAGAGGCTTGAAATACACAATAGTCTAGTGCAGTGTAATGCAACATATCTAACATGTATAATACAAGTGCACAGTCTGGAACCTGATCCCTAGAGGAAGGAGTGGGTCCTCAGGCAGTAGAGCCTACCGGTGGTTTTCCTGGTACCCCTGTGGGCCAGTCCGACCCTGAGTGTGTTTGTATGTATGTATACATATATATATATATATATATATATATATATATATACACATATACATGTACGGAAACTCCCCTCCCCCCCCCCCCCAAGAAAATCCTGCATTTGCCCCTGAGGCCCCACCCACTAACAGCATAATGCTGTGATTTGCTGGTCCATCAGGAGGGGGCAGGGACAAAAAGACATGATTTTTATGGATCAGCGGCATATTGGCCCTGCCCCCTTTATTAGCCCTGTCTCCTCTCCTTTCACCTGCAAATTGTGGGACTCCGAAGCATTAAGAAAAAAATAATCATCTTTCAGGGGGGTTTCTGGGGAGAGAGATCGCAGGCAGGTGGGGAAGACTGTGGCGTTCCTGTATTCACAAAACATTGCAGGAGCACCAGGGGTGGATCCAGAAGAAAATTATAGGGGGGGCACCATGGAAGGGGCAAGTACATTTGCGTGCGGCTTCGGTGCATGTGAGGTGCAGGGTGCAGGGGGCAGCGTTTGAGGGGCAGGGGGCAGCGTGTGAGGGTCACGGTGCAGGGGGCAGTGTGTGAGGTGCAGGGCGCAGCGTGTGAGGGGCAGGGGGCAGTGTGTGAGGTGCTGGGTACAGGGGGCAGCGTGTGAGAGGCAGGGGGCAATGTGTGAGGGGCAGGGTATAGTGGGCAGTGTGTGAGAGGCAGGGTGCAGGGGGCAGCGTGTGAGGAGCAGGGGGCAGTGTGTGAGGGGCAGGGTATAGGGGGCAGCGTGTGAGGAGCAGGGTGCAGGGCGCAGCATGTGAGGAGCAGGGGGCAGGGTGTGAGGGGCAGGGTGTAAGAGGCAGCGTGTGAGGGGCAGGGGGCAGCGTGTGAGGAGCAGGGTGCAGGGGGCAGCGTGTGAGGAGCAGGGGGCAGGGTGTGAGGGACAGGGTGTGAGGGGCAGGAGGCAGCGTGTGAGGGGCAGGGGCAGGAGGCAGCGTGTGAGGGGCAGGGGGCAGGAGGCAGCGTGTGAGGAGCAGGGGGCAGGGTGTGAGGGACAGGGTGTGAGGGGCAGCGTGTGAGGGGCAGGGGGCAGCGTGTGAGGAGCAGGGTGCAGGGGGCAGCGTGTGAGGAGCAGGGGGCAGGGTGTGAGGGACAGGGTGTGAGGGGCAGGAGGCAGCGTGTGAGGGGCAGGGGCAGGAGGCAGCGTGTGAGGGGCAGGGGGGCAGGAGGCAGCGTGTGAGGGACAGGGTGTGAGAGGCAGGGTGCAGTGTGTGAGGGGCAGGAGGCAGCGTGTGAGGGACAGGGTGCAGTGTGTGAGGGGCAGGGGGCTGTGTGTGTCAGTGTGTGAGTGTGGGGTTGAAGAGAACTCTCATATGTGGGCTGCAGCCAGGGAAGTGAGTAGTGAATTGATCCCAGGGGCTGCCTCTCAGCAGCAAAGCTGACCAGCCACCCTCCTGCTTACCTAAGCCTGCTTCCTGACACCAGTGTCCAGGCTCAGCAGCTGAGGTCGGAAGTTATTTCTCAGCCATCATACCCGCGGCACTCCGCAGCAGCTCCGGTCTTCAATGTGAGGCGCTCCGTGGTAGGTTGGACTAGTACCAGCAGGATGCCGCCCATTATGCAAATACTCCAGCCGCAGCAGCGCAGTGAGAGGCTGCCAGCCTGGATATGTGGGATGCCCGGCCCCCCACTGCTCTGGCTGCGGCTGGAGTACTTGCATAGTGGGCGGGCGGCAGTGCTTAAAGTGGTCCTAGAGAGGTGGTGGAACTCACCCCCCTCACCACGGCGCCCAATTAATAAAGGTATTGCGCGCGCCACAAAAAAAGGGGCGTGGTCTCCAAAAGAATGGGGTGTGGTCACACAATAGTAATAATGCCCACAGTAGTAGCACCCCGTAATACACATAATGCCCACCACAGTAGCGCTTCTTATACAATGCCCACAGTTGTAGTGCTCACTATGCAATGTCCACTGTACTGGTAGTGCCCACAGTGGTAGTGCCCCTTATATAGACCCCATAGTAGTGGTGCCCCTTATGCACTGCCCGTATTGCCCCCAGTAGTAATGTTGCCTGTAGTAATGCCCCCAGTCATTTAGCGCCCTAGTAGTTATGCCCCCAGTGGTAATGCCCCTGCAGTTATGACCCCAGTAGTTTACCCCCCCCCCCACCCTTTAGTTTAGCCTCCCAGTGGTAATGCCCCCAGTAGTTTGCCCCATTGTAGTTTAGCCCCTGTAGTTATGCCCCCAGTAGTTTGCCCCATTGTAGCTTAGCCCCTGTAGTTATGCCTCCAGTAGTTTAGCCCCTGTAGTTATGCCCCCCCCATGTAGTTTAGCCCCCAGTAGTAATGCCCCCAGTAGTTTAGCCCCCAAGTAGTAATGCCTCTGTAGTTACGCCACCAGTAATAATGCCCTCCTGTAGTTTGCCCCCAGTAGTTAGCCCCTTTGTAGTTTGCCCCTTGTAGCTTACCCACAGTAGTTTGCCCCCTTGTAGTAGGCCCCCAGTAATAATGTCACCCAGTAGTTTGCCCCCAGTAGATGCCCCCCAGTAATAATGTCCTCCAGTAGTTTGCCCCCAGTAGTAAAGCCCCCCAGGAGTTTGCCCCCAGCAGATGCCCCCGCTGCACTAAGGAAGAAAAAAACATCATACTTACCGACCGCTGCAGTCCTCCCCTCTTGGCGCCCGCTCCTCAGCACTATGAGAGAGACGTCATGACTGAAGTCTCTCCCATAGCGCACGCCGCACAGTGACAGCGCCGGAAGCCGGAGCTCAGTACTGAGCTCCTGCCTCCGGCTTTCGGGCAGGAGAGACGGGTGCCCGCTGGTAACACAATCTCAGCGGGCGCCCGTCATCGGGGACACATAGGGTTGGGGGGGAGGGGGGGAACTGCCACAAATGACAGGGGGGGGCACGGCCCAAGTGCCCCCCCCCCCGGATCCGCCACTGAGGAGCACTCATCCCTTATCCACAACATTTCTGATACTGTGTGTCCTGATCACAACAGCACACACTCTGTATAACGTACTTCCCATTGGATATTTTAGGAATTTGCTCAGTTGCAAAAAAAACTTACATATGTGACCAGCGGTACTGCAGGCTGCTCTGACTTTGGCCTCAGATCTCTAAAATGCCGTCCTTAGGTATACTTATACACGCTTACACATCTCACAGCTATATTTATTAGTGATGAGCGGGTTCGGTTCCTCGGGATCCGAACCCCCCCGAACTTCACCCATTTTACACGGTTCCGAGGCAGACTCGGATCTTCCCACCTTGCTCGGTTAACCCGAGCGCGCCCGAACGTCATCATCCCGTTGTCAGATTCTCGCGAGATTCGTATTCTATATAAGGAGCCGCGCGTCGCTGCCATTTTCACTTGTGCATTGGAGATGATAGGGAGAGGACGTGCAGCGTCCTGTGTGTTCAGTGTGCCGCAAATATCTGTGCTCAGTGTGCTGAAAATATCTACGTTCTCTGCCTGAAAAACGCTCCATATCTGTGCTGCATTGTAGTTGTGCGCAGTATTATAGTAGGAGGACAGTGCAGAATTTTGCTGACCACCAGTATATATATAGCAGTATGGTACAGTAGTCCACTGCTCTACCTCTGTGTCGTCAAGTATACTATCCATCCATACCTGTGCTGCATTTTAGTTGTGCGCAGTATATATAGTAGGAGGACAGTGCTGAATTTTGCTGACCACCAGTGTATATATAGCAGTACGGTACAGTAGTCCACTGCTCTACCTCTGTGTCGTCAAGTATACTATGCATCCATTCCATACCTGTGCTGCATTTTAGTTGTGCGCAGTATATAGTAGGAGTTGACAGTGCAGAATGTTGCTGTTACCACCAGTATATATATAGCAGTACGGTACAGTAGTCCACTGCTCTACCTCTGTGTCGTCAAGTATACTATGCATCCATACCTGTGCTGCATTTTAGTTGTGCGCAGTATATAGTAGGAGGGGACAGTGCAGAATTTTGCTGTGACCACCAGTATATATATAGCAGTACGGTACAGTAGTCCACTGCTCTACCTCTGTGTCATCAAGTATACTATGCATCCATACCTGTGCTGCATTTTAGTTGTGCGCAGTATATAGTAGGAGGGGACAGTGCAGAATGTTGCTGTGACCACCAGTATATATATAGCAGTACGGTACAGTAGTCCACTGCTCTATCTTTGTTTCGTGAAGTATACTATGCATCCATTCCATACCTGTGCTGCATTTTAGTTGTGCCCAGTATATAGTAGGAGGGGACAGTGCAGAATGTTGCTGTGACCACCAGTATATATATAGCAGTACGGTACAGTAGTCCACTGCTCTACATCTGTGTCGTCAAGTATACTATGAATCCATACCTGTGCTGCATTTTAGTTGTGCGCAGTATATTGTAGGAGGGGACAGTGCAGAATGTTGCTGTTACCACCAGTATATATATAGCAGTACGATACAGTAGTCCACTGTTCTACCTCTGTGTCGTCAAGTATATTGTGCATTCATACCTGTGCTGCATTTTAGTTGTGCGCAGTATATATAGTAGGAGGGACAGTGCAGAATGTTGCTGTGACCACCAGTATATATATAGCAGTACGGTACAGTAGTCCACTGCTCTACTTCTGTGTCGTCAAGTATACTACAAAAGTTCAGTAAAATGACCCAAAAATCAAAATTAAAAGCGTCTGATGAGAAGCGTAAACTTGCTAATATGCCATTTACGACACGGAGTGGCAAGGAACGGCTGAGGCCCTGGTCTTTGTTCATGGCTAGTGGTTCAGATTCACATGAGGATGGAAGCACTCATCCTCTCGCTAGAAAACTGCAGTGCCACTCCTAGATGGGCCAGGTGTTTGTGTCGGCCACTTTTGTTGCATAGCTTAGTCACACAGCTACCTCATTGCACCTCTTTTTTTTCTTTGCATCATGTGCTGTTTGGGGACTATTTTTTAAATCTGCCATCCTGTCTGACACTGCAGTGCCACTCCTAGATGGGCCAGGTGTTTGTGTCGGCAACTTGGGTCGCTTAGCTTAGTCACACAGCTACCTCATTGCACCTCTTTTTTTCTTTGCATCATGTGCTGTTTGGGGACTATTTTTTAAATCTGCCATCCTGTCTGACACTGCAGTGCCACTCCTAGATGGGCCAGGTGTTTGTGTCGGCCACTTGGGTCGCTTAGCTTAGTCACACAGCGACCTCATTGCACCTCTTTTTTTCTTTGCATTATGTGTTGTTTGGGGACTATTTTCCGGTGCACATCACTAATATTTATCAATATTATTTTTACTAAAATAATGTGAAAAAGAGTATTTTCACACCCTTTTCAGATTATTTTAGTTTCATCTGACTGTACTAATGGGCAATTGTAGGAGATTTCGCAAAATTCAACTCCAAGCTGTTGAATTCGCAATTTTTTAGTAACCAGATCGCATGTCCCATTTCTGGGCATCTCTCCGGGTTCCCTGTTCCTGCACAGTCTTCTCTACATGCTGCTAGAAAGAAATAATAATACACCCAGGGACTGGTGATTGGTGAGCTCCGGTCATCTGTTCCAATGCAGCTGCTGTGACTCCATCATCCAGTAGCGCAACTACCAAGTGTGCAAGGAGTGTCGCTGCTATGGGACCCAGGCTGCTTCCAGGGTCAGCTGCTCCCCCTTCACCCAGACATGGGCTGCCTCCAGTGCCCACTGCTTCCCCTTCCCCCCGCCCATGGTGAGAACAGCCACTGCAGCCAATAGCACCACCCTCCCCCACAGGTTACAATTACATGGAGGATGTAGTGGGGGGTGCGGGGCACTTCCTGGCCAGCTCCAAGGCCCTGCTGCCGGTGTCACGGTTCACGGGTATTTAGAACTCTTCTGTGTTCGGGACGGACAGGTAATGTATCTCCTACTTGTCATCCCCCCACTATATCTCTCTCCATGATACTCTCTCCCTATCTCCATTCTCTCTCTTTCTTTCTCTCTATCCCTGTCACTCTTTCTCTCTCTTTCTCCCTGACACTATCACTCTCTCTCCCTCTCTGACACATTCTCTCTCCCTCCATGGCACCCGCTATCTCTAGTTCTCTTTCTCCCTCTCTTGCTCTCCCTGACACTCTCACTCTCTTTTGCTCCCCTCTCTTTCCCTCCCCCTCCCTCCCTCCCTTCCTGACACTCTCTCCCATCCCTCCCCCTCTCTATTCCTCCTCTCCGTTCTCTCTCTCTCTCTCTCCCTGATGCCCCCCCCATCCCTTTCTCTCTCTTTCTCCCTGACACCCTCTCTCTCTCTCTCGCTCCTGTCTCTCATTTTGTCATGCCCTCTTATTACCATGGGTTTGGGCCCTTTCCAGATTTTGCTATAGAGCCCCCAAACTTCTAGTTACGCCCCTGCCATCATCTGACCAGCAGAGTGAGCCGAGATGATGGAAAGTGTCGGCATCTCGGTCCACTTTGCTGATCACAGCAGCAGCACAAGAGACCATACAACCGGAGTGCAGCAATCACCATTTGTGAGTGCAGGTAAGTGTAAGCTATGTGGGGGGGGGGGGGGGGGGGGGGGGCGGCAGTCAGGAGGGGGTTGCAGGGGAGATGGGGGGTGTACGGTAGCCTACCACGGCTCTTGTGCCATTGTAAATAATATACCATGTAGCCATTTAAGCTTCAACCAGCCTGAATCCAGTCGAACCAGCTTGAACATGGTCAAAATATTTTTCCTTGCTCCAATTTAACTTTCACTTTTTATTCTAAAGTTTAGGAATTCATCAAACTTTACAGCCAAGTCAATGAATCCTTTTCAAACAAACGTGCTCATCGCTGCTCCTGGACCAATTATCTCTTCCTATCTGTCTTATCCCGTAGGTAATTACCCGCCAGTTCTCACGCCATCCCTGGTTATTATCTGCTTTGCCTCCTGTGAGTCCTGTTTTGCTATGTCTGCTTTTGCTTCAGATGTTTTGCAATTATTTTCTCCTACTTATGTTATTTTCCATTTTGAGCAGTCACCACCTGGATCATGGGCAGCGTGGCATTTCCATGATAATTTGTGCTATGTTGCAACGACTGAGCCAGTTTGAGACAAATACGAAGAAGGAAACAGTTCTCTATATTTCCCCCTGTTTTTTTGCTGTCCTTTGACCGTTAATTATTTAATTCTCTATCTTTTTCCTTGATTTCCTGATTTTGTGCAGCTCTCTGGGTTTATTCATCTGTTATTGCTCTTAACCCTTTCCTAGCCACGCCCTCCCTCACCCCCACATCCCTCCTGCCCCCACCCCCATATTACATTTTAATTATATATTTTTCTTTGTGCCCCTGTCGGTTTTCATCTCCTCTTAAATTGGTCCCGGTGATGTAGCACAAACCATCCTGGAATCGTCACACATGAGATAATTCAGGTGTCGACTGATTAAAACATTGCTTTTTTACTTAGCAAAATGGATCCATTACTGAGAGATGAGCGCTGACATGAATATGACAGCGAGGAAGCGCCGTCTCCCCCTCCCATACAGAGTCTGTCCTTTTATGCCACATAATTGCGGAAATAACCGATTCATTTGTGGCAGGGAACATTACCGAGAGAAACTGCGAGTTGATGATTTTGACAGCAAAGCGACATTTAAAAGGGGGTGAAAAAAATCTTCTTAACAGTGGAACGGCGTAAGCACTATCATAACCCACAGAAACAGTCTACCTGTTAGCCATACGTCTGCGTGTAAATTTCTGACCACCCAAGCTACGATAAATCAAATCTGCATCTGGTAACGCAGCTTCTTGCACTGACGTGCCGGAGGCGTCACAAGTGTGAGATCATCCTGCAGCAGCCGGCTCTGGTCACTGAGAAGGAGCCGGCCATGCAGACACTAGTCTCCAGGGCAGAGTCGGCTCCAGGCCTACTAGCACCCCGAGCAAGATTTTTTGAAGCACCCTCTCCAATGCGCGACGAAGGCGCGCGCACTTTTGGGGAAGTGGGTGTGGCCTAATTTCTTTAGGAAAGACTACCTCAGCTAAGTGCGCTGTTGTACAGAAATACATGTTCATAGTAAAGTGCTATGAAATAAACATAAAAATGTTGAGCAGTGACATTCACCAAAACCTCCTTTACATGGATGCCATTATATAGGCACAGGGCAGAGGTAACAGCAGGAACAGAACAATGGGGACAAGGGGAGGACAGAGGAGACAGGAGGAACAGGACAGAGGTAACGGCAGGGACAGAGCAGAGGGGACAGGAGGGACAGGACAGAGGTAAGGGTCAGGGACAGAACAGAGGGGACAGGAGGGACAGGACAGAGGTAACGGCAGGGACAGAGCAGAGGGGACAGGAGGGACAGGACAGAGGTAACGGCAGGGACAGAGCAGAGGGGACAGGAGGGACAGGACAGAGGTAAGGGTCAGGGACAGAACAGAGGGGACAGGACAGAGGTAACGGCAGGGACAGAGCAGAGGGGACAGGAGGGACAGGATAGAGGTAAGGGTCAGGGACAGAACAGAGGGGACAGGACAGAGGTAACGGCAGGGACAGAGCAGAGGAGACAGGAGGGACAGGACAGAGGTAAGGGTCAGGGACAGAACAGAGGGGACAGGACAGAGGTAACGGCAGGGACAGAGCAGAGGGGACAGGAGGGACAGGACAGAGGTAAGGGTCAGGGACAGAACAGAGGGGACAGGAGGGACAGGACAGAGGTAACGGCAGGGACAGAGCAGAGGGAACAGGACAGAGGTAACGGCAGGGATAGAACAGAGGTAACGGCAAGGACAGAACAGAGGTAACGGCAGGGATAGAACAGAGGGGACAGGAGGGACAGGATAGAGGTAACGGCAGGGCCAGAACAGAGGGGACAGTAGGGACAGGATAGAGGTAACGGCAGGGCCAGAACAGAGGGGACAGGATAGAGGTAACGGCAGGGAGAGAACAGAGGGGACAGGATAGAGGTAAGGGCAGGCACAGAACAGAGGGGACAGGAGGGACAGGATAGAGGTAACGGCAGGGCCAGAACAGAGGGGACAGAAGGGACAGGACAGAGGTAAGGGCAGGGACAGAACAGAGCTGACAGGAGGGACAGGACAGAAGTAAGGGCAGGGACAGAACAGAGGGGACAGGACAGAGGTAAGGGCAGGGACAGAACAGAGGGGACAGGAGGGACAGGACAGAGGTAACGGCAGGGACAGAACAAAGGGGACAGGAGGGACAGGACAGAGGCAAGGGCAGGGACAGAACAGAGGGGACAGGACAGAGGTAAGGGCAGGGACAGAGCAGAGGGTACAGGAGGGACAGGACAGAGGTAAGGGCAGGGACAGAACAGAGGGGACAGGAGGGACAGGACAGAGGTAAGGGCAGGGACAGAACAGAGGGGACAGGACAGAGGTAAGGGCAGGGACAGGTGACATGGTACACAGAAAGGACAGAGGAGACAGACAGGGCCGGATTAAGCATTCGGGGGGCCCGGAGCACATAAGATATGGGGGCTTCCCCCTCCTGTTATCACCACCCACTGGATGTGCCTGCTGTGTTTGTGCCTCCTCCACTTGCACGTGAATGAGATGGATGCAGCAGCGTAGGTCCTACCTGCAGTGGGGGCAGACTATGGAGCCTCCTCTCTGGCAGTTTGGGGAACAATTCTGCTCGTCTTCAGCCTCCGCCACCAGCAGCTCTCCCAGTAGCCTTACTGCTGCTGGCGGCGGAGGCTGGAGATGAGCAGAATTATCCCTGAACAGCAGCAACCGCAGGGGCAAATATATACTTTTCTATACTTGCATCTTCAGAGGGAGAGAAGGGTGCCAATAGGAGCCAACAACAAAAGGGGAGAAAGAGAGAGAGAGAGAGAGAGAGAGAGACAGGGAGGGTGGGGAGAAGAGAGGAGAAAAGCAGGGGACAAAGAGTGGACACAGAGAGGGGTAGATAGAGGAGAACAGAGAGGAGAGAGACAGAGGTGGAGAGGGGGGGGGGAGAGGCAGAGAGAGCAAGAGGCAAAGAGGGGGGCAAAAAGGAGAGAGAGACAGATAGAGGAGAGAGACCGATAGAGGAGAGAGAGACTGATAGAGAGAGAGACAGATAGAGGAGAGAGACTGATAGAGGAGAGAGAGACAGATAGAGGAGAGGGAGGCAGATAGAGGAGAGAGACTGATAGAGGAGAGAGAGACAGATAGAGGAGAAAGAGACTGATAGAGAGAGAGACAGATAGAGGAGAGAGACTGATAGAGGAGAGAGAGACAGATAGAGGAGAGAGAGACAGATAGAGGAGAGAGAGACAGATAGAGGAGAGAGACTGATAGAGGAGAGAGAGACAGATAGAGGAGAGAAACAGATAGAGTAGAGAGACTGATAGAGGAGAGAGAGACAGTTAGATAGAGGAGAGAGAGACAGATAGAGGAGAGAGAGACAGATAGAGGAGAGAGACAGATAGAGGAGAGAGACTGATAGAGGAGAGAGAGACAGATAGAGGAGAGGGAGGCAGATAGAGGAGAGAGACTGATAGAGGAGAGAGACAGATAGAGGAGAGAGACTGATAGAGGAGATAGACAGATAGAGGAGAGAGAGACAGATAGAGGAGAGAGAGACAGATAGAGGAGAGGGAGGCAGATAGAGGAGAGAGACAGATAGAGGAGAGAGACTGATAGAGGAGATAGACAGATAGAGGAGAGAGAGAGAGACAGATAGAGGAGAGAGAGACAGATAGAGGAGAGAGAGACAGATAGAGGAGAGAGAGACAGATAGAGTAGAGAGACTGATAGAGGAGAGAGAGACAGTTAGATAGAGGAGAGAGAGACAGATAGAGGAGAGAGACAGATAGAGGAGAGAGACAGATAGAGGAGAGAGACAGATAGAGGAGAGAGACTGATAGAGGAGAGAGAGACAGATAGAGGAGAGAGAGACAAATAGAGGAGAGAGAGACAGTTAGAGGAGAGAGAGACAGTTAGAGGAGAGAGAGACAGATAGAGGAGATAGACAGATAGAGGAGAGAGAGAGACAGATAGAGGAGAGAGAGACAAATAGAGGAGAGAGAGACAGTTAGAGGAGAGAGAGACAGATAGAGGAGATAGACAGATAGAGGAGAGAGAGAGACAGACAGAGGAGAGAGAGACAGATAGAGGAGAAAGACAGATAGAGGAGAGAGAGACAGATAGAGGAGAGAGACAGATAGAGGAGAGAGAGACAGATAGAGGAGATAGACAGATAGAGGAGAGAGAGAGACAGATAGAGGAGAGAGACAGATAGAGGAGAGAGACAGATAGAGGAGAGAGAGACAGATAGAGGAGAGAGAGACAGATAGAGGAGAGAGACTGATAGAGGAGAGAGAGACTGATAGAGGAGAGAGAGACAGATAGAGGAGAGAGAGACAGATAGAGGAGAGAGAGACAGATAGAGGAGAGAGACAGATAGAGGAGAGAGAGACTGATAGAGGAGAGAGAGAGATAGAGGAGAGAGACTGATAGAGGAGAGAGAGACAGATAGAGTAGAGAGAGACAAATAAATGTGAGAGAGACAGATAGAGGAGAGATACAGATAGAGGAGAGAGACAGATAGATGTGAGAGAGACTGATAGAGGAGAGAGAGACAAATAAATGTGAGAGAGACAGATAGAGGAGAGAGACAGATAGAGGAGAGAGACAGATAGAGGAGAGAGAGACAGATAGATAGAGGAGAGAGAGACAGATAGATAGAGGAGAGAGAGACAGATAGAGGAGAGAGAGACAGATAGATGTGAGAGAGACTGATAGAGGAGAGAGACAGACAGAGGAGAGAGACAGATAGAGGAGAGAGAGACAGATAGAGGAGAGAGACAGATAGAGGAGAGAGACTGATAGAGGAGAGAGGGACAGATAGATGTGAGAGAGACTGATAGAGGAGAGAGAGACAGATAGAGGAGAGAGAGACAGATAGAGGAGAGAGACTGATAGAGGAGAGAGAGACTGATAGAGGAGAGAGAGACAGATAGAGGAGAGAGAGACAGATAGAGGAGAGAGACTGATAGAGGAGAGAGAGACAGATAGAGGAGAGAGAGACAGATAGAGGAGAGAGACTAATAGAGGAGAGAGAGACTGATAGAGGAGAGAGAGAGACAGATAGAGGAGAGAGAGACAGATAGAGGAGAGAGACTGATAGAGGAGAGAGAGACAGATAGAGGAGAGAGAGACAGATAGAGGAGAGAGACAGATAGAGGAGAGAGACTGATACAGGAGAGAGAGACAGATAGAGGAGAGAGAGACAGATAGAGGAGAGAGACAGATAGAGGAGAGAGAGACAGATAGATAGAGGAGAGAGAGACAGATAGAGGAGAGAGACAGATAGAGGAGAGAAAGACAGATAGATAGAGGAGAGAGAGACAGATAGAGGAGAGAGACAGATAGAGGAGAGAGAGAGAGAGATAGATAGATAGATAGATAGATAGATAGATAGATAGATAGAGGAGAGAGAGACAGATAGAGGAGAGAGAGACAGATAGATAGAGGAGAGAGAGACAGATAGAGGAGAGAGACAGATAGAGGAGAGAGGGGCAGAGAGATTACACAAAATCCATACAGTCCAAACACAAAACACAAAATGTTTCCACAGCACATCTTTATAAAAAACCTTGCGGACCTCGCACCCAGTTTTAGATTACCGTGGACATACGCATTCCCGATACCCGCGGTATCCAATATAAAAAATAGTTACGGGATGGATTTTCAGCTCTAAAAACCTTGTAGTGAGTGTAAATAAAATAAAAAATCTGCAGACCTCTCCAGTGGTCTTCCCTCTATCTTCCCACTGGGGAGGGGGCCGCTGTGAGACTTCAGGGCTGCTGGGGCGCCATTCACTTTGCTGCCTCACAGTCCTGAATGTGTGAATTTAGCATTTTCTCCTCGTTGTAGCCAAACGTTCAACAACAATGTCCACATTCATAATGCCAACAGTTATGATGTCAACATGTCGACATTCTCAGAAGGCTAAAAGATGAATGTTGACATTTTCAGAATGTCAAAATTAGGGTTAGGCTGCAGGACAGGAAGGTTAGGGTTAGGCTGCAGGACAGGAAGGTTAGGGTTAGGCTGTGGGGGGTAGGTTAGGGTTAGGCTGCATGGGGAAGGTTAGGGTTAGGCTGCAGGGGCAGGTAAGGGTTAGAATACAGAGACAGGTTAGGTTAAGATGCAGCCTGCAGGGTAAAGTTACGGTTAGGCTGTGGTGGTGGGGTGGCGGTGTTAGGGTTAAGCTGGACTGCACAGGTTAGGGTTAAGCTGCTGGGGAAGGATATGATTAAGATGTGGTGGGGAGGATAGGATTGGGCTATGGGTAGAGGTTAGGGTTAGGCTGCGGGTAGGAGGGTTAGGCTGTGGGGGGAGGTTAGGTTGCTGTTAGGATCTCCTGTTCTGTACTGCCACGTCGCCATGGCAACCGGGAGGCAAGTGTTAGCGAAGTAAACTGAGCACAGCTGATACTCCGGTCCGGGTTTTTACTGTGTAGTGGTTACAGGCTCTGTGCACGGCAGGGAATCCGGCGCTGGTTTTGTGCTCACAGTCTGTGAGGTCTGAGTGGGGCGTGGACAGCACCTGCTATATAAACCATCCTCTCAGGCTAGGCAAATGCTGCTGAATCTTTGTTTGTTAGTCAGTTCCAGAGAGTTAGCTAGTACTGTGTGATTTTGTATTTACTTGTTGCTTACTGCGAATAGGCCTTGGGATTCGGTACTTCATTCTGCCAATCCGGACCTAGCAGTAAGACTGGAGTCAGTTGTTTAACCTGCTGGGGTTCTTTTGCTATTCTGTGAACCCAGCAGGTTTGCGGCTGTACTCTCAGACCTGCTTGCTTAATCCTCCCTCACTGTGCAGGGCGTCCAGGTGTCAGTTTAGTGGCAGTAAGCTGAACCTGTGCCCTGCAAGTGGGGGTTAGGATTGTGGATACTCTCCTTGTGTCTATATTTCTATCTCTGACCAAGGAGTTTATTCCCACACCCGTTGGTAACCCTTTGGGGTTTTTCCTGTTGCTCTTAGCAACATAATTTTGGGTGCTCCACATGTTAAATCACTACATCTCGCTTCATTGTCCGCTCTATTCCATCTGAGCATTCCTGACACTAGGGAGACACCCAATTCCTGAGCCTTTGGGCTTCCCCGTTCACTTTGTGTTTATTAGTTATTCCATCACCTCCTGTGTATGTTGTGTTATACTGTCTGTGAGTTCGTTTTGCCTCGCATCCCTCTCTGTTCATACACCGGTATACTCCTGTTAGCACTGGTGTGCGTAACAGTTGCGTGGGGAAGGTTAGTGTTAGGCTGCATGGGAAAATTAGGGTTAGGCACTAGGTAGAAGGCTTAGGGTTAGGCTGTGGGGGGAGGTTTGGGTTTGACTGTGCGGGGGTTAGGGTTAGGCTTTGGTGGGGGATTAGGGTTAGACAGTGGGGAGGATTAGGGTGGAGGTTAGGGTTAGGCAGTAGGTGGGAGGGTTAAGCTGCAGGGAGAGGTTTAGGTTAGGCTGTGTGGGGGAGGTTAGGGTTAGGCTGCGGGTGATAGGGTTTAGGCTGTGGGGGGTGCTAGGGCTAGACTGTGGGGGGCAGTTAGGCTTATGCTATGGGGGCTTAGGCTGTGGGGGAAGTTAGGGTTAGGCAGTAGGTGAGAGGTTAGGAATCAGCCGAGAGGGTGAGGCTGTGAGGGGTGGTTAGTGTTAGGCTGTCTCAAGGAGGTTAGAGTTAGGCTATGGTGGGGAGGAGAGGGTTAGGCTGTGGGGGGAGGTTCAGGTTAGGCTGTGGGGGGAAGGTCAGGGTTAGGCTGTAGGAGGGGCTTAGACTGTGTGGGAGAGGTTAGGGCTAGGCTGCGGGCGAGAGGGTTTAGACTGTGAGGGGTGTTAGGGCAAGACTTTTGAGGGAAGTTAGGGTTAGGCTATGGGGGCCTTAGGCAGTAGGTGGGAGGTTAGGTAGCAGGTGAGAGGATTAGGCTGTGAATGGTGGTTAGGGTAAGACTGAGTCGAGAAGGTTAGGGTTAGGCTATGGTGAAAGGTTCAGGTTAGGCTGTGGGGGGAAGGTTAGGGTTACGCTGTGGGAGGGGCTTAGGCTGTGTGGAAGAGGTTAGGGTTAGGCAGTAGGCAGTAGGTTCGGGTTAGGTTGTGGGCGAAAGGGTTAGGCTATGGTGGTAAGGTTAGGGTTAGGCTGTGGGGGGAAAGTTCAGGTTAAGCTGTGGGGGGAAGGTTAGGGTTAGGCTGTTGGGGGTTAGGATTAGGCACTAGAAGAAGGGTTAGAGGTAGGGATTAGGGATAGCAGAGAAATACTTACCAGGTTAGGGTTACCAATATGTGTGTCGACCATTGTCATGTCAACTATAAGATCATGCTGACCTTTTGAACACGCTGACCTTTTCCAATGTCAACCTTTCATATGTTGACCTTTTGTTCATGTCAACATTTTGTTCATGTTGACCGCGTGGCTGTCGACCATATGAGGTTGACCTAATGATTGTCGAGCTAATGTATGTCAACCTATAGTCCGGATCCCATGTGCTCTAACCCATTACTAAGTGCATGAGACACACCTGGAGTATTGCGCACTCAGTTCTAACTAAGTGGGTGACTCAGACGTGATCACACGCAGGGGTGCAAACGCTTGTGCAGAGAGCTGCACAGCTCAGGACTTACTCAGCCACTGCGATGATCCGGCCAGGAGCTGACGACAGGAATCCTCAATCCAAAGGGCTGGGCACGCCTGCGTTTTTCCGGACACTCCCAAGAAAAGGTCAGTTGACACCCACAAATGGCCTCTTCCTATCAATATTCTTGCTGGTGCGTTCGCTGTCTTCATAGAATCTGTTGCTCTCTGGCGATCCCCGACGCCGGCGCCCGCTGCACCTGTGCATTGCGCATGCGCAGTTCAGACCCGATCGCGCCGCTGCAAAAAAAGCTAGCGTGCGATCGGGTCTGAATGACATGTGCAGCAGGAAAAAATGGCAGATATGCTTATCCTCAATCCCCTACTGAAAGAAAAGGTCGCCGATTGTTACATGTTATCGATACAATGTGGTGTGAAATAACGGTTAGTGAATGGTACTTGGGGTCACAGACATTCGGTTATCAGTTCCTTGCACAATGGGGGTCATTCTGACCCAATCGCACGCTGCAGTTTATCGCAGCAATGCAATCGGGTCAGAACTGCGCTTGCGCCGGCTACGATCTGTCAATCAGGCAGAGGCGGTTGCTGGAGCGGGGGGATTCAGAACGGCGGTGTGGCCGGACCGAATGGGGCGCGGGCCCCAGTGGCTGCGTGACGTCACACGCAGCAGCTGCAGGCCGGGGAGTGATGAGTAGCTCCTGGCCAGCACGCTAAAGCTACGCTGGTCAGGAGCTACTCGATGCCTTTGCACTTCTGCGGGGGGAGCCGGCACTGACATACGGGGAGGACTAGCCCTGTGCTGGGAGTCCCCCCGCATGTCAGTGTGAATGATCGTAGCTGTGCTAAATTTAGCACAGCTACGATCATCTCGGAATGACCCCCAATGTTTCAATGCTCATATGAACATGGACAACGCTTTGGTGCCAGTGAGCGATCAGTCTAACATGAATGCCCCAGGCACAGTTCTCTTATGCTGTAAATGAGCAGGAAACTTGTATATAGCGACCCATGTGTTACATTTCAGAACCCTACACTCACCCTATTCTTCCACATGACATCATTTAGCCAAGCTGCAGTCCACGTTGTGTTACTAAGATACAAAGCAGCTGCCACAGAGAGAGTTACAGATAATACTGAGGAAATTAATTAGACTCTTTGACAGCAGATACTAATAATTGACTTCCCTTAGAGGAAATACACAGCCTATTTGTAATACTGCTTACCTTACATTACGTGAAATTTGCTGACAGTCACTCTAGAAATAAAGAGATTCTGACTCGTACTTAAAGTTCCTGCAAATGCGCCCGACCGTAGCTGCCAGATTTACTACATTATGATAATGTGACTATCCCTTATTATCATCTAAGTGAGAATCTACCTATGCAAGTATCCATCTGTCTATGGTAGCCACCAGGGACCCCCGCCGCACGTCACTGGTAGCCACCCAATTCACAAACAGAGCAAACCTGCCTTAGATGTAGTGAATAATCTGCTCTCAGAGCCGTAACTAGACATTTTGGTGCCCTGTGCCCCCTTCCACCAAGATTTAAAATAGCGACTGTGCATGTCGAAGGCATGTGCTAAAAGTATATGGTCTTGGTTTCTTGGGAAGGGGCGTGGTGTTATGGGGAAGGGGCGTGGCCACAGAATAGTAACAATTCACATTACACTGCACAGTAGTAACCCTTATATGTTACGCCACACAGTAGAACCTAGTGATGTGCACCGGACATTTTTCGGGTTTTGTGTTTTGGTTTTGGATTCGGTTCCGCAGCCGTGTTTTGGATTCGGACGCGTTTTGACAAAACCTCACCGAAAATTTTTTGTCGGATTCGGGTGTTTTTTACAAAAAACCCTAAAAAACAGCTTAAATCATAGAATTTGGGGGTCATTTTGATCCCATAGTTTTATTAACCTCAATAACCATAATTTCCACTCATTTCCAGTCTATTCTGAACACCTCACACCTCACAATAATATTTTTAGTCCTAAAATTTGCACCAAGGTCGCTGTGTGACTAAGCTCAGCGACCCAAGTGGCCGACACAAACACCTGGCCCATCTAGGAGTGGCACTGCAGTGTCAGGCAGGATGGCACTTCAAAAAAATAGTCCCCAAACAGCACATGATGCAAAGAAAAGAAGAGGCGCACCAAGGTCGCTGTGTGACTAAGCTAAGCGACACAAGTGACCGACACAAACACCTGGCCCATCTAGGAGTGGCACTGCAGTGTCAGGCAGGATGGCACTTCAAAAAAATAGTCCCCAAACAGCACATGATGCAAAGAAAAAAAGAGGCGCACCAAGGTCGCTGTGTGACTAAGCTAAGCGACACAAGTGGACGACACAAACACCTGGCCCATCTAGGAGTGGCACTGCAGTGTCAGGCAGGATAGCACTTCAAAAAAATTGTCCCCAAACAGCACATGATGCAAAGAAAAAAAGAGGCGCACCAAGGTCGCTGTGTGACTAAGCTAAGCGACACAAGTGGCCGACACAAACACCTGGCCCATCTAGGAGTGGCACTGCAGTGTCAGGCAGGATGGCACTTCAAAAAACTTGTCCCCAAACAGCACATGATGCAAAGAAAAATGAAAGAAAAAAGAGGTGCAAGATGGAATTGTCCTTGGGCCCTCCCACCCACCCTTATGTTGTATAAACAGGACATGCACACTTTAACGAACCCATCATTTCAGCGACAGGGTCTGCCACACGACTGTGACTGAAATGACTGGTTGGTTTGGGCCCCCCACCAAAAAAAGAAGCAATCAATCTCTCCTTGCACAAACTGGCTCTACAGAGGCAAGATGTCCACCTCATCATCATCCTCCGATTCCTCTCCCCTTTCACTCTGTACATCCCCCTCCTCGCAGATTATTAATTCGTCCCCACTGGAATCCACCATCTCAGGTCCCTGTGTACTTTGTGGAGGCAATTGCTGCTGGTGAATGTCTCCACGGAGGAATTGATTATAATTCATTTTGATGAACATCATTTTCTCCACATTTTCTGGAAGTAACCTCGTACGCCGATTGCTGACAAGGTGAGCCAGAACATAGGCCAGGGCCTCAGCCGTTCCTTGCCACTCCGTGTCGTAAATGGCATATTGGCAAGTTTACGCTTCTCCTCAGACGCTTTTAATTTTGATTTTTGGGTCATTTTACTGAACTTTTGTTTTTTGGATTTTACATGCTCTCTACTATGACATTGGGCATCGGCCTTGGCAGACGACGTTGATGGCATTTCATCGTCTCGGCCATGACTAGTGGCAGCAGCTTCAGCACGAGGTGGAAGTGGATCTTGATCTTTCCCTATTTTAACCTACACATTTTTGTTCTCCATTTTTTAATGTGTGGAATTATATGCCAGTAACTATCAATAGCAATGGCCTACTACTATATATACTGCGCACAACTGAAATGCACCACAGGTATGGATGGATAGTATACTTGACGACACAGAGGTAGGTACAGCAGTGGCCTTCCGTACCGTAATGCTATATATTGTATACTGGTGGTCACTGTGTCAGCAAACTGCAAAACTAAAATGCACCACAGGTATAGAATGTAGATGGATAGTATACTTAATGACGACACAGAGGTAGGTACAGCAGTGGCCTTCTATACCGTACTGCTATATATAGTATACTGGTGGTCACTGTGTCAGCAAACTGCAAAACTAAAATGCACCACAGGTATAGAATGTAGATGTATAGTATACTTAATGACGACACAGAGGTAGGTACAGCAGTGGCCTTCCGTACCGTACTGCTATATATAGTATACTGGTGGTCACTGTGTCAGCTAACTGCAAAACTAAAATGCACCACAGGTATAGAATGTAGATGGATAGTATACTTAATGATGACACAGAGGTAGGTACAGCAGTGGCCTTTCGTACCGTACTGCTATATATAGTATACTGGTGGTCACTGTGTCAGCAAACTGCAAAACTAAAATGCACCACAGGTATAGAATGTAGATGGATAGTATACTTAATGACGACACAGAGGTAGGTACAGCAGTGGCCTTCCGTACCGTAATGCTATATATTGTATACTGGTGGTCACTGTGTCAGCAAACTGCAAAACTAAAATGCACCACAGGTATAGAATGTAGATGGATAGTATACTTAATGACGACACAGAGGTAGGTACAGCAGTGGCCTTCCGTACCGTAATGCTATATATTATATACTGGTGGTCACTGTGTCAGCAAACTGCAAAACTAAAATGCACCACAGGTATAGAATGTAGATGGATAGTATACTTAATGACGACACAGAGGTAGGTACAGCAGTGGCCTTCCGTACTGCTATATATAGTATACTTGTGGTCACTGTGTCAGCAAACTGCAAAACTAAAATGCACCACAGGTATAGAATGTAGATGGATAGTATACTTAATGACGACACAGAGGTAGGTACAGCAGTGGCCTTCCGTACTGCTATATATAGCATACTTGTGGTCACTGTGTCAGCAAACTGCAAAACTAAAATGCACCACAGGTATAGAATGTAGATAGATAGTATACTTAATGACGACACAGAGGTAGGTACAGCAGTGGCCTACTGTACCGTAATGCTATATATTATATACTGGTGGTCACTGGTCAGCAAAACTCTGCACTGTACTCCTCCTATATAATATTATACTGGTGGTCCCCAGTCCTAACAATAAAGCAGCACACTGAGCACAGATATGGAGTGTTTTTCAGGCAGACAACGTATACTGGTGGTCACTGTCAGCAAAACTCTGCACTGTACTCCTGCTATATAATACAGCTGCTCCCCAGTCCCTACAATTAAGCAGTGTGAGCACAGATATATGCAGCACACTGAGCACAGATATGGAGCGTTTTTTTCAGGCAGAGAATGGAAAACTGATGGTCACTGATCAGCAAAACTCTGCACTGTACTCCTCCTATATTATACAGCTGCTCCCCAGCCCTCCCCACAATTAAGCAATAGTGCACAATCAAGTTCAACAATAACGGAGAGGACGCCAGCCACGTCCTCTCCCTAACATTTCCAATGCACGAGTGAAAATGGCGGCGACGCGCGGCTGCTTATTCAGAATCCGAATCTCGCGAGAATCCGACAGCGGGATGATGACGTTCGGGCGCGCTCGGGTTACCCGAGCCATACGGGAGAATCCGAGTATGCCTCGGACCCGTGTAAAATGGGTGAAGTTCGGGGGGGTTCGGTTTCCGAGGAACCGAACCCGCTCATCACTAGTAGAACCCCTTATATATTTTACACTTCATTGCTCCGAATGCCCCAGATATACCCCTATGCTGACTGCTGCCTCAGATCTCCCCTTATGCTGCCTGCTGCCCCAAATCTCCCTCTATGCTGCCTGCTGCCTCGGATCTTCCCCTATGCTGCCTGCTGCCTCGGATCTCCCCTTGTGCTGCCTGCTGCCTTGTATCTCCCCTTATGCTAACCATATAAGTACATAACATAAGTACAAAATATTACTACAACAACACAGACTAGTCAGTACAATAAGCTGGGGCAAGGGTAGGGTAATTTGGTGCAGTTGCAGAAGCATACAGTGGGGAGTGATAAACTGTAATAAAAAGGTTTGTCCTAAGAATGTGCTTAAAACGGGGGAAAGACTGACATCGTGAGTGAGTGAGTGGGACACAACTGGTAATATCCTGAAGGTAAGCATGAAGGAAGTGACCAGGTTGGAGGTGAGGAGGCAATCAACGGAGGAACAGAAAGGGTGATGGGTGTATGTACAGAGCTGAGATTTGAGATGTAGGGGGGTAGTGGTTAAAGTATTTATCTGTGATGGGGAGGAGTTTGACCAGGTTTCTGAGTGGGATTGGGAGACAATGAATTTGGTTGCAGAGGGATTGATGCCAATGCCATACAGTGAGAGAGGAAAATTAGATGAACATCATCATTAAGGATGGATTGATTGGGGAACAGTGAATGTCAGAGTGTCCAGAGAGGAGGAGATTACAGTAGTCTAGGTTGCATGACTGAGAGATTTGGTGGCCTCTAGGATGAGGAAAGGCCAGATGCAAAAAATAGTGAGAGATAGCCTAAATACGAGTAGGGAAGAAGACAGTAGAATCTAAGGTGACACCCAGGAAGTAGGCCTGACAGAACCAATGGTGATGTAGTTAGCAGGAAGGAGGGTAAAGGGGCCCTGGATGGAGGGACAACAATGACACGTAGAAGAAGAAGATGGTGGAAAGCAGATAGAGTCAGAGCCGGCCCTAGGTATAGGCAAACTAGGCAATTGCCTAGGGCATCTGATATGCCTAGGGGCACAAGCAGCTTCTGCTGATTAAAATGATATGCAGCATGCCTATATTCTGTGTGTAGCATTTCGTATGCAGATACAGCCACAGTCACACACAGTATATAGGCATGCCGCATATCATTTTAATCAGAAGAAGCTGCTTGTGCATCCTAGCCACATAGCAATGCAAATAAGATGCATTTTCATCAAAAACAGGCACCCGACGTTAGCAGAGCTACCAGTTGACTCGCGCCAGGCATCTCCTGCTGCATGGTGTAAGATTTACGTATCCAATCAGAGGCAGAGGTCACAGTGTTAGCGGCCGTGTGAGTGCTGTGTGTGTGAGTGTGTTGGTTGTGCAATAGTGTTCAGCATATTTGTAACAGTCATTATGCATTTCATGTTTTTAATGCATTAATAATGTGCAGCAAATGTGTATAGAAAGGGCACTACTGTGTAGTCTAATGTGAATAAAGAGCAATATGGTGTGGTGTAATGAGAATATAGAGCAATATGGTGTGGTGTAATGTGAATAAGGAGCAATATGGTGTGGTGTAATGAGAATATAGAGCAATATGGTGTGGTGTAATGAGAATAAAGAGCAATATGGTGTGGTGTAATGTGAATAAGGAGCAATATGGTGTGGTGTAATGAGAATAAAGAGCAATATGGTGTGGTGTAATGTGAATAAGTAGCAATATGGCGTGGTGTAATGTGAATAAGGAGCAATTCAGTATGATATTATGTGAATGAGGGGCACTACTGTGAGGAGTAACGTATATAAGGTAAAGTGGTACTACTGTGTGATGTAATGTGAATAAGGGACACTATCGCATGATTAATTGTGAACAAAGTTGCACTACTGTGTGGCATAATTTGAATTGGGGGTACTATTGTGTGGCCATGCCCCTTGCCAGCAAGAACACATACCTTTTTGGGCTGTGCGCCGAATGTGCGCACTGTTCTTATTAAAATTACCGGGGGTAGGAAAACCAAAATAAGGACTGGTATAGGTGAGGGGTGATGGTGCTGGGAAAGGGGTGCAGGGTCAGAGGCAGAACTAGCGGTGGTGCTAGGGGGCCCCAGCCAAAATCTTGCCTAGGGCATCATATTGGGTAGGGCCGGCTCTGGATAGAGATATGATAGAGGGGGCGTGGGGAATCATGCAGGAGAGGAGATTTGTGTGCCATCAGGGTATAAATGGTATCTATATAAACCTTTACTTCTGTTTTCTTGATGAGTTCTCAAATAAAGGTCCCTGCCGAGGATTGAACAGTTGACCTTTGTATCATGTGTGAATCTCCACCTCATGAAAGATGAACAGGTTGTGTGTGCACCAGAGGCAGCCCCTGCACTATGGCACTCATTCCGAGTTGATCGCTCGCTAGCTACTTTTAGCAGCCGTGCAAACGCATAGTCGCCGCCCATGGGGGAGTGTATATTCGCTTTGCAAGTGTGCAATCGCATGTGCAGCCGAGCGGTGCAAAAACATTTTGTGCAAAACAAGACCAGCCCTGTAGCTACTTATCCTGTGTGATGATTCCAGCGACGGAGGTCCCGGAATTGACGTCAGATACCCGCTCTGCAAACGCCTGGTCACGCCTGCGTTTTTCCTACCACTCCCAGAAAACGGTCAGTTGACACCCAGAAACTCCCACTTCCTGTCAATCTCCTTGCGATCGCCTGTGCGAATGGTTTCTTCGCTAGCACCATTGCACAGCAACGATGCTCTCTGTACCCGTACGACGCGCGTGCACATTGCGGCGCATACACGTGCAGTTTTGCAGTTTTTTTACCTGATCGCTGTGTTGCGAAAATCGATCAACTCGGAATGACCCCCTATGTGGCTTTATAGACAGAACTCCTGCACTGGAAGGATAGATGCAAGCAGTGTATACTTCCAGCACTGAGAGCTTTGGTGCTGGCTAAACAGAAAGCATTGTTGACAGAACGCCGGGTTGCATAACTGCTTTAATAACTTTTTGTGCCTAGCAACACAGTATTTCCAGACCACGTCCTTTTAGAGCTGTTTATAATGATGTAGCATATGTTCTTTGCTTTTACTTCTTACGTGTTGTGGTCATTAAGAGAATGGAGAATATCTGAATTACTTTTGGGACTGCTAAATCCCAAAATGGAACTTTTCCGACATGAACCATGAAGATGATACACATTGTGCTGGGCTACCCTGATTTACCATAGCTGAGCTTTTTAAATGTAAAATATAAAATCCTGGCCCCCACTGCAGACAATGGAAGCTAGTTCCTCTTCCAAAGGTGCAGGGTCCAGAGGGTCTCTGCTGAAGGCTAGTGAGCTACACTGAGATGTAATATTAGAACTGTCGTTAATTCTGTGTAATATGTGTACATGGCCCAATCTTTTCTATGCAGGTCAGGTTTTATTTAACTCCCTACTAGCCGTGATGATACAGTATGTGCAGACAGAGTTACAGATTATTATGGTGCATAGTCACGCACCATAGTTATTACAAAAAAAAAAAAGAGGAATAAAAACTAGAAATTTGCGGCGGACACTTGTTGTATTTTGTGTTTCGGTTTGGGATCTGGATGCCAGCTTTTGTTTTGGATCTGGATTGGTTTTGCCAAGACCACCATTTTGGGTTTTGGATCTAGATGATTTTTGAAAAAAACACAAAAACGGCTAAAATCACAGAATTTGGGGGTAATTTTAATTAGAGATGAGCGGGTTCGGTTCTCAGAGAACCAAACCGTACCGGACTTTGCCTTCCGAGTTTGGTTCCGAGCCAGGCTCGGGTTTTCCCGTCTGGCTCGGAAACCCGAACGCGGCAAAACGTCATCATCCCGCTGTCGGATTCGTGCGGGATTTGGAAACCAAAAATAAGGAGCCGCGCGTCGCGCCCATTTTCACTCCAGTCTCGGAGAGTGTATTGAGAGGACGTGTCCCCAGTGTTCAGTGTCTGTGTGTGTGTGTGGGGGGGGGGGGGGGGTGGGGGGGCGGGAAAGTGGGGTGGCGAGTCTTGTGCTGTGTTGTGCTGCTCAGTCCAGTCCAGTGTAGTCAGTGTATTGTGCTGCATCAGTCCAGCCAGTCACAGTGTTGGTGTTCTCTGCTGCAATATATCCAGTGTAGCTGTATAAAGTGTTGTTGTGTTGTGCTGCATCAGACCAGTGGTAGTGTCCTGTTCATCAGTCATTCCAGTCACGATATACACTGCTGCTATATGTCCACTGCTGCCGTATAATAATAATAATAACAACAACAACAACAACAAGTTTCTTACAGTATTGTTGTGTTGTGCTGCATTAGACTAGTGGTAGTGTCCTGTCTCATCAGTAATTCCAGTGACGATATACGCTACTGCTGCTGCTATATGTCCACTGCTGCCGTATAATAATAATAACAACAACAACAACAAGAAGTCCCTTACAGTGTTGTTGTGTTGTGCTGCATAAGACCAGTGGTAGTGTTCTGTTCATCAGTCATTCCAGTGACGATATACACTGCTGCTATATGTCCACTGCTGCCGTATAATAATTATAACAACAACCATAAGTAAGTCACTTACAGTGTTGTTGTGTTGTGCTGCATCAGACCAGTGGTAGTGTCCTGTAGAGATGTGCACTTGAAATTTTTCGGGTTTTGTGTTTTGGTTTTGGGTTCGGTTCCGTGGCCGTGTTTTGGGTTCGACCGCGTTTTGGCAAAACCTCACCGAATTTTTTTTGTCGGATTCTGGTGTGTTTTGGATTCGGGTGTTTTTTTCAAAAAACACTAAAAAACAGCTTAAATCATAGAATTTGGGGGTCATTTTGATCCCAAAGTATTATTAACCTCAAAAACCATAATTTCCACTCATTTTCAGTCTATTCTGAACACCTCACACCTCACAATAATATTTTTAGTCCTAAAATTTGCACCAAGGTCGCTGGATGACTAAGCTAAGCGACCCTAGTGGCCGACACAAACACCTGGCCCATCTAGGAGTGGCACTGCAGTGTCACGCAGGATGGCCCTTCCAAAAAACACTCCCCAAACAGCACATGACGCAAAGAAGAAAAAAAGAGGCGCAATGAGGTAGCTGTGTGAGTAAGATAAGCGACCCTAGTGGCCGACACAAACACCTGGCCCATCTAGGAGTGGCACTGCAGTGTCACGCAGGATGGCCCTTCCAAAAAACACTCCCCAAACAGCACATGACGCAAAGAAGAAAAAAAGAGGCGCAATGAGGTAGCTGTGTGAGTAAGATAAGCGACCCTAGTGGCCGACACAAACACCTGGCCCATCTAGGAGTGGCACTGCAGTGTCACGCAGGATGGCCCTTCCAAAAAACACTCCCCAAACAGCACATGACGCAAAGAAGAAAAAAAGAGGCGCAATGAGGTAGCTGTGGGAGTAAGATAAGCGACCCTAGTGGCCGACACAAACACCTGGCCCATCTAGGAGTGGCACTGCAGTGTCACGCAGGATGGCCTTTCCAAAAAACACTCCCCAAACAGCACATGACGCAAAGAAAAATGAAAGAAAAAAGAGGTGCAAGATGGAATTGTCCTTGGGCCCTCCCACCCACCCTTATGTTGTATAAACAGGACATGCACACTTTAACCAACCCATCATTTCAGTGACAGGGTCTGCCACACGACTGTGACTGAAATGACGGGTTGGTTTGGACCCCCACCGAAAAAGAAGCAATTAATCTCTCCTTGCACAAACTGGCTCTACAGAGGCAAGATGTCCACCTCATCATCATCCTCCGATATATCACCGTGTACATCCCGCTCCTCACAGATTATCAATTTGTCCCCACTGGAATCCACCATCTCAGCTCCCTGTGTACTTTGTGGAGGCAATTGCTGCTGGTCAATGTCTCCACGGAGGAATTGATTATAATTCATTTTAATGAACATCATCTTCTCCACATTTTCTGGAAGTAACCTCGTACGCCGATTGCTGACAAGGTGAGCGGCGGCACTAAACACTCTTTCGGAGTACACACTTGTGGGAGGGCAACTTAGGTAGAATAAAGCCAGTTTGTGCAAGGGCCTCCAAATTGCCTCTTTTTCCTGCCAGTATAAGTACGGACTGTCTGACGTGCCTACTTGGATGCGGTCACTCATATAATCCTCCACCATTCTTTCAATGGGGAGAGAATCATATGCAGTGACAGTAGACGACATGTCCGTAATCGTTGTCAGGTCCTTCAGTCCGGACCAGATGTCAGCATCAGCAGTGGCTCCAGACTGCCCTGCATCACCGCCAGCGGGTGGGCTCGGAATTCTGAGCCTTTTCCTCGCACCCCCAGTTGCGGGAGAATGTGAAGGAGGAGATGTTGACAGGTCGCGTTCCGCTTGACTTGACAATTTTGTCACCAGCAGGTCTTTGAACCCCAGCAGACTTGTGTCTGCCGGAAAGAGAGATCCAAGGTAGGTTTTAAATCTAGGATCGAGCACGGTGGCCAAAATGTAGTGCTCTGATTTCAACAGATTGACCACCCGTGAATCCTTGTTAAGCGAATTAAGGGCTCCATCCACAAGACCCACATGCCTAGCGGAATCGCTCCCTTTTAGCTCCTCCTTCAATGCCTCCAGCTTCTTCTGCAAAAGCCTGATGAGGGGAATGACCTGACTCAGGCTGGCAGTGTCTGAACTGACTTCACGTGTGGCAAGTTCAAAAGGTTGCAGAACCTTGCACAACGTTGAAATCATTCTCCACTGCGCTTGAGACAGGTACATTCCACCTCCTATATCGTGCTCAATTGTATAGGCTTGAATGGCCTTTTGCTGCTCCTCCAACCTCTGAAGCATATATAGGGTTGAATTCCACCTCGTTACCACTTCTTGCTTCAGATGATGGCAGGGCAGGTTCAGGCGTTTTTGGTGGTGCTCCAGTCTTCTGTACGTGGTGCCTGTACGCCGAAAGTGTCCCGCAATTCTTCTGGCCACCGACAGCATCTCTTGCACGCCCCTGTCGTTTTTTTAAAAATTCTGCACCACCAAATTCAAGGTATGTGCAAAACATGGGACGTGCTGGAATTTGCCCATATTTAATGCACACACAATATTGCTGGCGTTGTCCGATGCCACAAATCCACAGGAGAGTCCAATTGGGGTAAGCCATTCCGCGATGATCTTCCTCAGTTGCCGTAAGAGGTTTTCAGCTGTGTGCGTATTCTGGAAACCGGTGATACAAAGCGTAGCCTGCCTAGGAAAGAGTTGGCGTTTGCGAGATGCTGCTACTGGTGCCGCCGCTGCTGTTCTTGCGGCGGGAGTCCATACATCTACCCAGTGGGCTGTCACAGTCATATAGTCCTGAGTCTGCCCTGCTCCACTTGTCCACATGTCCGTGGTTAAGTGGACATTGGGTACAACTGCATTTTTTAGGACACTGGTGAGTCTTTTTCTGACGTCCGTGTACATTCTCGGTATCGCCTGCCTAGAGAAGTGGAACCTAGATGGTATTTGGTAACGGGGGCACACTACCTCAAGAAATTGTCTAGTTCCCTGTGAACTAACGGCGGATACCGGACGCACGTCTAACACCAACATAGTTGTCAAGGCCTCAGTTATCCGCTTTGCAACAGGATGACTGCTGTGATATTTCATCTTCCTCGCAAAGGACTGTTGGACAGTCAATTGCTTGGTGGAAGTAGTAAAAGTGGGCTTACGACTTCCCCTCTGGGATGACAATCGACTCCCAGCAGCAACAACAGCAGCGCCAGCAGCAGTAGGCGTTACACGCAAGGATGCATCGGAGGAATCCCAGGCAGGAGAGGACTCGTCAGAATTGCCAGTGACATGGCCTGCAGGACTATTGGCATTCCTGGGGAAGGAGGAAATTGACACTGAGGGAGTTGGTGGGGTGGTTTGCGTGAGCTTGGTTACAAGAGGAAGGGATTTACTGGTCAGTGGACTTTCCGCTGTCGCCCAAAGTTTTTGAACTTGTCACTGACTTATTATGAATGCGCTGTAGGTGACGTATAAGGGAGGATGTTCCGAGGTGGTTAACGTCCTTACCCCTACTTATTACAGCTTGACAAAGGCAACACACGGCTTGACAAATGTTGTCCGCATTTCTGGTGAAATACTTCCACACCGAAGAGCTGATTTTTTTGGTATTTTCACCAGGCATGTCAACGACCCTATTCCTCCCACGGACAACAGGTGTCTCCCCGGGTGCCTGACTTAAACAAACCATCAGAATCCTCCTTGTCAATTTCCTCCCCAGCGCCAGCAACACCCATATCCTCCTCATCCTGGTGTACTTCAACACTGACATCTTCAATCTGACTATCAGGAACTGGACTGCGGGTGCTCCTTCCAGCACTTGCAGGGGGCGTGCAAATGGTGGAAGGCGCATGCTCTTCACGTCCAGTGTTGGGAAGGTCAGGCATCGCAACCGACACAATTGGACTCTCCTTGTGGATTTGGGATTTGGAAGAACGCACAGTTCTTTGCGGTGCTTTTGCCAGCTTGAGTCTTTTCATTTTTCTAGCGAGAGGCTGAGTGCTTCCATCCTCATGTGAAGCTGAACCACTAGCCATGAACATAGGCCAGGGCCTCAGACGTTCCTTGCCACTCCGTGTGGTAAATGGCATATTGGCAAGTTTACGCTTCTCCTCCGAAAATTTTATTTTAGATTTTGGAGTCCTTTTTTTACTGATATTTGGTGTTTTGGATTTTACATGCTCTGTACTATGACATTGGGCATCGGCCTTGGCAGACGACGTTGCTGGCATTTCATCGTCTCGGCCATGACTAGTGGCAGCAGCTTCAGCACGAGGTGGAAGTGGATCTTGATCTTTCCCTAATTTTGGAACCTCAACATTTTTGTTCTCCATATTTTAATAGGCACAACTAAAAGGCACCTCAGGTAAACAATGGAGATGGATGGATACTAGTATACTTATGGATGGACCAGCGACTGCCGACACAGAGGTAGCTACAGCCGTGGACTACCATACTGTGTCTGCTGCTAATATAGACTGGATGATAATGAGATGAAATTAATATATATATATATAATATCACTAGTACTGCAGCCGGACAGGTATATATATTTATTATGTAAAGACTGATGACGGACCTGCTGGACACTGTCAGCTCAGCAGCACCGCAGACTGCTACAGTAAGCTACTATAGTAATATGTATCAAGAAGAAAGAGAAAAAAAAAAAACCACGGGTAGGTGGTATACAATTATGGATGGACCAGTGACTGCCGACACAGAGGTAGCTACAGCCGTGGACTACCGTACTGTGTCTGCTGCTAATATAGACTGGATGATAATGAGATGAAATTAATATATATATATATATAATATCACTAGTACTGCAGCCGGACAGGTATATATATTTATTATGTAATGACTGATGACGGACCTGCTGGACACTGTCAGCTCAGCAGCACCGCAGACTGCTACAGTAAGCTACTATAGTAGTATGTATCAAGAAGAAAGAAAAAAAAAAACCACGGGTAGGTGGTATACAATTATGGATGGACCAGCGACTGCCGACACAGAGGTAGCTACAGCCGTGGACTACCGTACTGTGTCTGCTGCTAATATAGACTGGATGATAATGAGATGAAATTAATATATATATATAAATATAATATCACTAGTACTGCAGCCGGACAGGTATATATATTTATTATGTAATGACTGATGACGGACCTGCTGGACACTGTCAGCTCAGCAGCACCGCAGACTGCTACAGTAAGCTACTATAGTAATATGTATCAAGAAGAAAGAGAAAAAAAAAAAACACGGGTAGGTGGTATACAATTATGGATGGACCAGCGACTGCTGACACAGAGGTAGCTACAGCCGTGGACTACCGTACTGTGTCTGCTGCTAATATAGACTGGATGATAATGAGATGAAATTAATATATATATATATATATATAATATCACTAGTACTGCAGCCGGACAGGTATATATATTTATTATGTAATGACTGATGACGGACCTGCTGGACACTGTCAGCTCAGCAGCACCGCAGACTGCTACAGTAAGCTACTATAGTAGTATGTATCAAGAAGAAGAAAAAAAAAAACCACGGGTAGGTGGCATACAATTATGGATGGACCAGCGACTGCCGACACAGAGGTAGCTACAGCCGTGGACTACCGTACTGTGTCTGCTGCTAATATAGACTGGATGATAATGAGATGAAATTAATATATATATATATATAATATCACTAGTACTGCAGCCGGACAGGTATATATATTTATTATGTAATGACTGATGACGGACCTGCTGGACACTGTCAGCTCAGCAGCACCGCAGACTGCTACAGTAAGCTACTATAGTAGTATGTATCAAGAAGAAAGAAAAAAAAAAACCACGGGTAGGTGGTATACAATTATGGATGGACCAGCGACTGCCGACACAGAGGTAGCTACAGCCGTGGACTACCGTACTGTGTCTGCTGCTAATATAGACTGGATGATAATGAGATGAAATTAATATATATATATATATATATATATATATATATAATATCACTAGTACTGCAGCCGCACAGGTATATATATTTATTATGTAATGACTGATGACGGACCTGCTGGACACTGTCAGCTCAGCAGCACCGCAGACTGCTACAGTAAGCTACTATAGTAGTATGTATCAAGAAGAAAGAAAAGAAAAAAACCACGGGTAGGTGGTATACAATTATGGATGGACCAGCGACTGCCGACACAGAGGTAGCTACAGCCGTGGACTACCGTACTGTGTCTGCTGCTAATATAGACTGGATGATAATGAGATGAAATTAATATATATATATATATAATATCACTAGTACTGCAGCCACACAGGTATATATATTTATTATGTAATGACTGATGACGGACCTGCTGGACACTGTCAGCTCAGCAGCACCGCAGACTGCTACAGTAAGCTACTATAGTAGTATGTATCAAGAAGAAAGAGAAAAAAAAACCACGGGTAGGTGGTATACAATTATGGATGGACCAGCGACTGCCGACACAGAGGTAGCTACAGCCGTGGACTACCGTACTGTGTCTGCTGCTAATATAGACTGGATGATAATGAGATGAAATTAATATATATATATATATAATATCACTAGTACTGCAGCCGCACAGGTATATATATTTATTATGTAATGACTGATGACGGACCTGCTGGACACTGTCAGCTCAGCAGCACCGCAGACTGCTACAGTAAGCTACTATATTAGTATGTATCAAGAAGAAAGAGAAAAAAAAAACCACGGGTAGGTGGTATACAATTATGGATGGACCAGCGACTGCCGACACAGAGGTAGCTACAGCCGTGGACTACCGTACTGTGTCTGCTGCTAATATAGACTGGATGATAATGAGATGAAATTAATATATATATATATATAATATCACTAGTACTGCAGCCGCACAGGTATATATATTTATTATGTAATGACTGATGACGGACCTGCTGGACACTGTCAGCTCAGCAGCACCGCAGACTGCTACAGTAAGCTACTATAGTAGTATGTATCAAGAAGAAAGAGAAAAAAAAAACCACGGGTAGGTGGTATACAATTATGGATGGACCAGCGACTGCCGACACAGAGGTAGCTACAGCCGTGGACTACCGTACTGTGTCTGCTGCTAATATAGACTGGATGATAATGAGATGAAATTAATATATATATATATATATATATATATATAATATCACTAGTACTGCAGCCGCACAGGTATATATATTTATTATGTAATGACTGATGACGGACCTGCTGGACACTGTCAGCTCAGCAGCACCGCAGACTGCTACAGTAAGCTACTATAGTAGTATGTATCAAGAAGAAAGAAAAAAAAAACACGGGTAGGTGGTAAACATATACAATTATGTATATATTATATACAATTATATATATATATATATATATATATTAAACTGGTGGTGATTAATTAAACTGGTGGTCAGGTCACTGGTCACACTATCAGCAACTTGCAAGTAGTACTCCTAAGCAGACAATCACAATATATACTGGTGGTCAGTGTGGTCACAATGGCAGTGTGGCACTCTGGCAGCAAAAGTGTGCACTGTACGTTAAAATATGTACTCCTGCTCTCAGACTCTAACTGCTCCCCACTGTCTCCCCCACAAGTCAGATATACAGTCACACTATCACTTCAGCAAGTAGTAGTACTCCTCCTAATGCTCCCCAAAATTACTAAAGTAAATAATACTGTGTCTCTCTCTACTCTAGTAGTCTCACTCTCTATAAACGGAGAGGACGCCAGCCACGTCCTCTCCCTATCAATCTCAATGCACGTGTGAAAATGGCGGCGACGCGCGGCTCCTTATATAGAATCCGAGTCTCGCGATAGAATCCGAGCCTCGCGAGAATCCGACAGCGGGATGATGACGTTCGGGCGCGCTCGGGTTAACCGAGCAAGGCGGGAAGATCCGAGTCGCTCGGACCCGTGTAAAAAAAACTGAAGTTCGGGCGGGTTCGGTTTCCGAGGAACCGAACCCGCTCATCTCTAGTGTCCTGTTCATCAGTCAATCCAGTGATGATACACAGTTACACACTGCTGCTATATAGTATGTCCACTGCTGCCATATAATAATAAAAATAACAACAACCACAAGTCCCTTACAGTGTTGTTGTGTTGTGCTGCATCAGACCAGTGGAAGTGTCCTGTCTATCAGTCATTCCAGTGACGAGGCAGTCACAGTGGTATACGCTGCTGCTATATGTCCACTGCTACAGTATTATAATAATAATAACAACAACAACAAGTCTCTTACAGTGTTGCTGTGTTGTGCTGCATCAGACCAGTGGTAGTGTCCTGGCCATCAGCCATCAGTCATTCCTGTGCTGCATATTGGGTGTAATTCCAAGTTGATCGCAGCAGGATATTTTTTAGCAGTTGGGCAAAACCATGTGCACTGCAGGGGGGACAGATATAACATGTGCAGAGAGAGTTAGATTTGGGTGGGTTATTTTGTTTCTGTGCAGGGTAAATACTGGCTTCTTTATTTTTACACTGCAATTTAGATTGCAGATTGAACTCACCACACCCAAATCTAACTCTCTCTGCACATGTTATATCTGCCTCCCCTGCAGTGCACATGGTTTTGCCCAACTGCAAAAAAATTTCCTGCTGCGATCAACTTGGAATTACCCCCATTGTCTTATATAACTCCCAAAAAATAATGGAGAACAAAAATTTGGAGGATAAAATAGGGAAAGATCAAGAACCACTTTCTCCTAGTGCTGAAGCTGCTGCCACTAGCCATGACATAGACAATGAAATGCCATCAACGTCGTCTGCCAAGGCCGATGCCCAATGTGATAGTAGAGGACATGTAAAATCCAAAAAGCCAAAGTTCAGTAAAAAGACTCAAAAAAAGAAATTGTAATGGTCTGAGGAGAAACGTAAACTTGCCAATATGCCATTTACGACACGGAGTGGCAAGGAACAGCTGAGGCCCTGACCTATGTTCATGACTAGTGGTTCAGCTTCACATGACGATGGAAGCACTCATAACTGAGGCCTTGACACTTATGTTGGTGTTAGACGTGCGCCCGGTATCCGCCATTAGTGCAGTGGTATTTAGACAATTGATGGAGGTATTGTGTCCACGGTAACAAATCCCATCTAGATTCCACTTCACTAGGCAGGCGATAGCGAGATTTTGCATTTAATTCCAGTGATTTGGACGTATAATTACAGTGATTTTGCCAATTAATGTCAGTGATTTATAATTATTAATTACAGTGATCTTGCCATTTAATTCCAGTGATTTGGACGTATAATTACAGTGATTTTGCCAATTAATGTCAGTGATTTACAACTATTAATTACAGTGATCTTGCCAATTAATTACAGTGATTTGAACGTATAATTCCAGTTGGAATTGTTTGTGTCGCTTGGCTTAGTCATACAGCTACCTCATTGCACCTCTTCGACATCTTTGCATGAGGTGCTGTTTGGGGCCTAGTTTTTGAAAAGTGCATTCCTGTGTGACACTGCTGTATGAGTCCAGGGGTACTGCTGTATTAGTCCTGGGGTAATGCCGTATAAGTCCACCAATTGCAGATTTTTTTAAAGTGACTGAAGCGTGTTGGAGATGCTGTCAGTGGACCGAACAATTGCGGCCCACTCTCGACATTCAGCCACTGCGTGACACTACTAGATGGGCCAGGTGGTTGTGTCGCTTAGCTTAGTCATACAGCAACCTCGATGCACCTTTTCTTCTTCTTTGCATCATGTGCTGTTAGGGGCCTTTTTTTATATCTGCCCTCCTGTCTGCCACTGCAGTGCCGCTCCTAGATGGGCTAATTGTTTGTGTTGCTTGGATTAGTCATACAACTACTTCATTGTTTCTTCTTTGCATGATGTGCTGTTTGGGGCCATTTTTTTATATCTGCCCTCCAGTCTGACACTGCAGTGCCACTTCTAGATGGGCCAGGTGTTTGTGCTGCCCACTTGGCCGGCACAAACCAGAGTAGAGATAGGAGTTAGTGACACAGGTATCCCAGCTTATCCTCTTCCCTGCTTGTGTAAACTGTTATGCAACTAAACCATTTGGGTCTAGAGACACACAGAGAGAGTCCTCCTGAGTCCTGTCCCAGTGTGTAAGTAGTACAGAGGCTGCTGCTCTTCTTGCATGTGATAAGATTATTTTATTTTTCAGCCATTATTAAACTATTAGTAAATTAAAACTAAAATACACCATTGGTTTAAATTTTATGTACACAATCCATACATCTCACCATGACCCATTCCAGGAGGGACAACATGCTCTCTACCTGGACTTCCTTCTTAATTTATGATTGCAATTGTCACTGACCTAGGTTGGGGGTGTTGTGAACTCGGGGGTTCTCCCGATGGTAGGGGAGAGGAACCACAGTTGGGTCGGAACAGGGATGGCTTGATATAGGTCTTCCTCATACAGGACTCTGACAGTAAAGCTTGGTGAAAATATTAAAGAACTTTATTGCAGGAAGGGAGCAACACAATGTCACATAGCAGAGAAGGAACATATGGGGGGAATGTCCAGGCCTATAGGCGAACTTGTGAGCAAAGTTAAAGATTCCAGGAAAAGAAGTACTTGTGAGTGTTGGTTCAAGATAATAGTGACTGAAGAACTTGTGAGTGATGTTTTTAAAGATACTGATGATTTGAAGAACTGGTGAACGGTGGTTAAAGACTCTGATGATTTGAAACACTTGTGAGCGGTGGTTAAAGACACTGATGATTTGTATGACTTGAGAGCGGTGACTAAAGATACTGATGATTTATAGAACTTGAGAGCGGTGGTTAAAGACACTGATGATTTGTATGACTTGAGAGCGGTGATTAAAGACACTGTAGAACTTGAGACCGGTGGTTGAAGACACTGATGATTTGTATGACTTGAGAGCGGTGGTTAAAGACACTGGTAACTTGCAAAACTTGGGAGCGGTGGTTAAAGACACTGGTAACTTGCAAAACTTGGGAGCGGTGGTTAAAAACACTGATGACTTGTAGAATTTGAGAACGGTGTTTAAAGACACAGACGACTTGTAGAACGTGAGAGCGGTGTTTAAAGACACTGATGACTTGTAGAACTTGAGAGCGGTGTTTAAAGACACTGATGACTTGTAGAACTTGAGAGCGGTGTTGAGCCCGCAGCCCACGCTGACTCCAAGAAGCACTGGTGACTGGATTGCAGAGGAACACACCAGCTGCTGTATACGCTGGAACTGTGCAGCAACTGGCACCTGGAAGTGCCGGAGACACTGGGGTACGACTGCAGAGAGATTCGCCGGGAACAAGAGCACTGGCATCCACGTCAGGGGAAAATACGATACCCAGGCGCCGATGCTCTGCCCGGCGTCTGCCTTTGAATCTCCCGCCTCCGCTGGATTGGCGGAACAGTCTGATGACGTCACCTGCTCCCCGCCCACGTGATGCCGGGTGTCATGGCGGCGCCCCTGCCCCGGGGAACCGCCGGGAGCCGCGCCAGCCAGACGCCGTATCCCGTGGACCATTGAAGGCGGAGGCCGCAACACAGACCAGCAGGCACGCAGGGGTAAGCGCGGTGAACGCCGCCTATGGCGTGTGACAGCAATCACCTGTGTTGAAACACCTTTCTTAGAAATGAAATAGTTCAACACAGGTGACACCAATCATAAATTTAGTGGGAAGTCCAGGTAGAGAGCATTGTGTCCCTCCTGGAATGGGTCATGTTGGGCGGTACGCACAATCTAATATACCCCCCATTTTCCACCGGGGCTCCCCTGTCTTAAGTGTCCCGGGCACTCCCAAGGCCTAATCCGGCCCTGGGGTAAGGTCAGAGGACACAAGAGAGCAGGACAGGAGTACAAACCCCTACGGTACTGCAACCATGCCTCTGTCTGAATAAGACAAAGTTGAGACCCCTCCCTCTGTATACAAATTAGGGAGGCTGCTATATTATATTTTAGGTCTATTGCCATTCCTTAACAAATGTTATACAGGTTGAGTATCCCATATCCAAATATTCCGAAATACGGAATATTCCGAAATACGGAATTTTTTGAGTGAGAGTGAAATAGTGAAACCTTTATTTTCTGATGGCTCAATGTACACAAAGTTTGTTTAATACACAAAGTTATTAAAAATATTATATTAAATGATCTTCAGGCTGTGTGTATAAGGTGTTTATGAAACATAAATGAATTGTGTGTATGTACACAAACTTTGTTTAATGCACAAATTTATTAAAAATATTGGCTAAAATAACCTTCAGGCTGTGTGTATAAGGTGTATATGTAACATAAATGCATTCTGTGCTTAGACTTGGGTCCCATCGACATGATATCTCATTATGGTATGCAATTATTCCAAAATACGGAAAAATCCGATATCCAAAATACTTCTGGTCCCAAGCATTTTGGATAAGGGATACTCAACCTGTAGTATTCAGACCACAGCAGTTCAGAATATTCCAGTTTGGAAAAAAGGTTGCTTGTATTGAATTGAATTGACACTTTTATTTGATATTTGTGTCAGTATTTAATTGTAGTTTACATGATATAATGCAACACTAACATTTTAAACATCGCTGTCTAGAGAATTCCTTACAATTTTATAAATTTTATAATATATACAAATTTGGCATTGCAACTTTAACATTTACTAATAACACTGTTAATACCACATCTCTTGGTGTAACCCAAATGCATTTGCTACTGTTTCCTCCTGGCGTTAACCTGGCATACAGTATATGCTACATACCCCCAGGATTCTTCAGACACATATTACACCTGCGCTTTGACATAAAACGGGGCTACATGCACCAGGGCCGTAACTAGGTGTGGGCCAATGGTGCATTGCCCACAGCGCAAATGCACTGAATGCTCACCATTTGGCAGCACACCCGCACAGCCGCTGGTACAGACACTCCGTCTCCCGCCGGCCGCCGCTGTTGCAAGGAGGCCCTGCCGCTGCCGTCGCCCCATCTTCTCATTAAAGTATGCCGCTCGGCCTGGGGCTAGAACAGTGACATTTTTTCAATATGAGAGGAGGAGGGGGGATCCTCTCCTCCCACCCCTGGCTCCTCCCCTCTGAGACCTGCAGCAGCCGCGGGGGACGAGACATTGCGGTATCAAATCCCAGGCGGAGAGCAGGCTGTGACCAGGTCACCACATTCTCCAGCTAAAACAGGTAGTGGGGGGATCTGCTGTTGGTCTGCTAATGTATTTTTTTAAAGATGGCACCTGGGCATACTGTTGGTATAACACAAACTTTCACACGCACACGCTCTCATTCTCTCTCTAACTCCCCCCCCCCCCCCCCCCCCCTCCCCGGACGCTGCTGTCGTACTGTGTAAAAATGGGGACTCTGCAACTGTAATGTGTAAAGAGGGCACTCTGTTGCTGTTATGTGTAAAGAGGGGGCACTGCTGCTGTAATGTGTAAAAAGGGGGACACTGCTACTGTAATGTGTAAAAAGGGGGACTCTGCTAACATAATGTGTAAATATGGGGACTCTGCTGCTGTAATGTGTAAAGAGGGGACTCTGATGCTGTAAAGTGTAAAAAGGGGGACACTGCTGCTGGAATGTGTAAAAAGGGGGACTCTGCTCCCATAACGTGTAGAAAGGGGGACACCGCTGCTGTAATGTGTAAAAAGGGGACTCTGTTGCTGTAAAGTGTAAAAATGGGGACTTTGCTACCGTAATGTTTAAAAAGGGGACTCTGTTGCTGTAATGTGTAAAACGGGGGACTATGCTACCATTTTGTGTAAAACGGGGGACTCTGCTACCATAATGTGTAAAAATAGGGACTATGCTGCTGTAATGTGTAAAGAGGGGACCATGCTGCTGTAATGTGTAAAGAGGGGACTCTGCTGTCGTAATGTGTAAAAAGGGGACTCTGCTGCTGTAATGTGTAAAAAGAGGGACTCTGCTGCCGTAATGTGTAAAAAGGGGGACTCTGCTGCCGTAATGTGTAAAAAGGGGGACTTCGCTGCCGTAATGTGCAATAAGGGGGACTCTGCTGCCGTAATATGTAAAAAGGGGGACTCCACCTGCCGTAATGTGTAAAAGGGGGCTCTGCCTGCTGCAATTTGTAAAAGGGGGCTCTGCCTGTCGTAATGTGTAAAAGGGGGCTCTGCCTGTCGTAATGTGTAAAAGGGGACTCTACCTGCCGTAATGTGTGACAGTGGTTCTACCTAGTGTAATGTGTAAAAGGGGCGCTACCTGGTGTAATGTGTGCAAGTGGCACTACTGTGCAGTGTAATTTGAATAATGGAGACTACTGTGCAGTGTAATATGAAATGGTATTATTTGTGGCCACGCCCCTTCCTTGTGAAGCCACTCCCCTATCATTTTGGTGCGTGCCTATGGCGAGCACTGGCCCTGTTTTAAATGTGTGTGTGTGTGTGTAATGGGGGGGGGGGGCAATGCTGCTTCTTGCACACAGCGCTAAAATGTCTAGTTACGGCACTGACATGCACCTCTAAATGTAGATTTATGGCAGTCGTCTATATAAGTTTTGAGAATGTTTAGTACCAGTTTCCTGATTGGTTCCTTCTTTATGACTAACAGCCACCATGTGTCCTATGGAGATAGATACCTGGTGCAGATGGAGTCTGTGTGCCTGATTCCGAAGCATACGCTAAAGCCAGCGCAGCTGCGCTTTTTCCCACTACGGACTTGCTAAACCACGCAAGTGAAATGACTGAAATTACAAATACTCAGCATAGAGATAGAAACGAGCAACATTGACTCCCCGAGCGAGTTTATGGTCACGCAGACTCAGGCTCAGACTGGCCCCAGTAGTGGATCTTGCCACGTGCAAGCAGGACTTTTTCCCGGGGTGCCGCCTTCCGGAGGGCGCCGCACCATGGCAAGATCCGCTACAGTGCCCCCTGCTATGTCCCCCGCTGGTCCTCCGCCGTGAAGGGAACTAGACGCTATGCATCTCGTTTCCCTTCGTGGAGAGGACCTTTGCTGTGCGGTGCGCAATGACGTCATCGCGCACCGCACTGCATTGTGGGACAGACACAGACACTAGGGGTCATATTTGACCTCTAGTGTCTGTGTATGCTGTGCTATGGGAGAGACGTCATGACGTCTCTCCCATAGATCCGAGGAGAGGAGCGGCGCTGGCAGAGGTCTGCAGCGGTCGGGAATCAGGAGCGGGGATTGTAAGTATTTTTTTTTTGTGTGTAAGCGGCACAACTCTACAGGGGGCGTAACTGACCACACCCCCTGTATGAAGCCACACCCCTATTTTCCGCCCGGGGCGCCAAAAGGGCTAGAACCGGCCCTGACTGGCCCACAGGGGTGCAGGGGAAACCACCGGTGGGCCCCACTGCCGGGGGCACACCTCCTGCTCTAAGGATCAGGTTCCAGACTGTGCACTTGCATTATACATTATACACATGTTACCTTATACTCAGGGGCGGAACTCTGGGAGGCAGTGGAGTCGGCTGCCGCCAGGCTCCTGGCCTCAAGGGGGCACATCTCCTCCACTGTCTCCCACTGCCGCTCACCGCGCTGCTGCTGTCTGTGAGGGGAGGAGAGCGCAGCGTGCGCCTCCCCTGCCCCTCACTCTCCGGCGGCGGCGCGCTTCAATTCAGCGCCGGTCCGTGAGCCAATCAGAGCTCACGGACCGGCAGCTAAGGGTGCCGGTCCGCGAGCTTTGATTTGCTCATGGACCGGTGCATAATTGAAGAGGGACACAGCCGCCGGAGAGTGAGGGGCAGGAGAGGCGCACGCTGCGCTCTCCTCCCCTCACAGACAGCAGCAGCGCGGTGAGCGGCAGTGGGAGACAGTGGAGGAGCTGTGCCCTCTTGAGACCAGGAGCAGCACAAGGGATGGGGGGGGGGGGTCATGTATATCTGGCACTGGGGGCATTGCTGGCACTGTGGGGACATGTATACCTGGCACTGGGGGTCATATCAGGCACTGTGGGGACACTGGCATTGGGGGCATAGCTGGCACTGTGGGGACTTATATATCTGGCACTGTGGGGACACTGGCATTGGGGGCATAGCTGGCATTGTGGGGACATATATATCTGGCACTGGGGGGCATATCTGGCACTGTGGGGACACTGGCATTGGGGGCATAGCTGGCACTGTGGGGACATATATATCTGGCACTGGGGGGCATATCTGGCACTGTGGGGACACTGGCATTGGGGGCATAGCTTGCACTGTGGGGACATATATATCTGGCACTGGGGGGCATATCTGGCACTGGGAACACTGGCATTGGGGGCATAGCTGGCACTGTGGGAACATATATATCTGGCACTGGGGGCATATCTGGCACTGGGGTCATAGCTGGCACTTTGGGGACATATATATCTGGCACTAGGGGCATAGCTGGCACTGTGGGGGCATATATATCTGGCACTGGAGGCATATCTGGCACAGCGGCATAGCTGGCACTGGGGGGACACGCAGGCCCGGCGCTACCCGCTCAGCAAGGTCTGCAAAGCAGGAAGGCGATGGGCTATAGAGGCGCTCTCCCTGCTCCGCAACCATACCGACGAGCAGCGCCTGCCTCACTGTAACATGCTGCTGCGCCGCCGGCCGTACAGAGGATCTTAATCTCGGATGATGGATCTCCTCCTGCAATAGGGCCCTCCCCCCTTCCTGCTCACTCCTCCCTGAAGACACAGCACAGCAATCTTCAGCATGCCCGCTCTCTCCCCTCCCTCTCCATCACGTGATACACACTGACCTCAGGAGGAAGCAGCGTGAGGAGAGGAGCAGCGCAGCACTAACAGCCAGCCACACGAGGAGCAGTGGCTCAGGTTAGTGCAGCTGCTGCAGATAAACAAAGGGGGGAGACTGTCCTTTTACTGTGTGCTGGGAGGGGAAGGGGGTCCTATTACTGTGTGCTGGGAGGGGGAGGGGGGTCCTATTACTGTGTGCTGGGAGGGGGGTCCTATTACTGTGTGCTGGGAGGGGGAGGGGGGTCCTATTACTGTGTGCTGGGAGGGGGGTCCTATTACTGTGTGCTGGGGAGGGGGGGGGGTCGTATTACTGTGTGCTGAGGAGGGGGGGGTCCTATTACTGTGTGCTGAGGAGGGGGGGTCCTATTACTGTGTGCTGAGGAGGGGGGGGGGGGTCCTATTACTGTGTGCTGAGGAGGGGGGGTCCTATTACTGTGTGCTGGGAGGGGGGGGGAGGTCCTATTACTGTGTGCTGGGAGGGGGGGGGAGGTCCTATTACTGTGTGCTGGGGAGGGGGAGGAGGGGGTCCTATTACTGTGTGCTGGGGAGGGGGGGGGTCCTATTACTGTGTGCTGAGGAGGGGGGGTCCTATTACTGTGTGCTGGGGAGGAGGGGGGTCCTATTACTGTGTGCTGGGAGGGGGGGGGGAGGTCCTATTACTGTGTGCTGGGAGGGGGAGGAGGGGGGTCCTATTACTGTGTGCTGGGGAGGGGGGGGGGAGTCCTGTTACTGTGTGCTGTGGAGGGTGAGGAAGTCCTATTACTGTGTGCTGGGGAGGGGGGGGGTCCTATTACTGTGTGCTGAGGAGGGGGGGGGTCCTATTACTGTGTGCTGAGGAGGGGGGGTCCTATTACTGTGTGCTGAGGAGGGGGGGTCCTATTACTGTGTGCTGAGGAGGGGGGGTACTATTACTGTGTGCTGGGAGTGGGGTCCTATTACTGTGTGCTGTGGAGGGTGAGGAAGTCCTATTACTGTGTGCTGGGGAGGGGGGGGGGGTCCTATTACTGTGTGCTGAGGAGGGGGGGGTCCTATTACTGTGTGCTGAGGAGGGGGGGGTCCTATTACTGTGTGCTGAGGAGGGGGGGTACTATTACTGTGTGCTGAGGAGGGGGGGTCCTATTACTGTGTGCTGAGGAGGGGGAGGGGGGGTACTATTACTGTGTGCTGGGAGTGGGGTCCTATTACTGTGTGCTGGGGAGGGGGGGGGGAGTCCTGTTACTGTGTGCTGAGGAGGGGGGGGTCCTATTACTGTGTGCTGGGGAGGGGGGGGGGGAGTCCTGTTACTGTGTGCTGAGGAGGGGGGGGTCCTATTACTGTGTGCTGAGGAGGGGGGGGTCCTATTACTGTGTGCTGGGAGTGGGGTCCTGTTACTGTGTGCTGGGGGCGTCCTATTAATGTATGCTTGGCGAGGGGGGTCATTAATCTACTTGTGGAAGGGGGTCCTATTACTCTGCACTTGGGGAGGGGTGTCCAATTAATCTGTGCTTGGGGGGATCCTATTAATGTGGGAGGGGGAGGGGGTGCCCTATTCTGTGCTTGAGGAGGGGGGTCATACTAATGTGTGCTGGGGGAGGGGGGGTGTCCTATTAATGTGTGCTTGGGGTGAGGGTTCATATTAATGTGTGCGGGGAGGCGGATGCAGGGTAGCAGCGATGTAGTATGTGGGGAGTGTGGTTCAGGGTAGCAGCTGCAGTGTAGTATGCGTGGAAGGGGGGCAGGGATAGTACCAGGGCCGGCGCTACCCGCTCAGCAAGGTCTGCAATGCAGGGAAGCGCCGTGCTGGATAACGGCCAGCAACTATGTCAGCGTCTTGTAATGAGTCAAATGAACTCATTACAAGCCGCCTGTGCTGTGTGCGCCACCGGAGGAGAAGAGGAGCAGCGTCAGGGGAGGTCCCGGAGGAGAAGGAGGGAGGGGGACTGGAGCCACAGCAGCGCTATGTAATTGGTAGTGGCGCCGCTGCAGCTGTCCCTCTCCTTCCGCATTGGCTGGCTGGTGCTGCTGTGAATGCTAGGATGCGCTTCCCTCATCCCAGCATTCACAGCGGCGGCGGCCAGCCAATGCGGAAGGAGAGGGGACTGCTGCAACGGCGCCACTACCAATTACACTGCACTGTTGCAGCTCCCTCCTACCCCTCCCTCCTCCTCCTTCTCCCATGCCCGGGATCTGCCAGCACGAGGAACCTGACTGCATGTGCCAGCGCGGAGAGATGGTAAGTATCATCTATTCTGTCTGTCTCTCTATCTATCTATCTCTGTGTATCTATCTATCTATTCTGTCTGCCGTAATGTGTAAAAAGGGGACGCTGTCTGCCGTAATGTGTAAAAAGGGGGACGCTGTCTGCCGTAATGTGTAAAAAGGTGCTGTCGTACAAAGTTGCATCCAGGCATTGCCCCTGGACGCACCTGTGTGGTTTGTGGGTCCACCTGAAAATGGTGGAAAGAATGAAAAACAAATCTGACTTATTCTCACTTTGGGACCTCTTCTTTAGCTGTTAACATTCGGTTGAACTCGATATTGAGAGTTGGGTACATCATGATGTGTTTGCATTGGTGCAGGTGTGCGCAGAAATCTGCTTATCAAGTGCAATTGGAAAGTGCAGTATACATCCAGTTACTAGTATGGTGATAGCGCCTCTGCCACCTCAAGGGATCAGAGCATTTGTGCAAATACTAGCGCTCAGTTTGGTCGTAAATGACCTTTATTATCTCAGCAATTCATTTTATTGTATAAGTAACACTGTGTAATGTGACTGATGGACACTATATTTTGCGTTGTAATGTAAATTGGTACTATTCTGTGGCCACACCCCTTCCCCATTAAGCCACGCCCCTAAAAATTGTGCGTGCCTTAGGCGCGCATCTGTCCCTTTTACGTGTGTGAGGAAGGGCGCAAATTCATTTTTTGCAGGAGGGCGCCGAACACTCTAGCACCGGCCCTGGGGACACGTATATCTGGCACTGGGGGCAGAGCTGGCACTGTGTGGGGACATGTATATCTGGCACTGGGGTATATATCTGGCACTGTGGGGACACTGCATTGGGGGCATAGCTGGCACTGTGGGGACACTGCATTGGGGCATAGCTGGCACTTTGTCGACATATATATATCTGGCACTAGAGGCATAGCTGGCACTGTGGGGACATATATATCTGGCACTGGGGGCATATCTGGCACTGGGGGGACATGTATATCTGGCACTGGGGGGTCATGTGTATCTGGCACAGTGAGGCATATATGTATCTGGCACTGTGAGGCATATATGTATCTGGCACTGTAGGGCATATATGTATCTGGCACTTTGGAGCATATATGTATCTGGCACTGTTGGGACATATGTGTATGTGGCACTGTGGGGACATATGTTTCTGGCAGTGTGGAGGCACCCATTTTTTGACATTTTTATATGTATGTGGCACTGTACAGGGGCATTATGGGTGGTCTTCAGGTTGCCAACTGTCAGGATCCCGGCGCACAGTATACCGTCGCCGGAATCCGACAGCCGGCATACCGACAGTTTCTCTAACGTCCTAGTGGATGCTGGGGACTCCGTCAGGACCATGGGGAATAGCGGCTCCGCAGGAGACAGGGCACAAAAGCAAGCTTTTAGGATCACATGGTGTGTACTGGCTCCTCCCCCTATGACCCTCCTCCAAGCCTCAGTTAGGTTTTTGTGCCCGGCCGAGAAGGGTGCAATCTAGGTGGCTCTCTTAAAGAGTTACTTAGAAAAAGTTTTTAGGTTCTTTATTTTCAGTGAGTCCTGCTGGCAACAGGCTCACTGCATCGAGGGACTTAGGGGAGAGATTTTCAACTCACCTGCGTGCAGGATGGATTGGATTCTTAGGCTACTGGACATAGCTCCAGAGGGAGTCGGAACACAGGGCTCGCCCTGGGGTTCGTCCCGGAGCCGCGCCGCCGACCCCCCTTGCAGACGCTGAAGATGAAGAGGTCCGGAACCAGGCGGCAGAAGACTCTCAGTCTTCATCAGGTAGCGCACAGCACTGCAGCTGTGCGCCATTGTTGTCAGCACACTTCACACAGCGGTCACGGAGGGTGCAGGGCGCTAGGGGGGGGCGCCCTGGGCAGCAATGTATAATACCTGTATGGCGAAAAATACATCACATATAGCCCTTGAGGCTATATGGATGTATTTAACCCCTGCCAGATATCTAAAACTCCGGAGAAGAAGCCCGCCGAAAAGGGGGCGGGGCCTATTCTCCTCAGCACACAGCGCCATTTTCCCTCACAGAAAGGCTGGTGGGAAGGCTCCCATGCTCTCCCCTGCACTGCACTACAGAAACAGGGTTAAAACAGAGAGGGGGGGCACTGATTTGGCGATATGTATATATATTAAAATGCTATAAGGGAGGAACACTTATATAAAGGTTGTCCCTGGATAATTATAGCGTTTTGGTGTGTGCTGGCAAACTCTCCCTCTGTCTCCCCAAAGGGCTAGTGGGTCCTGTCCTCTATCAGAGCATTCCCTATGTGTGTGCTGTATGTCGGTACGTGTGTGTCGACATGTATGAGGAAAATATTGGTGAGGAGGCGGAGCAAATTGCCTGTAATGGTGATGTCACTCTCTAGGGAGTCGACACCGGAATGGATGGCTTATTTATGGAAATTACGTGACAATGTCAACACGCTGCAAGCCGGTTGACGACATGAGAGGGCCGGCGAACAAATTAGTATCTGTCCAGGCGTCTCAAACACCGTCAGGGGCTGTAAAATGCCCATTTACCTCAGTCGGTCGACACAGACCCAGACACGGACACTGATTTCAGTGTCGACGGTGAAGAAACAAACGTATTTTCTTTTAGGGCCACACGTTAAGGGCAATGAAGGAGGTGTTACATATTTCTGATACTCCAAGTACCACAAAAAAGGGTATTATGTGTGAGGTGAAAAAACTACCTGTAGTTTTTCCTGAATCAGATAAATTAAATGAAGTGTGTGATGATGCGTGGGTTTCCCCCGATAGAAAATTATTGGCGGTATACCCTTTCCCGCCAGAAGTTAAGGCGCGGTGGGAAACACCCCTCAGGGTGGATAAGGCGCTCACACGCTTATCAGAACAAGTGGCGGTACCATCTACGGATAGGGCCGTACTTAAGGAGCCAGCTGATAGGAGGCTGAAAAATATCCTAAAAAGTATACACACACATGCTGGTGTTATACTGCGACCAGCGATCGCCTCAGCCTGGATGTGCAGAGCTGAGGTGGCTTGGTCGGATTCCCTGACTAAAAATATTGATACCTTTGACAGGGACAGTATTTTATTGACTATAGAGCATTTAAAGGATGCATTTCTATATATGCGAGATGCGCAGAGGGATATTTGCACTCTGGCATCAAGAGTAAATGCGATGTCCATATCTGCAAGAAGATGTTTATGGACACGACAGTGGTCAGGTGATGCAGATTCCAAACGGCACAAAGATGTATTGCCGTATAAAGGGGAGGAGTTATTTGGGGTCGGTCCATGGGACCTGGTGGCCAGGGCAACTGCTGGAAAATCCACCGTTTTTTAACCCTAAGTCACATCTCTGCAGAAAAAGACACCGTCTTTTCAGCCTCAGTCCTTTCGTCCCTATAAGAGTCATATCTGCCCAGGGATAGAGGAAAGGGAAGAAGACTGCAGCAGGCAGCCCATTCCCAGGAACAGAAGCCCTCCACCGCTTCTACCAAGTTCTCAGCATGACGCTGGGACCGTACAGGACCCCTGGATCCTACAAGTAGTATCCAAGGGGTACAGATTGGAATGTCGAGAGGTTTCCCCCCTCGCAGGTTCCTGTAGTCTGCTGTACCAATGTCTCCCTCCGACAGGGAGGCAGTATTGAAAACAATTCACAAGCTGTATTCCCGGCAGGTGATAATAAATTTACCCCTCCGACAACAAGGAAAGGGGTATTACTCCACACTATATGGTGGTACTGAAGGCTAGGTGAGACCTATTCTAAATCTGAAAAATTTGAACACTTACAAGGGTTCAAATCCAGATGGAGTCACTCAGAGCAGTGATAGCAAAGAACAAGGGGACTATATGGTGTCCCGGGACATCAGGGATGCTTACCTCCATGTCCCAAAATTTGCCTTTTCTCACCAAGGGTACCTCAGGTTCGTGGTACAGAACTGTCACTATCAGTTTCAAGACGATGCCGTTGGATTGTCCAAGGCACCCCGGGTCCTTACCAAGGTAATGACCGAAAGGAGGATTCGTCTTCAAAGAAAATGGACGACCTCCTGATAAGAACAAGGTCCAGAGAACAGTTGGAGGTCGGAGTAGCACTATCTCAAGTAGTTCTACGACAGCACGGGTGGATTCTAAATATTCCAAAACCGCAGTTGTTCCGACGACACGTCTGCTGGTCCTAGGGATGATTCTGGACACAGTCCAGAAAAAGGTGTTTCTCCCAGAGGAGAAAGCCAGGGAGTTATCCGAGCTAATCGGGATCCTCCTAAAACCAGGAAAAGTGTCAGTGCATCATTGCACAAGAGTCCTGGTAAAAATGGTGGCTTATTACGAAGCGCTTCCATTCGGCAGATTTCACGCAAGAACTCTTCAGTGGGATCTGCTGGACAAATGGTCCGGATCGCATCTTCAGATGCATCAGCGGATAACCCTATATCCAAGGACAAGGGTGTCTCTCCTGTGGTGATTACAGAGTGCTCATCTTCTAGAGGGCCGCAGATTCGGCATTCAGGATTGGATGCTCGTGACCACGGAGGCCAGCCTGAGAGGCTGGGGAGCAGTCACACAAGGAGTGTGATCAAGTCTGGAGAATTCTCTCCACATAAATATACTGGAGCTAAGAGCAAATTTATAATGCTCTAAGCTTAGCAAGACCTCTGCTTCAAGGTCAGCCGGTATTGATCCAGTGGGATAACATCACGGCAGTCGCCCACGTAAACAGAAAGGGCGGCACAAGAAGCAGGAGGGCAGTGGCAAAACTGCAAGGATTTTTCGCTAGGCGGAAAATCATGTGATAGCACTGTCAGCAGTGTTCATTCCGGGAGTGGACGACTGGGAAGCAGACTTCCTCAGCAGGCACGACCTCCACCCGGGAGAGTGGGAACTTCATCGGGAAGTTTTCCGCATGATTGTGAACCGTTGGGAAAGACCAAAGGTGGACATGATGGCGTCCCGCCCGAACAAAAAAATGGGACAGGTATTGCGCCAGGTCACGAGACCTTCAGGCGATAGCTGTGGACGTCCTGGTAACACCGTGGGTGTAACAGTCGGTGTATGTGTTCCCTTCTCTGCTTCTCATAACCAAGGTATTGAGAATTATAAGACATAGAGGAGTAAGAACTATACTCGTGGCTCCGGATTGGCCAAGAGGGACTTGGTAACCGGAACTTCAAGAGATGCTCACAGAGGACTAATGGCCTCGGGAGCTAAGAAGGGATTTGCTTTCAGCAAGTACCATGTCTGTTCCAAGAGGAACCGTGGCATCGGCCTTTAAGAAAGGACCTGCTCCAGCAGGGACCTTGTCTGTTCCAAGACTTACCGCGACTGCGTTTGACGGCATGGCGGTTTGAACGCCGGATCCTAAGGGAAAAGGCATTCCGGAAGAGGTCATACCTACCCTGGTCAAAGCCAGGAAGGAGGTGACCGCACAACGTTATCACCACATGTGGTAAAAATATGTTGCGTGGGTGAGGCCAGGAAGGCCCCACGAAAAAATTTCAACTAGGTCGATTTCTGCACTTCCTGCAAACAGGAGTGTCTATGAGCCTCAAATTGGGGTCCATTAAGGTTCAAGTTTCGGCCCTATAGATTTTCTTCCAGAAAGAATTGGCTTCAGTTCCTGAAGTCCAGACGTTTGTCAAGGGAGTATTGCATATACAGCCCTTGTGTGCCTCCAGTGGCACCGTGGGATCTCAACGTAGTGTTGGGATTCCTCAAATCATATTGGTTTGAACCACTCAAATCTGTGGATTTGAAATATCTCACATGGAAAGTGACCATGCTGTTGGCCCTGGCCTCGGCCAGGCGATTGTCAAAATTGGCGGCTTTGTCTTACAAAAGCCCATATTTGATTTTCCATTCGGACAGGGCAGAACTGCGGACTCGTCCCCAGTTTCTTCCTAAGGTGGTGTCAGCGTTTCACCTGAAACAACCTATTGTGGTGCCTGCGGCTACTAGGGACTTGGAGGACTCCAAGTTGCTAGACGTTGTCAGGGCCCTGAAAATATATATATATATATATATATAATTCCAGGACGGCTGGAGTCAGAAAGTCTGACTTGCTGTTTATATTGTAGGCACCCAAAAAGCTGGGTGCTCCTGCTTCTAAGCAGACTATTGCTCGTTGGATTTGTAGTACAATTCAGCTTGCACATTCTGTGGCAGGCCTGCCACAGCCAAAATCTGTAAATGCCCATTCCACAAGGAAGGTGGGCTCATCTTGGGCGGCTGCCCGAGGGGTCTCGGCTTTACAACTTTGCCGAGCAGCTACTTGGTCAGGGGCAAACACGTTTGCTAAATTCTACAAATTTGATACCCTGGCTGAGGAGGACCTGGAGTTCTCTCATTCGGTGCTGCAGAGTCATCCGCACTCTCCCGCCCGTTTGGGAGCTTTGGTATAATCCCCATGGTCCTGACGGAGTCCCCAGCATCCACTAGGACGTTAGAGAAAATAAGATTTTACTTACCGATAAATCTATTTCTCATAGTCCGTAGTGGATGCTGGGCGCCCATCCCAAGTGCGGATTGTCTGCATTACTTGTACATAGTTATTGTTACAAAAAAATCGGGTTATTATTGTTGTGAGCCATCTTTTTTAGAGGCTACTTCATTGTTATCATACTGTTAACTGGGTTCAAATCACAAGTTGTACGGTGTGATTGGTGTGGCTGGTATGAGTCTTACCCGGGATTCAAGATCCTTCCTTATTGTGTACGCTCGTCCGGGCACAGTACCTAACTGAGGCTTGGAGGAGGGTCATAGGGGGAGGAGCCAGTACACACCATGTGATCCTAAAAGCTTGCTTTTGTGCCCTGTCTCCTGCGGAGCCGCTATTCCCCATGGTCCTGACGGAGTCCCCAGCATCCACTACGGACTATGAGAAATAGATTTATCGGTAAGTAAAATCTTATTTTTTCTCCCTCGTGGGGGTCCACGACGCCCCTGGAGGGAGAATAAATAGCGTGGCGCGCGTAGCGAGCCCGCAAGGGGCTCATTTGCGCTCGCCACGCTGTTGGTATGTCGGCGGTCGGGCTTCCGGCGCCGGTATGCTGGTCGCCTGGAGCCCGGCCGCCGGCATACCATACCTCACCCAGGCATTATATGTATTTGGCACTGTACAACATGACTAAAAACGGAGTTATGACACAAGGTCATACTCCTACAAATGTCATAACGAAAGGTGTGCGCACTAAATGGGGTGTGGCTTTGTGAAAACTAGACCATGCCCCCATTTTTGCACACGTGCCTTCGGCGCGCGCATGATACTGGCTCTTGCCCTTGACTACAGATCTTTTCTGGCTCTTTGCATCTGACTGGTTGGCCACCCCTGTCCTAGTATATACAGAGAGCTGGCTGTGGCTACAGCTAGGGGGAGCTCCAGAATGCAGCTCCTGCCAGGCCCCTCCAGATGAGCTGGCCAAGTGATGCTCTCTGTTCTTCCGTTGGGCTGATAGCAGCAGGTAGGCACTGGCAGCACTTGCCTCAAGTGCACTGTGGGGGTGTGTGTAGTTGGAAAGGGGAGGGGTGCTGGGGGGTCTTTAATGAATGTTGGCAGCACTGTGTTTTATGTGTGCATGTTTAAGCGAGGTGTGTGTGTGTGTGTGTGTGTGTGTGTGTGTGTGTGTGTGTGTGTGTGTGTGTGTGTGTGTGTGTGTGTGTGTGTAAGTGAAGGAAGCATGTGTTTGTTTTTGTGTGTGTGTGTGTTTTTAAGTGAAAGAGGCATGTGTACGTGTAAGGGAGACGTGTGTGTGTGTGTGTGTGTGTGTGTGTGTGTGTGTGTGTGTGTATGTGTGAGAGAGGCATGTGTGTGTAAGTGTAAGAGGCATGTTTGTGTGTTTAAGTGAAGGAAGTGTGTGTGTGTGTAAGTTTAAATGAAGGAGGCGTGTGTGATTTTAAGTGAAGGAAGCATGTGTAAGTGAGAGGCGTTTGTGTAAGTAAGAGGCGTGTGTGTGAGAGGTGTGTGTGTAAGTGAGAGGTGTGAGTGTAAGTGAGAGGTGTGTGTGTTTAAGTGAAAGAGGCGTTTGTGTGTTGTTTATATATATATATATATATATATATATATATATATATATACACTGTATATCGGCACACCACTGCGCCAAAGCATCTACATTGTGACACACTGTTGGGTGAGGGAGTACTGTAGGTGTGCTATAAAGGTATGCTGGTGTCTAATTTATTGTGCTGACTGACTTGGAGTGCCGTCCACTTTGTATGTGTATCTATATTACTATTTGGAAAGGCACCTGAGCACGCTACTACTGTTCAACATGAGTGCCGGATAGCTACATATGATGGGTGTGTATGTATACAGTATGTAGGGGGGGCACCAACATTTATCATGCCTCCGGGCGACTGGGGCGAACTTACGCCACTGCTTATACTGGACTATGGTATATTTCCTACAGTGCATTGCTGTTATTAATCTGGTACATTATCATGTATGCATCTGAATTTAGTGTATATATTTATGAAGGGGCCCAGATGTTGCATTCTCTAATGGTTAGTCAAACCAATAAGGTGGCAGGGCCACACACCCTCTGCGGACTGGTCACACCCCTAAACATGAGCCCCTACCACTGCATTCCCTCGGTGGGCCCTACATGCCCCAGTCCGACACTGCGCAGACTGGCCGCGGGAACTGCGATACTGGCACCATGTTTTCTGCATATGGGATCGCAGATGTAAGCAGAGACATGCCCTGAGAGTGGCCACGACACACCTGCATTTTTGCCACTAATCCCCTGTTACCTCCCCCAAATGGCCCCAAATCATTCTGCAAAGGAATCCTCACTGCAAGTGACTTCCCTAAGGTGCCTTAGCATGTGCGCAGTGCAGGCAAAACACATGCGCGGCCTTCCAATAATCGCTCAGGTGTGTGAACATTGGGCATTGCAAACAAATCGCAATAAGGCCCTGTCTCACACTGCTTGCATACCACACCGGTTCCGTTTCACTGTATACCAAATAACATTACAGTAAAAGTTTGTTTATTGGGGGACAAATTCAATAACTACTAATAAAATGTCCTTGAAGAACCTTGATGATGTAGAACATTGTGCTCTGTCCCAAGTAGAGTTGATCAATATACAGTAATATCTCTTCTTTACCGTCTTCTTTCTTTACCCCAACCATCATTTTGCAAGTCATTACTTGGTCTTGGGAAACCAACAGCCGCGAGACAGGAACAGTTTGGAGAAGGACATTTTCATGAAGCTTTTGCAGCCAATGAATTTTCATGAAGCTTTTGCAGCCGGTATGAACTGTACACGTGGGACCTTCCTACGGGCATGATTATGTATTTCATCTCATTTTTGTCCTTTAAGTTATGCGATTCCAGAAGGGTCCAGCTCTCTCACCGTAGGAGGTCACCTGTGTTGTAGCTCACTCCAGTCCAGTGTTGAGGAAAGGGACAGATTGTGATGTTCTAGGCTTCTGTCTGCTAGGCAAAGCACAGGAGAATTCATACCTTGACCTTGGGCCTTCAGATGGATTAATCTGAGATTTTAACGTTGCTGTAGGAACATTAGATATATCCACCAGCCTCAGCCACAGACTACAATATAAACTTTACAAAACAACTGGCACACATTATTTCAGTCACTAGACTAAACAGCGGGATGTGATCATACCAAACTAAGAACATTTAACCCGGGCAACCCCTTCCTTGTACACACAGGTGACGGCATGTACCTAGGAACCTTTACCTTCCAGGTGACTGTGGTCTTGCTGAGGATTAACATAACGTAATGGGATTCCGTTCTTCTGGTGTGATCCTTCTATAGTGCCACGTGTAAAACAAGTAGCTCAACATATCACATGTACAGTATATGGGCGTAGGTAGTCTAACAGGTGTCGGGAGTCTGACTGACGGATCCTGAGCTCCGGAATCCCAACTACATCCCCAGTATATCATTGCTGTTCGCTCAGTGGAGATAGCAGATTGAGTTTGTAGAATCATAATTAATTTCCGTTTCCCAAGTCTGTACAGGATGAGGCTGGTTATTTGGGCTCATAACAAAACATACAGTCTAGACTCTGTTCTTCCACAGATTCCACTTGAATGGTGACTGAGTGAAAGGGGAAATTGTCAAATATCTTCTGCGTGACTTCCTTCGTAATTCTCTTAAAATCTTCTGAGGTGTCTTTAAAAAAAAAAAAAAAAAGATAAGATTATACAGTAATAGAAAACAGAGGAACTGAGGGTTCTATTCAGCAACAATTCTGATACTGGTCCAAATATTTTCGGACAGGCTTTGTTTTTTTTCTCCAGTTTTTCCTGCTATTCAGGAAAAGACTTCTCAGACGCTGTCCCTGCAAAGTCCCTGCAGGCGGTCCTTATGGTTATCCGAAGACTACCCGCTATGCACGTGCCCTATCCCTGTATAGCATGTGTCATGCGTGCCTGGCATATACCCTGGCATATCGTGTGTGGTATCGCATACCTTAAGGAGCATCCCTGATCCCTGATGGGTTTAGTATGATTTTGGTCTACAGTCAAAATACAGACACGGTCAAAATACCGACATTCATTATGCCGACATGTTCAAAATGCCGACATAGTCAGAATACTGACATTTGAAATGCAGGCATGTCAAAATGCCGATGCGCGTTTTTTAAGAAATGTTGCCCCAACACAGACTTGTTCATACTTTACCATCGTGTTTTGTGTTTTGGCTTTAGATCTGGATCCCGCTCGTGTTTTGGATCTGGATGATTTTTTAAGAAAACACAAAATAGCTAAAATCACAGAATTTGGGGGTAATTTTGATCCTACAGTATTATTAACCTCAATAACATTCATTTCCACTCATTTCCAGTCTATTCTGAACACCTCACACCTCACAATATTGTTTTTAGGCCAAAAGGTTGCACGAGGTCGCTGGATGACTAAGCTAAGCGACACAAGTGGCCGACACAAACACCTGGCCCATCTAGGAGTGGCACGCAGTGGCTGAATGTCGAAAGTGGTCCACAATTTTCCGGGCCACCGACAGCATCTCCTACACGCCCCTGTCATTTAAAAAAAAAAAAACTGCACCACCAAATTAATTGTATGTGCAAAACATGGGAACTGCTGGAATTTGCCCAGATGTAATGCACGCACAATATTGGTGGACTTATATGGCAGTACCCCTGGACTTATACGGCAGAACCCTTGGACTTATACTGCAGCACCACTGGACTGGACTTATACGGCAGTACCACTGGACTGGACTTATACGGCAGTACCCCATGACTTATACAGCAGTAACCGTGGACTTATATGGCTGCACCACACTGGACTTAACTTAAATAGCAGTACCCCTGGACTTATATGGCAGCACCACTGGACTTATATGGCTGTGCCACTGGACTGGACTTATACGGCAGTACCCCTGGACTGGATTTATATAGCAGTACCACTGGACTTATACGGCAGCACCACTGAACTGGACTTATACGGCAGTACCACTGGACTTATATGGCAGTACCACTGGACTAATATGGCAGTACCCCTGGACTTATATGGCAGCACCACTGGACTTATATGGCAGTGCCACTGGATTGGACTTATACGGCTGTACCCCATGGCTTATACAGCTGTACCCCTGGGCTGGACTTATACGGCAGTACCCCTGGACTGGACTTATACAGCAGTACCACTGAACTTATACGGCAGTACCCCCGGACTTATTCGGCAGCACCACTGGACTTATACGGCAGCACCACTGGACTGACTTATACGGCAGTATAAGTCAGGACTTATACAACAGTACCCAAGGACTTAAACAGCAATACCCCAGGACTTATATGGCAGTACCCATGGACTTATACAGCAGTACCACTGGACTGGACTTATACGGCAGCAGCACTGGACTTATGACAGCACAGGACACCACCACTGGACTTATGGCAGCACAGGACACCACCACTGGACTTATGGCAGCACAGGACACCACCACTGGACTGATGCAGCACAACACAGCACCACTGAACTGGACTTATACAGCAACACCACTGGACTTATGGCAGCACAGGACACTACCACTGGATTTATGGCAGCACAGCACACCACCACTGGACTGATGCAGCACAACACAGCACTACTGGACTGGACTTATACAGCAGCACTAGTGGGCTTATGGCAGCACAGGAAACCATCACTGGAATTATGGCAGCACAGGACACCACCACTGGACTGATACAGAGACTACACAAGATCTGTTTGTACAGCTCTGTTACACATGCGTTCGCACACTTGCAAAGCGAAAATACACTCCCCTATGAGCGGCGAGTCGGCGACTATGCGAATGCAGGACTGCAAAAAAAACCTAGTGAGCGAACAGGTCTGACTTACCCCCATGTGCACTGCAAGTGGGGCAGATGTAACATTTGCAGAGAGAGTTAGGTGTGGGTGGGTTATATTGTTTCTGTGCAGGGTAAATACTGGCGGCTTTATTTTTACACTGCAATTAAGACTTCAGTTTGAACACCCCCCCCCCCCCCCCAAATCTAAAGGGCCCCATACACTAGAACGATAATGCCCGATTTTATCCAATATCGGGCATTCGGGACGATATATTGGGTGAAATCGTGCATTTTGGATGTGTTTCCGATCCAATCCGATGCACGTTCCCATGAGGGTCGGATCGGCTCCCCTAGATTGTAAGTGCTGCACTCGTGATATGTCGGTTACCGCAGGCATGGCTGGGATCGCATATGATATATTGCATGCAAAATGTTTGGAATCGTATGGAACCACTTCCGGGAGAGTTCAAGGGAAATCGCCTCCGACTTCAGCCTCAGACATATCGTTCTAGTTTACGGGGGCCTTAACTCTCTGCACATGTTATATCTGTCTCCCCTGCAGTGCACATGGTTTTGTCATGAAGCGGTTGCTTACCGGTGCGGGTCCCCGGGTCCGCCCACTCCCGATGCGGCTGATGGGGATCCTCTGCGCCCGCGATCGTCGGCGGGGATGAAGCGGCTACAGGGAGCCTGGAGTGTGGGGATCTAGTGGCCTGCAGCGCTCCTGTGTGTTTGCGGCATGGAGGCGGCCATGTTGGAGACCAAGTATGCACCAATGAGCGTCTATGGATGAGTGTCAGCCAATCCTGTGTTCTTGTGGCCTATAAATAGGCTGGGAATTTTGCATTATGTGCCAGTGCTTTGTTGTAGATATTCTGTACCCTAGCTCTGTGCTCCTACAGATTATATCTGTGTTTCTCCAGTGTTTGGTCCTATCTCCGCTCTCAGTGATTGCCCGCCATCTCCCGCTGCAAGGAGCTCACCGGGGTCTCCAGAGCGCGGCACGGTCACCCGCTCTCCCACCAGGTGCCTTCGGATACCGTAGGATTCCCGCTGTGGTTCTCTCGCTTCAGCCTGTGCTCTTCATCCACGTCTTCGCACCATCCAGCAACCAGTCCTCACAGTCCATCATCCACGCCTTCGCATCATCCAGCAACCAGTCCTCACAGTCCTTCATCCATGTCTTCGCATCATCCAGCAACCAGTCCTCACAGTCCTTCTTCCACGTCTTCGCATCATCCAGTAATCAGTCTCCTGAGACCTTCATTTACGTCTTCGCATACGCCAGCAACCAATCTTCACAGTTCTTCATTCACGTCATTGCACCGTCCAGCAACCAGTCTTCGCAAGTTCCACATCCATGTCTTTATATTATCCGGCACACAATCTTCTCAGTTCTTCAGCTTCGCCTTCATATCACTCAGCAACTCAACACCACAATTCTTCAGCCACGTCTTGTACCAACTAAGGATATTCATCATTCTTCTTCAGTCTCGGCCTCGCATCATTCAGTGACTTCCTTTCCGGCAGTTTACCAACCCGGAACTTTTTAGTCTCCGTCTTCCTACAAGTGTCATTCTTATCCGTTATCTTTAATAAATATATGAGAAGGAATTATCTTCGTCCTCCTTGCTTCCAGCACTCTGGGGCATCTGCTCCTTCGGTTGGTCAAAGTCCAACGGATCCACAGAAACACCCCGTTGTGAGAGGTTTTGCCCATTAGAGAATGATTTTGCTTCTGCTATCAAGTCTGAATTAGGCCCTGTTTTTTTCCATCTTGCTTCCACACTTACTAACAGTGTCAATTCTAAGAGAGGCTAGATAATTATTATTATAAACTTTTTCTGCTATATAGGATCTATTTTTGTAATATTTGTATAAATAAAATAATAAAAGTTTTTAAAAAATATTTTATTATACAAGTGTGCCCCCACAAGAGTGGTTAACTTTTCGCTTTCTCAATATGCGCAAGGATCTTCCTGTTTATTCTGTATTTTTGAAACCCAGGGTAGCACCAACAACAAAATCTATCATTGGAACAGAGAATTACCCATACATAGATACACATGTTGGTCATCTTTATATGAAACCATTATCAATATTGTATCCTTTCCTGGTGCAGGATCAATAGCCCCCCTTTTCTCAAATTATAAAATCTGGAACATAAATATTCGGATGTTCTCAAAGATACATCTAACAAGGAACAAATGTAGTCAATGAAGGTAAAAAAAAAAACACTTCTCTCACACACACACACACACACACACACACACACACACACACACGTAGACACGCACAGATATGACATCGTGGAATACACAATCTCTATTTCTTATATCAGTAGGAAGTTCGGAACTCATAAGCCCCAATTTATACAGAAGTTCTCGCTCACATCCCAAAGCAGCCATTCCAGTTTGGCATTACTATGGGGCAGTGACGTGCGGTGGGGTGAGGCAGGTGAGGCAGAGCCTTTCCTGTCATACTTACGTTTGTACCAGAGTTTTGATTGTATAAAGTATATGAAAAATACAAAGAATATGTTTGAAATATCTTCTTTGCATTATTCTAATCATTTTTATAGCCAAAACTCAGGAGTAAAAAGTCTAGTGCCTCACCTGCTTATCTTTTCCACACATCTCTGATCAACACTCACCAAATTTCCAGGAGTTTCTACTGCTGCACCTGTGTATAATGCCCACATGTATATACTGCTGCACCTGTGTATAATGCCCACATGTATATACTGCTGCACCTGTGTAAAATGCCCACATGTATATACTGCTGCACCTGTGTATAATGTAGTGATGTGCACCGGAAATTTTTCGGGTTTTGTGTTTTGGTTTTGGATTCAGTTCCGCGGCTGTGTTTTGTATTCGGCCGCGTTTTGGCAAAACCTCCCTGAAATTTTTTTGTCGGATTCGGGTGTGTTTTGGATTCGGGTGTTTTTTTTTTACAAAAAACCATCAAAAACAGCTTAAATCATATAATTTGGGGGTAATTTTGATCCCATAGTATTATTAACCTCAATAACCATAATTTCCACTCATTTCCAGTCTATTCTGAACACCTCACACCTCACAATATTATTTTTAGTCCTAAAATTTGCACCGAGGTCACTGGATGGCTAAGCTAAGCGACCCAAGTGGCCGACACAAACACCTGGCCCATCTAGGAGTGGCACTGCAGTGTCAGACAGGATGGCACTTCAAAAAAATAGTCCCCAAACAGCACATGATGCAAAGAAAAAAAGAGGCGCAATGAGGTAGCTGGGTGACTAAGCTAAGCGACCCAAGTGGCCGACACAAACACCTGGTCCATCTAGAAGTGGCACTGCAGTGTCAGACAGGATGGCAGATTTAAAAAAATAGTCCCCAAACAGCACATGATGCAAAGAAAAAAAGAGGTGCACCAAGGTCGCTGGATGGCTAAGGTAAGCGACACAAGTGGCCGACACAAACACCTGGCCCATCTAGGAGTGGCACTGCAGTGTCAGACAGGATGGCAGATTTAAAAAATAGTCCCCAAACAGCACATGATGCAAAGAAAAAAAGAGGTGCAATGAGGTAGCTGTGTGACTAAGCTAAGTGACCCAAGTGGCCGACACAAACACCTGGCCCATCTAGGAGTGGCAATGCACTGTCCTACTACTATATATATATATATATATACTGCACACAACTTAAATGCACCACAGGTATGGATGGATAGTATACTTGACGACACAGAGGTAGGTAGAGCAGTGGCCTTCTGTACCGTACTGCTATATATTATATACTGGTGGTCAGCAAACTGTGCAAAACTGAAATGCACCACAGGTATGGATGGATAGTATACTTGACGACACAGAGGTAGGTAGAGCAGTGGCCTACTGTACCGTACTGCTATATATTATATACTGGTGGTCAGCAAAATTATGCACTGTACTCCTACTATATATACTATAATGCAGCACAGATATGGAGCGTTTTTCAGGCAGAGAACGTATAATACTGGTGGTCACTGGTCACTGGTCAGCCAAACTCTGCACTGTACTCCTCCTATATAATACTGGTGGTCCCCAGTCCCCACAATAAAGCAGTGTGAGCACAGATATTTGCAGCACACTGAGCACAGATTTGGAGCGTTTTTCAGGCAGAGAACGTATAATACTGGTGGTCACTGGTCAGCAAAACTCTGCACTGTACTCCTCCTATATAATACTGGTGGTCCCCAGTCCCCACAATAAAGCAGTGTGAGCACAGATATTTGCAGCACACTGAGCATAGATATGTAGCGTTTTTCAGGCAGAGAACGTATAATACTGGTGGTCACTGGTCAGCAAAACTCTGCACTGTACTCCTCCTATATAATACTGGTGGTCCCCAGTCCCCACAATAAAGCAGTGTGAGCACAGATATTTGCAGCACACTGAGCACAGATATGGAGCGTTTTTCAGGCAGAGAACGTAGATATTTGCAGCACACTGAGCACAGATATTTGCAGCACACTGAGCACAGATATTTACAGCACACTGAGCACAGATATTTGCAGCACACTGAGTACAGATATTTGCAGCCCCCTGAACATAGAACTGAGAGGACGCCAGCCACGTCCTCTCACGATCATCTCCAATGCACGAGTGAAAAATAGCGGCGACGCGCGGCTCCTTATATAGAATATGAATCTCGCGAGAATCCGACCACGGGATGATGACGTTCGGGCGCGCTCTGGTTAACCGAGCAAGGCGGGAGGATCCGAGTTGCTCGGACCCGTGCAAAAAAAGGTGAAGTTCGGGCGGGTTCGGATTCCGACAAACCGAACCCGCTCATCACTAGTATAATGCCCACATGTATATACTGCTGCACCTGTGTATAATGCCCACATGTATATACTGCTACACCTGTGTATAATGCCCACATGTATATACTGCTGCACCTGTGTATAATGCCCACATGTATATACTGCTGCACCTGTGTATAATGCCCACATGCACCCTTTGGCTCATATTTTGTGTGTAAATCTGGCTCTGGTGCTAGCTAGTGCCACCTTAGCCTTTTAGCTCACCGCACGTCCCTGCTATGGGGATACAAAGTCTAATCTGGCGCAGGTATTTACCATAAACCCACACAAAGAGGTTTGGACTTTGCTGTCAGCGCCATGCAGATCCCCCTACATTATGGTTCAGGGCATAGGAAGCGGTGATGTGTAAGTGGATGATGGGGGTAGCACTGGAGAGGCACAGCTATACACTACCTCTCAGTGGGCGGGATGTACTAAGGGGATAATGCTGTAAAAAAAACATTTTTAGGGTTTTACAGATATTCCCATATGTGCTAAGCCCAACAATGCCGGGCTTCAGCAGGGCGGCCGAGAGCCTGGCTGGGCCCAGGTACTTTTTAGAGAGCGTGACCTAATCGAAGGAGTCGTGGCCATGCATCCTTAGAATAAAATTAGAGATGAGCGGGTTCGGTTCCTCTGAATCCGAACCCGCCCGAACTTCAGTTTTTTCTTCACGGGTCCGAGCGACTCGGATCTTCCCGCCTTGCTCGGTTAACCCGAGCGCGCCCGAACGTCATCATCCCGCTGTCGGATTTTCGCGAGGCTCGGATTCTATCGCGAGACTCGGATTCTATATAAGGAGCCGCGCGTCGCCGCCATTTTCACACGTGCATTGAGATTCATAGGGAGAGGACGTGGCTGGCGTCCTCCCCGTTTAGAGAAGAGAGTGAGACAGTAGAGAGAGACACAGTAGTAGTAATTTTGGGGAGCATTATTAGGAGGAGTACTACTATACTACTACTACTTGCTGAAGTGATATAGATTAGATAGTGTGACTGTATTAATTATCTGACTTGTGGGGGAGACACTGACAGTGGGGAGCAGTTAGAGTCTGAGAGCAGGACTCAGGAGTACATATAACGTACAGTGCACACTTTTGCTGCCAGAGTCAGTGCCACACTGCCATTGTGACCACACTGACCACCAGACCAGTATAATATATTTTGTTATTGTCTGCTTAGGAGTACTACTTGCAAGTTGCTGATAGTGTGACCAGTGACCTGACCACCAGTTTAATAATCAATCACCACCAGTTTAATATATATATATAATTGTATATAATATATATATATATATAATATTGTATACCACCTACCCGTGGTTTTTTTTTTTTCATTCTTCTTTATACATACTACTATAGTAGCTTACTGTAGCAGTCTGCGGTGCTGCTGAGCTGACAGTGTCCAGCAGGTCCGTCATCAGTCATTACATAATAAATATATATACCTGTCCGGCTGCAGTACTAGTGATATTATATATACATATATATTGATTTCATCTCATTATCATCCAGTCTATATTAGCAGCAGACACAGTACGTTAGTCCACGGCTGTAGATACCTCTGTGTCGGCACTCGGCAGTTCATCCATAATTGTATACCACCTCCCCGTGGTTTTTTTTTTTTCTTTCTTCTTTGTACATACTACTATAGTATAGTAGCTTACTGTAGCAGTCTGCAGTGCTGCTGAGCTGACAGTGTCCAGCAGGTCCGTCATCAGTCATTACATAATAAATATACATACCTGTCCGGCTGCAGTACTAGTGATATTATATTGATTTAATCTCATTATCATCCAGTCTATATTAGCAGCAGACACAGTACGTTAGTCCACGGCTGTAGCTACCTCTGTGTCGGAACTCGGCAGTCCATCCATAATTGTATACCACCTCCCCGTGGTTTTTTTTTTTTCTTTCTTCTTTGTACATACTACTATAGTATAGTAGCTTACTGTAGCAGTCTGCGGTGCTGCTGAGCTGACAGTGTCCAGCAGGTCCGTCATCAGTCATTACATAATAAATATACATACCTGTCCGGCTGCAGTACTAGTGATATATTGATTTCATCTCATTATCATCCAGTCTATATTAGCAGCAGACACAGTACGTTAGTCCACGGCTGTAGCTACCTCTGTATCGGCACTCGGCAGTCCATCCATAATTGTATACCACCTCCCCGTGGTTTTTTTTTTCTTTCTTCTTTGTACATACTACTATAGTATAGTAGCTTACTGTAGCAGTCTGCGGTGCTGCTGAGCTGACAGTGTCCAGCAGGTCCGTCATCAGTCATTACATAATAAATATACATACCTGTCCGGCTGCAGTACTAGTGATATTATATTGATTTCATCTCATTATCATCCAGTCTATATTAGCAGCAGACACAGTACGTTAGTCCATGGCTGTAGCTACCTCTGTGTCGGCACTCGGCAGTCCATCCATAATTGTATACCACCTACCCGTGGTTTTTTTTTTTTCTTTCTTCTTTGTACATACTACTATAGTATAGTAGCTTACTGTAGCAGTCTGCGGTGCTGCTGAGCTGACAGTGTCCAGCAGGTCCGTCATCAGTCATTACATAATAAATATACATACCTGTCCGGCTGCAGTACTAGTGATATTATATTGATTTCATCTCATTATCATCCAGTCTATATTAGCAGCAGACACAGTACGGTAGCCCACGGCTGTAGTTACCTCTGTGTCGGCACTCGGCAGTCCATCCATAATTGTATACCACCTCCCCGTGGTTTTTTTTTTCTTTCTTCTTTGTACATACTACTATAGTACAGTAGCTTACTGTAGCAGTCTGCGGTGCTGCTGAGCTGACAGTGTCCAGCAGGTCCGTCATCAGTCATTACATAATAAATATACATACCTGTCCGGCTGCAGTACTAGTGATATTATATTGATTTCATCTCATTATCATCCAGTCTATATTAGCAGCAGACACAGTACGGTAGTCCACGGCTGTAGCTACCTCTGTGTCGGCACTCGGCAGTCCATCCATAATTGTATACCACCTCCCCGTGGTTTTTTTTTTTTCTTTCTTCTTTGTACATACTACTATAGTATAGTAGCTTACTGTAGCAGTCTGCGGTGCTGCTGAGCTGACAGTGTCCAGTAGGTCCGTCATCAGTCATTACATAATAAATATACATACCTGTCCGGCTGCAGTACTAGTGATATTATATTGATTTCATCTCATTATCATCCTGTCTATATTAGCAGCAGACACAGTACGGTAGTCCACGGCTGTAGCTACCTCTGTGTCGGCAGTCGCTCGTCCATCCATAAGTATACTAGTATCCATCCATCTCCATTGTTTACCTGAGGTGCCTTTTAGTTGTGCCTATTAAAATATGGAGAACAAAAATGTTGAGGTTCCAAAATTAGGGAAAGATCAAGATCCACTTCCACCTCGTGCTGAAGCTGCTGCCACTAGTCATGGCCGAGACGATGAAATGCCAGCAACGTCGTCTGCCAAGGCCGATGCCCAATGTCATAGTACAGAGCATGTAAAATCCAAAACACCAAATATCAGTAAAAAAAGGACTCCAAAATCTAAAATAAAATTGTCGGAGGAGAAGCGTAAACTTTCCAATATGCCATTTACCACACGGAGTGGCAAGGAACGGCTGAGGCCCTGGCCTATGTTCATGGCTAGTGGTTCAGCTTCACATGAGGATGGAAGCACTCAGCCTCTCGCTAGAAAACTGAAAAGACTCAAGCTGGCAAAAGCACCGCAAAGAACTGTGCGTTCTTCGAAATCCCAAATCCACAAGGAGAGTCCAATTGTGTCGGTTGCGATGCCTGACCTTCCCAACACTGGACGTGAAGAGCATGCGCCTTCCACCATTTGCACGCCCCCTGCAAGTGCTGGAAGGAGCACCCGCAGTCCAGTTCCTGATAGTCAGATTGAAGATGTCAGTGTTGAAGTACACCAGGATGAGGAGGATATGGGTGTTGCTGGCGCTGGGGAGGAAATTGACAAGGAGGATTCTGATGGTGAGGTGGTTTGTTTAAGTCAGGCACCCGGGGAGACACCTGTTGTCCGTGGGAGGAATAGGGCCGTTGACATGCCTGGTAAAAATACCAAAAAAATCAGCTCTTCGGTGTGGAAGTATTTCACCAGAAATGCGGACAACATTTGTCAAGCCGTGTGTTGCCTTTGTCAAGCTGTAATAAGTAGGGGTAAGGACGTTAACCACCTCGGAACATCCTCCCTTATACGTCACCTGCAGCGCATTCATCATAAGTCAGTGACAAGTTCAAAAACTTTGGGCGACAGCGGAAGCAGTCCACTGACCAGTAAATCCCTTCCTCTTGTAACCAAGCTCACGCAAACCACCCCACCAACTCCTTCAGTGTCAATTTCCTCCTTCCCCAGGAATGCCATTAGTCCTGCAGGCCATGTCACTGGCAATTCTGACGAGTCCTCTCCTGCCTGGGATTCCTCCGATGCATCCTTGCGTGTAACGCCTACTGCTGCTGGCGCTGCTGTTGTTGTTGCTGGGAGTCGATGGTCATCCCAGAGGGGAAGTCGTACTCGTAAGCCCACTTTTACTACTTCCACCAAGCAATTGACTGTCCAACAGACCTTTGCGAGGAAGATGAAATATCACAGCAGTCATCCTGCTGCAAAGCGGATAACTGAGGCCTTGGCATCCTGGGTGGTGAGAAACGTGGTTCCGGTATCCATCATTACTGCAGAGCCAACTAGAGACTTGTTGGAGGTACTGTGTCCCCGGTACCAAATACCATCTAGGTTCCATTTCTCTAGGCAGGCGATACCGAAAATGTACACAGACCTCAGAAAAAGAGTCACCAGTGTCCTAAAAAATGCAGCTGTACCCAATGTCCACTTAACCACGGACATGTGGACAAGTGGAGCAGGGCAGGGTCAGGACTATATGACTGTGACAGCCCACTGGGTAGATGTATGGACTCCCGCCGCAAGAACAGCAGCGGCGGCACCAGTAGCAGCATCTCGCAAACGCCAACTCTTTCCTAGGCAGGCTACGCTTTGTATCACCGGTTTCCAGAATACGCACACAGCTGAAAACCTCTTACGGCAACTGAGGAAGATCATCGCGGAATGGCTTACCCCAATTGGACTCTCCTGTGGATTTGTGGCATCGGACAATGCCAGCAATATTGTGTGCGCATTAAATCTGGGCAAATTCCAGCACGTCCCATGTTTTGCACATACCTTGAATTTGGTGGTGCAGAATTTTTTAAAAAACGACAGGGGCGTGCAAGAGATGCTGTCGGTGGCCAGAAGAATTGCGGGACACTTTCGGCGTACTGGCACCACGTACAGAAGACTGGAGCAACACCAAAAACGCCTGAACCTGCCCTGCCATCATCTGAAGCAAGAAGTGGTAACGAGGTGGAATTCAACCCTATATATGCTTCAGAGGTTGGAGGAGCAGCAAAAGGCCATTCAAGCCTATACAATTCAGCACGATATAGGAGGTGGAATGTACCTGTCTCAAGCGCAGTGGAGAATGATTTCAACGTTGTGCAAGGTTCTGCTGCCCTTTGAACTTGCCACACGTGAAGTCAGTTCAGACACTGCCAGCCTGAGTCAGGTCATTCCCCTCATCAGGCTTTTGCAGAAGAAGCTGGAGACATTGAAGGAGGAGCTAAAAGGGAGCGATTCCGCTAGGCATGTGGGACTTGTGGATGGAGCCCTTAATTCGCTTAACAAGGATTCACGGGTGGTCAATCTGTTGAAATCAGAGCACTACATTTTGGCCTCCGTGCTCGATCCTAGATTTAAAACCTACCTTGGATCTCTCTTTCCGGCAGACACAAGTCTGCTGGGGTTCAAAGACCTGCTGGTGAGAAAATTGTCAAGTCAAGCGGAACGCGACCTGTCAACATCTCCTCCTTCACATTCTCCCGCAACTGGGGGTGCGAGGAAAAGGCTCAGAATTCCGAGCCCACCCGCTGGCGGTGATGCAGGGCAGTCTGGAGCGACTGCTGATGCTGACATCTGGTCCGGACTGAAGGACCTGTCAATGATTACGGACATGTCGTCTACTGTCACTGCATATGATTCTCTCCCCATTGAAAGAATGGTGGAGGATTATATGAGTGACCGCATCCAAGTAGGCACGTCACACAGTCCGTACTTATACTGGCAGGAAAAAGAGGCAATTTGGAGGCCCTTGCACAAACTGGCTTTATTCTACCTAAGTTGCCCTCCCACAAGTGTGTACTCCGAAAGAGTGTTTAGTGCCGCCGCTCACCTTGTCAGCAATCGGCGTACGAGGTTACTTCCAGAAAATGTGGAGAAGATGATGTTCATTAAAATGAATTATAATCAATTCCTCCGTGGAGACATTGACCAGCAGCAATTGCCTCCACAAAGTACACAGGGAGCTGAGATGGTGGATTCCAGTGGGGACGAATTGATAATCTGTGAGGAGGGGGATGTACACGGTGATATATCGGAGGATGATGATGAGGTGGACATCTTGCCTCTGTAGAGCCAGTTTGTGCAAGGAGAGATTAATTGCTTCTTTTTTGGTGGGGGTCCAAACCAACCCGTCATTTCAGTCACAGTCGTGTGGCAGACCCTGTCACTGAAATGATGGGTTGGTTAAAGTGTGCATGTCCTGTTTATACAACATAAGGGTGGGTGGGAGGGCCCAAGGACAATTCCATCTTGCACCTCTTTTTTCTTTAATTTTTCTTTGCGTCATGTGCTGTTTGGGGAGTGTTTTTTGGAAGGGCCATCCTGCGTGACACTGCAGTGCCACTCCTAGATGGGCCAGGTGTTTGTGTCGGCCACTAGGGTCGCTTATCTTACTCACACAGCTACCTCATTGCGCCTCTTTTTTTCTTTGCGTCATGTGCTGTTTGGGGAGTGTTTTTTGGAAGGGCCATCCTGCGTGACACTGCAGTGCCACTCCAAGATGGGCCCGGTGTTTGTGTCGGCCACTAGGGTCGCTTATCTTACTCACACAGCTACCTCATTGCGCCTTTTTTTTTCTTTGCGTCATGTGCTGTTTGGGGAGGGTTTTTTGGAAGGGCCATCCTGCGTGACACTGCAGTGCCACTCCTAGATGGGCCCGGTGTTTGTGTCGGCCACTAGGGTCGCTTAGCTTACTCACACAGCTACCTCATTGCGCCTCTTTTTTTCTTTGCGTCATGTGCTGTTTGGGGATTGTTTTTTGGAAGGGCCATCCTGCATGACACTGCAGTGCCACTCCTAGATGGGCCCGGTGTTTGTGTCGGCCACTAGGGTCGCTTATCTTACTCACACAGCTACCTCATTGCGCCTCTTTTTTTCTTTGCGTCATGTGCTGTTTGGGGAGTGTTTTTTGGAAGGGCCATCCTGCGTGACACTGCAGTGCCACTCCTAGATGGGCCCGGTGTTTGTGTCGGCCACTAGGGTCGCTTATCTTACTCACACAGCTACCTCATTGCGCCTCTTTTTTTCTTTGCGTCATGTGCTGTTTGGGGAGGGTTTTTTGGAAGGGCCATCCTGCGTGACACTGCAGTGCCACTCCTAGATGGGCCCGGTGTTTGTGTCGGCCACTAGGGTTGCTTAGCTTACTCACACAGCTACCTCATTGCGCCTCTTTTTTTCTTTGCGTCATGTGCTGTTTGGGGAGTGTTTTTTGGAAGGGCCATCCTGCATGACACTGCAGTGCCACTCCTAGATGGGCCCGGTGTTTGTGTCGGCCACTAGGGTCGCTTATCTTACTCACACAGCTACCTCATTGCGCCTCTTTTTTTCTTTGCGTCATGTGCTGTTTGGGGAGTGTTTTTTGGAAGGGCCATCCTGCGTGACACTGCAGTGCCACTCCTAGATGGGCCAGGTGTTTGTGTCGGCCACTAGGGTCGCTTAGCTTACTCACACAGCTACCTCATTGCGCCTCTTTTTTTCTTTGCGTCATGTGCTGTTTGGGGAGTGTTTTTTGGAAGGGCCATCCTGCGTGACACTGCAGTGCCACTCCTAGATGGGCCAGGTGTTTGTGTCGGCCACTAGGGTCGCTTAGCTTACTCACACAGCTACCTCATTGCGCCTCTTTTTTTCTTTGCGTCATGTGCTGTTTGGGGAGTGTTTTTTGGAAGGGCCATCCTGCGTGACACTGCAGTGCCACTCCTAGATGGGCCCGGTGTTTGTGTCGGCCACTAGGGTCGCTTATCTTACTCACACAGCTACCTCATTGCGCCTCTTTTTTTCTTTGCGTCATGTGCTGTTTGGGGAGTGTTTTTTGGAAGGGCCATCCTGCGTGACACTGCAGTGCCACTCCTAGATGGGCCCGGTGTTTGTGTCGGCCACTAGGGTCGCTTATCTTACTCACACAGCTACCTCATTGCGCCTCTTTTTTTCTTTGCGTCATGTGCTGTTTGGGGAGTGTTTTTTGGAAGGGCCATCCTGCGTGACACTGCAGTGCCACTCCTAGATGGGCCAGGTGTTTGTGTCAGCCACTAGGGTCGCTTAGCTTACTCATACAGCTACCTCATTGCGCCTCTTTTTTTCTTTGCGTCATGTGCTGTTTGGGGAGTGTTTTTTGGAAGGGCCATCCTGCGTGACACTGCAGTGCCACTCCTAGATGGGCCCGGTGTTTGTGTCGGCCACTAGGGTCGCTTATCTTACTCACACAGCTACCTCATTGCGCCTCTTTTTTTCTTTGCGTCATGTGCTGTTTGGGGAGTGTTTTTTGGAAGGGCCATCCTGCGTGACACTGCAGTGTCACTCCTAGATAGGCCCGGTGTTTGTGTCGGCCACTAGGGTCGCTTAGCTTAGTCATCCAGCGACCTCGGTGCAAATTTTAGGACTAAAAATAATATTGTGAGGTGTGAGGTATTCAGAATAGACTGAAAATGAGTGGAAATTATGGTTTTTGAGGTTAATAATACTTTGGGATCAAAATGACCCCCAAATTCTATGATTTAAGCTGTTTTTTAGTGTTTTTTGAAAAAAACACCCGAATCCAAAACACACCCGAATCCGACAAAAAAAATTCGGTGAGGTTTTGCCAAAACGCGGTCGAACCCAAAACACGGCCGCGGAACCGAACCCAAAACCAAAACACAAAACCCGAAAAATTTCAAGTGCACATCTCTAAATAAAATACATAAAAAATAGTACTTTAAGCTCCTCCCTGGTCATCTGCAGCCCAACGCTCAGCAGCGTGAGCTGGGTTCAGGAGAAGCGCTGCTGCTACTGGGTAATGGGGGTGGGGGAGGACCAGGGCCGCCCCGGGTAATTAGACCTGAGCCCGGGTAATTAGGGTGCTAAGGGTGCTCAGGCCCCCTGGGAGTGATGTTATGGTCTGTGATCACCGACATAGCACCCCAGAATGGCATGCAAATGTTAACCCGGGGTGGACGACCCTAAACCTAAAGTGCGAGGAGGGGAGAACATAGTTCTCCATCTAGCAAAACTTTGCAGATCTCTGACAATCAGCCCCCCTGCCCCACAACAAGGTGAGGGAATGGTGCCATACCATCAGGGGCAGGGGGTTGTAAAAGTAGGGTGTCATCTTTTAGCAATAGGGGTAGTAGGGGTGGATTATGCTGCCCCCAAAAATATATATATTTTTTTGGCTGAAGGTGGGGTGGGGGGGTGGGGGAGAGAATATATTAAAGGGAGGGGGAGTAAAATTACAATGGGGGAGGCTATGGACATGGGGGTGGGGTGCATAACACCCTGCGGGGTATATATTTTTTAAAATAAAATATTTAAGTATATTTTCAAAAATACTTTTTTAAACTTTATTAAATGACAAAAAAAGGCCAATTTCTGAGCAGTTTAGGTAAAAAAAACTTGTCACTTACGTGGTTAAGACATCAGCGATACAGGATAATACATGCGCCCCTTGCATTGATTCCATTGTCACTCATTCAGTTTTAATTGCGACCCCCAAACCATTGTGGCCTAAGGGGGGGAATTAATTAGACAAAGTAGTTTACTGCGGGCAAATTTATCACCGGGGGCTATAAAACTAGCGCCAAAGGCAGCTCGGTGTTTATCAGAGATTTTATTCCAGGACTTCAGCAGGCTCTGAAAAAAATCTGTGATAAAAGCCCATTTTCGCAAATGCGGCAGCAAAGACACATAGGTCTGTGAACTTATCACAGATTCCATGTGTTTTCGCTCAAAAATTTATATTTTTTGGGTGCAAATATCGGGGGCTAATTGAGTAGACGCTCCAAAAATTTTTTGCAAAAAAATGAAAAAAGGACGCAAAAAAAAATATCCCTTTTTTGCACCCAAAAAAAAAAAATGGGGCTAATTGAATTCCCCCCATAGTGTACTGCCTAATGGTGTCTAATGGTTTCAACGGCCCTGCAAAGGAACCCCTTGTCAGACTTTTAAATAGGCCTGTGCTGGACTTGAAGTTAGTTTCAAACACCCCAGTAAAGTTTACTTTTCCTTGGTAACGTTGTTTTATATTGAGCAATTGCCTTTTGAACTCCAAAACTCTAGAGTCTACATAAATGATGTCTTGCTAGCAACAGACATTTATCCGCAGCAGCCAGGTCACTCAGAGTCCCGGCCATTGTGCTTCCTGATAGAAAAATCCCAAAGCACAGTAACTGGTCGCAACACTGAAACACATTCTGCTGAAAGTTGCTGTAGAATTAATGACAGGTACAGTAGAGCACTGCTAGAGGAAAAGATAGAACGTTACATAACATAATAAAACTCTTTCTTTATTGTGCAACAAATGAACATTTGTTCCTGGCACGCACACATTTACTGACCTGTGGCAACGTGAACGGAGAGGATGACTTGGTTCATTGTTAAGGCCAAGAGATGAAGGCTGTGTATTGACTTAACCCCATTCACTGCAAGAATACTCTGCTTCACAATGCTGTAATTAATCCCACGGGGGACCCCTGTGGAGCAGAATGAGGTTCTGTTAGGTACACAGTGGTGCAAATGAATTTAATAAAAAAATCTATAGCAAAAAATCTGTATAGGGCCCTCTGTATAGAGTACCTCCATGTAGTATACATACATGTATTGCAGCCAAATCATACAGGCACATGAAGCATAGGCGTGCCCAGGATCAGGGCAAAGCGTGTGTGACAAGACACCCAGAACATAGACTCACTGCCCTTCCCATCATCCCTGGTACATAGGCTACCCAACCTGCCAACTCCACCAGGACAACCCCAGCTGGAACATAGACATCTTACCCTACCCTTCCCCCAGTATATAGACTGTCACATCTCAGACGGCTTCCAAGGAAGAAGCAGCCTCATTTTGAATCCAAGATGGCTGATGTGACACTGCTCTGTTTGGATAAAAAAGTTGACAAACGGCCATCTTGGATTCAAAAAGAGGCTGCATCAAGTCTCCAACACTCTTTACGGCAGGGGGCTACATACATTCAGAAATGAAATTGCATAAATACTGTAGATGGTTATTATTGATGGCCAGTCAGATACACAGTTGTTTTGTTTTATAAACCTCTGAATAATTTATGTTGTACGGTTGTTCAGATGTGTGGTTTATTATGAACAAGTAATGGTGTTATATACATACATAAAAACTGTGATAGGACTTTTACAGCTTTACTTACCCTCCATTAATACAATGAAAATATCCCATAGGATTGTAATTGTGGTGGCCAGTACGAAAATGGAAAATATAAATGTGCAAATTGGATCGGCTATCTTGTACTGTGGCTAAAATACAAAACATATTAAACAGTGAGACGTCTGTTGTCATACGTGTTATTCCACAATGTACTATTATTATTATTATTTTTTATTTTTATTTTTTTGCATATTGCATATCCTATTGCATACCCTTTGCATATCCAAGCCACTGAGTACAAAGATGCAGATTAGTCGATTATCAGTTACTCAGAACTGAAGCTACGGAGCCATTCTGACTGCGTATGGGTTCGCCACCACTACCCCGTTACCTCCCACAAATGCTCCCTGACTTTCAATCACAGTATAAATCCTCGCAAGTAACCACTGACGGTGATGAAATTTGACACATGCACAGTGCCTATCAGATGCATCCGCTGACCACCGATAATCACACAACTGTGAAATGATCAGGTTTGCGTCCATCCTGAATCAAGGCCTTGGTTCCTTGACAAAATATGTTGCAATGCAAAGCAGGAAAATACATTTATTGTATTTGCATGCAGGGTAAATACTGGCTGCTTTTGAATGTAGCCCACAGATGCTCGGCAACTTTATTTTAAAACTGGGCCTGATTCAGATATGTATGCAATACATATAGTTAATTAGTTATAGTAAAACTCTGCTCTGAAAACTAGACATGTGCAGTTCAGTTTTCCTGAAATACGAACACACCCGAACTCCAAACTTAGGGGTCCCAGTTCGGAATCACTTAGGGGTTCCAAGTGAACCGAGTCCCGGCTTGGAGCGCATATTTTTAATACCGATCTTGGGTTTTGGATTGCATATAGACCCTCATTCCGAGTTGATCGCTCGCTAGCTACTTTTAGCAGCCGTGCAAATGCATAGTCGCCGCCCACGGGGGAGTGTATTTTCGCTTTGCAGGAGTGCGAACGCCTGTGCTGCCGAGCGGCAGCAAACACATTTTGTGCAGAACAAAACCAGGCCTGTAGTTACTTATTCTGTGCGATGATTGCTGCAACGAAGGTCCCGGTATTGACGTCAGATACCCGCCCAGCAAACGCCCGGCCACGACTGCGTTTTTCCAAACACTCCCAGAAAACGGTCAGTTGACACCCAGAAACTCCCACTTCCTGTCAATCTCCTTGCGTCCGCTAGTGTGACTGGAAGCGTCGCTAGAACCTGTGCATTGCGGTACATACACAGATTAGCCCCGTTCTGCCATAATCACTGCGCTGTGAAAATCTGTAGCGAGCGATCAACTCGGAATGACCCCCAGGGTCCAAATTGCATGATTTTAGCTGTTTAATTGATTTTTATCTTTTTTTTTAATCAATGTTTATCGATTTTTATCAATTTTAAAGTAATCCAAAAACCAAATCCAAAGCAAGACACTTGGGGGTGGTTTTGCCAAAACCAAAACACAACGATGAATTAGAACCAAAATTAAAACAAGGGGGTCCGCACACATCTCTACTGAAAACAGGTTACAGGGTCTTTATGTACGCTAGTAGAACGTCATACCACTTATGCTAATGTATGTACTCCTTTGATAGTTCCTGTTCTAATACATGTTTTACATCTGGATAACCCCCCCATGGCATACATATCATTGTAGCACAGCAATTTTCCCCATAATTGTGAGTTATAACGAGCTGACCTTGAAGTATATGATGAGTGCACTAATTAGCACACTGATGCTCTGGAACAGGTCTCCCACGACGTGGATGAAGGCTGCGCGCACACTTGCATTTGTCTGGGGCTTGTGATCAGGCGCCATGTGTTGATGCTGAGCCCCTGAGTGGCTGTGCCCGTGTCCTGCGCCGTGCAGGACCAAAACCAAGCTGTGACATCACAACGGGGAGAAACAGTTAGTTTGGGATGATGCCGCTGTGATCGGTATCAGAGACTGAGAGCTCACATGGGGTGCAGAATTATTTCCTACCAGTGCTTTTTGCATGGTGGACCCTCATGGCCACTGTGCCTGATTCAGAGAAGGACGCAATGGCGATGATGTACGTTGTGGAGCGATTTTTCTGACACTCAGCATATATAGTCGCATTGCGCATGTGCCACCATGGCCTTGAGGCTGCGGTGACACAGATGGTTTCGTACCAAAGTAAGTGACAATCAGGGACCGTTTGGGGGAGGTATCAGGGGAGTGGCGCCATTTTTGAGGCGTGTCTCAGCGTGCAACTGCGATCCTGTGCGTGCAAAAAACATGGCTCCAGCAGTGGAACTCCCGCAGCCATTCCGCGAGAACATAGACTCTCTCAGGGACTCGATGTTCTCCGCATCTGCGTCGATGTCGCCAAAAGTGTAAGCAGTTGCTGAGCTGTTGCGATGGGTGCGAAGGGCATCCCTGTTCATTTCTGGCCAGTTGCTACACTTGCACTGCTTCACATGTCCACAGGCAGTAAAATCATTAGAAGTCAGAATCAGACCCAAAAACGCAGCTGCGACGGTATTTACGTACATCTCTGAATCAGTCCGAAGAGGAGAAGCAGCTGGGGACTTCGAGGGTGGGGTTGGGCAGCCGCATCATTAGGTCCCACCCCTATGATGATCAATCCCACAAATCGTGGGTTCTCGAGGGAGTGGCAGGGCTAAAATGACGTGAATCGCATCATTTTAGGTCCACCCCCTCCCCTTTAACCCATGATTCCCTGCTTTGTGTGCCTATCCTGCCCGCTTCCCTAGGAAGCGGGCGGTATGCAGAAGGACTACCCACTCTTCCGGGGGTGCAGGGAATTTCCCGAAAAAATCATCAGTCTCCTTCAACTTCTAGAAGTGTAGGTAAGTATGTTCCAACCTTACTCATAGTTTCATTTCTGTACAGTATATGTCTGGGGTAAATTTACTAAAGCTTCTAAAATAGACAAGTGGAAATGTTTCCTATAGCAACAAATCACCTTCTGTCTATCATTTTCTAGGATGCAATAGAGAAATGATAACTTGAATCTGATTGGTTACTCTTGGCCACACCTCCAGTTTTCATTTTTAGAAGCCCTAGTAAATCTACCCACTTGGTATCAATTTATTTGATGTTTTTCACTAGAGTGGAGATTATTAAATTACTTTATTTTCTAATTAAGGGGCTCATTTATCAATGAATGATAAAACTCATTTTGAATGATAAAACTCGTTGCGTATGATAAAAGCTGCTCCAGCCAATCAGTTCCCACTGTCATTTTTCAAACACATGACAGTTAGGAGCCGAACACAGCTGGGAGCTGATTGGCTGGAGTAACATTTGTCATACAGTGCATCTGGAAAGTATTCACAGCGCTTCACTTTCTCCACATTTTGCTATGTTACACCCTTATTCCAAACTGGAATAAATTCATTTTTTCCCCTCCAAATTCTACACACAATACCCCATAATGACAACGTGAAAAAAGTTTTTTAGAGATTTTTTCAAATTTATTAAAAGTAAAAAACTAAGAAATCACATGTACATAAGTAATCACGGCCTTTGCCATGAAGCTCAAAATTGAGCTCAGGTGCATCCTGTTTCCACTGATCATCCTTGAGATATTCCTACAGCTTAATTGGAGTCCACCTGTGGTAAATTCAGTTGATTGGACATGATCTGGAAAGGCATACACCTGTCTATATAAGGTCCCACACTTAACAGTGCATGTCTGAGCACAAACCAAGCATGAAGTCAAAGGAATTGTCTGTAGACCTCTGAGACAGGATTGTCTCGAGGCACAAATCTGGAGAAGGGTACAGAAAAATATCTGCTGCTTTGAAGGTCCCAATGAGCACAGTAGCCTCCATCATCCGTAAATGGAAGAAGTTCGGAACCACCAGGACTCTTCCTAGAGCTGGTCGGCCGTCTAAACTGAGCGATCGGGGCAGAAGGGCCCTTGCAGGGAGGTGACCAAGAACCCAATGGTCACTGTCAGAGCTACAGCATTCCTCTGTGGAGAGAGGAGAACCACACGTAAGCCACTCCTTAGTAAAAAGCACATGGCAGCCCGCTTGGAGTTTGCCAAAATGCACCCGAAATACTCTCAGACCATGAGAAACAAAATTCTCTGGCCTGATGAGACAAAGATTGAACTCTTTGGCGTGAATGCCAGGCATCATGTTTGGAGGAAACCAGGCTCCGCTCATCACCAGGCCAATACCATCCCTACAGTGAAGCATGGTGGTGGCAGCATTATGCTGTGGGGATGTTTTTCAGTGACAGGAACTGGGAGACTAATCAGGATAGAGGAAAAGATGAATGCAGCAATGAACAGAGACATCCTGGATGAAAACCTGCTCCAGAGCCCTCAGACTGGGGCAATGGTTCATCTTTCAGCAGGACAACGACCCTAAGCACATTGCCAAGATATCAAAGGAGTGGCTTCAGGACAACTCAGTGAATGTCCTTGAGTGGCCCAGCCAGAGCCCACACTTGAATCCAATTGAACATCTCTGGAGAGATCTGAAAATGGCTGTGCACCGACGCTTCCCATCCAACCTGATGGATCTTGAGAGGTGGTGCAAAGAGGAATGGGCGAAACTGCCCAAAGATCGGTGTGCCAAGCATGCGGCATCATATTCAAAAAGACTTGAGGCTGTAATTGCTGCCAAAGGTGCATCAACAAAGTATTGAGCAAAGGCTGTGAATATTTATGTACATGTGATTTCTTAGTTTTTTATTTTTAATAAATTGGAAAAAAATCTCAAAAATATTTTTTTTCATGTTGTCATTATGGGGTATTGTGTGTAGAATTTTGAGAGAAAAAAATCAATTTATTCTAGTTTGGAATAAGGCTGTAACATAAGAAAATGTAGAAAAAGTGAAGCAATGTGAATACTTTCCGGATGCACTGTAAGCAACAAGTTTTACATATGCCTTGAATCAGTGTTGATATGTAATTGTGAAGTTACAAACTTGAATGTAAAATCAGATTTTCTGACAGCTGGAATTAATATTTGAGTTTACATTTTAAAATACACCTAAGTGAATGTTTTCCTTAGATACACAATAAATCTAACACTGCATCAAACTTGGACATGAATAAATAGTGTGTGACATAGTAACAGAAGAACTCACACTATATTAGCGGCTAATGCACAGGCAGATGTAATCAGCATAACAGTCCCGTCAATGGTGTAATCAGGGTGCAGGACTCTCTTGCAAGCAAAGTAAACCAGCACCGCGGTCACGATCCATATTGTAATCATGGACAATAGTGCACCAACAATTTCTGAAAATATAGGAACAGGGTATTGTAGCAAGACGCCTTTGTACACAGATATTTCAAAATAACTTTCCTGTAAACCCAGTTATATATTTGGCTGTACACTGATCTGTCTGCATGCATTGATGCTAGAGTCTCCTGCACTTACACAGGTCTCCAGAAACATGGCGTGGCGGCCATTTTTCTTGTGATTTTTCCACTGTGCATGTTCAGCTCACCAGGAAAATGGCCACTGCGACATTTTCCCAGTGATTTGTTCTATAGGGAGAGGTATGTATTAAAGAACTAGGTGATTCATCGCACCCTACGGGTGCTCTTTACACCATCGTAAGGGGCTACGCCCCCTTAACCCTGCACACCCTTGTGGCGTGCAATATTTTTATTATATGGATTATTACCTCCAATCATAATTGTGTGAGTGGTTAAATATTGCACTCACAAAGGGCGTGCAATGGTTAAGGGGTGTAAGCCCCTTGCAACGGTGTGAACAGCGCACACAGGGACTAATGAATCACCTAGTAGATGCTTTGGTTGCGGGAGTGGCGGGTGTGGGGAAGACGCGAATGGGATCCGGGGGTGCAGCGGGAGGGGCGGTTGCGGTGGTGCTGCAGGTGGGGGAGGGGCTGGTGCGGTGGTGCCGCAGGTGGGGGTCTGGAGCCACCAAGGGGGGGGGAGGAGCAGTTTCGGGGATGCCTCGGGTGAGGGAGGGGCAAATGCAATGGTGCAGGGGGGAAGGACGGGTGCGGGGTTGCTGCGGGTGGGGGAGGGGGTCCGGAGCTACCACAGGTGCTGGAGGGGGGTGTGAGGGTGCCGCGGATGGGGCCTGGAGGTACTGTGAGTGAGGGAGGGGCGAGTAATGCTTATCCTGCTTCTCCTCCTGTCAGCAGCTAAGCTGCTGTCCTCCCTTTGGCAGTGGCTCTCCCAGAGACTCACACAGCAGCCAGTCACTATTGTTAGCGCCGGTGTCCCAACGCGCCGGTGTCCCAACGCGCTGCATTACAGGGAAGAAGATGCACTCAATAAACTACAGCTCCCAGCAGCCCTAAGGGCCGGAATGCTTTGGCGCTAAGGGCTGCTGGGAGCTGTATTAAGATAGAATTATAGTAAATATGAAATGGTACTTCCCTTACAAAACCTCTGTCGTGGGATTTACCGCATATTTCAAACAACATGGATCCATATGTGGGAAGAAAATAGACATATATAGTGTAGTGTGTTTAAAACAATACAATTTTAATACAATACACTAACGAATAACAATAAAACCATTGATTATAGATTGCTGCAAACAAATGGTGGTAGATGGAAAATTACCAGAGGATGGTAAAATGAATGCTTTAAATAGTATATTTAAACTCCTGTTTGCTGGTGAGTATTTCTAAAACATAAAAATCTTGAAGTCAAGTGAAGGTGGAGGTTTACCAGATTTCAATGAAGTGAGTGCGTTTAAGATGTTGTCCAGGGGAGATATCGGCTCCGGAACCTATTCTCCAAAGTCCACAACACTCCGTCCGTCTGGAAAAACTCCCCTCAGCAGTGGTTGGCTTGCCAGTATGACAAGCCAACCACTGCTGAGGGGAGTTTTTCCAGACGGACGGAGTGTTGTGGACTTTAGAGAATAGGTTCCGGAGCCGATATCTCCCCTGGACAACATCTTAAACGCACTCACTTCATTGAAATCTGGTAAACCTCCACCTTCACTTGACTTCAAGATTTTTATGTTTTAGAAATACTCACCAGCAAACAGGAGTTTAAATATACTATTTAAAGCATTCATTTTACCATCCTCTGGTAATTTTCCATCTACCACCATTTGTTTGCAGCAATCTATAATCAATGGTTTTATTGTTATTCGTTAGTGTATTGTATTAAAATTGTATTGTTTTAAACACACTACACTATATATGTCTATTTTCTTCCCACATATGGATCCATGTTGTTTGAAATATGCGGTAAATCCCACGACAGAGGTTTTGTAAGGGAAGTACCATTTCATATTTACTATAATCCGATTAGCGCACATCTTCTGGTCTAATTCTATCTTAATACGCTTCCATTTGGGTACTGGGGTTACCTTTCTGACCAGTCGGGTTGCAGCTTATATCGGTTGGCGCCACGACTCTTCTCTATCCTACACTATAACTGCTGGGAGCTGTAGTTTAGGGGGCGTTACGTGTGTATGCATTTCACTGGTACAGGGGCATTACGTGTCTAAGCGTCACTGGTACAGAGGGCGTTACGTGTGTAAGCGTCACTGCTACAGGGTACGTTATATGTGTAAGCGTCACTGGTACAGGGGGGCATTACGTGTGCAAGCGTCACTGTTACAGGGGGTGTTACGTGTCTAAGTGTCACTGGTACAGAGGGCGTTACGTGTCTAAGCGGCACAGATACAAGGGCGTTACGTGTGTAAGCGGCACTGGTACAGAGGGCGATACGTTTCTAAGCGGCACTGGTACAGAGGGCGTTACGTGTGTATGCGTCACTGCTACAGGGGGAGTTACGTGTGTAAGCGTCACTGCTACAGGGGGCGTTACGTGTGTAAGCGTCACTGGTACAGGGGGCGTTACATGTGTAAGCGTCACTGGTACAGGGGGCATTACCAGTGGCGTAACTAGAAATTTTTCTCCCCCAAGCCAAAAAATTCTTCGGCCACACACCGTAATGCCTGTGACACATTATGACACACACCGCAATGTCCGTGATACATTATGCCACACACCGTAATGCCCATTACACATTAAGTTCTACAGTAAGGCTTCTAATTACTTTTAAATTACCTGCTCGTTGCCAGGGGTTTCATGCTCTTGGATCCATGTACGGTGCCAGGGATTTTCATGCTCAGGGTGTCATGCTCGTTGCCAGGGGTTTCATGCACTGGGTGTCATGCTCGTTGCTAGGGGGTAGTGCTTGTTGCTAGGGCCGTGCTCCCAGTGTCACATATGCCCCCAGTGCCAGGTATTCCCCCACAGTGCCAGGTACTCACATGCCCCCAGTGCCAAATATAGCCCCCCCCATGTGCCAGGTACACATATACCCCCCAGTGCCAAGTATGCCCCCTGTGCCAGATATTCCCCCACAGTGCCAGGTACTCACGTGCCCCCAGTGCTAAATATACCCCCCCCCAGTGCCACATATGCCCCCAGTGCCAGATATTCCCCCACAGTGCCAGGTACTCACGTGCCCCCAGTGCTAAATATACCCCCCAAGTGCCACATATGCACCCAGTGCCAGATATTCCCCCACAGTGCCAGGTACTCACGTGCCCCAGTGCCACATATACCCCCCCCAGTGCCACATATCCCCCTCAGTGCCTGCCACATATGCTCCCCCAGTGCCGCGCTCCCCCGCTCTCCCCCCCCCCGCTTCTTTGTGTTGGAGGGACACGGAGGGCACAGCGCGCGCCTCTCCTGTGTCCCTCCTGGGTCTCCGGCGGGTCTGTTAAGGAAGTGCCGGTTCGTGAGCCAATCAGAGCTCACGAACGGCACTTCCTTTATTAGACCCGCCGGAGACCCAGGAGGGACACGGGAGAGGCGCGCGCTGTGCCCTCCGTGTCCCTCCTTACAGCAGCGGAGGGAAGGAGACCGCAGATTGACATGCGGACGCTCGTCCGCATGTCAATCTGCGCTAAATCAGTTGCGCCTCCGCAGCCCCTCGCCCCCAAGCCACCGCGAGGACTGCGGGGGCAGTAGTTACGCCACTGGGCATTACATGTGTAAGCGTCTCTGGTACAGGGGGCGTTACATGTGTAAGTGTCTCTACTACAGGGGGTATTATGTGCGCTGTGCCTTTGTAAAGTATGCAAGGGTGCCAATTTATAGTTTGCACCCTATTGCCGGCCCAGACTGCACTGCACAGCACTGCCACCTTTTACATTGATTCAGCATCCAGACATTACCCTCCGCGATATCACCCACTCTATCCATTACATTAGCCATCTCGGGGCTTCCAGGCCGGCAGCCCAGGTGCTGTGTTGCGGAGTCAGGGCCTCTGGGGATCTGGGCGCGGCTGTGGCGGGGAGGCACTTCTGTGACATCACACGCAGAGGAGGCTCAGGGGCTCAGAGAGTATGCGGTGCTGGGAGGGCTAGGAAAGCCTTCCGCTGCGCCGCTTTCATACACATCTATGCCGGTGGCCGCCGCAGCTTTTGTTCCACCTGCGCCGCGGCTAGGGAGTGGGGATTGTTGATGCTGGAGGGGGCAGGCGGACTGGCAGCAGGACATAGGACGCTGCAGTAAAAGGATGTTTTTCCCCCTATCTGCAGCGCAGAGACTTGCTGCAGATGCAGTGGCATACCTTCCAGCTGCACCTTTTTGGCAGGTACAGTCCCTTTGTTTTATGGTCTGTACTGATTGACTCTCCAAGCTTCCAATGAAAGTATAGGGAAAGGGGCGTGGCCACACGGCAGTACCCGTGGCCACGCCCCCTTTCGAATGTGTATCAATGTTTATATGTAAATTGTTGGAGGGTGTGTTGCCGCAGATGCAGGGGGACTATTTTGGGGTGTGGGGCTGGAGCTGCAGCTCCATCAGTCCCGTTGCTAATCCTGCTCTGTGAAAACACAGCAGGCAAAGGGCAGAGCCTCCCATTGGATGTAACCTGTGTGGGAGGGAGTTTCTCGCCCAATCAGCTGTGGACTGGGTGTGATAGACCTGCTGCTAACCCAATGAGAGATTGGGCACAAAGTCACAGAGCTGGGCTATTATATAGGAGATATTGGTGCAGGGTGTGCAGGTGTGGACTCCCCTGGATCCAGGGGCCCCTGTGCAACGCTCACCCATTACAGATATGCCACAGACATCTTTATGTGTCCAGTATGTCATATAAGCATCTTAGTATATATTTATGTAACTTGGGAAGTAGATTTACTAAGGTTTCTAAGACATACAAGTGGTGGTGTGGCCTATCAAACAGCGAATGTGCCAAATAATGAGTGCACCATGCAAGTACCCTGCTCCTACAGAGTATTGGAGCAAGTCTAGGAGACATGGGGTCAGCACTAGATCAGCCCTAGAACCCAGTGTATATAATATGTATTAACAATTAACACTATGGGCGGGATGTATTAACATACCTCGTCGCCCATCGCAGCAATGTCGATCACATATGTACTAAGATATGTGATCAACAATGCAATGCGGTGACCGAGGCCCCCCGCGATACCTGTGAGGTGGTCTGCGGGTGGTCTCTGTCACCTCCCCGGCATCTCCTTCTCCTCAGCTGCCGGGAACAAGGCAGCAGGCAGTCCCCGGCGCCTCCTCCTCCCCCCTGCAGCCAGAAGGACCTCCGGCTGCGTTGCTAGGGGGAGGAGGAGGTTATCTTCCAGGTCCAGGCTGCCTGGAGGAAGGTATGCCGGGGTGGAGAGGGGCAGCGATAAGAAGCCCATTGTCTTCTATAGGGTATCCCCATCCAAAGATGGTGATACCCTGGGCGGCGAAAACCCGGCGGCCGGGTCTTAGTACATTTCAAAATGCGGTAAAACCCCCCAAAATGGGGGTTTTACAGCATTTTTCCCTTAGTACATCCCGCCCTATAGATGATATACAGTATAGCATGGGAGGGGGAGGGGAGTTTCCAGGCAACTGGAAATCCCCCCTGCATTTGCCTGTGTTAAGATATGCATTAGTTTTCTTAACCCTTTTACTAAAGGTTTCTGGTGATGTGCTCAACTGAGACATTAGGCTGATTTTACATTTTTGATACTAGATTGGAACACTGTTGTAAATTTTTGTTTTTTCGACAAACAGTTTTCTACTGGTCTGAAAAATGAGTAAACAGATTTTTAATTTACAGACATTGGCCCTCATTCCGAGTTGTTCGCTCGGTAATTTTCTTCGCATCGCAGCGATTTTCCGCTAATTGCGCATGCGCAATGTTCGCACTGCGACTGCGCCAAGTAAATTTGCTAAGAAGTTTGGTATTTTACTCACGGCATTACGAGGTTTTTTCTTCGTTCTGGTGATCGGAGTGTGATTGACAGGAAGTGGGTGTTTCTGGGCGGAAACTGGCCGTTTTATGGGTGTGTGTGAAAAAATGCTGCCGTTTCTTGGAAAAACGCGGGAGTGGCTGGAGAAACGGGGGAGTGTCTGGGCGAACGCTGGGTGTGTTTGTGACGTCAAACCAGGAACGACAAGCACTGAACTGATCGCACTGGAAGAGTAAGTCTCGAGCTACTCAGAAACTGCACAGAGAAGTCTTTTCGCAATATTGCGAATACTTCGTTCGCAATTCTGCTAAGCTAAGATACACTCCCAGAGGGCGGCGGCTTAGCGTGTGTAATGCTGCGAAAAGCGGCTTGCGAGCGAACAACTCGGAATGAGGGCCATTGGGCAAACAAAAAAGGAAAAAATCTAAACATGAAAAATTAGCAGTTACTGCAATGCACAAAATATGCCTTCTATTTTATTCTGCAGCTTTTAGTAATTCTAGAGATAGCGAATAATAATTGTGCATTTTTATAAGTGTTGCATCTACGGGTCTGGGTTATAATAAAGGAACTGGTTCTATGATTTAATTTTTTGTTGTTTTTTTTTATAAATTTTATTTCTGATCTCAGGATTTTATAAGCAATACTCACCTGCTCTATACCAGCCGTAGGTAAGTCTTTTTGTCGCCGGTTTGGAGGACAGCCACAAAGAGCAGATGCTGATCAAGAAACTAGACAGATCGACTGAAAGATGAGCCGCATCTGCCACGACAGCCAGACTTCCGGCAATATAACCACCTGGAGTAAATGACACAGGCAGAACAGACATCAAAACACACAGAGAGCAACACAATGCAAGATGATATAAAATACAAGTAACGCGTTCCATGCATATTTCTAGGGTAAGAGGGCGAATATAATTTGCAAGCTTAAAAAAAGTTTGCCATGCAGTAAATTGTTATTGAAACCACAGAAACAAACACTGGTGAGAGCATAATCTTGTTACGGAGGTCAAGCATGGTAAATTTGGCCCATGTTGCAATAGCAATAAAACATAACTCCCATCATACATACTACAAACCACAAATGACAAGATTACAATTTTAATACACGATATACAGATGCATTATGGGAGTTATTCCAACTTGATCGCACGCTAGCTATTTTTTTGCAGCGCTGCGATCAGATAGTCGCCGCCCACAGGGGAGTGTATTTTCGCTTTGCAAGTGTGCGAACGCTTGTGCAGCCGAGTGGTACAAAAAAGTTTTGTGCAGTTTCTGAGTAGGTCTGAACTTACCCAGCCGCTGCCATCACTTCAGCCTGTCCGCTCCCGGAATTGATGTCAGACACCCGCCCTGCAAATGCTTGGACACGTCTGCGTTTTTCCAACCACTCCCTGAAAATGGTCAGTTGACACCCACAAACGCCCTCTTCCTGTCAGTCTTCTTGCGATCGGCTGTACGAATGGATTCTTCATTAAATCCATTGCCCAGCAGCGATCTGCTTGTACCCGTATGAATGACACGCCTGCGCATTGTGGTGCATACACATGCGCAGTTTTGCCGAGTTTTTTGACCTGATCGCAATGCTGCAATAAATAGCTAGCGTCCGATCAGGTCGGAATGACTGCATAGTACATGGGTCATCCAACAGTCATGGACAAGTTTATAACTTTACAAGATGTAGGAAGTTTTGGAAAGTGATAAAGTGCAGAAGTTGCCTGAAGCAAGCAATCACCTCTAACTTGTATTTATCTAGCAGAGTCTTTGAAATGAGAATTGGTTGCTCCGGGTAACTGCTCCCCTTTATCTTTCCCCCATACTTGGAACTGTTGGGCTGCTCACACTCCGACATCAGTAACAGTAATTTCTTTAAGCAGGCTGAGATCCGCATAGGCTCGAAGCCACATAAACACCCTGAATTTTTCTGACATGTGTTGAGGATAGGCAGGGCTAGCCTTAGTGATTGACAGTTGTGGTCAGGTGACAGATGGGTGCCTATTAGGGATATGTAGGAGGAGTATACACAGGGGTATATAGTTCAGGGATTTGGCAGCCATCTTCCTCTTGCCAGTTTTTCTTGGATGGTGGTAAGACCATCCTGTCAGTAAGTGTCTAATCCTCCCTTTTGATATACTGCATATATTGCTGCTCCCTCTCCTGCTACTACTGTGCGTGTGCGCTGTTATTAGGTCTTTAAATTGCACCAGCAACATGCACCGTCCCAAGAGAACAGCGACCCCCCCCCCCCCGCCTGGCTGAGGCCTCCCGACCGCTCGCAGCAGCGGGCTATCGCCGGCCGCGGGTGCGCGCGGTCCTCCCCTCCGCTTCGCCGCCCGCCGGAGACAGTGTCCTGCTCTCCACGGGCGGCGGTGCTTCCCCAGCGACGGCCGTTCTCGGAGCCCGGCGCAGCGGCAGAGCCGCGCGCGTCGGGGCTCCGGCCTCCACGGGCGTTAGTACGCTCCTCCACACGGCTGCAGTTGGCGGGTCACATGACCCGGCGGGCGGGTGCCGCGAATCAGCGATTGGGAGGGGAATGACGGGGCTTTCACCAGCCAGCTCCCCTGCGGGTGCCTGGCTGGTGCAGGATTTAGTGTCCCTGCCTTCTGGTGCAGGGACAGCGCGGGGTGCGGGGCCTACGTTTGAGCATGCGCAGGCCCTGCTTCCCCCCACGGTTTCAATGGGTACCAATGTTGTGGTGGGCAGCGGGGTGTCGGGCGTCGGCGGGCAGGCATCTGGGATTTACCCCGGGGCGCTCCCGGTATCCCAGATACTGCTGCCGCCCGTGAGTGGCCTGTGGCCCAGCGAGTCGACGCCGTCTGCTGGCCAGCTCCTGGTGCAGCAGATGGGGTCAGGACCAAGTTCCATGGCCGCTTCATTTGCGTACCGGGGCGGCGCGTATACGGCTTCGCCCGCGGGTTTCCTTCCGGCAGCTTCGGTGTCGGTGGCCTGGTCGGGGTCATTGCAGCTCCCGGTCATGACTTCCGGGGCGGCACCCGCATTCCGCGGGGTTCCGGCCCCCTTTTCGTCCACTTATTTGCCGGCGGCGTTTACGCACGCGCAGGGATCGGTGACCTCCTGGCCCACGCCGAGTGGTCCGGGTTTTGCGCAATGGGGGGGTTCTTCTTACACCGGTGGTTTTACCACAGGGGCCCTCGGCCAGACGCCTTACTGGGCGGCGCCGTTTTCGCAGGCTCCATCCACTTGGCACGCTGGTTTTACTTCCCCGGGCACATTGCCTCCAGCGTCTGGCGCAGCCGTTGAGATGGCGGGCGCCGCGGCATTGGGCATGCCCGCCCTCGGTTCACGGCCCCCTCTTGCTGTTTCCCCCCCTACGCTACCTCCGGTTCCCCCGCCGGAGGCGGCCGCTTTTGTGCCTCCCCTCCCCCCCCCTTCTGTTTCCCCATCAGGTGCAGGTGTGTTGAGGGGGGTCTCTCCCCCGAGGGGATCGTCGGGAGCCACGGCAGCAGCATCATCCGGCGAAGCCCTGCCAGGAGCCGAGAAGCAGGCGGAACAAGTGGGAGCGGGGGGACCTCGGGTCCCTGAAGAGGTTCCAACCGGCCCCGCCACTGCGGCGGAATAAGCGGGCGGTCTTTCTGGAACGGGTGAGACGGTTAATCCTTCTTCTGATAGTTCTTCTTCCAGCTCCTCTTCAGATACTAGGTCTTCCGGGTCCCCCAGGCGCCCGCGTAAATTAGCCAGGCTCATTGCGCATCGTTTGCACAAGAAAGATAGGAAGGCCAAAGGCGCAGTTACGGCAGTCACACAGGACCCTCCGCGTTTTACGGAAATGGTGCACTGCGCAAACACTGCGGTCACCAGGGGTTTACGTAAACAGATGAGGGAAAAGATCAAGAAGGGAAAATATGTCGACATGTTCACCCTTACGGATGACATGCGGAAGGCGTTCGATAAGGCCAAGAAAGTCGGGGGCATTGGCGAGAATGCATTTCGCAATTTCCACCAGTGGCTCCGGGGGTTTTTAGTGTTCACAGCGTGCTACGCTGAGACGAGGCCTACGGAATATCACAACACGGTTAAGTATTTGTACCTGGTACACGAAATATACTTGACCTCCAAGGGTTACGCGTGGCGGGATTACGACGAGAAATTCCGTCGTAATCAAGACGGTAACCCGACACTACCCTTGGGGTTCAAGGACGTGGAAGTTTGGTTAGAGGTCACTCATCACAATAAGCCCCTTTATGAAGCCAAGGGCGGCAAGCCGGGTTTAAGTGTCCGGCCGAGCCCGCCTATGGGGAATAAAGGTAAATGCTTTGCTTTCAACGAGGGCAAGTGTTCCCGGGGGGCTAACTGCCGTTTTCGCCACTCCTGCAAGGCGTGCGGCGGGGGGCACCCGGCCAAAGATTGCCAGTCCCCTTCCGGGTCCAGGCCCTCTGATGCTGCCGAGGTGCCCGGAAGTGGAAAGTAAAGCGTTTTCCCCCATCAACGTCCCCGAATTGGCTAAATGGTTGGGCAGTTACCCCGATGTCACTTCGGGGTTGTTTTTGTTGGAAGGTTTTAGTAGCGGTTTCAGGCTTCCCATAACGGATTCGGTCCTCGTGGTCTCCAGGCGCAATTTAAAATCCGCACGCGATTTCCCCTCCGTGGTCGCCCGTAAGGTCCGGGCGGAAATCGTTTTGGGGCGCATGTGCGGCCCTTTCCCGTCCCCTCCACTGCCCCGGCTGTGCGTTTCACCGTTAGGGGTGGTCCCCAAGAAAGCTCAGGGTCAATTCCGCCTCATCCAGCATTTGTCACACCCCCGTGGCGGCTCGGTCAACGACGCCATCCCGGAGGAAGCTTGCAGGGTGCGATATCAATCGTTTAATGAGGCCCTGCGGTTAGTCCAAAGGGCGGGTCCCGGCGCCCTCATGGCCAAGCTGGACATTGAGTCCGCTTTCCGCCTCCTGCCCATCCACCCCGACTCCCTGCGTTTCCTTGGTTTCAGGTTAGGGGGTGGGTATTATGTAGACAGGTGCTTGCCTATGGGGTGCTCCATTTCTTGTGCCTACTTTGAGAAATTCAGTTCGTTTTTACATTGGTGCGTAGTGTCGGCCTCCGGCCACCCGGGGGTTGCCCACTACCTAGACGATTTTCTCTTTGTGGGTCCAAGGGAGGGGTCGGTTTGCGGTGATGTACTGGTTTTAGCCCAGAGTTTGATCGGTCGCCTGGGCGTGCCCGTGGCCTCGGATAAGACCGAGGGGCCCACGGTGTGCCTCAGTTATTTGGGCATTGAAATCGATTCGGAAGCCGGTTGCTGCCGGCTTCCGGCCGATAAGGTGCTCAAGTTGCTGGGTCTCATAGAGCAGTGCCTCCTCACGCGCAGGGTCAGACTGCAACGGGTTCAGTCGTTGCTAGGGTCTTTTAATTTTGCATGCAGGATCATACCCATGGGACGGGTTTTCTGCCGTAAGCTTGAGAGATCCATGGCGGGGGTGCGAAAACCTCACCATACGGTTTACATTTCGCGCGAGGTCAGGGAGGACTTGAGAACCTGGTCCACTTTCTTGGTTTCTTTTAACCGGGAGGTGTTGTGGCCAGCGAAGCGCTGTTCCAACGCCGCGTTACAACTTTTTACCGACGCCGCTGGGGGTTCGGGTTTTGGGGCTTTTTTCAGAACAGAGGGGTGCGCCGCGCCTTGGCCCTCAGCATGGGTGACCCGAGGTTTTACAAAGAACTTGCTCCTTCTAGAGTTATTCCCCTTGATAGTGGCGGTCGAGTTGTGGGCACCCAGCTTGTCGGATAGGAGTATTGTATTTCGCTGCGACAATCTGGGCGTCGTGCACGCCGTTAATAACCAGCGCTCGTCCTCTCCTGAGGCTCTGCGCTTGTTGCGTTATCTGGTGCTCAAGTGCTTGAGGCATAACATTCATTTCACGGCTGCGCATGTCCCAGGGGTTGACAATAGAATTGCTGACGCACTGTCGCGTTTTGAGTTCGATAAGTTTAGGGAGCTGGTACCTGATGCGATTGGCGGTCGATTAGTGCCGCCCTTCCTGTGGAGAATCGTTGACTAAGGCCCTCCCGGGTGAGTGGGACTTGCCCCTGCGGGCTGGATACCGTTGGGGTATGGCGGCCCGGTATCAGTTGGCTAGGCTTGCGCCTTGTATAAGGAATATGTTAAGTATTGTAGTTATTGCGCCTGTTGCGCGAACCCGGAAACGTGTTTTACTCGTCGGTTTTTGAACGGCTAGCGTTCAGAAATGGAGGGTGTGAAGTGAATTTTTTAATTTTCCTCCGAGGGGACCGAATTACAATTGGCATCACACACGGTTCACGGGAGGTTTTTTGAGTTTTCTCCTTCACTCGGGTTCATAATTGCATGTTTTAAGTTATGGTTTTTCAATATGTTATAGTGTCTGACGGTAGGAAAATTTCTTTTGCAGCTACTTTGGACGGCTCGGATCAGATTTGGCTCATTGGCCATTCTTTTATTTTTTGGGCGGAGAGGCATCCAATGGCAGGAAGAACGGGCGAATTGTTTGGGGACAAGGTAGTTAGATGGTTAGGAGTTAGAGGGTTACGTTGGATGGGTCTGCTTCGGTTACTGTTTCACCATGAGCGAAGGTGGGGGCGGCCCGGCTGGATTGTCATTCACCTAGGCGGGAATGATATGGGTCGGGTCAAAGGCATCGATCTCATACTGAGTATCAAAGCGGATTTAGTGGCGTTACGGGCATCCTGGCCCCAGGTGATAGTGGTGTGGTCTGACATCGTGCCCCGTTTCCACTGGCAAGGTGCCGTTCGCTTTTCTGCTATCGAGAAGGCGAGGAAGAAAGTTAATTCCGCGGTGTCAGTATTCGTGCAGGCGGTAGGAGGTTCAGTGGTTAGGCATCCGCTTTTGGTGCTGCACAATGTACAGTTTTATAGGGAAGACGGTGTTCACCTTTCCCCTGCGGGTATTGGTGTGTTTTTGGACAGTATTTTTAGAGTACTGTCTGGTTGAATCTTCTCCTGTTGTTGGTTGGATGGCGGTCTGCGGTTTTTGTTAAAATCCTTGTTGTGGCGGAAAGTCGCTACCAGCCAGCGGTCAAATAGTTACATAAGTGGTCACTGTGGGGCACCCCCTTTTGATTGAACAGCGAGTATGCCCTCCCCTTGCGGGTGGACTACGGATGTTCCCGTGCGGGTTCGTCCACGGCTCTGCTAAAGTAAGGGGGGTGAGCCTGCGCAGTGCGGGTTATGTTAAGGAGGCGGTTGTGAGGCGCCTCCTATTTTATGGTTTATTATAGTTGACTGGTGCTGGTGAGTTGGTAGCGCCTTTTTCTTGCCATCCTCCAATATTCTTAGTTTAAACGACAGGTCACCAAACAATAAATATCTGTTTGACCTTTTAAATCTAGCAGTTGGTGTCCGTGTGTTTATTTCTTAGTGATAAGCTAGCTAGTTATAAATGTTAAGTTCGTCGGAATAAAGTCATGGGTGGTTTATACAAATAGCATTAGTTTGCTTTTTGCAACTGAGCTATACCAAAAATATTAGTATCAGACTCATAAATGCAGTGGGACAATCCTCTTCAGTCCAGTACAGTAGCAGCCACATCCTGGCTTGGCAAACAAAAAACAAAACAAACACTACTATGATGCTCAACCTGTTCTTGCAGGCATACTGTACCCCTGGCCCCCCTGGGCAGACCACACTGACATCACTAGCTTTCCCTTTTAAGCAGCAGCAGATCCATCAGCCAGAATGCAAGTAGAACAGTATGCAGGGCAGGTAGAGACACATGAATATCATGTTGCATGAAAATCATGTTACAGATGGAGCTTTCTGACCAGGGGAGAGATAGGAGGGGTGGAGAGAGCTGTAAATGACACAGGGATCCCAACTTCTCCTCCTCCCCGCCTGGGTGTCTGAGTCCTGTGTAAACTGTTATGCAACTAAACCATTTGGGTCTAGAGATATAGACACACAAAGAGAGTCCTCCTGAGTCCTGTCCCAGTGTGTAAGTAGTACAGAGGCTGCTGCTATTCTTGCATGTGACAAGATAAATTATTTTATTTTTCTATGTGTATGTTAAGTTGTATTTGTTCCACTACAAGAAAAGTCTATAAAATAGTTGTCTTTCAATTAGGTGGAGCTATAAACAGTACCCAGGCATTATTAAACTATTAATTAAAACTAATATACACCATTGGTTTAAATATAATATACACAATCTATACCTCCCACCATGACCCATTCCAGGAGGGAGAAAATGCTCTCTACCTGGACTTCCTTCATAATGTATGATTGCAATCACCCGTGTTGAAATACCTTTCTTATCTATTAAATAGTTCAACACAGGTGACGCCAATCATATATCAAGTGGGAAGTCCAGGTAGAGAGTAATGTGTCCCTCCTGGAATGGGACCTGTATGCGCAATTTAATATACATCCCCTACCTTCCATCGGGGCCACCCTGTCTTAAGTGCTCCGGGCACCGCCAAGGCTTAGGGGCTGATTTAGCCCTGATCGCTAGGCTGCGTTTTCTCACAGTCTGCGATCAGATTTGAACTGCGCATGATTATGCACTGCAATGTGCAGGTGCGATGGGGATCATCAGCCTTTGACGGGATGGTGCAAAATTTCCGAACACACGGGCGATCGCAAGGAGATTGACAGGAAGAAGGCGTTTGTGGGAGGCAACTGACCATTTTCAGGGAGTTGTTGGAAAAATGCAGGCGTGTCCAAGCGTTTGCAGGGCGGGTTTCTGACGTCAATTCTGGTCCCGGGCAGGCTGATGTCATCGCAGCGACTAAGTCCTGGACTGCGCAGAGACTGCACAATATCAGTTTGTACAGCTCTGCTACACATGCGTTCGCACACTTGCACAGTTAAATACACTCCCCCTGTAGGTGGCGACTATTCGATCGCAGCAGTGCAAAAATCGCTACCTAGTGACCAGGTCTGAATTGTCCCCTAAATCTGGCCCTGCTTGCAGGACCTCATCATGAATGACCGATATAGAATCTGTTCCCATTGAAAAAATTCAACACTCTGATTGGTCAGATCATGAGATCAACATATCTGAAGCTATTGGAAGTTAGATAATATGTCAACTGTAGTCTTCTGTTTATTTAGTGCATATTTGTCTTCAGTTATCGCCTTCTGCAATAATTGTAGATATCTTCCTCATCATGACCACCTGCGGCAATGTAGGCACTTCTCAACATAACACTTCCATGACTCTGGAGGCATGGAGACATGATAAGAACAGAATTGCAAGACCATGCTAACTGCACAGTATGAGACCTTTGGTGCTGCAGGCAGGGCCGGTTCTAAGAGTTGGGGCACCCCGGGCAAAATATGGGGGCGTGGCTTCAATTGGGGGCGTGGTCACGACGCTGCAAGAAAATAAATAAATAAATAAAAAGAATACTTACCATCCCCGTTCCTGATCCAGACCCCCTCCGCCGGCGGCACCGCTCTTCTCCCCTCTCTCTTCTCTTCGATCTATGGGAGAGACGTTATTACGTCTCTCCCATATAACAGCATAGACACTAGAGGTCAATTATGACCCCTAGTGTCTGTGCCACTATGCTGTGCGGTGCACGATGACGTCATCGCGCATCGCACAGCAAAGGTCCTCTACACGAAGGGAAACTAGACCGTAGCATCTAGTTTCCCTTCATGGAGAGGACCTTTGCTGTGCAGTGCGCGATGACGTCATCACGCACCGCACAACTAAGGTCCTCTCAATGAAGGGAAACTAGACGCTACGCGTCTGGTTCCCTTCAAAGCGGGGGGGGGCACAGCAGGGCACTGCGGGGGGCACAGTGGCGGATCTTGCCCTGGTGCGGCGCCCTCTGGATGGCGCCGGCGCCCTCCGGAAGGCGGCGCCCCGGGCAAAAGTACCGCTTGCCCGTGGCAAGAACCGCCACTGGCTGCAGGTATAATACAGTTGTCCCATTCCTCTAGCTATGCCAGTTTGCTCAGTAGCAGTCTGTAAAGCTTGCTTAGAAGGTTTTGGGACCCAATTGATGCTATTCTCCAAGAAGGTTGCAGGTCATTGTCTTGAAAAATATGTTTCCTAAGAACCATTATTTCCAGAAGCAATGCCCCCTACACACTCGGCGATCCGCCGCCAAGCTGCCCGACAGCGGATACGGCCGACGGGTGACCCGGCGGAGGGGGGGAGTGAAGTTTCTTCACTCCCCCCGTCACCCGGCTCCCTAGCAGTGCATGCTAATATGGACGAGATTGTCCATACTGGCCTGCATGCATAAGCGACCCTGCACCAACTATGAACGGCCACACACCGTTCATCGTTGCTGCCTCCCCACTGAACAATATGAACGAGCTCTCGCTCATTAATGAATGAGAACGTTCATATCGTTCAGTTAGATATTCAAGTGTGTGGGGCCCTTAAGGGAGAAATCGCTGTTCTTTGAAAAATGCTTATACATAGATCCTACAGGAGACAAATAACTGAAAATAAAAACGTTTTCATTATTAACAATCTGAATTTCCCATTCTGCAATGGAGACTCTTTTGTTTCTCACAGAAAAGGCATTACAGTAGTTTCCTTTGCCTTTTCAAGACCATATAGTTCTCTGCAGGGCTAATGGAGAAAGCAACCTGTTGCCCCCACAAAAGAAGAATCTTTTATACTTTGGCTTTATGTGGATATACCTTCCAGATATACTGTCCTGTTATGGCATCTAATGTTTTGTTAGCTCTAAATTACCTGCTAAATACAGTATATATATTCTGTTGTTCCAATAAGTTATATGGTGACATTGGTATTTGACTGTTTCCTCTGAATAGGCAAATGTGTCGGCCTTACCAACAGCATCAGACCTAGCTAGGTTAAGTAAGGTATACAGTATGGCTGTACCTTTCTTGACTTGTCTGAGAGTCCTGCACAGTCCTGCACAGCAGTATAGGTGCCATCCCTTCCTGAACTTGAGTGACGCATCTGTGATGGCATCATTGAAAGCCAGCAGATCTATGCGTCTGAGATCTTCTGCCATCACATCCAGACTTCTGCTGCCATGTAAAGTGCTCTGTGTGCAAATCACCACAGGACTCTGCAGAGCTGCAGAAGTGTGTCTTTACTCTCTGCATCATTCTGAGCAATAGCATCAGAGGCACTTCCTTTGTGTCAAACACTACCTGTATGAAAAAGTGATTAGCAAAGATGCAATTTCCACCATCCAAATACAGAAAATATCTACAGCATTACACTGAGTTACTTATTTATTCATATCAGCACTGAGTCTATATTCCAACATGATGTGCAAACAGGACATTCAATATTCGGAGTGTTAGAGTATTTGGAGTGTTACACCCATTGCCATCCTTCTCAAGACTGGGATTCTTTAGCCTACACCTCAATACCTCACAGAGAAAGATGTCCAACAAATAATGCTTTCATTATTACCCTTTGGTAGGTATAATTATTATTGACTTTTGATGCAGGACATTTCTTTTACACACCAGTAAGCAATATTCTTAATTTCGTGTTTCATGCAAACTTTATGTGGGCTTCCTTCCAATTTACTTGAAGATAAGCAGCTACCCTGTATTTAGAGCGTTTTCATCATTTATTGCACTGAAAGTTAATATTTTACCTTTCTGTACAATACTGTTGTCGCGCAGTGAGTTGTTTGTACTAGCCAATTACCTATCTAGCGTTGCAGGAAATCTTTTTAACGTCTGTCATGTCATACGGCATTACAAAGCTCATCATTTTTTGACACAGCACATTCACTTAGGGGTCTATTTACTAAGCCTTGGATGGAGATAAAGTCGCTGGAGATAAAGTACCAGCCAATCAGCTCCTAACTGTCATTTTTCAAACACAGCTTGTGACATGACAGTTAGGAGCTGATTAATCTCCAGCGACTTTATCTCCATCCAAGGCTTAGTAAATAGACCATCTGTAAAATTAGAAGAGTCAAACAAGGTTATTTAATTGGAACAGAAGCATGCTCTGAAGAGGTGCAATAAGGTGAATCAGAACTTACATTGAGATTTATTGATACATATATCAGCTTTTCCTTTGTCCTTTGACATGTGACCACACACTCTGCTCACGTGACCACCTGAGCTTTGCGGTTGTTTGTGATTGGCTGATTCAAGAAAGTCCTCTTGACATACTGTATCATACTGTCAGGAATCTGCATTCTCCATCGCATCACTTCCAGTGAACAGGCGTCTCCTGGCTTCAGTCCTCTGTCTTCAGAATATCCCCTGTGAATTGGACCTGTGGAACTACAGGTCCCAGCAGTTTCGTTCCAGTTCAGTTCCAGTACCAGTCTCCAGCAGCCTGGAGTACACAGTGCTTCTAGTTAAACAGCATTAACTCCCGGTGCACTACTGATCCCAGCCAACGACCAGCAGTGCATTGCATTAACTGTCTACAGAATCATTGTCCTGGTTAATCACCAGCTCCAGTTAACTCTCAGCTGATCTGGGCACCCAATCCAGGAGGGTGTGTTCTCACTGAGATTCATCCAATCATCACAGAGCAAAGGGTATAAACTCCAGTTCCTGGCTCATTCTCATCACCTTGGACAACGAGTCACATTTGGTGTTCTCCTGGTTTCCCGTGTTCCAGTCTCAAGTGGTTTCCCTGTGTTCCAGTCTCAAGTGGTTTCCCTGTGTTCCAGTCTCAAGTGGTTTCCCTGTGTTCCAGTCTCTCTCAAGTGGTTTCCCTGTGTTCCAGTCTCAAGTGGTTTCCCTGTGTTCCAGTCTCCAGTGGTTTCCCTGTGTTCCAGTCTCCAGTGGTTCCCCGTGTTCCAGTCTCCAGTGGTTCCCCGCGTTCCAGTCTCCAGTGGTTCCCCGCGTTCCAGTCTCCAGTGGTTCCCCGCGTTCCAGTCTCCAGTGGTTCCCCGCGTTCCAGTCTCCAGTGGTTCCCCGTGTTCCAGTCTCCAGTGGTTCCCCGTGTTCCAGTCTCCAGTGGTTCCCCGTGTTCCAGTCTCCAGTGGTTCCCCGTGTTCCAGTCTCCAGTGGTTCCCTGTGTTCCAGTCTCCAGTGGTTCCCTGTGTTCCAGTCTCCAGTGGTTCCCCGTGTTCCAGTCTCCAGTGGTTCCTCGTGTTCCAGTCTCCAGTGGTTCCCCGTGTTCCAGTCTCCAGTGGTTCCCCGTGTTCCAGTCTCCAGTGGTTCCCCGTGTTCCAGTCTCCAGTGGTTCCCCGTGTTCATGTCTACAGTGGTTCCCCGTGTATACTCATCGTCTCATTCTCCAGTCTTCAGTTCTCCTGCCTGCTTCAGACTCCAGCCGCAACCTGCTACTAATCTGCAGTAAGAGACTCTCCTCAGGTGTTATTCATTGCCTAACCTATGCACCTTGTTACCAGCATTCCATTCTGTGCCTTGCATAAAGCACTCAACAAACATCCTGAGTTAGGACTGTCTCCTGCCTGGGCCTTGCTTGGCTAAAGAACTTTTATGTTACAGAGACTATGTGCTTTTTACAATTACCGGAGTTCTGTTTGTTTCAGTCATAGTTACCAGTGACTTTTGAATATGTATTTCCTTGGATTACGTTACCATTCATTATTCCTATTATCAGTTGTACCAGTTATCATCCATACTTCAGTTCCTGTTATTTCTGGTTTAGCATTACACTGCACCTGTTATTCAATTGCTTTGTGATCCCTGTGACATAATAAATATCAGCGCCTATGCGCAGGACTATTCTTCGGTCTCCTCGTATGATACATCACACCTACACTGACCCATTAGTGCCCCATCCGGGGACAGACTAAATTAGAATCCTGACCCATACATTTTGAAATATGTATGTGGCAGACTGTATATTGAGTTCCACCTAACCGTATAAAGTCACAATGCTTAACATCAGGTGGTTCCTTTAGTGATTACCCTTTGTTTGTATAATGGTATGGGTCCCACAGCCTGATAATGAGACCTTGCCATGCTCCAGCTGGAGAAGGGATTCTGCTCGGAATGTTAGATTGTAAGGTTTGGTGATAGTGTCCAGTAGGTCAACGCGTTTCGGCACTTGTGCCTTTCTCATGTATTTGTGGAGCAAACTGTATATGCTATTCCAGGGACCTGCAGAGTTTGGGGATCTCCTGATGTTGGGCTGCAAGCTGAAATGTTTTAATCAAAATATGAACAAATTCCCCATGCTTTTATTTGCTAGGACCACGAAGATTTGTGTTAGTGTTGACGAGCGCCGACGGCAATTGACTTTCTGTTTTAAAATTATACTGATTCATATTTATTACAAAAAGGTGTTTGTTTTTTTTTGTTTTTTTTTTATTGTTCAGTCTTTGGTTGTGTCTGCACCTTGATGTAAGGTAGGTACACGGAATAGGCTCATGCTAACTACTGTACGCCATGGACCATTTGATAGAAATAAAATAAAAATCAGAAGAAATTGTTGAATATAAAGGTGCATAAACTTACCTGTGATTTCTGCCACAATAAACGTCGTGCTAATGGCTGCTGCTATGTAAAGTTTCTTTATAGCCACCTTCTGTTCTCTCTGCCTGGCGTCATACGCCTTTGTGTTGCTGGTGTGACAGTGGTAAGGACTTATCGCCTGATTGCAGTTTTCATCTTTATGTTTCTCCTTATTATAGTTCCCTTGTTCTTCTCTGGAATAAAATAAAAAATTACATCAGGGAATAAAGGGCCTAATATTCATGCGGTTGTTCTTGCTGCTGCTGTTGCTATCTTTTGCTGTACGCAATTGCAATGATATGCTAATATGGGCAGAAGCTAACCTGAGCATAGGGACGCCCACTGCTATAGCATAATTTCCGTCATTTTGCAGAGTGTGAGAGCCTCTGTAGACGCACAGGCTGAGCTGCCCTCCCGCAGCAAGTAAGATCACAACTGCTAATTTATGCATGGACAGAAAACGTCATTTGAAGGCCCATGACACGCCTGCATTTACCCGACCACTCACCATCACCCACCCCCAAATGGTGACTTCCTGTCACTCACTTTGCGACTAATTCCTCGGTGCGATCGCAATCACGTTTCACTTGCTGCGCATACGCACTGTGGCTCAGACATATGCGCAGTAAGAAAACTTTGACTGTTTTGCGTACAGTGGCCCTCATTCCGAGTTGTTCGCTCGCTAGCTGCTATTAGTAGCCGTGCAAACGCTAAGCCGCCGCCCTCTGGGAGTGTATCTTAGCTTAGCAGAAGTGTGAACGAAAGGATCGCAGAGTGGCGGCAAAATATTTTCGAGCAGTTTCTGAGAAGCTCCAGACCTACACCTAGCTTGCGATCACTGAAGACTATTTAGTTACTGTTTTGACGTCATGAACATGCCCTGCGTTCAGCCAGCCACGCCTGCGTTTTTCCAGGCACGCCTGCATTTTTACACACTCCCCGAAAATGGCCAGTTTCCTCCCAGAAACACCCACTTTCTGTCAATCACTCTGCGGCCAGCAGTGCGACTGAAAAGTGTCGCTAGACCTTGTGTAAAACTGCATCGGCTTTTGTGAAAGTATGTTGCGCGTGCGCATTGCGCAGAAGTGCAATTTTTTTGCCTAATCGCTGTGCTGTGAACAACGGCAGCTAGCGATCAACTCTGAATGACCCCCAATAGCCGCTCACAAGCAGGATCCGACAAAAAGTACTGGGGTTAGGGTTAGGCACTAGTGGGAGTGTTAGGCTGCGGGGTGGGGAGGTTAGGCTTTGGGGTGGGGGGCTGTTAGGGTTAGGCTTCAGGGGCAGGGTAGGGTGTGTCTTAACATGTAGTAGAGAATTTAAGGGACTTTGCATCATTATGGTGCACTGTGTCATGATGTCAACACTCATCACAACCAGTGTATTCAGGAATTGCAAATCTCCTGTGTATTCTGGACAGGATGCACTGGCATATCCTAGGGCCTAATTCAGACCTGATCATAGATGTGCCCTACGATCAGTCACACTGACATGCGGGGGGATGCTAGTCCGCCCCGCATGTCAGGCCCAAAAAAGCATCGCACAGCGGCAATGCTTTTGTACTTTAGCAGTAGCTCCCCACCAGCGCAGGTCCTGCACGCTGGCAGGAGCTACTCGTCGCTGTGAGGGTTGCAGCGACTGCATGTGACGTCACGCAGCCACCCCTGGCCCACCCCCCCAACGGTCCGCCCGGACCACGCCCCCTAAATAGCAGCCAAAACGCCGCCGGTCCGCCCCCTTCCGCCCAGCGACCACCTCTGCCTGTCAATCAGGCAGAGGCGATCACAGTGCTGAGACAGCTGTTGGCTGTGTGGAATGTGCTGGTGGTCCTGCGATCAGATAGACGCCGCCCAAGGGGAGTGTATATTCGCCGTGCAAGTGTGCGATCCTATGTGTACGCCGAGCTGCTAAAAAATCCCTCAGTCAGCGGACAGCTGCAAATCCATTCGCACCTCACTCACCATTGAATGATTTTTCCAGTGTGTGCGCAGCCCAGGACTTACTCCCACAGTGTGATGAGAACAGGCTGATCGGTGCCGGAGCTGACGTCACACACCCTCCCTAAAAACGCTTGGGAACGCCTGCGTTTTCCCGGATACTCCCAGCAAACGGCCAGTTACCACCCACGACCGGCCTCTTCCTGTCAGTCAACATGGCAATGGCTGTGTGATTAGAATTTTCGTACCAGTCTGTCGCTGTCCAGCGATGCCTGTTGTTGTTTACCGACGCGTGTGCGCATTGCGGTGCATATGCATGCGCAGTCTATTCCTGATCGCCCGCTGTGCGAAAACGCACCGCAGCGATCAGATCTAAATCCCCCCCCCCCCCCCCCAATAATAAGATCATGCGGGCGCTGATTTCATAGATCAGCCAGAACCACAGGCATCATGGGTGAGCTAGATGTGATGCAGATGGGTTCTTTGTGCATATAGAAATGTAGACGTTATTAATGATAGAGAAACAGTATTATTTTCTACCATAAATATGTATTGGATTGCGGAAATAAAAGGAAAAACAAATGCAAATCAAATATCTTTGGGTTTGTTTAAACTGAGGGATATATGCAACAAGAGAGTTTGTTGTTGGGTTTTTTTTTTTTTTTTGGGGGGGGAGGGTATTTCCTAAATTAAAACTATACATGAATTATATTAAAAGTAATAAAGGTGGTAGGAGGAGAGGAACAAACGAGAGAGAGGGGGAAAAATAGCAGATTTCTGACATCTGACATAAGAGCTGGTTTTGCTTTACTAATTAGCACTTTAAAGTCGATATCCGGATGATAGGTCGACCCTAATTAGGTCGACAGCAAATAAGTCGACCCCATATGGTCGACACAGAAAAGCTCGACTGGGACATTTGGTCGGCAGGTAAAAGGAAGACACTGGAAAAGATTGACAGGTACAAAAGTTTGACACATGAAAAGGTTGATATGAAAAATTTGTGTCGACCTAATGATCCATGGGGGTCATTCAGAGTTGATCGTAGCTGTGCTGCATTTACCACAGCTACCATCATATTCCCAGACATGCGGGGGGACGCCCAGCACAGTCCGCCCCGCATGTCTGTCCGCCCCCCCCCCCCCCGCCCCCGCACAAGTACAAAAGCATTGCACAGCGGCAATGTTTTTGTACTTGTTGAGTAACTCCCGGCCAGCGCAGCTCCTGCGGCTGACCGGGTGTTGCTCGTCGCTGCCAATGGTCGCAGCGCCTGTGTGAGACGTCACGCAGCGGCCCGCCCCCCACCCGGTCCGGCCACGCCTGCGTTGGCTGGACTGCGCTCCCAAAACGGCGGCCAAACGCCCGCATGCCGCCCCCTCCCGCCCAGCGACCGCCTCTCTCTGTCAATCAGGCAGAGGCGTTCGCTAGGGAACGACGGCCTTCGGCCGTCCGGCATGCGCCGGTGCACTGCTGCACCGGCGCATGCGCAGTTCCAACCCGATCACTGCACTGCAAACAACTGCAGCGAGCGATCGGGTCGGAATGACCCCCATACCATTTAAAGTCTGTGGCATAAATCATCAAAATATTTGTATTTCTTTCTCAAATTGTGTATGTGTGCAGAGGTGCCAAGAGGGGTGGGTGGGGTGGGGGAGGGTACTATGTGCCCAGGCCCAGGTGTGATGGAGTGGCCCAGTGTGAGCCCCCTCCCCCTTACCTGTCCGCAGCAGCTCTTCTCCTCAGCTCAGCACGCGCTGTGTTTTTTTACTAAGGGTGCATGGCCACGCCCCCTGTAATTAGGCCACACCCTGAAAAGTACCCGGGCCTGGCCAAAAGGTAGATGCTAGAATCAAGTGGGCTAAGGGACCTTTTCCGTCTGGAGGAGGAGTCACAACACAAGGGGGAGGAGCAAGGCCAGCGGGATAGTTCCTCTACTATCCACGCCACCAACTATTACCTTTAGTAATCAGGTGGCGAGCGGAGCGGAGCGGAGCGAGCCACCGAGCCCGAAGCGCGGCGAGCGAAGCGCGCCCGCGAGGGTACTTTTCGGGTACCCTGTTCGCCCGTAGCTCCTCCCCCTGGTGACGTGTCTCCTCCCCTAGATACGTCAGAAGGTCCCTTCTCCCACTCCGAAATAGAATCAACCCTAGCCGAAACCTCTACTGTATGTATGCCACTTTCTGCCTCCTATGTAACTCTCTATCCTCCTGTTTCTCTCTCCCTGTATTTGTGTATGTCTGTTTCCACTTTGTGGGTATATGTGCCTTTCATTCTCCCCTTTTATGGGTGTGTCTGTCTCTTTTTGTCCAGAGAGCATTTCTCGCAAGTATCTGTTAATAATGATCTAAGTGTAACTATGTTACAGTCACTGGATCCTGTTTATCAATAATCAGAATCAGCTTTATTGGACCTGGTATGCTTGCATATACCAGTGACGTGCGGTGAGGTCAATGACTGGGGAGGCACTGTTGTAAATGAATGTGAATAAATATATATATATATATATATATATATATATAGACAAAACACCGAACAAAAATTACATGTACTGTATATTGAATTTAAAGAATAAAAAGGCACTGTACTTAAAATAATAATAATGACACACAATGAGCCTCCCGCCACTGTCGATGCCCGCCGCCGCCCAGGCAGAGGCGGATTTAGATCTCATGGGGCCCTAAGCAAGGCACCAATTTGGGCCCCCCCTTCCTCAAACAATCCATAGCACTATATCCTGTCATCACCGCCCCTGGTTGTGCCTGCTGTGTTTGTGCCTCCTTCCCCCGCACGCCCATGAAGTGGCAGCAGAAGTGCAGGTCCTACCTTCACTCCTGCAGTGGGGGCAGATACTGGAGCCTCCTCTTGGGCGGCATGGGGATCGATTCTGCTAGTCTCCAGCCTCCACCACCAGCAGCAGGTTTCCCAGCAGCCACACTGCTTCTGAGAGAGCTGCTACTGGCAGTGGAGGCTGGAGAGTAGCAGAATTGTCCCCAAAATGCAGCGCCAGCAAGGACAGACCTATACTTTTCTTTTAGTGGGAGCTGGCAGTGGACATCCCCCCGCTGTGATAGGTTTGTGTTGCAGTTCAGAGATAGAAGAAAGCCAAAGGGGGCCAACAACAAAGGGGAGAGAGAGACCATAGACAGGTGCAAGAAGCGAGATGGGAGCTGCCGATAGACGTCTAAGAAGAGAGAGCAAGATATGTGGAGAGATAGAGTGGCAGAGGGCAGGATGTAAATAAAGTACTCACCTTGGGACCTGGATTTCGGATGCGGAGGGTAATGAACGCGCAGAGGGCCTCCCGGAGCCAAAATACAGGCGTTCCGGCTTCACAAAAGACAGCTCTTATCATGAGAGCTGTCCTTTGCGATACTAATCGCAAATGTTAGTACATCTGCGATTAGTATCATTGCGATGTTTGGCGGAATATAGTCCGCACTGCAGCATTAGTACATCCCGCCCAGAGAAAGGAGAGAGGCACAGAGAGGAAGGCAGAAAGAGAGAGGAGAGATATGAGAGAGAGGGGGGCACAGAGAGGAGAGAGAGAGAAAGGGGGGGGGGGGCACAGAGAGCAGAGAAAGGAGAGAGAGAGAGAGAGAGAGAGAGAGGGGCATAGAGGGGAGAGAGAGGGAAAGACACAGAGAAAGGGGAGAGAGAGAGAGAGGCAAAGAGAGAAAGGAGAGAGAGGAGAGAGAAATATGAGAGAGAGAGGAAAGAGACAGAGAGATAAGAGAAAGCCACAGGGCAGGGAGGCGCGGGGAGAGAAAGATGAGATAACATAGGATATACTAAAGAGAAAATGCGGCTAAAAAACCCCAAACTGACGTTTTTAGACTTCAGCTGCATTTCCCAAATGTACCAAGCTCTGGAATGCGATGCATTCTGGGGCTTGGATGTGGTGGGTAAAGCAAGCTTTTGATGTGCATGAGGTGTGTACACTGTGACTATACTGGATGAGGGCTTTCTAGGTGCTGGAGCAGTGAGAGAAGTGCAGTGGGCTGGTTGGGAAGGGAAAGGAGGAGACACTGGGCCGGCAGGGTGGGAGACACTGGGATGGGGGGGCAGTAATGGTGGGGGACACTGGGTAGGGTGGGAGACACTAGGATGGGGGGGCAGTGATGGTGGGGGACACTAGGCAGGGTGGGAGAAACTGGTATGGGGAGTCAGTAATGGTGGGGGACACTGGGATGGGGGGTCAGTAATGGTGGGGGACACTGGGATGGGGGGGCAGTAATGGTGGGGGACACTGGGCAGGGTGGGAGACACTGGGATGGAGGGGCAGTATTGGTGGGGGACACTGGGCAGGGTGGGAGACACTGGGATGGGGGGGCAGTATTGGTGGGTTTCACTGGGCAGGGTGGGAGACACTGAGATGAGGCCAGTAATGGTGGGGGACACTGGGCAGGGTGGGAGACACTGGGATGGGGGGGTCAGTAATGGTGGGGGACACTGGGATGGGGGGGTCAGTAATGGTGAGGGACACTGGGCAGGGTGGGAGACACTGGGATGGAGGGGCAGTAATGGTGGGGGCACTGGGCAGGGTGGGAGACACTGGCATGGGGGGCAGTAATGATGGGGGACACTGGGCAGGGTGGGAGACACTGAGATGGGGCAGTAATGGTGGGGGACACTGGGCAGGGTGGGAGACACTGGGATGGGGGGGCAGTAATGGTGGGGGACACTGGGCAGGGAGCACTGACCTCGGGTTGCTGCTCCTGTCAATTCCTGGCCCCGCACACTGGCTGCAGCACTGCACTATTACACAGCAGCCTGCTGAACAGCCCCTCCGCTCCGGCTGCTGCTGGGATCTGGCAGGCTGGTGTTTGTGAGGTGCTCCAGGGATCACTGCCTCACGCTGGTGGTGCGGTGCAGTGTGGTGCGGTACAGCTCGCTGGGAGGAGAATAGACAGTGACAAGCGCCGGCTTTAGGAGGCGGAGCTTCCCTTCCCTGCTTCCGAGCCTCTCTGACTCTGACTGTTTAGACTACTGAGGGAACATGTGATGGGGCCGGCTCCCGATTAGCGCAAGCCGCACACGGATTTTAAAACAATAAAAAAAAAGACACCACAGCCGCCTCCGCCCGCTACCGCCCTCTATGCCGGGTCTCACACAGCAAAGTGTGCCTGCTCATCAAACGTGATGAGCAGGCATTAACCATCTGTGTGTGTGCTGTGGATTTGTTTAATAAAATACATTTAAACCTTTATTGTGTGGAACAGGGGAGAGGGGGGATGGCGAGGGGGGGGGGGGGGGGAGGGGAGGGAGAGGGAGAACATTAATATAATATTGCTGTCCAGGGCTTCCATCCATTAACTTGTTAGCGCTGCGGGTGCAGCGCTATTGAGTTAATGAAAGACTTGGACAGCAATATAGGGAGATGTAGAGTAAACTGTGTGACAGTGTGTGTGAGTGTACTGTAACTAAACACTTACATGCACTGACACACTGCAGCAGACATGATCTCTCTCCTACTCTCCCACTGTACAGCAGTGACAGTGATAGCCGGATGCAAGTCATTGTCATTGCTGCAGCTGCTACCCAGTGCCCAATCACAGTGACAGGGGCGTGCTTTCATATGGCTGAAAGCACGTCCCTGCTGCTCTGAGGCACTTGTATAGGTGCCGCTTCCAGTGCATTTTTTAATGGGCTTTTTCAGCCCTCACCATGGCCCCGCCCCCCGACCGTCCCCTGCTTCCGGACTTTACAATGGTGAGCGAGAGGCACCTAGCTCGGTGCCGCAGACAATGTCAGAAATGAAATTTAAACAGGTATTTATGCCTAAAATGATTAACATAATATAAAGCAGATACTTATGACACATATATGTGTCATAAGTATCTTCTCTGTATTATGTTAATCATTAATGACAGGGGAGGCACTGCCACCCCTGCCTCCCCTGACTGCACGTCCCTGGCATATACTAGGAATTTGTCTTTGGTTTGCTATTCAACAGCCAAGTAGGTAACAGATAAGCAGGTGTAGGAGGGGGGGGGGGGGACAGGGGACCGGGGACAAGTACAGTCATACATATAGGTATACCGTAGGGACACAAGTGAGTTACATGTACTAGATGTATGTTCAGAGGTCAATGTTCAGGAGTTCAGCAGGTGGACCGCTTGGGGAAAGAAACTTTTGAGGCTTCTGGTGGACCCGCTGGGGACGGCCCTGTAACGTCTGTCTGAAGGAAGCAAGTTAAACATGCTGTGGCCGGGGTGTAGCTGGTCCTTTACTATCTTCGGCGGGGAGGGGCGAGTGCAGCAAGCCCCTTGCTGGCTCGCTGCGCTCGCCACGCTGCGCTCGCCACGCTGCGGGCTCGGTGGCGACCTGCGGTCGCCACGGGTTCTATTCCCACTCTATGGATGTCGTGGACACCCACGAGTGGAAATAGTCCCTGTTGGTCAGCATGCCGACCATCTGGATACTGAGCCGGCGGGATGGTGGAGGAGGTCATGTGACTGTCGGTCAGCAGACCGTCGGTCACATGAATACCACCCGACTCCACAATCGCGGAGTAGAAGAGGAGCAGAAGCTTCTGTGGGATGTTGGACTTCCTTAGTTGCCTGAGGAAGAACAACCTCTGCTGCGCTTTCCCGACAGTGGCATCAGCGTTGGACCCCCATTTAAGCTCCCGGGAGATTGTGGTCCCCAGGAACTTAAAGGATTCCACTAGCGATACCACACTGTCGGCAATTGTTAGCGGAGGTGCACTAGCCGACTTCTTCCTGAAGTCCACTATCATCTCGACACTTTTGAGGGTTGAGCTCAAGGTTGTTGTGGCTGCACCACTGGGCCAACCAGTCCACTTCCCGTCTATAGGCCGATTCATCCCCAGTCTTGATGAGGCCGATGACTGTGATGTCGTCTGCAAATTTGATGATTTTCACTGATTGCACTTCTGATGTGCAGTCATTTGTGTACAGGGAGAAAAGCAGGGGTGAGAGGACACATCCCTGAGGGGCCCCTGTTCTAATGGGCCGCGTTTGTGAGGAAAAGTCCCCAGTCACCACCTGTGTCCGATCTGTCAGGAAGTCTACTATCCAGGAACAGGTAGCTTCTGGGACCCCTAGGCGAAGTAATTTGGTGTGGAGGATGCTGGGGATGATTGTAATGAAGGCCGAGCTGAAATCAACAAATAGGACCCTCGCGTAGGTACCGGGAATGTCTAGGTGCTGTAGAATGTAGTGCAGGACCAGATTGACTGCATCCTCGACACACCGATTCGATCGATAGGCAAACTGTAGGGGGTCCCGTCACAGTTTTCAGGTGATTCAAGACCAGACGCTCTAACGTTTTCATGACCACAGACGGGGAATTGATGCAAGGGATGAGGGTGTTATACTCCCGTTATATAAATCACTAGTGAGGGCACACCTTGAATACTGTGTACAATTCTGGGCACCGTACTACAAAAAGGATATCCTGGAGCTAGGAAAGGTTCAGAGGAGGGCGACCAAACTGATTAAGGGCATGGAGACAATGGAATACAAGGAAAGGCTTGAAAGACTAGGCATGTTTACATTGGAAAAGAGGAGACTAAGAGGGGACATGATCAACATCTACAAATATATACGGGGACAATACACAGAGCTTGCGCGAGACCTGTTTTTGGCCAGATCAACACATAGGATTCGTGGACACTCGCTCAGGTTAGAGGAGATTCCGCACAATACGTCGTAAAGGCTTTTTCACGGTAAGGACAATACGTGTTTGGAATTCCCTGCCTGAGGGAGTTGTAATGGCGGACTCTGTCAACACCTTTAAGAATGGGTTAGATAAATTCCTCATGGATAAGGATAATCCAGGGTTATGGTGCATAGTCACGCACTATAGTTACTATAAAAAGGGATAAATGCAGCGGCTGACATCAGCATCAGTCAAAATTTTAGACAAATCATCATGCATAGGAGACCACAAATAGGTTGAACTCGATGGACAATTGTCTTTTTTAACCTTAGATACTATGTTGCTATGTTACTATGTTACGTCAGTGCTATCGGCCTGTAGTCATTCAGGTTCGTGATAGAGGGTTTCTTGGGGACCAGGACGATAGTGGACTTTTTGAGGCAGGAGGGGACTTTCTGTAACTCCAGCGATTTGTTGAAGATCTTGGTGAATATGGGGGCGAGCTGAGCTGCACATGCTCTCAGGGCAGATGGTGACACTCCTCTTTTTGGGCGACTGGCAGTGCCTGGAGTTGGCCGTCGGTGTTCGGGGCATCGTAGAGGTGATTGCTTGGGTTGCAGGGGACTTCTTTTTCGAACCTGCAATAAAAGTGGTTCAGCTCGTCTGCTAGGTCTTGGTGCATGGTGGTGGGCTTCGATGTTTTCTTGTAGTTGGTTATGGATTGCATTCCTTTCCATACAGATATGGGGTCATTGGTGGAGAGATTGTTTGTCAGTTTGTCAAAAAACCTCTTTTTAGCTAGCCTGATATCTTTAGTCAGAGTTCCTAGTTCGGTTGTATAGTTAATTGTCGCTGCTGCTGTAGGCCTCCTCTATAGCCCGTCGAAGTTGCCTGAGCTGGGCGTTGAATCAGGGCTTGTTGTTGTTGTAAATGCGGTAAGTCTTGGTAGGTACACACATGTCCTCACAGTAGTTGATGTAGGATGTGACAGTGTCTGTCAGGTCATTCAGGTCAGTTGCTGAGGCTTCGAAGACCCCCCATTCCGTGCAGTCGAAGCAGGCCTGGAGCTTCATCTTAGCCTCGTTGGTCCATTTCTTAACAGTCTTGATGACAAGCTTAACCGCTCTCAGCTTCTGTGTATAGGTATGGAGTAGGTGGACGAGGCAGTGGTCAGACAGGCCGAGTGCAGCACGCGGGATAGACCGGAAGGCAGACTCGAGGGTAGTGTAGCAGTGGTCAAGGGTGCGCCCTTCCCTAGTGGGGCACGTGACTTGTTTGAACTTAGGTAGCTCCTTGCTCAGGTTAGTTCTGTTGACGTCACCCAGCACTATAAGTAGAGAGTCTGGATAATTTTGTTCTATGTCGGTTAAGCATACGGCCAGGTGGTGCAGGGCTTCGTTCGCGCAGTAGAGGTGGAGATGTACACTCCCACAAGGACAATTGAGGCAAATTCCCGGGGGGGTATAGAAGGGGTTGCAGTTGATACTTAGCATCTCCAGGTGAGGGCTACATGATTTGCCTAGGATCGTGACATTGGTGCACCATCTGTCGTTGATGTAGAAGCAGATGCCACCACCCTTCATTTTTCCAGAGAGAATCTTTGCGCAATCGGCCCTGAAGAGACTGAAGCCCGGCAGAGACATCGGGTTGTCCGCAATATGGTAGTCCAGCCACATCTCCGTGAAGCAGAGGACAGACGACCCTGTAATGCCTGACCCTGCGCTGCCCAGAAGGAGGGACAGTTTGTCAAACTTGTTTGCCAGTGAGCGCACGTTTGAGAGCAGGATCGCGGGAAGCGCAGACCGATACCTTCGCCACCACCACCTCACTAGGGCACCTGCGCGACAGCATCTCCTCTGAGCCCAGGTTTTTCTACCAGGGCTCTTGCTAGGACTGCTGCAGGATGGCGGCGTCACATCTGGTGGTAGCGCCGCTGCAATGGTGGGCCACAGCGGGGCCAGCGCTAGACCTGGGCTCACAGGGACCTTGAAAAGGCAGACTGCGGGTGCTGTGGCTTGGGTAGGGGCCTTGATTTTGTCGGGGGAGGCACTGCTGCTATGGGTGGCTGTTGCTAGGCCGGCACTGTGCCGGGACTCACCCTGGGTATATCCGCGATTCCCCTCTGCGAATAGCCGCGGTTCGGGGGGGCCTTAGCCGTGACGGCGCTTGACCAACTTGACCAAGTCCTGGCACATCTGCCTGGGGCATTTCCTGTGCCGCTGCACCAGCAGCTCTTCATTCGGGGGGTGCGCGGGGGGGATTGCCAGAAGCCAGGTCGGCTGGGGACCAGGACGGTGGGGATGACGCGGCCTGCAGGAGATGAAGCAGGGCCACGGCTCGACCAGGTACCACCACTGCTTTGCCAGGGGGGATTGCTCCTACTCCAGTTATAAGCTAGGGACTTTTAAAAAAAATAGATGAAATTAAAAAAAATTCGCTAAAAAAAAAGGATTTTATTTACCTACCGGTAAATCCTTTTCTCATAGTCCGTAAAGGATACTGTGGTCCACTGTAGTACCATGATGTATAGACGGGTCCACTAGGAGCCTTGGGCACTTTAAGAAATCAATACTGTGCACTGGCTCCTCCCTCTATGCCCCTCCTACCAGACTCAGTCTAGAAACTGTGCCCGAGGAGACGGACATACTTTGAGAGAAGGATTTAAAAGAGCAGTGGTGAAATTCGAACCAGCACACACAAACAAGAGGAAAGCCATGCTAACCAAACTTGAACAGGAACAGCAACAGCTGAACCAACAACAATACTGAACCAAGTAACAGTGCAGGAAAACATGAAGCACTGGGCAGGCGCCCAGTATCCTCTACGGACTACGTGAAAAGGATTTACCGGTAGGTAATTAAAATCCTATTTTCTCTTAGGTCCTAGAGGATACTGGGGTACACATTAGTACCATGGGGATGTACAAAAGCTCCCAAACTGGGTGGGAGAGTGCTGAGGTTCCTGCAGAACAGATTTACCAAAATGAAAGTCCTCAGAGGCCAAAGTATCGAACTTGTAGAACTTAGCAAACGTGTTCGAACCTGACCAGGTAGCTGCTCGGCAGAGCTGTAAAGCTGAGACACCCCAGGCAGCCGCCCAGGAAGAACCCACCGACCTAGTAGAGTGGGCCTGTACAGATCTTGGAACTGGCAAACCTGCCGTAGAATAAGCCTGCTGGATAGTAAGCCTGATCCAGCAAGCAATAGACTGCTTTGAAGCAGGACACCCAATTTTATTGGGATCATAGAGAACAAACAGCGAGTCCGATTTTCTGTGACGAGCTTTCCGCTTCACATAGAACTTCAAAGCCCTCACAACATCCAAGGACTTTAAAGTAGCAGAGGTGTCGGTAACCACCGGAACCACAATAGGTTGGTTGATATGACAGACACCACCTTTGGAAGAAATTGTTGACGAGTTCTGAGTTCAGCTCTATCTTCATGAAAAATCAAATAAGGGCTTTTGTGAGACAACGCCCCCAGCTCCGACACACGCCTTGCTGAAGCCAAGGCCAACAATGTGACAGTCTTCCATGTAAGAAACTTGATGTCAAAGTCCTGTAAAGGCTCAAACCATTCCGATTGCAGGAACTGCAACACCACTTTGAAATCCCAAGGTGCCGTAGGAGGCACAAAGGGCGGTTGGATGTGCAGTACACGCTTCAAAAATGTCTGAACCTCCAGGAGAAAAACCAATTGTTTCTGGAAGAAAATGGATAAGGCCGAAATCTGGACTTTTAAGGAGCCCAAACGTAGGCCCACGTCCACTCCTGGCTGCAGAAAAAGGAGAAAATGTCCCAGTTGAAATTCCACCGCAGGAAATTTCCTGTTCTCACACCAAGAGACGTATTTTTTCCAAATACGGTGGCAATGTTTAGACGTTGCCCCCTTTCTGGCTTGGATCAAGGTTAGAATAACCCTGTCCGGGATCCCTTTCCTGGCTAGAATTTGACACTCAACCTCCTTATAGAAGATCCTTGCGAAGAGGTAGAGGCCACGGGTCCTCTAGGAGCATCTCCAATAGATCCGCATACCAGGCACTTCTTGGCCAGTCCGGAGCAATGAGAATAGCTTGAACCTTTCCCTTTTTATTCTTTTGAGAATTCTTGGGATCAATGGAAGTGGTGGAAACATGTACACCACCTGGTAGTCCCATGGAGTCACCAGAGCGTCCGTCGCCACTGCTTATGGGTCTCTCGACCTGGAACAATACCGCTTGAGCTTCATGTTGAGACGAGAGGCCATCATGTCGATTTGTGAAATTCCCCACCGATGTGTCAAGCACCCGAACACTTACGGGTGAAGGCCCCACTCCCCTGGGTGGAGGTCGTGTCTGATGAGGAAGTCTGCTTCCCAGTTGTCCACTCCCGGAATGAAGACTGCCGACAACGCCACAGCATGCCATTCTGTCCAGAGGAGAATCCTTGTTGCCTCTGACATTGCTGCTCTGCTCTTCATTCTGCCCTGTCGGTTTATGTACGTTACCATTGTCACATTGTCTGACTGAACCTGAATGGCGTGATCCTGAAGAAGATGTGATGCCTGTACAAGGGAGTTGTATATGGCCCTTAGTTCCAGAATGTTGAATGGTTTCCTGACTTGACCATTTTCCTTGGAACTGTTCCCCTTTGGTGACTGCCCCCCAACTTCTGAGGCTTGCGTCTGTGGTTGGAAGAATCAAATTTTGAATTCCAAACCTTCGGCCCTTGGTCAGGTGAGAAGTCTGATGCCACCACAGAAGAGAAATCTTGGCTTTTGCCGACAGACATATCATCTGGTGCATGTGAAGATGCAATCCGGACCATTTGTCCAACAGATCCAGCTGGAATGGCCTTGCATGAAACTTTCCGTACTGCAGTGCCTCGTAAGAGGTTACCATCTTCCCCAGGAGGCGAATGCATAGATGCACCGATATCCGGGCCGGACTTAGAACGTCCCGCACCATCGACTAAATTACCAATGCCCTTTCCAATGGAAGGAATACCTTCTGTACCTCCTTACCCAGTATCATCCCCAGGAACAGAAGCCTCCATGTTGGTTCCAGGTGAGATTTTGGCAGGTTCAGAATCCACCCATGATCCTGGAGTAGTCGTGTTGAGAGAGTAATGTTGTCTAACAACCTCTCCCTGGATGGTGCTTTTATCAGCAGATCGTCCAGGTACGGTATTATGTTCACTCCTTGCTTGCGGAGGAGAAACATCATCTCTGCCATTACCTTGGTGAACACCCTCGGTGCAGTAGGGAGAGGCCAAATGGCAGGGCCAGGAACTGGTAGTGACAGTCCTGTAATGCAAACCTTAGAAAAGCCTGATGAGGCGGCCAAATCGGAATATGAAGGTACGCATCCCTGATATCCAGAGACACCAGGAATTCCCCCTCCTCCAGACCTGAGATCACCGCTCTCAGAGACTACATCTTGAATTTGAACACCCGTAAGTACGGGTTCAGTGACTTGAGGTTTTAAATGGGCCTTACCGAACCGTCCGGTTTCGGTACCACAAACAGCTTGGAATAATAACTCTTGTTTTGCAGTTTAAGTGGAACTGGAACAATGACCTGAGTCTGTACCAGTTTTTGAATTGCTGCCTGTAAAGTCATGCTTGCTTCTGGAGAAGCTGATAAGCCTGATTTGAAGAATCTGTGAGGTGGGAGTTCCTGAAACTCCAGTCTGTAGCCCTGGGCGATAAGAACTTTGACCCATGGATCCAGGCATGATGTTGCCCATATGTGACTGAAATATCTTAATCAGGCTCCCACCTGTCTATCTTCCAGGCAGTGTGGTCCACCGCCATGCTGAAGGCTTTGAGGAAAAAGAACCAGAGATCTGTTCCTGTGAAACTGCAGTTGCAGGTTTTCTGGGTTTACCTCTATTGCCTTTGAAGGCTGTAGAAGAACCTTTGGATTTACTTTTAAATTTTGCTGTCCAAAAGGACTGCAGAGTTGGAGCAGAGTAGGTTTTCCTAGCTGGGGGTGCTGCGGAAGGAAAGTATGTAGACTTACCCGCCATAGCCGTGGATATCCACGTATACAGTTCATCTCCAAAAAGGGCTTCACCTGTGAATGGTAGGCTTTCCACGCCTTTCCTGGAATCCACATCTGCAGTCCACTGACATAGCCACAAGCCCCTGCGTGCTGACACTGCCATGGCAGTGGTGCGTGCGATGAGCAAACCAATTTACTTTGCGGTTTTTCCTTTGCTCCCAATTGAAAATCAACCTCTAATCTGTTAGTGCCATCCTGAGGTGATGGGAACAGAGCAAGTGTTGCGCAATATACTCCTCCATAGTAAGTTTAGGGCAATAAACATACTGTGTACCGTTTTTGCTTGCTACAACAGGACCTTGCCCTGAATTGATTCAGCCCAATAGTTTCACATAATGTGCAGAGTGTGTTGGGTATGAATAGCGGCTGTCGGGATGCCACTGTTCAGGAGACCAACAGAGGCACCCCAGCGACAGGCAAATTCCCGACAAGGGTTGGTAAGTAGTCTAACCCTTCCCCCCCCTCCCCTAACCCTTCCTTTAGGTGCCTAAACCTAACCCCCCTCAACGAACCCTAAACCTAACCACTCCCCCAGACAGCTTAACCCTAACCCCTCACCTAAACCTATCCCACCCCCATCCCCGTGTTTCAGCACAGTCTTCCAAAATATATTGTTCTTTGCTCTATTAATAGAGATAATATTTTAAGTGTGAAACTGAAGAGGAGTCTGGTAAACATACAAATCCAAAACATGGCTGACAGAATAAATTATTCGGTAAAATTGAAGCAGTCAACCTTAAAATGAAACACCTGCTACACAGGTATATTGAGCAAGTCAAGCAGAAATCCATTAAGCCTTCATAAGGCAAATGAGGGGGAAAACAGTTTTGCTGATATTAGCCGCGGAACAAGCTGACTTATGCATTAGTGCTGATAAAAGCTGTAGTTGAAGTGAGAATACAGAAGTTCTGGTATGGACCTCTTCTGGATTGTGAATTATTTAAGAACACAAAGACATTATAAAAATGAGTTTACTCTGACAAAGAAAGTAACAATATTTATTGTATAAAAAGAATAAAAAAATGTTACACAGACATAGAATTACAAAAAGAGTTCTTAAAATAAACTGGGTTAAACACTTACAGAAAATGCTTGTGCTTTTCCTGTAGCTATTGCCTGGAACAAGGCTCAAATGTGTGCAGCTTCTCGGTAGCAGACTTAAGGGCCCTACTCACTGGCCGACCCGCCGCCGAGCTGCCCGACGGCGGATACGGCCGACGAGCGACCCGGCGGCGGGGGGGCAGTGACGGGGGGAGTGAAGTTTCTTCACTCCCCCCGTCACGCGGCTGCATTGAAGTGCAGGCAAATATGGACGAGATCGTCCATATTGGCCTGCATGCACAGCCGACGGGAGACCAGCGATGAACGAGCGCGGGGCCGCGCATCGTTCATCGCAGGAGCCTCCACACTGAAAGATATGAACGAGTTCTCGTTCATTTATGAACGAGATCGTTCATATCTTTCAAAAAATCGGCCAGTGTGTAGGGCCCTTAACTTTCAAAATGTGACAATGGGCCTAATTGATGTCTATATGCACACGCTTTAGTATGTGCGATTTTCTCGGCTTTGCAACTGCGGGTATTAGCAAGTGAAGCTGCTGCCCAGGAATGAAAAAAAAAATGCCCACCGGAGCCATTGCAAACTCATTCTCAATTGCGTAAACAGTCTCAGCCTTTACGCAAAAATGAGGAACATCGAGTTTAACCACTTAACTATTTTTTTCCCCAAAAACTGCTCAGAAATTGTTGTTTTATTTTTATTTAGTGAATTAGGCAAAGAACATGAATTTAACCTTATCCAAAAGATTTTTGTTTATAAAAGGAAATTAAACAAATAAATATTTTACAAATTTTTCCCCCAAAACATCGGAAAATCGGCCAGCACCATTGAAACATCGGGAACATCAGAAACGTTGCGACCATTGCGACTTTCCTTTTAACAGTGGGGACAGCCACCAGGTATACAGGGGGGAGGGGGCTTGGGGGGGTTGAGTTACACTTTTTTAGCAACTGCTATTGTCCGCAACTGCTGGGCGATGATCGTCAGCATGGCAAACACTGGCGGAGGGTGCGGGAAGGCAGAGGGACCTTCTGGTCCCTCTGAGAGCAGCAGCGGAAGGGAAGTTTCTCTTCCCTGCTGCTGCACATGCTGTCTATCTGACTGCTCGCATCCTGTGCCACCAGGTCAGATAAAACACTCGCTGGTGTGGTCGCATCTGATGCCACTATGCCAGGCAAGTGGTTAAGGGTTGGCCTATGGGTACACAGACTGGATATGGCAGTAGCAATGCAGGTGCCATGTTTTTGCATGTACGGGCCTGCAGCTGATGGCAGATACGCGCCCAGAAAATTGCAATGACACGCCTGCGTTTTTGCACCCACTCCCTGTTAACACCTTCAAACGGTCATTTCCTGTCAATCACTTTCCCATGAAATCCTCACTGCAAGCGGGATGGCAGTGCAGCAATTTGCAGTCTGCAGATAATCACTCACTTGCGTGAACATCGGCCATTGCGTACAAACATGAATAAGGCCCAATAATTCTGTTATTTTTAAATGGTCTCTCTGGCTTGTTCCTCCCTTTCCTTTCTCCCCCCACCCAGTGAAATAAATGTGTGTAGTATACTAATAAGTTTCACATCAATATTATTGCCTTTAGTGCCAAGCCACTAAATTTACTAAAGGGTGGTTTCAATTGATCTTAATTGATTTCAAGTAGATCTCAATCAATAAACATCAGTGTTGAACAATTTACATCGATTTGAAATCGACCTTTAGTAAATGTACCACCAGGTCTGAAATTCTGTATTGAGTATTTTTTATCTGCTGAAGCATTATATAAATATTATTGTATATTACATTCATTCAACAGTTACTTTACAACCACATGCATATGAAACATGAATATGTTTTGGTAAATGATTTGGTGCTGCAAACCATAGTTATCTGGTCCTATATGCCGCTGTTGTATTAAAATTCAAAGTAAATGACAATAAACAGGTCTCTAACAGATATGTTGTTAACCCTTGGTTTGCTTACACACAGGTGTTTGTAAGCAAAATGATCTTACCACTGGTTCAATTTCTCTTCAATAAACAAGTCGCAATTATGACCATATGCAAAGCAGAAACTATCTAAAGAAGTGCAGAAGTATTATATGAACCTGGTTTGCACAAGGCATATATCATATTGAACCGTTTATTTTATTTCCAACAGATAGAGGCCCTCATTCCGAGTTGTTCGCTCGGAAACTTTCTTCGCATCGCAGCGATTTTCCGCTAATTGCGCATGCGCAATGTTCGCACTGCGACTGCGCCAAGTAAATTTGCTATGCAGTTAGGTATTTTACTCACGGCATTACGAGGTTCTTTCTTCGTTCTGGTGATCGTAATGTGATTGACAGGAAGTGGGTGTTTCTGGGCGGAAACTGGCCGTTTTATGGGTTTGTGTTAAAAAACGCTGCCGTTTCTGGGAAAAACACGGGAGTGGCTGGAGAAACGGGGGAGTGTCTGGGCGAACGCTGGGAGTGTTTGTGACATCAAACCAGGAACGAAACTGACTGAACTGATCGCAGTGGCAGAGTAAGTCTGGAGCTACTCAGAAACTGCTAAGAAGTGTCTAGCAGAATTGCGAATAATCTTTTGTTCGAAATTTTACTATGCTAAGATTCACTCCCAGTAGGTGGCGGCTTAGCGTGTGCAAAGCTGCTAAAAGCAGCTTGCAAGCGAACAACTCGGAATGACCACCAGCATTTGCAATTCGGAAGCAATAAAATTGCTAAATATATGGCTTCATTATTTCCACCTGCCCCTGACTACTGGTAAACTATACAACTTTTTCCGACATATTTGCAACTTTGTACATGTCTGCATCTGTTTGCAATTGCAAGAATAGGCCCATACTGTACTCAGACAAAGTTAGATTTAATTACCCCATTCCGCCTATTCAGGAGCAAGCAGGTGTAAGTGTCAGAATCACTTGAATCTGCATGTGTACAGCTACACATTGGGCCATGCATAGAGCATTTCATGCAAAATACCAAGGGCGTAGCTACCATAGGTGCAGGGAGTGCAGCTGCTATGGGGCCAGAGCTGAGAGGGGCCACCTTCCCTGTCACAGTTACATGTATTATATACAGGGCGTAGCTACCATAGGTGCAGGGAGTGCAGCTGCTATGGGGCCAGAGCTGAGAGGGGCCACCTTCCCTGTCACAGTTACATGTGTTATATACAAGGACATAGCTACCATAGGTGCAGGGAGTGCAGCTGCTATGGGGCACAGAGCTGAGAGGGGCCACCTTCCCTGTCATAGTTACATGTGTTATATACAGGGTGTAGCTACCATAGGTGCAGGGAGTGCAGCTGCTATGGGGCCCAGAGCTGAGAGGAGCCACCTTCCCTGTCACAGTTACATGTGTTATATACAGGGTGTAGCTACCATAGGTGCAGGGAGTGCAGCTGCTATGGGGCCAGAGCTGAGAGGGGCCACCTTCCCTGTCACAGTTACATGTGTTATATACAGGGTGTAGCTACCATAGGTGCAGGGTGTGCAGCTGCTATGGGGCCAGAGCTGAGAGGGGCCACCTTCCCTGTCACAGTTACATGTGTTATATACAAGGGCATAGCTACCATAGGTGCAGGCAGTGCAACTGCTATGGGGCCCAGAGCTGAGAGGGGCCACCTTCCATGTCACAGTTACATGTGTTATATACAAGGGCATAGCTAAAATAGGTGCAGGCAGTGCAGCTGCTATGGGGCCCAGAGCTGAGAGGGGCCACCTTCCCTGTCACAGTTACATGTGTTATATACAGGGTGTAGCTACCATAGGTGCAGGGAGTGTAGCTGCTATGGGGCCAGAGCTGAGAGGGGCCACCTTCCCTGTCACAGTTACATGTGTTAAATACAGGGTGTAGCTACCATAGGTGCAGGGAGTGCAGCTGCTATGGGGCCAGAGCTGAGAGGGGCCACCTTCCATGTCACAGTTACATGTGTTATATACAAGGGCATAGCTAAAATAGGTGCAGGCAGTGCAGCTGCTATGGGGCCCAGAGCTGAGAGGGGCCACCTTCCCTGTCACAGTTACATGTGTAATATGCAGGGTGTAGCTACCATAGGTGCAGGGAGTGCAGCTGCTATGGGGCCAGAGCTGAGAGGGGCCACCTTCCCTGTCACAGTTACATGTGTTATATACAGGGTGTAGCTGCCATAGGTGCAAGGAGTGCAGCTGCTATGGGGCCAGAGCTGAGAGGGGCCACCTTCCCTGTCACAGTTACATGTGTTATATACAGGGTGTAGCTGCCATAGGTGCAAGGAGTGCAGCTGCTATGGGGCCAGAGCTGAGAGGGGCCACATTCCATGTCACAGTTACATGTGTTATATACAAGGGCATATCTACCATAGGTGCAGGGAGTGCAGCTGCTATGGGGCACAGAGCTGAGAGGGGCCACCTTCCCTGTCATAGTTACATGTGTTATATACAGGCTGTAGCAACCATAGGTGAAGGGAGTGCAGCTGCTATGGGGCCCAGAGCTGAGAGGGGCCACATTCCATGTCACAGTTACATGTGTTATATACAAGGGCATATCTACCATAGGTGCAGGGAGTGCAGCTGCTATGGGGCACAGAGCTGAGAGGGGCCACCTTCCCTGTCATAGTTACATGTGTTATATACAGGCTGTAGCAACCATAGGTGAAGGGAGTGCAGCTGCTATGGGGCCCAGAGCTGAGAGGGGCCACCTTCCCTGTCACAGTGACATGTGTTATATACAGGGTGTAGCTACCATAGGTGCAGGGAGTGCAGCTGCTATGGGGCCAGAGTTGAGAGGGGCCACCTTCCCTGTCACAGTTACATGTGTTATATACAGGGTATAGCTACCATAGGTGCAGGGTGTGCAGCTGCTATGGAGCCAGAGCTGAGAGGGGCCACCTTCCCTGTCACAGTTACATATGTTATATACAAGGGTGTAGCTACTATAGGCGCAGGCAGTGCAGCTGCTATGGGGCCCAAAGCTGAGAGGGGCCACCTTCCCTGTCACAGTTACATGTGTTATATACCGGGTGTAGCTACCATAGTTGCAGGGAGTACAGCTGCTATGGGGCCAGAGCTAAGAGGGGCCACCTTCCCTGTCACAGTTACATGTGTTATATACAGGGTGTAGCTACTAGGGATGTGCACTTGAAATTTTTCGGGTTTTGTGTTTTGGTTTTGGGTTCGGTTCCGCGGCCGTGTTTTGGGTTCGACCGCGTTTTGGCAAAACCTCACCGAATTTTTTTTGTCGGATTCGGGTGTGTTTTGGATTCGGGTGTTTTTTTCAAAAAACCCTAAAAAACAGCTTAAATCATAGAATTTGGGGGTCATTTTGATCCCAAAGTATTATTAACCTCAAAAACCATAGTTTCCACTCATTTTCAGTCTATTCTGAATACCTCACACCTCACAATATTATTTTTAGTCCTAAAATTTGCACGGAGGTCGCTGGATGACTAAGCTAAGCGACCCTAGTGGCCGACACAAACACCTGGCCCATCTAGGAGTGGCACTGCAGTGTCACGCAGGATGGCCCTTCCAAAAAACACTCCCCAAACAGCACATGACGCAAAGAAGAAAAAAAGAGGCGCAATGAGGTAGCTGTGTGAGTAAGATAAGCGACCCTAGTGGCCGACACAAACACCTGGCCCATCTAGGAGTGGCACTGCAGTGTCACGCAGGATGGCCCTTCCAAAAAACACTCCCCAAACAGCACATGACGCTAATAAAAATGAAAGAAAAAAGAGGTGCAAGATGGAATTGTCCTTGGGCCCTCCCACCCACCCTTATGTTGTATAAACAGGACATGCACACTTTAACCAACCCATCATTTCAGTGACAGGGTCTGCCACACGACTGTGACTGAAATGACGGGTTGGTTTGGACCCCCACCGAAAAAGAAGCAATTAATCTCTCCTTGCACAAACTGGCTCTATGGAGGCAAGATGTCCACCTCATCATCATCCTCCGATATATCACCGGGTACATCCCGCTCCTCACAGATTATCAATTCGTCCCCACTGGAATCCACCATCTCAGCTCCCTGTGTACTTTGTGGAGGCAATTGCTGCTGGTCAATGTCTCCACGGAGGAATTGATTATAATTCATTTTAATGAACATCATCTTCTCCACATTTTCTGGAAGTAACCTCGTACGCAGATTGCTGACAAGGTGAGCGGCGGCACTAAACACTCTTTCGGAGTACACACTTGTGGGAGGGCAACTTAGGTAGAATAAAGCCAGTTTGTGCAAGGGCCTCCAAATTGCCTCTTTTTCCTGCCAGTATAAGTACGGACTGTCTGACGTGCCTACTTGGATGCGGTCACTCATATAATCCTCCACCATTCTTTCAATGGTGAGAGAATCATATGCAGTGACAGTAGACGACATGTCCGTAATCGTTGGCAGGTCCTTCAGTCCGGACCAGATGTCAGCATCAGCAGTCGCTCCAGACTGCCCTGCATCACCGCCAGCGGGTGGCCTCGGAATTCTGAGCCTTTTCCTCGCACCCCCAGTTGCGGGAGAATGTGAAGGAGGAGATGTTGACAGGTCGCGTTCCGCTTGACTTGACAATTTTGTCACCAGCAGGTCTTTGAACCCCAGCAGACTTGTGTCTGCCGGAAAGAGAGATCCAAGGTAGGTTTTAAATCTAGGATCGAGCACGGTGGCCAAAATGTAGTGCTCTGATTTCAACAGATTGACCACCCGTGAATCCTTGTTAAGCGAATTAAGGGCTCCATCCACAAGTCCCACATGCCTAGCGGAATCGCTCCCTTTTAGCTCCTCCTTCAATGCCTCCAGCTTCTTCTGCAAAAGCCTGATGAGGGGAATGACCTGACTCAGGCTGGCAGTGTCTGAACTGACTTCACGTGTGGCAAGTTCAAAAGGTTGCAGAACCTTGCACAACGTTGAAATCATTCTCCACTGCGCTTGAGACAGGTACATTCCACCTCCTATATCGTGCTCAATTGTATAGGCTTGAATGGCCTTTTGCTGCTCCTCCAACCTCTGAAGCATATAGAGGGTTGAATTCCACCTCGTTACCACTTCTTGCTTCAGATGATGGCAGGGAAGGTTCAGGCGTTTTTGGTGGTGCTCCAGTCTTCTGTACGTGGTGCCTGTACGCCGAAAGTGTCCCGCAATTCTTCTGGCCACCGACAGCATCTCTTGCACGCCCCTGTCGTTTTTTAAAAAATTCTGCACCACCAAATTCAAGGTATGTGCAAAACATGGGACGTGCTGGAATTTGCCCATATTTAATGCACACACAATATTGCTGGCGTTGTCCGATGCCACAAATCCACAGGAGAGTCCAATTGGGGTAAGCCATTCCGCGATGATCTTCCTCAGTTGCCGTAAGAGGTTTTCAGCTGTGTGCGTATTCTGGAAACCGGTGATACAAAGCGTAGCCTGCCTAGGAAAGAGTTGGCGTTTGCGAGATGCTGCTACTGGTGCCGCCGCTGCTGTTCTTGCGGCGGGAGTCCATACATCTACCCAGTGGGCTGTCACAGTCATGTAGTCCTGACCCTGCCCTGCTCCACTTGTCCACATGTCCGTGGTTAAGTGGACATTGGGTACAACTGCATTTTTTAGGACACTGGTGAGTCTTTTTCTGACGTCCGTGTACATTCTCGGTATCGCCTGCCTAGAGAAGTGGAACCTAGATGGTATTTGGTAATGGGGGCACACTGCCTCAAGAAATTGTCTAGTTCCCTGTGAACTAACGGCGGATACCGGACGCACGTCTAACACCAACATAGTTGTCAAGGCCTCAGTTATCCGCTTTGCAACAGGATGACTGCTGTGATATTTCATCTTCCTCGCAAAGGACTGTTGGACAGTCAATTGCTTGGTGGAAGTAGTAAAAGTGGGCTTACGACTTCCCCTCTGGGATGACCATCGACTCCCAGCAGCAACAACAGCAGCGCCAGCAGCAGTAGGCGTTACACGCAAGGATGCATCGGAGGAATCCCAGGCAGGAGAGGACTCGTCAGAATTGCCAGTGACATGGCATGCAGGACTATTGGCATTCCTGGGGAAGGAGGAAATTGACACTGAGGGAGTTGGTGGGGTGGTTTGCGTGAGCTTGGTTACAAGAGGAAGGGATTTACTGGTCAGTGGACTGCTTCCGCTGTCGCCCAAAGTTTTTGAACTTGTCACTGACTTATTATGAATGCGCTGCAGGTGACGTATAAGGGAGGATGTTCCGAGGTGGTTAACGTCCTTACCCCTACTTATTACAGCTTGACAAAGGCAACACACGGCTTGACAAATGTTGTCCGCATTTCTGGTGAAATACTTCCACACCGAAGAGCTGATTTTTTTGGTATTTTCACCAGGCATGTCAATGGCCCTATTCCTCCCACGGACAACAGGTGTCTCCCCGGGTGCCTGACTTAAACAAACCACCTCACCATCAGAATCCTCCTTGTCAATTTCTTCCCCAGCGCCAGCAACACCCATATCCTCCTCATCCTGGTGTACTTCAACACTGACATCTTCAATCTGACTATCAGGAACTGGACTGCGGGTGCTCCTTCCAGCACTTGCAGGGGGCGTGCAAATGGTGGAAGGCGCATGCTCTTCACGTCCAGTGTTGGGAAGGTCAGGCATCGCAACCGACACAATTGGACTCTCCTTGTGGATTTGGGATTTCGAAGAACGCACAGTTCTTTGCGGTGCTTTTGCCAGCTTGAGTCTTTTCAGTTTTCTAGCGAGAGGCTGAGTGCTTCCATCCTCATGTGAAGCTGAACCACTAGCCATGAACATAGGCCAGGGCCTCAGCCGTTCCTTGCCACTCCGTGTGGTAAATGGCATATTGGCAAGTTTACGCTTTTCCTCCGACAATTTTATTTTAGATTTTGGAGTCCTTTTTTTACTGATATTTGGTGTTTTGGATTTTACATGCTCTGTACTATGACATTGGGCATCGGCCTTGGCAGACGACGTTGCTGGCATTTCATCGTCTCGGCCATGACTAGTGGCAGCAGCTTCAGCACGAGGTGGAAGTGGATCTTGATCTTTCCCTAATTTTGGAACCTCAACATTTTTGTTCTCCATATTTTAATAGGCACAACTAAAAGGCACCTCAGGTAAACAATGGAGATGGATGGATACTAGTATACTTATGGATGGACGAGCGACTGCCGACACAGAGGTAGCTACAGCCGTGGACTACCGTACTGTGTCTGCTGCTAATATAGACTGGATGATAAGGAGATGAAATTAATATATATATATATATATAATATCACTAGTACTGCAGCCGGACAGGTAGATATATTTATTATGTAATGACTGATGATGGACCTGCTGGACACTGTCAGCTCAGCAGCACCGCAGACTGCTACAGTAAGCTACTATAGTAGTATGTATAAAGAAGAAAGAAAAAAAAAAACCACGGGTAGGTGGTATACAATTATGGATGGACGAGCGACTGCCGACACAGAGGTAGCTACAGCCGTGGACTACCGTACTGTGTCTGCTGCTAATATAGACTGGATGATAATGAGATGAAATCAATATATATATATATAATATCACTAGTACTGCAGCCGGACAGGTATATATATTTATTATGTAATGACTGATGACGGACCTGCTGGACACTGTCAGCTCAGCAGCACCGCAGACTGCTACAGTAAGCTACTATAGTAGTATGTATAAAGAAGAAAGAAAAAAAAAAACCACGGGTAGGTGGTATACAATTATGGATGGACGAGCGACTGCCGACACAGAGGTAGCTACAGCCGTGGACTACCGTACTGTGTCTGCTGCTAATATAGACTGGATGATAATGAGATGAAATCAATATATATATATATATAATATCACTAGTACTGCAGCCGGACAGGTATATATATATTTATTATGTAATGACTGATGACGGACCTGCTGGACACAGTCAGCTCAGCAGCACCGCAGACTGCTACAGTAAGCTACTATAGTAGTATGTATAAAGAAGAAAAAAACAAAAAACCACGGGTAGGTGGTATACAATATTATATATATATTATATACAATTATATATATATATATATATATATATATTAAACTGGTGGTGACTGGTGGTCAGGTCACTGGTCACACTATCAGCAACTTGCAAGTAGTACTCCTAAGCAGACAATCACAATATATATTATACTGGTGGTCAGTGTGGTCACAATGGCAGTGTGGCACTCTGGCAGCAAAAGTGTGCACTGTACGTTATATGTACTCCTGAGTCCTGCTCTCAGACTCTAACTGCTCCCCACTGTCAGTGTCTCCCCCACAAGTCAGATAATATACAGTCACACTATCTATCACTTCAGCAAGTAACTAGTACTCCTCCTAATGCTCCCCAAAATTACTACTGTGTCTCTCTCTACTGTCTCACTCTCTATCTATTCTAAACGGAGAGGACGCCAGCCACGTCCTCTCCCTATGAATCTCAATGCACGTGTGAAAATGGCGGCGACGCGCGGCTCCTTATATAGAATCCGAGTCTCGCGATAGAATCCGAGCCTCGCGAGAATCCGACAGCGGGATGATGACGTTCGGGCGCGCTCGGGTTAACCGAGCAAGGCGGGAAGATCCGAGTCGCTCGGACCCGTGTAAAAAAAACCGAAGTTCGGGCGGGTTCGGTTTCCGAGGAACCGAACCCGCTCATCCCTAGTAGCTACCATAGGTGCAGAGAGTGCAGCTGCTATGGGGCCCAAAGCTGAGAGGGGCCACCTTCCCTGTCACAGTTACATGTGTTATTTACAGGGTGTAGCTACCATAGGTGCAGGCAGTGGAGCTGCTATGAGGCCCAGAGCTGAGAGCGCCCACCTACCCTGTCAAAGTTACATGTGTTCTATGCAGGGGTGTAGCTACCATAGGTGCAGGGAGTGCAGCTGCTATGGGGACAGAGCTGGGAGGGCCCACCTACCCTGTCACAGTTACATGTGTTATATACAGAGGAGTAGCTACCATAAATGCAGGGAGTGCAGCTGCTATGGGGCCCAGAGCTGAGAGGGGCCACCTTCCCTGTCACAGTTACATGTGTTATATACAAGGGCGTAGCTACCATAGGTGCAGGGAGTTTAGCTGCTATGGGTCCCAGAGCTGAGAGGGGCCACCTTCCCTGTCACAGTTACATGTGTTATATACAGGGGTGTAGCTACCATAGGTGCAGGCAGTGCAGCTGCTATGGGGCACAGAGCTGAGAGGGGCCACCTTCCCTGTCACAGTTACATGTGTTATATACATTTTTCCGCCATTGGGTTCCTTTCAAACTTTTCCTTGGGGTCTGCAATATATCTAAGTACGCCCCTGGACCTGCTCATTGTAGTGTGGTATAAAATGAACTGGATTGCATTTTAAGGTTATATAATATGAACTGGGGCACTGTAATGAGGCACAATATGAACGGGGAGCACTATATAACATAATGTAAATTGGGGGTACTGTGCGGCATAATGTGTACTGGCAGCTCTGAAATGTGACATAGGGTGAACTTAAGCACTACTGCGATTCATAATAGGACCTAGCGCACTACAAAGGGGCATAACATTAAATAAGGCTCTACTATGGTTCAGAAAATGAACTAGGGCACTATTATAGGGCATAAAATAACAACTGCTGCAGAGAAGCGTCTCTCTAGAAGCATTGGGACGGGGGGCCCCTTCAAAATGGTGCTATGGGGCCCACAAAGTTCTAGCTACGCTCCTGCAAAGTACTATATGCTGCAGTACCTACCTGACGTACAGTAGTACTCAGTCGGCAGCAGGAATAATGACTTGGATTTAGTATAAAATACCTACAATCAAAATCCCAACAGTCAAAATACTGACAAGGTCAAAACAAAATACCTACATTTAAAAAACCGACAAAGTCAAAATACCGTCATTTAAAATGTCGAGAGATTAAAAAGTTGACACAAGTTTTTCATTGTTTTTTGGTGTGTATGTCAACTGCATACACACCAAGGAGGTGTCTGCAATCATGCTTGCTGTTGCTCAGACTTGATCTAACTGAATACCTGGATAGGATTCCACACCCTGCTGTTCACATCCATGTCAGGTTTGTTTTTGCGGTCCCAGTGATGCTACATAAATTCGATATTTACATAAATTTCCAACGGTTCCAGAGCTGTGCAGTAGCCAGAGCCGCACTGCGCGCATGCAGATCTGGGGATGCAATGTTGCATACAGTGCCCCAAATGCAGCATCATGACTGACATGCCACTGGCATTTGGGTGCGGCATCAGGAAGCTCCCCAGAAAATAGGACTGTGTCGGCTCTGCTTTCTGGGCGTATCAAAGCCATTTGACGCATCAATGGTCATAGCTTCCCTGGCCACGGGCAGCATGATTTGGCTGGACATCCTGAGTAACCTGAGGGTCATGCAGATGATCCGACGCTCCGACGTCGGTTGCAGCAGCGGATCGCAGAAGCCGGCAGTGGGCGGCTTATTACTTAAGACACCTCCTGCAGCTTTAGCACATTTTGCACAGCCGCTGCATGCAAAGACACAGCAGCTGTGCTATAGCGTCCACCCCTGAATCAGCACCATAAAGTGGAGAGAGATAAAGTACCAACCATTCAGCTTCTGTAATTTTACAGGCTGAGCTAAAAAAAATGACAGTTGGAAGTAGATTGTTAGTTAAGAGCAACTTTTCCACTTTACCTCTCTAAGATTAGATAAAGTTACCCCAAAGTATGAAAATAAACCGTCTTGCTACCCTGCTGGTTCAGAAAAGAGCTGATGCCTCATACTAAAGAATACAGCAGCTAAAGAATATGGCAGGCGTTATTCTGCCTAGCTCACTTATGTACTAACACGGGATGTGGTTAGCATCCCGGCAGTTGTGACCGACGCTGGAATCCCGACATCACTCGGAATCCTGGTGCTGGAATACCAACCACCAACAACCCGACGGCAGGGTCGGACTGGCCCACAGGGTTACAAGGGAAACCACCGGTAGGCCCCACTGCCTGAGGGCCCACTCCTTCCTCTAGGGATCAGGTTCCAGCTTATTGGCTGACTTTATCTCCAAGTACTTTGGGCCTAAGTCAGACCTGATCGTAGATATGCGGGGGGGACGCCCAGCACAGGGCTAGACTGCACCGCACGTCAGGCCCGACCGCCCCTCCCTGCACAAGTACAAAAGCATTGCACAGCAGCGATGCTTTTGTACTGGAAGAGTAGCTCCCAGCCAGCGCAGGTCCTGCACGCTGGCAGGGAGCTAATCGTCACTGCCCGGGTCGCAGTGGCTGCGTGTGACGTCACCTAGCCGCAGCGGCCTGCCCCCACAATGGACTGGGCCCCCTAAATGGCGGCCAAATGCCGCCGGCCCGCCCCCTTCCGCCCAGCGACAGTTTCTGCCTGTCAATCAGGCAGAGGAGATCGCAGGGCTAAGACTACCGTCAGCTGTCTGGTATGCGCCGGCGCACTGCGGCAGTGGCGCATGCGCAGTTCAAACCTGATCGCTGCTGTGCGAAAACGCACAGCAGCGATCAGGTCTGAATTAACCACGTTATCTCCATCCAAGGCTTACTAAATAGACCCCTAAACCCACTAACGCAGCACAGAGAAAAGGGCAGTTCATAAGTTCAGTGTGAACGTCGGCGCTGTCAGCCGTCCTCTCATAGAGTAAAACGCACAGAGAAATATAGACCTAATTGGTAAGATATACAGCGTCAGGGAAAGGGGGATCTGATAGAGAAAACCTATTAAGCTCCAGATATCTGAAAATCTCTGAAAAGGAAATTAATACTACAGCAAACTGGCATTCCGCGCACCCAGGACAACACAAACGCTCCCTTCTAATGACATATCTTTATCCACATGATATACAAGCGTCAGACTGAAGGTCCCTGCAGCAGTGGTCAAGCCAGGAGGTGTGGGAGTAATTGAGTGTAATGGAGTATCTGTGGCAGATTAATGTTATCTAGGTTTGGGCAGTGCTTTAGCAATGGGCCTCTGTATTTCCAGCAGCAATTGTGCTCTGTGCCTTATCACCCGCTGTCACATGCCCCACTACACTCAGGCTCCGCCGTTAATCATGGAGGCAGCGTCTGGGTCAGACTGGAGAGTAAGCAGAAACAGGTGCAGGGCAGTATGGAGAAATGCTTCACTGACTCCTCATGCAAGGGTAGTCCTGGGGGGAGTGGGGGTGGTGGGACATGCCAAGCTTTGGAGAGTAATAAAGTGCAAAAGTTGCCCATAGCATCCAATCAGGTTCTGACTTTCATTTATTGAGCTCAGTCTTCCAATTTGCAGTTAGAAGCTGCTTGGCACCTGCATGGGCACAGAAGTAGGGGGAATGCTGGCATCCTTGTAGTCATAGGCCATGCACTTCCAGTAGCATTAGAGGAGCAGCACGCGTTCCTCCCACAATCCCAAAATATACTGGTAGGTTCATTGGCTCCTGACGAAAAAATTTGCCCTAGTGTGTATATACATGGGCAGATTAGATGGGTCAAGTGGTTCTTATCTACCGTCAGATTCCATGTTTCTATGTTTGATCTTGCCTCCAGGCTCTGGGGCCAAAGTTCCACCTGTGAAGTCTCTGTCCTTGTGTTCTTGGAATTGGTGGTGGTTTATCAGAGACACAACAGCGTCCCTTGATAAAAGGCCTGATTCAACATATGAAGACCAGTGCCTATAGCTAGTGCAGTGATTGGAAGGTAAGAAGTACTCCCTCCTCCGAGGTGTGGAAGCAGATGTATCAGGGCAAGATCAGAAGTTGCAACTCCCTGGCACCTCTAGGTGTATACTGTGCAAAATGGCTTTCTCACCTCCCTTGCTGCACTGAGATGCTGAAGAAGAGTCATGCAGTAGTTTAAAGATCTAAAGGGTCTATTTACTAATGGGCCCTACACACTTGCCGATGTGTGCGGCCAATATATGTGTGCGGCCAATATGAACGATCTCATTCAGTAATGAACGATAAATCGTTCATATCACTCAGTGTGTATGCACCAACGATGAACGATGCACGTCCCCACAGTCATTCATCGTTGGTTTTCCCTTGTTATGCATAGCAAGCCAGTTTGGACAATGGTCGTTATGGGCCCTACACACTTTCAGACGTTTCCAGTTTGGACGATGGTCGATTTCAACGATTAACGACCATCGTCCAAATTGACTTGCTATGCAGAACGAGGGAAAACCAACTATGGTGGTCATTCCGAGTTGTTCGCTCGCTAGCTGATTTTAGCAGCATTGCACACGCTAGGCCGCCGCCCTCTGGGAGTGAATCTAAAGAGGGGTACTCACGGGAGAGATGTGTGCTGAGCGATCTTAACACAGACCGCTCAGCACACATCTCTCACCCCGCTCAGCACAGCGCGATGTGCTGAGCGAGGGGGAAAGCCGACGGGGGGGGCGCTCACTTCACACAACGGTGAAGTGAGCGACCCGCTAGATTGAGCCTGCATGCAGCTCAATCTAGCATCGGCGATAGCGATGCGCGGGGCCGCGCATCGCTATCGCTGGAGGGCATACACACGGCAGATCCGTGCTTAAAATCTAAGCAATCTAGCAAGATTGCTTAGATTTTAAGCACGGATCTCTCCGTGTGTACCCCCCTTTAGCTTAGCAGAATAGCAAACAAAAGATTAGCAGAATTGCGAATACATAATTCTTAGCAGTTTCTGAGTAGCTCCGGACTTACTCACAGATAGCGATCAGTTCAGTCAGTTTCGTTCCTGGTTTGACGTCACAAACATGCCCTGCGTTCGGCCAGCCACTCCCCCGTTTCTCCAGCAACTCTCGCATTTTTCCTTGGCACGCCTGAGTTTTTCCGCAAACGCCGTGAAAACGCAGAGTTGCCGCCCAGAAACACCCACTTCCTGTCAATCACACTACGATTACTCCAGCGTGGAAAAAACTTTGTTCACTCATGAGTAAATCTACTAAGTTCTTAGTAAAATTACTAAGCGCATGCGCTCTGCGTACCATGCGCATGCGCATTTTCCACCTATTCGCAGCGTAGCGAAAATCGGCAATGAGCTAACAACTCGGAATGACCCCCTATGAACGACCGCGGGGCCGGGCATCGTTCATCGTAGGCTAAGTACATAAACCACTAAATATATCAGAGACTGATGTATGACATGACATGAAAGCATTTGGCACAACTGCCAGCGTTATACTGACACCCCGGAAGATACAGTTCCCCTCAAACCACTGTTTACTACAATTGGTGAGAATGCCAGAGATCCCTTGGCTTTGCAGATCTGCCAATAACACCAACACAAAATCAAAGTCCTTTCGTGTTCTAAACTCCCTATCAGGAATAATCATTTACACATTTGGGGAAAAAACTTGCTCAGCTCCTTCCTGACCCCATAAATGACCATCGAATGAATCCCTAGATGAATTTCGTCCATCGTTCCCTCTAATTTCTGTAACTAAAGCCACAATGGTTAATTCCTTTTAAAGTGTTTTTAAATTAACTTTTTTTCTCAGCAGAGACTATTCCATTTCCCCCCGTAGGGGTGTATTCAATTGAAGTCGGAATTGCCGTCAAGTCGGAAAGACGGCACTTTCCAACTATTTTAGGTCAAATCAGGATTCGGCCTATTCAGCTCAGTTGCCGTTTTTCCGACTTGTCGGAAATTCTGAATTGTCGGAAAACACGTGGATCGGTGGATTAGCCGCGGCTCCACGTATTTTATCGAATTTGCGACCATGTCCGACAAGTTTTTGGCCCGTTTTCGACAATGCTGATTCAACCTAAAAACCTGCCGGAAATGCCCACAAATTGAATACTGAACTGTCGGATCCTCTCCGTAAGAATTGAATAGACGCCATAGCCTCATTCTATTTATCATGGGGCAATACGGATGGTGTAATGGTTAGCATTACTGCCTCACAGCACTGAAGTCATGGGTTCGATTTCTACCATGGCCCTAACTGTGTGGAGTTTGTATATATTCCCTGTGCTTGCGTGGGTTTACTCCGGGTACTCAGGTTTCCGCCCACAATACAAAAATATACTGGTTGCTTAATTGGCTCCCAACAAAAATGAACCCTAGCATGAATATGTCTGTTTGTACATGTGGTAGGGAATATAGGGCCTAATTCAGACCTGATCGCAGTAGCAAAATTGTTCTCTAACGGGCAAAACCATGTGCACTGCAGGGGGGGGGGGGGCAAATATAACATTTGCAGAGAGAGTTAGATTTGAGTGGGGTGTGATTAAACTGAAATCTAAATTGCAGAGTAAAAATAAAGCAGCCAGTATTTACCCTGCACAGAAACAAAACAACCCTCCCAAATCTAAATTTCTCTGCACATGTTATATCTGCCCTCCCCCTGCAGTGCACATGGTTTTGCCCATTAGAGAACAATTTTGCTGCTGCTATCAGGTCCGAATTAGGCCCGTAGATTGTAAACTCCACTGGGTCAGGGATCGATGTGAATGGCTAAATATTCTCTGTAAAGCGCTGTGGAATATGTGTGCGCTACATAAATAACTGATAATAAATAAATAATAATAGTAACCCAAACGGATAAATAAACGTTCTTCCTGATAACAAAATCACATTATATTAATTAACTTTGCTCCCAGACACTTTATAAAGCGTTCTACTGCCTCATGTTGTTTTATTATAGTAATTTCTTTTGACCCTCCTAATAACTCTGGAAAGTACTTTACGGAAGGGATTAAGGATATTAATTTGACAAAAGGCGTCTAGAACAATAGGACTGGTCTCCTTTGATACTGCAATACCTGGGCATCTTTCCAAGGAGGCTCTTCTGATACACAAGAGGACGATGGATAAATCACAATCAGGAAACAATGAAGAGGCAATCAGCTTCAATAATTAAAACCCCGCTACTTCACCGCAGTGTGGCAAACTTGCTCATTAAGAGATACAGATATGTAAAAAAGAGTGATGTCTACTATTGTGTTTTAGCAGATGAGACGGCACAAACATATTTCCCTTCCATTACGGCTAGAAAGAGAAGGCTGTAACGATGATGTAAATATATTATATTTGGTTGCCGGGCAGGTCTGCCTTGTGCTTTTCTGCTATTATAGTTCACGTTAAAGTAGAGCTTAATGAGATCATTAATAAGATTATGCTGCTTAGGGCCAGCGATGTTTCCAAGTTTCATCTATTACAAAAAAAAAATCTTCAAATAAATTTTATATATAAAAAATAGATCTGCTACTTGACATCACATTCAATAGAGTATAACGTCAGTGACTTAGCACTGTCACTCTAATAAATACGATGAAAAGTATCATGCTTTTTTCTTTTTGAGTTTACAAAGGAAGACAGTTGGAGTCTTGCAGCTCACAGAGACATATAGAGGCTGAACTATAGTAACGTACTGCAGGTATCGGACACCAAGTTGTGTTTGTTCAGTTTCACATCAGTTTAAAGTCCATCTGTTTAACCTCCACCAGTGAGGGCTGCAATCTGGGGACATTTGTCCAAGGGAAGTGTCTATGGTTTAACACAGTATTTCTCAGACTATGCCCTCAGGTTCCTATAACACTTTACTTTTTTAGATCACCCGTGACTACTTAGAACAGTCCCAAGGGTGTAGGTACCATAGGTGCAGGGAGTGTTGGAGACCGGCGGGGTCTCCATCTCTTTCTGCATCTGGTTGCTCTCTCTCTCTCTGCCCCTGGTCCCTCTCTCTATCTCTCTCCCTCCCCCATGTCTCCCTCTCTCTCTGCCACTGGTCTCTCTCCCCCCCCCCCTCCCCCATATCTCCCTTTCCCTCTGCCCCTGATCTCTCTTCCCCCCACCCCCCATGTCTCCCTCTGTTTCTGCCCCTGGTCGCTCTCTTTCTCTCTCTCTGCCCCTTGTTTCTCTCTCTCTTTCTCTCTCCCCCATGTCTCTCTCTCTCTCTCTCGGCCACTGGTCTCTCTCTTTCTCTCTCTCCCCCATGTCTCCCTCTCTGCCCATGGTCCCTCTCTCTATCTCTCTCTCCCATGTCTCCCTCTCTCTGTCACTGATCTCTCTCTCTCCCCCCCATGTCTCCCTTTATCTCTCTCAGCCCCTGATCTCTGTTTCTCCCCTCACCCCCCATGTCTCCCTCTCTTTCTTTCCCTGGTTTCTCTCTCTTTCTCTCTCCCCCATGTTTCTCTCTCTCTCTCTCTCTCTCTGCCACTGGTCTCTCTCTTTCTTTCTCTGTCCCCCATGTCTCCCTCTCTCTCTCTGCCACTGGTCTCTCATTCTCCCCCATGTCTCCCTCTCTCTCTCTCTCTCTCTGCCCCTAATCTCTCTCTTTCTCCCCACCTCCCATGTCTTCCTCTATTTCTGCCCCTGGTTTCTCTCTCTCTCTCTCTCTCTCTCTCTCTCTCTTCCCTATGTCTCCCTCTCTCTATATATCTTTAAGTGGGAACTTAATGCAGTTTAGTCCTGACATCAGGGCAGAGGACCATTCACCAGGACCCCACAACTTCACTCGGCACCTACATTTTCTCCTTGGAGTGGATGATTCTGGGGGTTTGCCTATTTTGTCAATCCCAGGCCCGGCAATTTCTGATGGCATCCTTGATGACACGCCAGGTGCTATGTCACAAAGTCTGTGGTGCGCCCAGGGGTGCAGTGATGGAGAAGGGGGGTAGGGCACTGTTTCCCAGGGCCCTGGCTTGTTGGAAGGACCTGCGTCAGCTGCTGAGGGCCTTTGCAGCTTGCGGTTGGTGTTCATGCCTCCCGGATTTGGTCACATCCCATGCCCAGCTCAGCTATTGGTGGCCCTGGGCACAACAAGTGGTTCTATTCGGTGTGATCTGAGTATATGTGTATGTGGACACATCTGTATGGAAGCCAATTCATAAGAAAACTATGTCTGAAACTTTAGGGGTAATTTTCTCCCTTCATCATCTCATTCTCTGTCTGTTTGTCAGACATCAACTGGCTGCCACCTTAGGGACCGAATTGCACGAAAGCTGGTTTGCACACAAGATAAGTGTTCCATGGGTGAGTTGCGGGCGGGTACACAGAATTGCAGGCTGCTCAGAGGTGACCGTATGCAGAGATCTGTCTCATTTCAGAGGGGTCTCGTGCACCAAGGAAAGGGCTAGTGCACGCTTGCCATCTCTTCCAGAATGTCTGGTAGTGTCCCGAATACTGGGGGGAGTGGCTGTCCCAGACTCCTAAATGAGTGGGCCAGTCCGCTGCATGTTGACCATTTATCGAATTGGGTGGCGCGGCGGGTTGATGACACATCGTGGCTCCCCGCACCTCAGACATGGTCTCCTTGGAGGGGCATTGTAAAAGTTGGCAAGCACTGTATGCTGTGCAAATGCGGACTGCCGGTTGGTTCCACAGATAGGGGCAGTGCGGCCTGAATGAAGGACACAGCTCTGAATAAAGGCAAAGGTCAGCAGTTTATCTAAGCAAAGCGTGAGACTCTGAATCAGCTACTTAACCCTCTGTTCCACGCTCTCTATGTACCCCGTCTGTGTCACCCCCGTCTGTCTACCCCTCCCCTTTAGAATGTAAGCTCTCACGAGCAGGGCCCTCTTCCCTCATGTGCTTATACTTTTCTTACTTTAATAATATTCAACTGTACCACATCCAGCAGTCCTCTGCCACCTGATACTTATTCCAGTGTCATCTGCTGATGTAACTATGTTTATCTACCCTGTACTTGTCCTATATTGTCATCAACTGTAAATTGCTCTTTTACTGTTTTGATTATGTGCATATGTACTCTGTAATTGGGCGCTGCGGAACCCTTGTGGCGCCATATAAATAAAGGATAATAATAATAATAATGCGCAGCTGCTCCAGCCTTCAAATAAAATCTGGTTTAATAGTATGGCCCATGATACACAAAACAGCACATGGGCACTGCTAGGGGGTATGGGTCATTGGGTCGACCCAACTTAGGTTGACATTGCCATTAGGCTGACATGCATTAGGTCGACATGGGCGTTAGGTCGACATGTACTAGGTCAACATGAGGTTTTTTACTTTTTTTGGTGTTGTTTTCTCCGTAAAGTGACGGGGAACCCATATTAGTGCACCGTGTAACCTCGCATGGCTCGCTTCGGTTGCCATGCTGTGGGCAAGGTGTCTCGCTCCGCTACCGCTCTGTGTGTACCCCCCACCCACAGCGATAGCGATGCGCAGCCCCGCACATCGCTATTGCTGGTGCTAGATTGGCCAGCCGTGCAGGCCAATCTAGCAGGTCGTTCATTTCACCTGCTGGGTGAAATGAGCGCCCCCCCCCCCCCGCACGCTCAGCACAGATCGCGCTGTGCTGAGCGGAGGGAGAGATGTGTGCTGAGCGCAGAGGTGTCACCGGGTGTGGTGACACCCGGTGCAAGCCCCTGATCGCGGCAAAAGGGGCGTGGTCTTATACTTAGGGGGCGTGGCTTCGCGGGGATCCCGATATCGGCACTCTGGGGGCGTGCCCAGCATCTCCAGAGATGCTGGGCTTCCCCAAGAGCCAGTCTCCGTCCGCTGTCGGCTCCTCTTCTGTGACAGGAGCCGGGTGCTGTAGGAGACTTTCTCACTGCATCACCTGGTTCCTGTCATTGCGGAGGAGCTGACATTTGGTGTCACCCTCCTCCAGGTGTCACACTCCCGCACCCACCTTGTGACGCCACTGGCTGAGCGGTTCACTCAGCACACATCTCTTCCACATCTGCTCGTGAATACAGGCCTTTAGAGGTTAATCATACCACACAGAGAATACCCCCAGGCTTCCCCACCCCTGACCTCTTTCAGTTATATACATAGCTTGTGGTGCTAGCAGGGCCAGCTCTGCCATTAGGCAGCTGCCTAGGGCGCCTGGAGCTGGGGGGGGGGGAATGCGGGGGGCTATCTCTGGAATAAACATCCTTGTTGTACTTACTGCAAGTGGTGGCTGCGGAACTTATAAGTCCACTTTCATTTGATGGGCTGGGAAGTGGGTATTGGTGGTGGTTGGGGGCAGTAAGCTGAAGTTTTGCCTAGTGTTCCGAGAAAGCTTGCGTCAGCCTTGGGTGCTAGGTGCACAAAATATAGTGCTGTCACACTAAGCCTGGCACTAACAGAGTGAGCTTCATCCCCTCATACCTCATTCAGGGGTTTATTCATGAAGCAGTGAAAAGAGTGGAGAAGTGAGCCAGCGGAGAAGTTGCCCATGGCAACCAATCAGCATTGAAGTAACATTTATAATTTGCATACTATACAATTGTACGGAGCAGCTGATTGGTTGCCATGGGCAACTTCTCCACAGGCTCACGTCTTCAGTGTGTCAGATCACTGTGCCAGCCATCCCTGCCCCTATTGCTGAGCGATGATGGAGTGTGCAGTAGAAGACAGCAGCAGCTTATATGTCACACCCAGCTCATGTCCCCTCACTAGGGATGGCCATCCGTACCATTGATGGTTTATGGCCGATGCCGAATCATTTTGCCATCGATGGGGAAGAACCAGATTGTTTTCCTCCATTGATGGCACAAAATAAACAGATGCTTTGGAACATTTTTACAAGGGCAGAGGTGGGAAGTTGGGTGCGTGAAGGCTTTGGGGCTCCTTCCATATTAGTGGGAGAACTTGCTTAGCACATGCCGCCTGTCTGTTGTTGAAACACATCGATAGTATCTTCATCTTCCATCTCCAACTGTGCAGGGGTGTCTGTTTCATTAATAGGCTGACCATCAAACCTGAACCGTATCTGTCTCATTGCCAAGCCCTGTCTGTCGCAGTATGCTTTCATTAGCTTGCTGAGAGGAGTGTGTCGCTTGATTTTGAACTGGTGACACACTGGTGACACACTGATGACAATCCCTACTCCTCACTACAATCTCTTTCTTTCCACCCCTGAGAAGGAGTAGAACAAACACACGGCTCATTTATCCCGTAGAGCAGCTTCGACTGCAGGGAATTCCCTAGTCAGGGATGGAAGTATCATTGGTGCAGCAGGTGCATTGCACTGGGGTCCCCTGAGGAATAAGGGGCCCAGTACTTCTCAGACCAGCAATGAATTATCCCCCCCCCCGACCATTATGAGCAATGTCAGATAAACGCACAGTGCTGAGAGCAGGATGGGCCTCATTGCCTGAGGGACTTACCGTAGGGAGACCGGGCTGACCTTGGGTGTGCCAGTCTGAGAGGAGTCCTGCCACCTATCAGCGCTGGTGATCACAGCCTCATACTGCCTCTAACGGATGCCTGACCGAGTGCCAAACTGAGGAGAGCACAAGGGGCAGGGCCCTGTCAGGGACAGAACAGAGGCCGCTGTGTTTCTGCCCCTACTAAAGTATATGCCGCTTGTTCTCCGTACTGCACAGGACATTGTGCTTGTGTCCCTGTCACCCACTGTCTCTGTCACCCTCTCCCTGTCATCCACTGCCTCCACCTGTCACCCTCTGCCTCCCCCTGTCACCCTCTGCCTCCCCCTGCCTTACGTTGTCATCTTCTGCCTCTCCCTGCTTTGTGGCATATTATGAACTTGGTTTGGGGTGGATGAGGGTGGCTCAAATGATAATTTTGCACCTGGGCCCACCTCTGACAAGTTCCACCACAGCCCCTAGTGTCAGTGTAATGCAGAGGCTGCAGGACGTATACCCATAGTACAGCAGGGGTGCTGGCATGCTATTTGGTGGTGGCTTCTGACTGGGCAGACAGCCCGCATGCTGCAGCTGGTGGAAAGAAGCAGATGTTCGGCCGCATAGGGACCACCTCCACATCACCAAGACCTTTGCTTCTGCTCTCCAAGCCCCGGCTCATCTTTCACACTCCAGTGCCTGGCCCCAGCTTCACCATAAACCGGGACATTTATGCACCCCGAACACAGGTGCTGGGATGAGGGCTCAAAAGCAGTACAATCCCCCGAAAACAGGATATATAGCTATATATCATCCCTATATAATAGGGCTTTCCTATATAGGCTAAGCTCAATAGGTGAGTCAGTGGAATTACAATTTATGCAGAGTTGGACAAATATGCTTCTGTCGGACTGATATTTTGTACAAAATATTGTGCCCGTTTCAGACCTGATCACTGTTGTGCGAAATGGCACAGTGACCGATTGTCTAATGACTGCGCATGTGTATGCACCGCAATGTGCACATCCGAGCCCAAACAGCGACAGGATGGTGCGAAAATTTCCATCGTTAGGCGTACTGTTCACTCTAGGATTATTTTAGGGCAGGGTGCTGATCATTGAGAAGGGCACATTTTTGAGGTGATGCTTTGGGCACAAAGTATAGCGCATATGTTAATGAGGTGATTCGGTTTTACTCAGATTTACTCGGTTCTTAAAATGGCATCTTATTGGCTATTCAAAACACGTGACATCCGTGAGCCAATAAAATGCCGTTTTGAGAACCGAGTAAATCCGAGTAAAACCAAATCCGCTCATCTCTAGCACATATTTTCCACTTAATGTATCATTTACCCCTACACACATATAGGGAGTGTCGGACTGGGGCATGAAGGACCCACCAGGGGCATGCAGTTATAGGGGCCCATACTTAGGGGTGTGGCCAGCCTACAAAGGGGGTGTGGCTAGCCACCACAGAGACTTGAAATGCACAATAGTCTAGAGCAGTGTTATGCAACATATCTACCATGTGTAATACAAGTGCAGAGTCTGGAACCTGATCCCTAGAGGAAGGAGTGGGCCCTCAGGCAGTGGGGCCTACCAGTGGTTTCCCTGGTACCCCTGTGGGCCAGTCCGACCCTGCATATAGGACACCCATGTAACACCCAACATCTGTACTTAGAAAAATACTGTGTATGTCCAGTCTTCTTGAAAGAACGGCTACAGTATATACATAATAAGTAGATAATAATAAATGTCTCCTCCAGTGCTGAAGTAGTTATAAACCTTATGTGTTATAATACAGAAAACTTAAGCAGAGGGTTAAAATATACAGTATAGGTACAAATTAAAAGTCTGTTCTACTAGGGACATAGTGTAAGCAGCACATGCTCTCTGCTTACCCTGTTCTGTCCCTGTGTTACGCCGGCAGCCACAGCAGTGATGCCACTTATGCTGCATTCAGATCGCAAATGCTGGATCCTACCCGGTAAGAGAAACGTGTACTTACCGGGTGGGATCCGGCATTTGCGCTTCCGACCCGGCAATATACCGGGTCGGTTGCCATAGCAGCGGAGGGCGCAGCAGCAGCAGGGGCGGGGGTGGAGGCGGCGCCGGGAGATGAGCTCATCTCCTACGCCGCCTCTGCCTATGCTGTGAATGGGAGCTGTGTCGCATCGGAACGGCTCCCATTCACACTGCACCTGACCCGGTAATCAACCCGGTAATAACCCTTCTTTTTTACCGGGTTGAATTACCGGGTCAGGCGACCCGCTAATTCACCAAAGGACCTTTCACATCGCACACGGACCCGTTTCGACACGGCAATATGCCGTGTCGATACCGGGTTTTTAGTGCGATGTGAAAGGGGTATTACAGTCCCTCCTCTGCCATCCATTTCATTAAGGATAGAAATTGTTTCCAATTTCAGAGGTGGACAAGGAGTAGACAACTACATTGTAACATGCACTCTGACTGTATACAAGGGGGAGATTTATCATCCTGTAGGGTGCACTGAAAAAGGGCAGGGTGCTTTTTCACATTTCAAAATTGGGCAGGGTGCAGCACCCTGCTGAAACAGCCTAGAAGGAACACTATAGGTGTACGCAAGGTGGTTGACAGGAAGCAGGAGCTTGGGGGTGATAACTGGCTGTTTTCTGGGAGTGTCAGGAAAAACGCAGGCATTCCCAAGCGTTTTCAGGGCGGGTGTGTGACGTCAGCTCCGGCCCCTATCAGCCTGTTTGTATCGCACTGCAGGAGTAAGTCCTGGGCTGCGCACAGACTGGATAAATCATTCATTGGTGAGTGAGTTGCAAACTGATTTGCAGATGTCCGCTGTCTGGTAAAGTTTTCGCACGGCGTACGCATGCATTCACACACTTGCACAGGTCGGTTTTCACTCTCTATGGGTGGCGACTATCTGACCGCAGCCCTCTGCAGATTGCAGCCCAGCGATCAGAGTCTGAATTAGGCTCTTCAGCAGCACTGCACACCGAGGAAGTCAGCATATTCAAACACTCATTATGGAGATCAACAGAGGCCACTGGAGAGCTATGGGAAACTCACCATCGTGCTGGTACAGTACTTGTAGAATGAGGGGTGATCTAGAAACATACCTTTCACTGAAAGAAGGTTGGAATAAACCTACAGCAGATGTGATTGTATTAAAAAATGTCAAGTTAAATATAATTAGCATAAAACAATAGGTAAAATGGGCAAGTGTGATGGCCAGCGGCTGGGAGGTGTCTGCGTAGGCGCACAGACATGGTCCGTATTCTGGGCTTGTCGCAGGAGTAGCTGAAGTCTCAGATGCACAAGCGTTGACATTGGAAGCCACACTCTGACAGAGAATCTGCACCTAAACTTGGGGTAGTGCAAGTTTCAATGGTGCGACCAATAGTGAGCATCTCAGTCCAAGCAGACGCACGGCTGTGCACCAGGGAAGGTGTCAGCACAAAGCAGCTGACGTGACTGCGAAAAGAGACACACATACAGAAGCTTCAGCTGCTGAATCAGCCCCTATGATCATCGTGTGCTCATGTTCTGATGCGCCTGTCTCTTACTGTGGAAATTGGTGTGATCAGTGACAAGTGCTTTATAAACTGACCTGTGGCAGTCACCGGTCACAGGTATTCAGCAAACCCGGTGACAAGGGAGCTATATGCAGGACAAACTGTACTGTACCGGGTGTCTAATGGGCCCCAACCACACAGGGGTCAGCAACCGCTGATATATACTATAGGAATATTAGATTTAGAACTGCGCTGGCTTAGCGCAACAATAAGAATAAACTTAAAATGCGGTAAGTAACACCCCCCCCTACCCTTATCTGTGGTTACCGTGCCACAGCCGCATGTGAGGAAACCGCAAGTGCTCATGCATGACAATTAATGATGCGTTGATGGTGCAATTACGTGCTTCAGATCCCGCCATCTGGCAGGCACAGCACCATCGCATATTCACACCCATGGGACTGGAGCTGCTGAATAAAATAAGATTTTACTTACCGGTAAATCTATTTCTCGTAGTCCGTAGTGGATGCTGGGGACTCCGTAAGGACCATGGGGAATAGATGGGCTCTGCAGGAGACAGGGCACTTTAAGAAAGAATTTGGATACTGGTGTGCTCTGGCTCCTCCCTCTATGTCCCTCCTCCAGACCTCAGTTAGAGAAACTGTGCCCGGAAGAGCTGACAGTACAAGGAAAGGATTTTGGAATCCAGGGCAAGACTCATACCAGCCACACCAATCACACTGTATAACTTGTGATAAACTTACCTAATACTTCTTTTCCTTTGAAGAATGCTTCCCTCCTGAACTTTGTTAAGACCCTCAAATATATCAAGGGTCTTAACAAAGTTCAGAAAGGAAACATTCTTCAAAGGAAAAGAAGTATTAGAACTCGAGGGCATACATTGAGACTGGAGGGGGGGAGGTTCAGGGGAAATTTAAGGAAAAATTACTTCACAGAAAGGGTAGTGGATAAGTGGAATAGCCTCCCATCAGAGGTGGTAGAGGCTAAGACTGTAGGGCAATTTAAACATGCTTGGGACAGGCATATGAATATCCTTACAAAGAATTAAGGTTAAAAAAGGGTTGAGATTGCCTAAAGGATAAAATAAAAAAGGGGCAGACTAGATGGGCCAAGTGGTTCTTATCTGCCGTCAAATTCTATGTTTCTATGTTTTACCCAGTTAACAGTTTGAACAACAACTGAGCATCAGATCAACCCTGATGCAACCACAACATAACCCTTATTTAAGCAATAACTATATACAAGTATTGCAGAAGAAGTCCGCACTTGGGACGGGCGCCCAGCATCCACTACGGACTATGAGAAATAGATTTACCGGTAAGTAAAATCTTATTTTCTCTAACGTCCTAGTGGATGCTGGGGACTCCGTAAGGACCATGGGGATTATACCAAAGCTCCCAAACGGGCGGGAGAGTGCGGATGACTCTGCAGCACCGAATGAGCAAACACAAGGTCCTCCTCAGCCAGGGTATCAAACTTGTAAAACTTTGCAAAAGTATTTGAACCTGACCAAGTAGCTGCTCGGCAAAGCTGTAATGCCGAGACCCCTCGGGCAGCCGCCCAAGAAGAGGCCACCTTCCTTGTGGAGTGGGCTTTTACTGATTTTGGAAGCGGCAATCCAGCCGCAGAATGAGCCTGCTGAATCGTGTTACAGATCCAGCGAGCAATAGTTTGCTTTGAAGCAGGAGCACCCAGCTTGTTGGATGCATACAGGATAAACAGCGACTCAGTTTTCCTGACTCTAGCCGTTCTGGCTACATAAACCTTCAAAGCCCTGACCACATCCAGCAACTCGGAATCCTCCAAGTCACGAGTAGCCACAGGCACCACAATAGGTTTGTTCATATGAAAAGATGACACCACTTTTGGCAGAAATTGTGGACGGGTCCGCAATTCTGCCCTGTCCATATGGAAAACCAGATAGGGGCTTTTATGTGACAAAGCCGCTAATTCTGACACACGCCTAGCTGAAGCCAAGGCTAATAGCATGACCACCTTCCACGTGAGAAATTTTAACTCCACGGTTTTGAGTGGCTCAAACCAGTGTGACTTCAGGAAACTCAACACCACGTTAAGATCCCAAGGTGCCACTGGAGGCACAAAAGGGGGCTGAATATGCAGCACTCCCTTTACAACGTCTGAACTTTAGGAAGAGAAGCCAGTTCTTTTTGAAAGAAAATGGATAGGACCGAAATCTGGACCTTAATGGAACCCAATTTCAGGCCCAAAGTCACTCCCGACTGTAGGAAGTGAAGGAAACGGCCCAGCTGGAATTCCTCCGTAAGGGCATTCCTGGCCTCACACCAAGCAACATATTTTCGCCATATACGGTGATAATGTTGAGCCGTCACATCCTTCCTAGCCTCTATCAGCGTAGGAATTACCTCATCCGGAATGCCTTTTTCTGCTAGGATCCGGCGTTCAACCGCCATGCCGTCAAACGCAGCCGCGGTAAGTCTTGGAACAGACAGGGCCCCTGTTGCACAAGTCCTGTCTTAGAGGCAGAGGCCACGGGTCCTCTGTGAGCATTTCTTGCAGATCTGGATACCAGGTCCTTCGTGGCCAATCTGGAACAATGAGTATAGTTCTCACTCCTCTTTTCCTTATGATTCTCAGCACCTTGGGTATGAGAGGAAGAGGAGGAAATACATAGACCGACGGGAACACCCACGGTGTCACCAGTGCGTCCACAGCTATCGCCTGAGGGTCTCTTGACCTGGCGCAATATCTCTGCAGCTTTTTGTTGAGGCGGGATGCCATCATGTCAACCTGTGGCAGTTCCCACCGACTTGCAATCTGCATGAAGACTTCTTGATGAAGTCCCCACTCTCCCGGGTGGAGGTCGTGCCTGCTGAGGAAGTCTGCTTCCCAGTTGTCCACTCCCTGAATGAACACTGCTGACAGTGCGCTTACGTGATTCTTCGCCCAGCGAAGAATTCTGGTGGCTTCTACCATCGCCACCCTGCTCCTTGTGCCGCCTTGGCGGTTTACATGAGCCACTGCGGTGATATTGTCTGACTGAATCAGAACCTGTTGGTTGCGAAGCAGGGTCTCCGCTTGACTTAGGGCGTTGTATATGGCCTTAGTTCCAGGATATTGATGTGAAGGCAAGTCTCCTGCCTTGACCACAGCCCTTGGAAATTTCTTCCCTGTGTGACTGCCCCCCACCCTCGGAGGCTTGCATCCGTGGTCACCAGGACCCAGTCCTGAATGCCGAATCTGCGACCTTCGAGAAGGTGAGCACTCTGCAGCCACCACAGGAGAGACACCCTGGCCCTGGGGGATAGGGTGATTAACTGATGCATCTGAAGATGTGATCCGGACCACTTGTCCAGTAAGTCCCATTGGAAGGTCCTCGCATGGAACCTGCCGAAGGGAATGGCCTCGTATGATGCCACCCTCCTTCCCAGGACTCGAGTGCAGTGATGCACTGACACCTGTTTTGGTTTTAATAGATTCCTGACCAGTGTCACAAGCTCCTGAGCTCTCTCTATTGGGAGATAAACCCTTTTCTGGTCTGTGTCTAGGATCATGCCTAGGAGAGGCAGATGAGCTGTAGGAACCAACTGCGACTTTGGAATATATAGAATCCAGCCGTGTTGCCGTTACACTTCCAGAGAAAGTAATACGCTGTTCAGCAACTGCTCTCTTGATCTCGCTTTTATGAGGAGATCGTCCAAGTACGTGATAATAGTGACACCTTGCTTTCGCAGGAGCACCATCATTTCTGCCATTACCTTGGTGAATATTCTCAAGGCCGTGGAGAGACCAAACGGCAACGTCTGAAATTGGTAATGACAATCCCGTACCGCAATTCTGAGGTACGCCTGATGAGGTGGATAAATGGGGACATGAAGGTATGCATCCCTTATGTCCCGAGTCACCATAAAATCTCCCCCTTTCAGGCTTGCAATGACCGCTCTTAGCGATTCCATCTTGAACTTGAACCTTTTCAGGTATATGTTCAGGGATTTTAAATTCAATATGGGTCTGACCGAACCGTCTGGTTTCGGGACTACAACATGGTCGAATAATAACCCCCTCCTTGTTGAAGGAGGGGAACCTTGACCACCACCTGTTGAAGATACAATTTGTGAATTGCAGTTAACACTGTTTCCCTCTCGTGGGGGGAAGCCGACAGGGCCGTCGGTGAGGGCGCATCTTCTTAAAGTCCAGCTTGTATCCCTGAGACACAATATCTATTGCCCAGGGATTTAACGGAGTGAACCCACTTGTGGCTGAACTTACGAGGCGTGCGTCCACCGGGCCTAGCTCCGCCTGTGGAGCCCCAGCGACATGCGGTGGATTTTTGTAGAGGCCGGGGAGGACTTCTGTTCCTGGGAACTAGCTGTGTTGTGCAGCTTCTTTCCTCTGCCCCCGCCTCTGGCAAGAAAGGACGCACCTCGGACTTTCTTGTTTCTTTATTTGAAAGGCTGCATTTGATAATGTCGTGCTTTCCTAGGCTGTGCAGGAATATAAGGCAAAATATCAGAATTAACAGCTATAGCTGTGGAGACCAGGTCCGAGAACCTTCTCCACACAATCCTCAGCCTTCCATATGCCTCTTAAGTCGACATCATCTGTCCATTGCATATTCTACAGGACACGTCAAGCAGAAATCGACATAGCTTTGACTCTAGGACCCAGTATACTCATGTCTCTTTGGGCATGTTTTATATATACATATCTCTTTAAGACAGCATCTTTAATATATATATATATCTCTATATATACATATATATATCTATATACAAACTAGGGTCTCAATCTCTGCTGATAAGGTACCTGTCCACGCTGCCACAGCGCTATAAACCCATGCCGACACAATCGCCGGTCTGAGTAGTGTACCAGAATGTGCACGCTATCTGCAGGATCCCTGAGAATAGCTGTGACGTCAGGGCTACCTTTTGGGCAAACGTGACACCCTAGGGGAAGATTCCCATCATATCCTGGCCCTAGTGGGGAAAGGATACTGGCTGAGAATTCTTTGTGGGAAACTGCAGTCTCTTGTCTGGAGATTCCCGCTCTTTTTCATCATGAGAGGAGGGAAATTTACCTCAGCTTTCTTCCCCTTTAAACATGTGTACCCTTGTGTCAGGGACAGATGAGTCATCAGTGATATGCAAATCATCTTTTATTACAATAATAATCATATATTGAATACTTTTCTGCCATTTTGGCTGTAACTTTGCATTATCGTAGTCGACACTGGAGTCAAACTCCGTGTCGATATCAGTGTCTATTATTTTGGATAGTGAGCATTGAGAGACTCTAAAGGTCTCTGCGACATAGGGACAGACATGGGTAGATTTCCTGTCTGTTCTCTAATCTTTTGTGCAATAAATTCACCTTAGCACTTAATTACACATATCCAAACAGGTGTCGGCGTTGTCGACGGAGACACCCTCTCACACACATATTTGCTCCATCTCCTCCTTAGGGGAGCCTTTTACCTCAGACATGTCGACACACATGTACCGACACACCACACACTCAGGGAATGCTCATCTGAAGACAATTCCCCCATAAGGCCCTTTGGAGAGACAGAGAGAGAGTATGCCAGCACACACCCCAGCGCTATTAACCCAGGAATAACACAGTAACTTAATGTTAACCCAGTAGCTGCTGTTTATATTGATTTTTGCGCCTAATTATGTGGCCCCCCCCTCTCTTTTTACCCTCTTCTACCGTGTAACTGCAGGGGAGAGACTGGGGAGCTTCCTCTCAGCGGTGCTGTGGAGAAAAAACATGGCGCTGGTGAGTGCTGTGAAAGAAGCCCCGCCCCCTCGACGGCGGGCTTCTGTCCCGCTTTCATGTACAATTTTGGCGGGGGCTCCTACATATATACAGTGCCCAACTGTATATTATGCAAACTTTTGCCAAAGAGGTCTCTAATTGCTGCCCAGGGCGCCCCCCCCTGCGCCCTGCACCCTTACAGTGACCGGAGTATGTGGGTGTAGTGTGGGAGCAATGGCGCACAGCTGCAGTGCTGTGCGCTACCTCATATGAAGACTGGAGTCTTCTGCCGCCGATTTCGAAGTCTTCTTGCTTCTTTGACCCGGCTTCTGTCTTCCGGCTCTGCGAGGGGGACGGCGGCGCGGCTCTGGGATCGGACGACGAGGGTGAGATCCTGTGTACGATCCCTCTGGAGCTAATGGTGTCCAGTAGCCTAAGAAGCAGGACCTATCTTCAGAGAGTAGGGCTGCTTCTCTCCCCTCAGTCCCACGATGCAGGGAGTCTGTTGCCAGCAGAGCTCCCTGAAAATAAAAAACCTAACAAAATACTTTCTTATAGCAAGCTCAGGAGAGCTCACTAAGTAGCACCCAGCTCGTCCGGGCACAGATTCAAACTGAGGTCTGGAGGAGGGACATAGAGGGAGGAGCCAGAGCACACCAGTATCCAAATTCTTTGAAGTCTATTCCCCATGGTCCTTACGGAGTCCCCAGCATCCACTAGGACGTTAGAGAAATAGGATCTGATGTGACAGAAATAGGATTGTGTATTGCACTTGTGTGTTCTAACTAATTTAAGGCATTCATTTATATACAGTGCCGGATTAAACTCTGTGGAAGCCCCTAGGCCAGTGATTTTCAACCTTTTTTTACTCGCGGCACGCCGAACAATATTTTAAAATTGCCAAGACACACCATCAGTTCCCCACAGAAAAAAAAAAAAAAAACACACATTAGCCCTCACAGTAAAAAAAAATCAACACATACATTGGCCTACCCAGAAAAAACAATCACATTGCTCCCCACATAAATCATGTTGTTCCCTACATAAGTCCTATTGCTCCCCACATAAATCAATCACATTGTTCCCCACATAAATCCTATTGCTCCCCACATGAATTATTCACATTGTACCCCCCATAAATCCTTATTCTCCCAACATAAATCCTATTGTTCCCCACAGGAGAACAAATATTAGCCCCTAGCGGTCAGCTGTGTTCCTCCCTGTCCCTTAGTGGCGGGGGTTGTTCATAGTGGAGTGCTGCGAATACTGAGCAGCGGGCGGTCGGGCAGGTGTGGATGTGGGTGGGCAAGGAAAGTTGTGGATGCAGGCGGGAACTGGAAGATGTGTATGTAGGCAGGTGGGCTGGCTGGGTGGTGAGAACCAGCGGCTTTGACCTATGATATCACACTGCAGTGTCTTCAAGGCACATGTCACAGCCAGAGCATGAATGATCCTCTAAGAAGAGTCCGGGCCAGCAGTTCACTCTGAAGGTGCAGGAAGCTACTCTGGCTCCGCGGCACACCTTGCAACTGGTCGCGGCACACTAGTGTGCCACGGCACACTGGTTGAAAAAGCCTGCCCTAGGCAGTCAAAATCTGGGGGACCCCCTCACAAATGTTCGCTTAATACATTTTTAATTTTACCAACCAACAGACCTATGATATTGAAACTGTGAAGCTGATGTCTATGGTTTATGTACTTTAATGTAAATGGGTACATTACATTAATACAGTATTTTCTCTACAAAGTCTTTAATGTAAAATTTTCATTTCTTTGAGTTGATTCATTTTTTTCTATCTTTTGGAAACAATTTAAGAAAGCTTGATTGTAATTTTCTTTCAAGATGAAATCAATATTATTTTGATCCATTGTCACAGGGCCCCTAAAGGTGCGGGACCCCTACTCTGCCTATTTGGTAATCCAGCACTGTTTGTATATTATATATAGGAGCACTATGGTAAGTCAGACTCAGTATGTAACACATTCTTAGCCTGCTGAGCCTAAATTACTAAACACATAGTTAAAGGTACAGTATGCAAATTTCTCAAGGGAATTTTAGAGAAATGCAAAATCCATTATAGTTATAGTATAATTAAACTGTAAAAGTTATACTAAAACATTGTCTAAAATTAGACTAAAATTAAAAAGGAGATCCACTGACTTAATCTTGACTAAAACGAAGCAAAAGAAAAAGACTAAAATGTGACTTAAAACCAACTACAATTTTAAGTAAGTGACTGAGACTAAAACTAAATTTAAAATCATTGTCAAAATTAACACTGCTGCCAGTGTCACTACCTCCTAGCTGGACTTTACATTGTTCCTCTCAATAACAGTTCTCTAATTCTTAGTAGGCGCAGGCAATAAAAAGCCTAACAATTTGTAAAATGTGATGGTTGGTTTCCTTATTTCTGAACAGTTATTATTACAGAGGAGTGGTTCTGTTTTTCTGAAATCCAAAAACACTCGAACTTTGGGTTTACAAGTAGAATCAAGTTCATGCTCAGGTCTTCCTGCCAAGTTCTTTTCTCAAACAAAGTCACAACATTCCTCCTGCCAAATTGGGTTCTAAAAGGAGACAAAACTACTGTAAATGTTCCCAGAAATTGCGGATTTTGTGTGTTTTTGGATTAAATATAAGAGCACCTTCCTCTTGATCAGGTGTCATTTCACACAGGAGAGTGTCGGGAAATGTCATGGACTGTAGTTGTTAAAAAAAAGCTGGTATTAAAAAAATCTCAAGTCTATTATAATTAAATAAAAAATTTATTTTTGCAAGACTGTGTTTTTGAGAGGCAGCATATCAGAATCAGAATCAGCTTTATTGGCCAGGTGTACTCACGTACACTAGGAATTCTTTGTGGTACAATGCATCGCCAAGCAGCAACATGGAGGAAAAAACGTAGCATACATTACAAACATTACACATATGAGTTCATACTGCACATATGCAACTGTACAGTAGACATATTATACATTTAAGACTAAAAACTAAGGCTGCTTGGCAGAGCAGCACCGAGGCAGCCATCCGCGGCGCCAACTAGAACTCACACAATGCACATAATACAGAAGATTTAAGTATTACATCAAAAGATAAACCACACAGACAAAGACACAGAAAGAATAATGCATGATTGGTGTAGGCATTTTGAGTAATAACCTCCAGGGGTTGTGTATTCCACCATCACAAGGCACCAGGTGCGGCAGCCATCTTAGGCGCACTGCGTAGGATTACCCAGGGTGGAATAGTCCACCCCTAGAAGAGAACACAAAATGGGGAGATTGCAGAGTCCTTAAGTTCAGAGTAGGGTTCCAATAAAAACATCAGGTCCACGCATTTTTCATCCCATCCACAAGCGCACCAGATAAGGCAGCCATGTTGGGCGCACTACAAGGTTACACAGTGGGAGATGAGCCATACAGGGGCCAAATGCATGTATGGGAGAACTGACACGTGTGTAGGAGTATGCTATACCCTGCATGGAAAGATCCAAATGAAGCACACCCCGCCCTCAGGGGAACTGTACTGTAATGGGTGTGGACATAGGGGGTCATTCCGAGTTGTTCGCTAGCTGTTTTCGTTCGCAGTGCAGCGATTAGGCATAAAAGCGACACTTCTGCGCATGCGCGACGTACTTTCACAACAGCCGAAGTAGTTTCACACAAGGTCTAGCGACGCTTTTCAGTCGTACTGCTGGCCACAGAGTGATTGACAGGAAAGGGGCGTTTCTGGGAGGTAACTGCCCGTTTTCAGGGAGTGTGCTAAAAAAACGCAGGCGTGTCAGATACAAAAGCAGGCATGCCTGGGAAAACGCAGGCGTGGCTGGCTGAACGCCGGGCGTGTTCGTGATGTCAAAACAGGAACTAAATAGTCTGAAGTGATTGCAAGCTAGGAGTAGGTCTGGAGCTACTCTGAAGCTGCTCAAAAATATTTTGGAGCCGCTCTGCGATCCTTTCGTTCGCACGTCTGCTAAGCTAACATACACTCCCAAAAGGCGGCGGCTTAGCGTTTTCATGGCTGCTAAAAGCAGCTAGCGAGCGAACAACTCGGAATAACCCCCATAGGCCTGCCAACGGCAACCCAAAAATAAGCAATGCCAAAGAAGTCACTGCAAAATAGTCAAGAGAAAATGAATCTTTTGCAAAAAGATGAAGGCAGATACTAAGATACTATCACCAGATATTTGGTCATTGCCATGTCTGCCTGTGCTCACCTACTATATGGTTGTGGTGCTTGAATGATATGGGATGCACATAGATGTGTTTGTATATTGCCCGTTATTGAGACAGTGCTCAGGCCATATGTACAGTGCATCCAGAAAGTATTCACAGCGCTTCACTTTTTCAATATTTTGTTATGTTACAGCCTTATTCCAAAATGGAATAAGTTAATTTTCCCTCGAAATTCTACACACAATACTCCATAATGACAACAAGAAAAGTTTTTTTAGATTTTTGCAAATGTTTTAAAAATAGAAAACCCCCAAACCACTCACACACGGCAAAGCCTGCAAAAATAATTTGGCTAATAATAACCCTTTTATTTGAACGGAGTTATATAACAATATGCAGCACAGAAAAGCGTACCCCTAAACCACACAGGGCAAACCCTGTAAAAATTATTTGGATTAAATATTAATAACCCCTTTATTTTGAGTAAATAATATACAGCACAGGACAGCACCACTGCACTTATACGGCTGCACCACTGGACAGTACCACTGGACTTATACGGCAGTACCACTGGACTTATACGGCAGTATCACTAGACTTATACGGCAGTACCACTGGACTTATACGGCAGTATCACTGGAGTTATACGGCAGTAATACCACTGGACTTATACGGCAGTATCACTGGACTCATACGGCAGTATCACTGGACTTACACAGCAGTACCACTGGACGTATACGGCAGTATCACTGGACTTATAGAGCAGTACCACTGGACTTATACGGCAATATCACTGGACTTATACGGCAGTACCACTGGACTTATACGGCAGTACCACTGGATTTATACGACAGTACCACTGGACTTATACAGCAGTACCACTGGACTTATACTGCAGTACCACTGGACTTATATGGCAGTACCACTGGACTTATACTGCAGTACCACTGGACTTATATGGCAGTATCACTGGACTTATACGGCAGTACCACTGGACTTATACGACAGTATCATTGGACTTATATGACAGTAATACCACTGGACTTATACGGCAGTATCACTGGACTTATACGGTAGTACCACTGGACTTATACGGCAGTACCACTGGACTTATACGGCAGTACCACTGGACTTATACGGCAGTACCACTGGACTTATACGGCAGTATTACTGGACTTATACGGCAGTACCACTGGACTTATACGACAGTACCACTGGACTTATACAGCAGTACCACTGGACTTATACTGCAGTACCACTGGACTTATATGGCAGTATCACTGGACTTATACGGCAGTACCACTGGACTTATACGACAGTATCATTGGACTTATATGACAGTAATACCACTGGACTTATACGGCAGTATCACTGGACTTATACGGCAGTACCACTGGACTTATACGGCAGTACCACTGGACTTATACGGCAGTACCACTGGACTTATACGGCAGTATTACTGGACTTATACGGCAGTACCACTGGACTTATAGGGCAGTATCACTGGACTTATACGGCAGTATCTCTGGACTTATACGGCAGTACCACTGGACTTATACGGCAGTACCACTGGACTTATACGGCAGTACCACTGGACTTATACGGCAGTACCACTGGATTTATACGGCAGTATCACTGGACTTATACGGCAGTATCACTGGACTTATACGGCAGTATCACTGGACTTATACGGCAGTACCACTGGACTTATAGGGCAGTATCACTGGACTTATATGGCAGTAATACCACTGGACTTATACGGCAGTAACACCACTGGACTTATACGGTAGTATCACTGGACTTATACGGCAGTACCACTGGACTTATAGGGCAGTATCACTGGACTTATATGGCAGTAATACCACTGGAGTTAGTCTTTGACTCTTTTCTTGATTAGAGAACTAACAGAAGAGCTATACATGGAACCTCCAGAGCACTACAGTGAAAATATGTTCCAATACAGATGGGTCCACGGTTATCTTAACTAGTTTTCTGCGCCTAGGCACAACATGATTTATTAGCATAAATCCTTCATCTATTGTTCTTAGCTGCAATACAATACAGAGAACAATACATCAGGGGATTAAGTAATTACAGCAGGGGATTAAGTCCGACTGGCCAGTTTCAGTTAATCCTATTAAAGGTCAAGATAAATCTGGACCCATCTGTATGCGTCTTAAAGAAAGTGGTGGTTGTTGGTACATCAAACTAGGGGGGGGGGTGTTATTGAGGTTTGTTAGCAAACCAAAAAAGTTAACAATTGGACAAAACCATGTTACACTGCAGGTGGTGTAGATGTAACATGTGCAGAGAGAGTTAGATTTGGGTGGGTTATATTGCTTCTGTACAGGGTAAATACTGGCTGCTTTAGTTCTACACTGGAATTTAGATTTCTGTTTGAACACACCCCACCCAAACCTAACTCTCTCTGCACATGTTAAATTTTTTTGTTTGCTAACAATCCTGAATAAGGCCCTAGATACTACAAGAAATGGACTTTGAGGGTGATTCTGACCTGATCGCTAGGCTGCTAAAATTGTTTGTCCTGCAATCTGATATTCGCCGCCCAAGGGGAGTGTATATTCACCATGCAAGTGTGCGATTGCCGAGCTGCTGAGAAACCCCCTCAGTCAGTGGACAGCTGCAAATCCATTCACACCTCACTCACCATTGAATGATTTTCCCTCTGTGTGCAGTGTGAGCGCACCCCAGGACTTACTCCCACAGTGCGATCAGAACAGGCTGATTGGGGCCGGAGCTGATGTCACACACCCTCTCTGAAAACGCTTGGGCACGCCTGCGTTTACCCTGACACTCCCTGAAAACGGTCAGTTACCACCCACAAACGCCCTCTTCCTGTCAATCAGCATGCCAATGGCTGTGCGATTCGAATTTTCGCACCAGCCAGTCGCGATGCCTGTTGTTGTTTACCAACACGTGTGCACATTGCGTGCATATGCATGGGCAGTTAAATGCTGATCGCCCGCTGTGCGAAAACGCACAGCAGGAATCAGGTCTGAATCACCCCCTTTGTACGTTCAAAGACTTATCATTGTCTCTACCACAAATACATAGCAGAGAAACTCTTCATCATCATTGTACATGTGGATGACCTGTTACTAGCAGGGCAGGACCAGCATCTTACAAGTGTCAAGCAGCTGTTGGAATAAAAGTTGAAAGATCTAGGACCTAGTATAGAAACAAAATAAGGAGCGCTGTCACCAATAGTGAAGAATGTTAAAAATATATTTATTACCGTTATAACACACAATATATTAAAACAAATGAAACCCTTTCTGCTGAAATGTTATCAAAGCTGCAATATAGCTAAAATGGTAGCTTTTTATTATTAGGAGGCTCCTTTCATTATACTTAGAAGATGTTACAGTTCCTTGAAAGGTCCTTGGATGTACTTAAGTGAATGGAGAAATCTCCAGAGTGTGCACACTCCTCAGGTGGAACCACTAATGCAGAAGTTCACTATTGATCCTTTGTATCATTATATGATCCACTTGAATAATTTGTAAAAGGGTCCACTGCAGAATACAAATGAAATCAGATGATATATTTCTTTTACCTCCGTTCAAGCACTGAACTATAATGGTCCAATAATTAAGAGACTTTTCTGGGGTGCATAATTAAACATTTGTTTGATGTCTCAATTAGAATCGGAGCATAGCCCGTTCTATAGCAGCGTTCAGTTCATATAATATGCTTACCCCTGTCTCTATTAGTTCCGGACCCGCCGAGGTTTCATTCACCGATGCGGGCGCCGGCTGCCCGTAGCTTGTACTCGGTGTGAAGGATCTGCACGGAGCTTAAGGTTGCCTTGCTCCGACTGTGGTTCCCGTATGTGGATCAATCGATGGGGCAAAAATGGAGCCACCAGCATCAATTATTCAGCAGAAAAGAATGGCAGGATACTTAACGCGTTTCTCAGCCTCAGAACAGGGGCTGTTTCCTCCTCTTGTTGTATAGATCTAGGACCTGCTCACTAGGCCCGAGAATCTCACAAGATCTAGGGAAAGCAGTTAAAAGAATCCAAAAATACATGAAAGGATCAACTTTCCTGAGGTTGGAATTCACCAAATCTGGAGATTCTACACTCAAATCATTCCGTGTTGCCGATTGTGGAAAAGATGAGGAGGATCATGTCTCCTACAGAGGATGGAATATGTTTCTACTAGCAGGCACAGCAGTAAGCTGGTCAAGCAGGAAACAACCCACTGTAGCCTTATCCACCACTGAGGTGGAATACATGGCACTAACCGAATCAGGGTTCTATGTACTAAGCCTTGGACTGAGATAAAGTGGACAGAGATAAAGTACCAGCCAATCAGCTCCTGTCATTTTTCAAACACAGCCTGTAACATGGCAGCTAGGAGCTGACTGGCTGGGACTTTATCTCTGTCCACTTTATCTCAGTCCAAGGCTTAGTAAATAGACTCCTCAGTCAAGAAAGCTCTACGCCTCATAGACTTTATGTGTTCTAAATCTTTTAAACAAGGATAACCCCATCTATCAGCATGGAATGTGACCACAGAGGTGCAATCCTATAACACCAAATACAATGGACTAGGGTGGCCAATCATGGGATCAGGATCGGCGAGATCCCGGGATTTAGGCCCAAAAACGGGCAAGATTCAATCCCAGGATTGGAAGCTCCAATCCCGGGGATTGAGGGATCAGCGTTGAGCATTCTCAGGACGCTCAGGCGCTGCCCAGCTTCCTCCTCCCGTCTTCCCAGCGCAGCGTGACGTGCAGTGAGAGGTCATACTGCGCCGTCATCCGCTGCTGGGGGAGAGAAGATGATGTTTCCCGCAGGGCGGGCGCGGCGGGGCAAGGGGGCAGCCACATAGGGAAAAGCCAGTCCCAGGTATCTCCCGGTAGTCCCAAAATTGCCAATTTTACCATCCCGATACCCGGGATTGAAAAAATGGCCCAGAATTGGCCTCCCTACCATGGATGATCCAAGAACATGGATACTAGACACCACTTCATCTGTGAGCTTGTGGAGAATGGATCTGTTGCTGTGAACAATATAGCAAGTAAAAAGAATCCTGTCTATATGCAATTGAGCGCCACAGTACTATAGGGATGTGTAGTACATAGCTCAGGGCGTACATACATGATTGACTGGTCCTCTCAGTCTCCACTGCCTACTGGTGTTACTGTGATTGCGGCTGTACAATCTCTGCACTGCAATAAACCCAAGCTCCTGTTTATGTCTATCTGCCTTCAAATACTTCTTTCTGCTGGTGTCTACTGTTTATCACCTGGGCACATTACAGAATAGCATGCCTATGTAAAGGGGGGTACTCACGGAGCGATAATCTAAGCAATATGACTAGATTGCTTAGATTTTAAGCATGATCACTCCGTGTGTAGCCCCTACAGCGATAGCGATGCGCGGCCTGTGCGTCGCTATCACTGAGTGAAATGAGCGCAGAGCCGGCCTTAGGCATAGGCAAACTAGGCAGATGCCTAGGGCATTTGGAATGCTTAGGGGCACCAGCAGCTTCTGCTGATTAAAATGATATGCAGCATGCCTATATTCTGTGTGTGACTGCGGCTGTATCTGCATATGAAATGCTATATTACAGTGGTTTCCAGGACTACACTGCAACGTAGCATTTTGTATGCAGATACAGCCGCAGTCACACACAGAATATAGGCATGCCGCATATCATTTTAATCAGCAGAAGCTGCTGGTGCCCCTAAGCATACCAAATGCCCTAGGCAACTGCCTAGTTTGCCTATGCCTAAGGCCGGCTCTGCACATAGCAATGCAAATAAGATGCATTTTCATAAACAAAAGGCGCCCGACGTTAGCAGAGGTGCCAGCTGACTCATGCCAGGCATCTCTTGCAGAACTAGCGGCGGTGCTAGGGGGCACCAGCCAAAATCTTGCCTAGGGCAAGATTGGTTAGGGCCGGCTCTGAATGACCGCCCCCACCTCCCTCCACCCCCCCCTGTCTCCCCCGCACGCTCAGCACACATTGCGCTGTGCTGAGCGGGGGGAGAGATGTGTGCCGAGCAATTCGCTCAGCACACATCTCTCCCTAGATCTGCCAGTGAATACGGGCCTTAAGAGTCACAAGGTTCATAATCTGCATTTTACTGTAGATCTAAGAGTTCTTTGGATAAACAGCTCAGATAGTGTAAATAACAAGGAGTGAAATTAGCATGGCTCAGTATGTGAGGGGGTTTATCTGTCCTAAAATCACAATTTCCTCCCCCCAAGCCAAAAGAACTGCTCAGAGGAGAAAGTGAGCAGACAATTGGGTCAGGGGCACCACACGGCATGAATGAGTTTATCAGTGTTTCCATCTGAGTCTACACAACAGCTTTCCTTCCATATGGTGTGTCAGGATCCTGAACTATTTCATACATGTGCTAAGTGTTTTTTCTGTCTTACCCCTTGTTCTGCAGTGGTTACAGGATTTCTCAGTCTTGCAAAGCTCCATGCAGACTTCAGCTTCCAAGCTGCAGCATGTATTTGTGCTACAACTGCTGTCTGTGTAATCTCTCCTGATTAAGGGGGTCATTCCGAGTTGTTCGCTCGCTAGCTACTTTTAGCAGCCGTGCAAACGCATAGTCGCCACCCACGTGGGAGTGTATTTTTGCTTTGCAAGAGTGCGAACGCCTGTGCAGCCGAGCGGAACAAAAACATTTTGTGCAAAACAAGACCAGCCCTGTAGTTACTTATTCTGTGCGATTATTGCAGCGACGAAGGTCCCAAAATTGACGTTAGATACCTGCCCTGCAAACGCATGGACACGCCTGTGTTTTTCCAAACACTCCCAGAAAACGGCCAGTTGACACCCACAAACTCCCTCTGCCTGTCAATCTCCTTGCGATCGGCTGTGCAAATGGAATCATCGCTAGAAGCAGTGCAAAACAACGATGCTCTTTGTACCCGTATGCCGCACTTGCGCATTGCACCCCATACGCATGCGTAATTTTGCCAATTTTTTAAATGATCGCTACGCAGCGACAATCGGCAGCTAGCGATCAACTCGGAATGACCCCCTAAGCCACGTGTGTAGGAATTCCCCTGTGTGAGCAATCAGCAGGATCCTGTGTCCAGTATCTAGTTTTTTTGTTCTTTATGTCCACATGATATTCTCAGCAGCCGTCGCTATCTCATTGTTGTCCTCCACAATGTCTGTTTCCTAGTGTTTGGGCCTAATCCAGAGTTCCATCCAAAACTGGACCTGGGTGCAGTCATGTTACCTGGTCAGCTGACCATATTCTTTACCAATAGGAGTGCTGGTAATCCTCAGCTGACTCCTTCCTCCAATGGCAGTCTACCTAAGGGTATAAAGCAGGTCTCCAGGAACAGGAAGTTGCTTGAACAACTTCTGTTCTCCAGTGAATGCAAGCCTCTGTTTGCTTTCCTCAGGCTTCATACTGTGAACATAGCTTATCTCCAAGCTTTTCCAGTGCTGTATGCTATCAGCGGTCTCCAGTGTTCTTCACCATCGATTAACATCCATTCTCTCTACGTGTTTACAATGCTGTGTACTTACCTCCCCTGTCGGGATTTCAAATATCGGCAGAGCCAGCCATAGGTATAGGCAAACTAGGCAATTGCCTAGGGCATTTGATATGCCTAGGGGCATCAGCAGCTTCTGCTGATTAAAATGATATGTGACATGCCTATATTCTGTGGGTAGCATTTCGTATGCAGATACAGCCATAGTCGCACACAGAATATAGGCATGCTGCATTTTAATCAGCAGAATCTGCTTGTGCATCTTAGCCACATAGCAATGCAAATAAGATGCATTTTCATAAAAAAGGTGCCCAACGTTAGCATTGAGGCAAGATTTATGAAGACACATCTGTATCCAAGCACAGTGTTAGTGGCAGTGTGAGTGGGTTGGTTGTGCAGTAGTGTTCGGAATATGTGTAAGGAGCATTATGTGTGCCATGTAAAAATGCATTAATAATGTGCAACATATGTGTAAGGGGCACTATGTGTGTCATTATGTGTATAAGGGCATTAATAATGCGCGGCATATGTGTAACAGGGTACTACTGTATGTGTGTCATTATGTGTATACGGGCACTAATAATGTGCAGCAAATGTGTAGGGGGCACTATGTGTGTCATCATGTGTATAAGGGCATTAATAATATGCGGCATATATGTAAGGGACATTATGTGTAAAAGGGCATTCATAAAGGTTGTCATAATGTGTAAGATGCATTATGTTTATAAGGACATTAATAATGTGTAAGGGGCATTACTGTGTGGAATTATGTATATAAATGCATTACTAATGTGTGGCATTATGTGTATAAGGTGCTCTACTATGTGGCGTTGCGTATAGAAAGGGTCGTCTAATATGAATAAAGAGCAATCGGGTGTGGTGTAATGTGAATAAGGAGCAATTCAGTGTGATGTAATGTGAATAAGGGGCTCTACTGTGAGGAGTAATGTTTATAAGGTAAAGTAATACTACTGTGGGATGTAATTGAATTATGGACACTATTGCATGATCAAATGTGAATAAAGTTGCAGTACTGTGTGGCGTAATTGGAATTGGGGTTACTATTGTGTGACCATGCCCCTTGCCAGCAAAAAACACCCCCCTTTTTGGGCTGTGCGCCAAATGTGCGAACTGTTCCTATTTAAAATATAGGGGGTACAAACACCAAAATAAGGACTGCTATGGGTGAGGAGTGATGGTTCTGGGAAAGAGGTGCAAGGTCAGAGGCAGAACCAGCGGTGGTGCTAGGGGGCACCAGCCAAATTCTTGCCTAGGGCATCATATTGGTTAGGGCCAGCTCTGAATATCGGTATACCTGTGTCAGAATTCTGACCGCTGGCTTCCCATCTGCCGGGAATTCATACTGAACCCGGCAGTAGGTGTGGCTCCCCTTTTCTGCAACAGCAACTGTCAGGAGCAGAGCAGAGTCATGTTGGAGAGTATGCAGCACATCGTAGGCTGTTTCAGCTTATTCCTATAGGGGCTCACGGCTATTAGCGGTATACTTACCTTCCCCAAATGTTCCCATAACCCTCCCTGCCCGCAGCCTGAACCTAACCTCCCCCACCCTGCACCCTCTGGGTGGGGTGCCTAAACCCTAACCCCCCCATGTGCCGTAGCCTAACCTTAACCCTCCCATCGCAGCCTAAACCTAACACCCCGCCCCCGTGGCTAACCTCTGCAGTGTCCTGGTGCATCTTCGATTAGGATTCCAGCGGTCGGCACTCTGTTCCCGGGCAAGTGACCCAGTCGCAGAGCCGGATTAAGAGCATGGGGGGCCCGGGGCACTTAAGACAGAGGGGCCCCTATTCATCAAGAGAAGGGAAGGGGGGGGGGGGTGTCGTGTGTGTGTCACATACCAGCCACCGCACGATCACACTGCGCTCCTGTCCCCGGCAACCGCACAGACAGCTGAGCGACGGCTCAGCTCTCCAATCATGTATGAGTGAAGCAGCCTGCCGCTCAGCCATTGGGGCAGACAACTTCAGTCATACATTATTGCACACCTGAGCCGTCGCTCAGCTGTCCTGTCTGTACGGCTGCAGTGCGGACGAGAGCGCAGCACCACAGATCGGATCGGAAGAGAGATCCGATCTGTGGTGTGACAGGGGGCCCTTTTGGAAAGGGGGGCCCGGGGTACGTATCCCCGGGACCCCCCCCCCCCCTTAATCCGGCTCTGCCCAGTCGGGATTCCGGTGGGATCTTGACCGTATCCCCTACCATTGATCTATGTATACCGCACTGTAAGTTGCCGTAAGTGTGAACAATACTGCAAATTATATGATGTATGCCTCATTACATTTGTACTGTAATTTCACTTTTCTCCCCCACTACTTGGTGCCAACATTAATCTCAACATTTTAATAATGTTTATATCCATCATTCACTAGTCCTTCTCACAGACCAGTGGTAAAATAGAATTTTATATTTCCTTATATCTATCCACTAGAGATGAGCAGGTTCGGTTCCCTGAGAACCGAACCCTATCGGACTTCACTACCCGAGTCTGGATCCGAGTCAGGCTTGGGTTTTCCAGACTGACTGGGAAACCAGAACGAGGCAAAACGTCATCATCCCGCTGTCTGATTCTCGCGTGGTTTCGATTCCATATAAGGAGCCGCGTGTCGCCGCCATTTTCACTCCGGCATTGGAGAGTGTAGCGAGAGGACATGTCTCCGTCCTCAATGTCCTGCATCAGTTCAGTGGTGGTGTCTTGTACTGCATCAGTCCAGTCACAGTGGTTGTGTCCTCTGCTGCCATATGTCCAGTGCTGCTGTATAAGTCCAGTCCAGTGGTGCTGTGTTGTGCTGCATCAGTTCAGTGGCGGTGTATTGTGCTGCATCAGTCCAGTGGTGCTGTGTTGTGCTGCATCAGTTCAGTGGCGGTGTATTGTGCTGCATCAGTCCAGTCACGGTTGTGTCCTCTGCTGCCATATGTCCAGTGCTGCTGTATAAGTCCAGTCCATTGCAGTGGTGCCATCCTGTCTGACACTGCAGTGCCACTCCTAGATGGGCCAGGTGTTTGTGCCACACACTTGTGTCGCTTAGTTTAGTCACACAGCTACCTCGGTGCAACCTTTTGGCCTAAAAACAATATTGTGAGGAGTGAGGCGTTCAGAATAGACTGGAAATGAGTTGAAATGAATGTTATTGAGGTTAATAATACCGTACGATCAAAATTACCCCCAAATTCTGTGATTTTAGCTGTTTTTATGGGGGTTTTTCAAAAATCATCCAGATCCAAAACCAAAACCAAAACACGAAAGGGTGGTTTTGGCAAAACCAATCCAGATCCAAAACACGAGCATGGAACCAGAACCAAAACACAATACATGAAAAGTGCCCGCTGCACATCTCTACTATCTACCTTTACCAGCTCTGGCACTCGTCTGGTTATCATAGCATCCAGCCGCTTAGGCTGGAGACCCTAGCAACTGAGGACACTGACTCAGGATTGGCTACCTGAGACCATCAGTCACACTAGCTGCACTTGGAGCGGCCATTGCACATGAACCTCCCAGCTACGTACATGGGCTGTCTCGTACCGACCCTCCACGCAGTCCCCTTTGAATGTAACTCTGACATTTCTTCCCCTCTTATAAGCCCCACAACTGACAGCAAAGGCTACGGACCTACACTTACCTGTCTTCCATTTCCAACCCTGCCTTGAGCTGGTTACCATATTGGCTCAGGGTTGGCCACCTGAGACAATCATTCACCTGATTTTCCTTTTGCATGGGCATCTAGGTAATACACATGGGGGCTGATTCAGAGATGGTCTCAGTTTGCACAGCAGCTGCGGCTTTGGAGGCATATACTAATGGTGCAGAAGACGTCTAGAGAGAAAAGACTCCCACTGTCTCCCACGCACAATAAGACTCTTCTCATGTCTCCAAACCTTCAAGCAGTCCCTGAAAACTCACCTCTTCAGACAAGCTTATCAAATTCCAGAACCTTCCACATGACCTTCATAAACATTCCTATCTAACTACATCCCCTCTGCACAGTCCACACATAACCTTACATATTTTCTCTCTCTTCACTTTCCCATCCTCCGGACCCCAGGCCAACATCGCTGTGTGACTGTATCATACAGCCCACCAAGAACCTTTGTAATCTGGTGGACCATTGTGCAATAGATAACACCTATCCTTGTGTATCAATGCCTATTTCCTATAGAGTGTAAGCTTGTGAGCAGGGCCTTCCTACCTCTATGTCTGTTGTTACCCAGTTTTGTTTTATCACTGCTGTTTCCAATTGTAAAACGTAACGGAATTTGCTGCACTATATAAGTAATTGTTTAAGAGGTTCCAAACCTTGCTAGCACGCACAAGTCGCTTTAGAAATAGCTTTTTTCCATCTGCAGTACGGTTGCTAAATGAGTGAGTGTATTATTCTGAGTTTTTATGCATATTATGATATGTCTGCTATTGGGTGCTATGTACTTTTGTAATTTTGTTTGTCAATTTGTTTTGGCTGATGACAATAAATTAAAACTTTTGAACTTTTTATTGTTAATAAATAATAATAATAATAATAATAATAAACTGTAGATCCAAATGCTATGTTTTGAAATCTGTTTATGTGCAGTTCTCAAAAGTTGGGAGATGAACACAAACTATTGGTTTACCCTGTAGAGCCTATTATGTGCTAGCAAACCCAGATCAACCAGATGCATGCTTTTTAAATAGAGGCTGATTGACCTCTCAATGGGCACATTATGAACAAGCCACCCAAGGGGTTGAAACACGCATCATGCCACATGTGGTACTGCCAGGGCAGCCATCAGGGGGAACTATGGGGTCTGGTGTCCCAGGCCCTTACAAAGAGTGGGGCCCACCCCTGGCTCCTACTATCAATACCTGTAGAGCTGCAAAGTGAAGACTCCTTAAAACAAGTCTTCAGCTGTGCATCAGCTCGCTGTGAACCGTTCCTGTAGGTACACAACACTCCACCTATATGTAATATCACAATATATGACATCACATAGGTGTGGAGTGGTGTGGCAGAATCTTATTTTGGGTGTGGGCAATTTCTGATGGCAGCCATGGGTACTGGTCTATACACAAAAAAACAAGTGGATGTACTCGACACCAGAATCCCAGGCGCAAAATTCTGAAATTAATTATTTCACTTGTATTAAGTAGTCACTAGCTGCACCAACTAAGGCTTTGCAAGAGCCTAGAAGCAAACTAGAATACAATCGGAAGTGCGCTTCAGTGACTCTAAATACAGTGATGATTGGGTGAGTGTTTGCCTTTACTGAAAACCAAGAGACTTGTTGTAATGTAATGTTGTAGTGGCACTCTGATTCTACCTCAACTTACTGAAGCTAAGCTATTACATATATTTTTTTAACTTTTTATCCTGCACATTTTATGCCTTATCTCTTATGTTTTTATGCTCTCTTTTATGAAATTTGGCATATTGGTTTTTTGTATATTTTTATGTTTTTCCTTCATTTTTTCATATATCAATTGGCATAGGCTGCATTTTTTATTGTCATTATCTTATACTAATACTCCTTTTTATAGTGCTATGTTTTCTGAAATAAATTTTATGTTTTTATAACTACCTGTCTTCACAATAATAATTGACACCTTGGTCGCTTGCCAATACCTCATCCCTTTTACCACATATATATATATATATATATATATATATGTATGTACAACAGAAAATAGTTTATGCGCAAATACCAGTCCTCTTTGCAGGTGTTTTAATGTGGAACTACAAGTCCCAGTTTCAGCTATAAAAAAAGGAGATTGTGCACGCTTTCAAATGGATTCCAATATATCCCCTTAGGCACCAAGAATCTTTGTGAATTCTGTAATTAAATGGAAGAAAAGGAGCGCTCCATAGTGCGTATCATTTTAAAAAATTGTAGTTTATTACAGCAAGGATTGCTATGGAGCGTTCCTTTTCTTCCATTTAATTACATATATATATATATATATATATATATATATATATATATATATAATATTATCAATAATAATGATTAATGTGTGTATTCTATAAAATCTATAAATATACGTGTGCAAACATACTTACAGTATAGATAGATAGATAGATAGATAGATAGATAGATAGATAGATAGATAGATAGATAGTAAGCTTCCTACCTCTATCTCTGTCTGTTTTTACCCAGTTTTGTTCTATTACTGTTGTTCTAATTATAAAGCGCAATGGAATATGCTGCGCTATATAAGAAACTGTTAATAAATAATATATATATATATATATATATATATATGTACATAACATGTATATATACACACACATATACAGTATGTATATATATATATATATATATATATATATATATGAACTATGGCATTCAGAAATTAATATAATTAGAAGCCAGTTTTCTGCGTTAGGTTCTTGTAATCATGTGTAACTGAAGAAATGTAAATCCACATTACCTGTCGCTGGTTAGTGAGTACATTCGGGTGGCTTTGTCGCTTACCAGGTAAGCTTTCTCCAGCCCCTGCATGTCGATAGCGAAGTCGGTGAGATTGGCAGCTGCCACAATGCAAACCGTAATCAGACAAACGTTGCAAGACAGATAATATCCAGCATAGTATAAGTTTCCTCGGCCCTTGCTGCCTTCTTCTGTGAGTGTGCAGAACACTGCGTGTCTGTGTGTGTGTGTGTGTGTGTGTGTGTGAGTGATGATCTGTCGGTGACCATACACATAGCACCTAGCACGCAGGTGCTTCCAGACTCAGTGCAGCACGAGAACACCTCACATGCAGGTAACAGGGAAGCAGCCAATTAAATCGGTTGCCAGGGTTTTAGGACAAAATCATACAGCTAAATGCATACTGTCTCTCTAGGAAACCCTGGTGTCAAGAGACAAGCTTGCTAAAAAAATATTTATTGAAGTATATGGGCACTTCATTATCGAAGGAAGAATCTCTTGGGGTATTCAGAGCCAATGTTTTAAGTCGATATGGGAAAGATGAGATACGCCAGTGACAGATGAGTGGTAGAAGACGTACAGATAACCGCACAACATATCACAAGGTCTGTAATCTGCATTTTAGCTCGAAGAGTTCTCTGGATAAACAGCTGCCAGGGTGTAAATGAGTGATCTTAGAAAGGCGCAGTATGAGAGGAGTTTTCCCTGTCCTAAAATCACAACTTTCACCCTCCTCTCCCCAGACTAAGGGGGGTATGTATCAAACCTTGGAGAGAGATAAAGCAGAGAGAGATTATGTACAAGCCAATCATCTTCTGCCATTTTACAGAATGTGGGGGAGATAAAAGTGGAGAAGCGAGCCAGTGGAGAAGTTGCCCATGGCAACCAATCAGAATTGACGTAACATTTATAATTTGCATAATATAAAAGTACACAGCAGCTGATTGGTTGCCATGTACTAAGCCATGGAGAAAGTGGAAAGAGATAAAGTCCCCACCAATCAGTTTCTAAATGTAATTTTTAAAACACAGCCTGTAACATGGCCGTTAGGAGATGATTGGCTGGTATTCTTTTTCTCTCCATTTTATCACTCTCCAAAGCTTAGTACATATGCCCCGTAGACTTCAGCATTCACTTTGTTTTGGGGTGACATGAGGCATTGCAGTATAGGGATCACAAACCATATATAGATCAGACTCCCCTTCTCCACAGATCCCAAGGATGGAGCAAGTGCAGATAGGGTGATCGGGTGTGCCTAGTTCTGTAGAACCATGGTAAACATAAAATTCTGGACCAGAGCCATTTTCCTCTCCACAAAAATACTGTCATTCTGCATCCCGGGAGCTATAAGGTACATGCCCATATAGTCATGGCCGGCCCTACCATTACGCCGGGAATGCGGCGAGAGCCAGACTGTAGAGGGCGCCACTGCAGACAGTGACAGCAAGTCACCATCACTCACTCTGTCTCCCCACCACCAGTCCTGGACACTGACAGACTCCCCTGACAGGCTCACAGCACCTCCTGAGGCTCTGCTTGGCCGCCTGGCACACAGACACACAATGATTCGTGGCTCACCCCCATGAGACGTGACCACACCCCCTTTCAGGGGCATCTCTAGAGAGGAGGGGACCCGTGTGCAGACTCTGTGTGTGGGCCCCCTCCTCTCCAATAGCCGTCACCGCTGCTGGCACTCCGAGCGCTGTAGACTCTGGCACAGTGCCAGAGTCATTTTTTCTGAGTCCTGCGCCTGCGCTGTAGACTCGGGCACTGTGCCAGAGTCTCTAGTGGTCAGTGCGCTAGCAGCGGTGCAACAGCTACGGGAGAGGAGGGGGCCCACACAGAGTCACCAATGGACGCCGGAAAGGTGAGTATAGGAGAAATGGGTGCAGCATGTGCGGTGTGGGCCCCGCCTGGACTCAGGGGCCCTTGTGCACCGCACATACTGCACCCATTATAGAAACGCCAATGTCCCCTTGTTGTGCGCATGCACAGACTAGAACTGCAGGGCTATTTTAGAGCTCAAGTCCATCCCTGTATGTGCCTCTGCATGGCTGGCTGGAAACACGCATGCTGACCCTCATTCCGAGTTGTTCGCTCGCAAGCTGCTTTTAGCAGCATTGCTCACGCTAAGCCGCCGCCTACTGGGAGTGAATCTTAGCATAGTAAAATTGCGAGCGAAAGATTCGCAAAATTGCGAAAAGACTTCTCTGTGCAGTTTCTGAGTAGCTCGAGACTTACTCTTCTAGGGCGATCAGTTCAGTGCTTGTCGTTCCTGGTTTGACGTCACAAACACACCCAGCGTTCGCCCAGACACTCCTCCGTTTCTCCAGCCACTCCCGCGTTTTTCCCAGAAACGGTAGCATTTTTTCACACACTCCCATAAAACGGCCAGTTTCCGCCCAGAAACACCCACTTCCTGTCAATCACATTACGATCACCAGAACGAAGAAAAAACCTCGTAATGCCGTGAGTAAAATTCCTAACTGTATAGCAAATTTACTTGGCGCAGTCGCACTGCGGACATTGCGCATGCGCATTAGCGACTAATCGCTCCGTTGCGAGAAAAAAATAACGAGCGAACAACTCGGAATGAGGGCCGCTGTTCTATGTTTTCATTGTACATTGGATTTCCTGGATGTATTTATACAAATGTCTGCGTGTTCCATTGTGCTACTGGGAGTATGGGGGAAGGCAGGGGCGTTTTAAGAGAGGAGGAGGCCCGTGTTCAGCCTCCTCCGTTTGGGCCCCCTCCTCTCGGCCCGGAGCGCTGTAGAGTCTACTATACTGCGCATGTGCATATCTCCGGGAAAATGGCGCGGCAGCCATTTTCCCTGAGATTTCTCTACTGTGCATGTGCTGAACTCCGTGAAAATGGGCGCTGAGCCATTTTCACAGAGTTCTAATAGCGCTGCGGATGCCGGGGCTGGACTTCGGAGGAGTGAGTGTTTTATAAATGGGTGCAGTGTGTGCGGTGTGGGCCTACTCTGGACTCAGGGGCCTGTGTCCACCGCACACACTGCACCCATTATAGAAACGCCAGTGGGAGAAGGTCATAAGGGGGCTGGGAGGGGTCAGCAATGAATTTTTGAAATCAGAGTTTTCCAGTAATTTCATAACCTGATTTTGTAATAAGTGTATTTTATTTAAGGAATCTTCTATTATCCTTTTGCTGTGAATTGGACAGACATTACTATATCTTACTTACCGACATTCTGGCTGCTCTCTGCGGGAGAGAGCAGCCAGGTCGGCTCAGCAGGGGGGCAGGGGAGGGCTGTGACGTGAGGAGGGGGTGGACCGGAGGCTGGACGGGGGCGGGGTTACAGGTGCATATCCTTTAAGCCACGTCCCCTGCTCTGTAATGCCGCAATCACCTGCATTACACTGCAGGGGGCGTGGCTATGATGACGCGATCAGCAAGAATCGCGTCATCGACTGCCCGGACCGACCACTTTACACACTAAGGAGGGACCCTTGAAATCGGGAGACTTGCCTGCTCTTCCGGGGGAACCGGGAGGGTCACCCGATTTTCGGGAGCCTCCCGGCCATTCCGGGAGAGTAGGCAAGTATGTACTATATAGACACTATTATATATTCTCCTGACATGTAAAGGTGCAATTACTGAAAATAGTCCTTATTACAAGGGATATTTTAATTTTAAATTAAAATGTCCCTGCTATGTACTAAAGTTTACTGGCAGGGATAGCTGTTAGGGCTGCTGTTATAAGGGCTCCGGCTGTAAGGGCTGCTGTTATAAGGGCTCCGGCTGTAAGGGCTGCTGTTATAAGGGATCCGGCTGTAAAGGCTCTGGCTGTAAGGGCTGCTGTTCTAAGGGCTTGACTGTAAGGGCTGCTGTTACAAGGGCTTGACTGTAAGGGCTGCTGTTATAAGGGCTTGACTGTAAGGGCTGCTGTTATAAGGGCTCCGGCTGTAAGGGCTGCTGTTATAAGGGATCCGGCTGTAAGGGCTGCTGTTATAAGGGATCCGGCTGTAAGGGCTGCTGCTATAAGGGCACCGGCTATAAGGGCTGCTGTTATAAGGGCTCCGGCTGTAAGGGCTGCTGTTATAAGGGCTCCGGCTGTAAGGGCTGCTGTTATAAGGGCTCCGGCTGTAAGGGCTGCTGTTATAAGGGATCCGGCTGTAAAGGCTCCGGCTGTAAGGGCTACTGTTATAAGGGCTCCGGCTGTAAGGGCTGCTGTTATAAGGGCTCCGGCTGTAAGGGCTGCTGTTATAAGGGATCCGGCTGTAAAGCCTCTGGCTGTAAGGGCTGCTGTTATAAGGGATCCGGCTGTAAGGGCTGCTGTTATAAGGGCTCCGGCTGTAAGGGCTGCGGCTGGCAGTGATGGCTCAGCGGCTGCATAATGGCTGCTTCACAGCGCCGCTGGCCTGACCAGAGGCGGAACAGAGGTGGACAGAGGTGGAACGCCAGGGATGCAGTTCCACCCCAAGTTAAGCCCTGCCAACGTGGCTGCAAAAGGTACCCTGCCTGCGGGGACACAAAATGTTGTGGCAGGGGCCGAATGTGGCCCGTAGGCCGCGAGTTTGACACCTCTGCTCTAGAGGAAAGAAATATTGTATTTATATTTCCACTCATCTCCCAGATAAATGATAACCAATGCTTACTGGTGTCAACAACTGAATTGAATGAATAACCATGTGATAGACACCACTAACATTGCATTTTGGTGTATGTATTATGTGCTAACCAATATTGAATATACAAGCAATACTTATTAGGACAATACACTTAAACTAAACACTCTGCAACGGATTCGATATGAGACCCCGACTGTCGGAATTCCGGCGGTCGAAATACAGACGCTGAATTCCGACAGTTGGAATCCTGAGCGCAGCGTGACCCCCTCATTGCGCTTGCCACACTTCGGGCCCAGTGGTCGTCACACTACTCTTTTCCCCCTTGGGTGGTGGCATGGACCACCACCCAAGTGGGGCGTCGGCATTTCACCGGGTGTCGGGATTCCATTCCGAGTGCTGGGATCCCGACACCTTGCCGATACAACCCCTTCTTCCTTTTTCCTGCAGTATTAAATAATCCCATCAGATATCACCACCCTGATTTTTGTTTTGTTTTGTCTGGTAATAATATACACGGTAGATCATATAATCTATCAACTGCAGTTTGACAAACCTGCGGAACATCCACCAGGAATCCTGCCAGAAAAAGAGGTGGGACAGCTCACAATGCATGCTGTTTCAGTTATCCAGCCTGCTACAATGCCCTAGCATTGCCCTAGAACGCACAAATGTTTTTACCTCTATCCTGCTGGATAGTAAGACAGAGACATAAACTAACACAGTTGCAGCTAGAAAACAAAACTTAATAGCTAGGGGGCTATAGAGAAACTAATATACACATTTAAGTTTACTTTTCCTCTTTAAATAACACATTCAGTACTTTTAAAACATGCGTTTTACTAGATTTCTTCCTACAAATCGTCTCCTTTTCAAAATCTCTTTGGAGGGCAGACAAGTGTGGCTGCCAGTTATATAGAAACAACTTCATAGCTGTCAGCATGTCATATGAAGGCCGAGGAGGGGAGGAGTAAGGGGAGAATTTTACAGTACACAGACTGGACTGAGCTCAGAGGAATGTTTCAAAGTGCATCTGCTTACTACATCATGTATGCTGTGACTGTGGTTACCATGGGTATTACATGACTGACCAAATAAATCATTAATAGCATGCTAAAGAAACAATCCAAGGTAAATGTTTCATCTAAAACATTCTTCTTATTATTAAATTATTCTATAAATGAATATAAAAGTAGAAATGTCTGTATTTCAATTATTTTCTGTATAACATATGTAGTTTCTATTCAAACAAAACACTGTTTTTTCAATTAGGGACCCTGTGCCCTTTAAAGGCTAGAAGTTTACTCTAATTATAATTAGAGTAAAATTCTGGACTGTAAGGGGCCTGGAGTCCCTAATTGAAAAAATAGTTTTGTTTGATTAGAATCTACGTATATTATATTATTATATAGAGAGTAATTGAAATTCAGAAATTTCGCTTTTTAGAATAATTTATAGAATATTTTAATCTTGTTTAAAAAATGTTTCCCTATGATTGTCCCCACATCTATACCATCCAATTTGATTGGATCCTGCTAGAAAAGGAGATTTATGGTAGACTTACCATGGTTAAATCTCTTTCTGCGAGGTACACTGGATTCCACAGGGAATACATCAGGGTGTAGAGTTGGATCTTGATCCGAGGCACCAACAGGCTAAAGCTTTAACTGTTCCCAAGATGCACTGCACCGCCTCCTCTATAACCCCGCCTCCAGGCACTGGAGCTCAGTTTCGTTAACCAGTCCAATGCAGTAGCAGGTAAAAGAGACGGCAGAAGTTAGTCACACAGACCCACATTCTCTCGACAGGAGAAGGGACCAGCGGCTAATGCCATACAAACCCAAAGAAGCTAAGTGCGTCAGGGTGGACGCCCTGTGGAATCCAGCGTATCTCGCAGAAAGAGATTTAATCATGGTATGTCTAGCATAAATCTCCTTTTCTGCAGCGGGGTACACTGGGAATCCACAGGGAATACATTGGGGATGTCCTAAAGCAGTTCCTCATGGGAGGGGACGCACTGTAGTGGGTACAAGAACCCGGCGTCCAAAGGAAGCATCCTGGGAGGCGGAAGTATCAAAGGCATAGAACCTAATGAACGTGTTCACGGAGGACCATGTAGCCGCCCTGCACAATTGTTCAGCGGCTGCGCCACGGCGGGCCGCCCAAGAAGCTCCAACAGACCGAGTAGAATGGGCCTTGATAGCAGAAGGAGCCAGGAGTCCAGCCTGCGCATAGGCTTGTGCAGTCACCATTCTAATCCATCTGGCCAAGGTTTGCTTATTCGCAGGCCAGCCACGTTTGTGAAAACCAAAGAGGACAAACAGGGTATCTGACCGCCTAATAAAGACAGTCCTCCCTATGTAAATATGGAGAGCCCATACCACATCCAAAGACCGCTCCTTGGAGGTCAAACCAGAAGAGATGAAAGCGGAACCACAATCTCTTGGTTAAGATGGAAAGATGACACCACCTTAGGGAGATAACCGGGTCAAGTTCTAAGAACTGACCGTTCACAGTGGAAAATCAGAAAGGGTTAACGACAGGACAAAGCGCCTAAGTCCGATACCCTCCTAGCAGAGGCAATAGCCAACAGAAAAACGAGCTTAAGCGTAAGGCATTTAATGTCCACAAACTCAAAAGGTTCACATGGAGACTCTTGTAGGGCACTTAAAATAATAGATCCCATGGATTATTTGAAACAATTAAAGCCCATGGAGCCACAGGAGGGATATAGGGAGGCTGAATCTGTAAAACACCCTGAGTGAAAGTATGAACATCAGGAATAGGCACAATTTTCCTCTGAACCCACACCGACCTTGAGGGAGGCCAGACGAAGGCCCAAGTCTAGGCCTTGTTGCAGAAAAGCCAAAAGTCTGGAAGTACTGAAATTGTATGCATCATAATTCTTACCAGCACACCATGTGTAGTAAGAATTCCAGACCCTGTAATAAATCCGAGCTGAAGCCGGTTTACAGGCTTTAACGTAGTTTGGATGACCGCCTCAGAGAATCCTTTGGCTCCCAGGAGTGATGCTTCAAGAGCCACGCCGTCAAAACCAGTCTGGCAGGTCCAGGTAGACACAAGGGCCCTGAACGAGGAGGTCTGGGCATTGAGAAAGTAGAAGAGGACACTCGAATACAGACCCTGTAGGTCTGAGAACCAATGCCGTCTGGGAGACACTGGAGCGACTAGAAGTAGTATTCTTCCTTCTTGCTTGAACTTCCGTAGTATCCTAGGCAGTAGTAACACTGGTGGGAACACATACGGCAGCTGAAAGTTCCATGGAATTGCCAGTGCGTCCACGAATGCCATCAGGTCTACATCTGGTAGGCCCCACTTGTCCACTAGGAGTTGAAAGACTTCTGGATGAAGACTCCACTCTCCGGCGAGCACGTCCTGACGACTGAGGAAATCCGCTTCCCAGTTGAGGACTCCCAGAATGAACACTGCTGACAGTGCTGGCAGATGGCATTCCACCCATAGAAGGATTTTTTACACTTCCATCGTTGCCATGCGGCTTTGAGTGCCGCCTTGATGATTTATGTAAGCCACCGTGGTGGCATTGTCTGATTGTACTTGAACAGGCCTGTTCTGTACCAGAGGCAGGGCAAGAGTCAAAGCATTGAACACTGCTCGTAATTCCAGAATGTTTATTGGGAGGAGAGATTCATCCTTGGTCCACCGACCCATGAGAGAGTTTTGCTCCAACACCGCGTCCCTACCTCGCAGACTGGCGTGCATTGTCAGTCGGACCCAGTTGGAGATCCAGAAGGGACAGCCCCTGCTCAACTGTTGGTCCTGTAGCCACCAGCTCAGTGACAGACGAACCTCCGGAGTAAAGGAGATCATATGAGACCTGATCCGATGAGGCAGGCTGTCCCACTTGGAAAGGATTATCCTCTGCAGAGAGCGGGAATGAAATTGAGTGTAGTCTACCATGTCGAAAGCCGGCACCATGATGCCTAGTACTTGCATCGCTGAGTGTATCGACACTCTTGGGTGAGAGAGGAAGTATCTGTTGCTGTCCTGAAGTTTCAGGACTTTCTCTGGAGACAGACACAATCTCTGACTGTGTGTGTCCAGCAGTGCCCCCAGGTACACCATGCTCCAAGCAGGGACCAGTGAGGACTTTTTCCAGTTGATGAGCCACCCGTGGGCTTGTAGGAATTGGACCATCAGTTCCAGATGACTGAGGAGAACATCTTGGGAGCTCGCCAGGATCAGCAAGTCATCCAGATATGGCAGGATCCTGATTCCCTGATGGCGGAGAAGAGCCATCCCCATGGCCATGACCTTGGTGAATATCCGAGGGGCCGTGGCCAGTCCAAATGGCAGAGCCTGGAATTGTAGGTTGCCAATAGCAAACCGCAGATATTGCTGATGCGTCATGGCAATGGGTATATGCAGGTAAGCATCCTATATGTCCAGGTATACCATATAGTCTTCGGGTTCCATGGCCGGTACAATAGAGCGAATAGTTTCATTACGGAATTTGGACACTCCCACAAATTTGTTCAATGATTTGAGGTTGAGTATAGGCTGGAAGGACCCATTTGGCATCGGAACTAGAAACAGGGTCGAATAGTATCCCCTGCCTCTCTGACAGAGGTACCGGCACCACCACTCCTGTGTCCAGGAGGGATTGCACAACCAAGTGTAGAGATTGCGCTTTTAACGGATCCGAAGGGATAACCATTGAGCAGAACTGGCGAGGGGGATGTTTCTTGAAAGAGATTGCGTACCCGTGAGAGACAACTTCCCACACCTAGGTATCCGAAGTGGTCATTAACCAGGCCTGGGTAAAAACTGCAGAAGCCGGCCTTCCACCCTGGGGTCCCCCCCTCCCCACAATCATGAAGCAGGCTTGTCTTGAAGCAGGCTGACGGACGGACCAAGATTGTTTAGGTTTGGGCTTAGTGGTTTTGGAAACACGAGCCTGTCTCGGGTACGCCTGACCTTTTGCCTTCCCTGGAGATTGAAAGGAATTAAAAGTGGTACTCTTAGCCTTCGGAGCGGGAGGATTAGTAGGTGGGAGACACGCAGTCTTAGTAGTTGCCAAGTCAGTCACAATCTTGTTCAGATTCTCCCCAAAAAGGATGTCTCCCTTAAAAGGGAGCACCTCCAAGGTCTTTTTGGAGTCCAGGTCCACCTTCCTGGACCTTAACCATAGAATTCGGCAAGCCAGGATAGACGTAGTAGATGCCTTGGGCGCCATAACATCTGCCTCAGAGGCCGCCTCCTGAATATAGTGGGAGGCTGTGGTAATATAAGACAGATATTGTCTGGCAGTGTGAGAAAAATCCTGAGGCAGCTCATTCTCAATTGCCTGAACCCATGCTTCACATCCTTTTGTAGCCCTGGAGGCTGCTATAGTAGGTCTGTGTACAGCACCTGTAAGGGAGTAAATAGATTTCAGGCAACCCACCACACGTTTATCTGTCGGTTCCATCAGTGAGGTGACAGTGGTGACAGGCAGAGTAGATGACAACACAAGACGGGCGATATGAGAGTCCACCGGTGGTGGTGCTTCCCACTTGTTACTCAACTCCGCAGGGATAGGATAACGAGTTAGCCTCTTTTTAGACAGGGGAAATTTATTTCCTGGAGGCTCCCAGGATTCGTTACATACTGTATGTCAATTAAATGGGCAGAATGTAGTAAGACTATTTTAGCAACCTTCTGACGTTTGAATTTATCAGGTTTCTTAGATGCAGTAGTGGGCTTTATCTCATAATCCCTATGAAGAATCAGCTTAATAGCCTCCCCTAATTCAGGAACATTAACCTGGGTTGTAGATTCCTCATCAGAAGCAGCTGTATCAGTGTCTGACGGATCTGTATATTCCCCATCCTCATCAGAAGAATTTATCCAAAATATTAGTGGATTGTGAGGAAGAAATGGCCCGCTTAGATGACCCCTTGGCCCCACAGGGGCGTGGGGTAGACTTTTGTCTAACCAAAGATTGATTTAGTTGTTGTAACTGGGTAGACAGGGTGTCCGCCAAAGGCGGATTAACTACAGGGACAATATGTGGCTGTAATGGTACAGGAGGTTCCTCAGGGGGCGTAAGACGTGTCACAAGCGTATTTAGCATACTTGAAAATGATGTCCAAGGTGGGTCTTGATTGGCCACAGGTGCTGCAGGTTGACTGGGAGGTGTATGGCATCCAGTGCCTGAACCATCCGTTAAAACCTCCCCCTCAGGTAAATCCTTGGTGCCAGCACTGAATGATGCAGAAGCGGCCACTGATTTTCCTTCCTGTGTGGCAGACATTATAGGGAATGTAGCCTTAGAGCGTTACAGTACAATATAGCCAGACAAAAACAATACCTGCAAATAACCCCCTGTGTTATGTGACAGTAAATACAGGACACAAACAGAGGATTTAAGCGGTATGAGGTCACTGAAATACACAGTAAAAAAATACAAAACAGTATAAACTGTGTAGCACTATATATATATATATATATATATATACTGACGCTGATGCACCTAGCCCCCCAGGGTACAGACTATAGTGATAGCAAGTAGTGTGATACACAAGAATGGAATCCACACAGCAGCTACAGGCACACTCAGTCACAGGTACGCTGCAGAAGTTATTACAGATAAACAATAAAACTGCACTGGACTAGTAACACTACATATAAATATGTATGAGTATAGATATAACAATGCACAGTAACTACTGGATGTATATCACAGAGTACCTGTACTAAATATTCAGGTAGCAGTACACTTGTTCTTAACTAACACTAAAATGACATGCAGAATACTTAAGTAAAAACACAAAAGAACAGCGCTGGCACATTTACACTAAAACTTATTAATTTAATATCACATATAAAATAAATCTTACACAACCCATACCATATAAAACAATTAAGATATATGACAATGAAGATATATAGCTTGCAGGATAAACCCTTCTTTATATAACCAGCCAGAGAGCTTTAGCTGCCCCTCACTAATTAGTTATATATGCGCAGCCGAGTGTTTGTACTGAATGGTACCATTCGATACATATGTCCCAATTGCAACACTGTTTCTCTGATTGTTGCAATAGTAGCTACTCCGGTCACTCCGCAAACCTGGATTAATCTCACAGGTTACAATTCTTTAGCAAGCAGCCAATTAAGTATACTTTCCAGGTAAAGTTCCTCACACAATTAAGTTGTCAAACAGTGTGATCTCCACTTGTAATACACCGTAATTACAGCTCACAAGACTCTTAAAAATACTTATTTGCGCAAGAGTGTTCAGCTTACACTTGTCAAATTGATACCTTTCCCGGCTGTCGCTTCTAAATACAGCCTTATCCGGAGTCCACCGTCTAGTGGATAGCAGGTTTAGTGTCGGATATTATCCGCGTGTAGAACTGTCTCTGGCCGGCCAGCAATTAGGTAGGGATGTCCTGTAAAAACTCCTCAGCAGTACGTCCGACAAAAGCGTTTCTCCGTTTAGATATACAGCTTAGTGGCTTCCTCAGTGTCTGTAAATGCACAGCGCTGATGAGACAGGCGGCTTTACAGAGGTGACATTGAATGCAGTCCTGGAGATCAGCCCAGCTAGCAGTATAAAGATGGTGCCAAAATCTCTGTCAGGGAGTGAGGGAGAGTGAAATGCAGCTCCAGGGCAGGAACACCAGCAGTAGATGGCGCCCAGAGCTGGGGGAGGGGCTACAGGTCAGCACCTTATCCCCTATGCTGGTCCTCATCACCGGGTACTATGGAGCCTGTGTAAAACGGATTTTAGTAAATCCGACCTGTGCTCCCTGCCCTGGTGGATATAATCGGGTCCCTGTGCAGTACAGTGTCCATGCCAGCGGCGCGGTCCATCTCCTGGGACCACGACTGGACCGTGATTTACTGGCGGGTCACACCAGGGGGACCACTCTTACCTCCTCCTTGACACCAACTTACAAACTGAGCTCCAGTGCCTGGAGGCGGGGTTATAGAGGAGGCGGTGCAATGCATCCTGGGAACAGTGAAAGCTTTAGCCTGTTGGTGCCTCATATCAAGTTCCAACTCTACACCCCAATGTATTCCCTGTGGAATCCCAGTGTGCCCCCGCTGCAGAAAAACAATTTCTTTAAAAATGTCCAGTTAATTGGGGTCTTATTCTGGGTGGGGGGGTCTCACCTCTCTTTGCATTGGGGTTGGCAAAACTGGCTCTCCAGAAGCAGGGGAGAAAGTGTCACCATTAATTAACTATTTTACACAGTGGCGTAACTAGAAATTTTTCTCCACCAAGCCAAAAAATTCTTCGGCGCCCCCCCCCCCATAATTGACACTAGTAAAGGGACAAATATGTGCGCGCCGAATACAGCAGAATATGTTTAACTGAGTTTATGACCTGTAACGTGGAGTTTCATGTGAACGTCATCCACTATACGTGCTGACGGGTCAGTATGTAATTCCTCTTCTGAGAGCTGCAATCTGAGATACTTCTTTTGAAGAAATATATTATCATCTTTCTTTGTGAGGCGAAACCTAAGACTGGGGCTCTTTGTTACATCTTGCACGCTTATCTCTACTCTATTCGCATCAGTTATTTAAACAGGATTAATTATATGTTTCAATCAGCAGCCAGGAAATAGTGCCCCCCCCCCCCATTTTTTTTTTTTTTTTTTAAAGAATTGCAATTTAGAAGCAACACAAAATGATGCCATGGTGCTCTATACAGGGAACTAAGGGGGTCATTCCGAGTTAATCACACGTAGCAACATTTTGCTGCTCGTGCGATCAACTAGACGCCGCCTATGGGGGAGAGGATTTTAGCATAGCAAGGCTGCGATCGCTTGTGCAGCCCTGCAATGCTAAAAAAGTGTCCTGCAAAACAAGACCAGGGTCAGACCTACTTATCCTGTGCGACGGATCCAGCGACGAAGGCCCCTGGGATTGGCGTCAGACATCCACCCTCCAAACGCCTGGACACGCCTGCGTTCGGATCTCCAGGCCCGGAAAACGGTGAGTAGACGCCCCGCAACGCCTCCCCGCCATCAATCTTCTTGCGATCTTGCTGAAAGTGATCATACTTTCAGCGCTGGCGGCATCGCTGCCCAGTGACGACCATCACCAGGCAACGCCGCCCAGCCGCATTCCCTGACCCGCTCGCACCGCAGCGAAGAACCACTGCATACGAACAGGTCGGAATGACCCCCTGTATGGAATGTTTTGCCACCTAATTAGCGGGTGGAGTAGTTAAAGTCTATTGGTAAAATAAGTAAAACTGTAAGTAATCTCTAACTTCTGTAAGATTTGCATGAAAAGACTGGCAAATCAACCAGTCCACAACTCACAGACAGAAGGGATGGTTACCCACTGGCGTTTGGAAAGCACCAGAGACAGCGCATGTCAAGCGCAAACTAGTGATGAGCGGGTTCGGTTCCTCGGAAACTGAACCCCCCCCGAACTTCACCCATTTTACACGGGTCCGAGACATACTCGGATTCTCCCGTATGGCTCGGTTAACCCGAACCTCATTATCCCGCTGTCGGATTCTCGCGAGATTCGGATTCTATATAAGGAGCCGCGCGTCGCCGCCATTTTCACTCGTGCATTGGAAATGTTAGGGAGAGGACGTGGCTGGTGTCCTCTCCGTTTATTAATGTTGATGCAAATATTTGTGCTTATTGCTTAATTGTGGGGACTGGGGAGCAGCTGTATTATATAGGAGGAGTACGGTGCAGAGTTTTGCTGATCAGTGACCACCAGTTTTATCCGTTCTCTGCCTGAAAAACGCTCCATATCTGTGCTCAGTGTGCTGCATATATCTGTGCTCACACTGCTTTATTGTGGGGACTGGGGACCAGCAGTATTATATAGGAGGAGTACAGTGCAGAGTTTTGCTGACCGGTGACCACCAGTATACGTTGTCTGCCTGAAAAACGCTGCATATCTGTGCTCAGTGTGCTGCATATATCTGTGCTCACACTGCTTTATTGTGGGTACTGGGGACCACCAGTATATTATATAGGAGGAGTACAGTGCAGAGTTTTGCTGACCAGTGACCACCAGTATACGTTGTCTGCCTGAAAAATGCTCCATATCTGTGCTCAGTGTGCTGCATATATCTGTGCTCACACTGCTTTATTGTGGGTACTGGGGACCACCAGTATATTATATAGGAGGAGTACAGTGCAGAGTTTTGCTGACCAGTGACCACCAGTATATATAGCAGTACGGTACGGAAGGCCACTGCTCTACCTACCTCTGTGTCGTCAAGTATACTATCCATCTAGATTCTATACCTGTGGTGCATTTTAGTTTTGCAGTTTGCTGACAGAAACCACCAGTATATATAGCAGTACGGTACGGAAGGCCACTGCTCTACCTACCTCTGTGTCGTCAAGTATACTATCCATCTAGATTCTATACCTGTGGTGCATTTTAGTTTTGCAGTTTGCTGACAGTGACCACCAGTATATATAGCAGTACGGTACGGAAGGCCACTGCTCTACCTACCTCTGTGTCGTCAAGTATACTATCCATCTAGATTCTCTACCTGTGGTGCATTTTAGTTTTGCAGTTTGCTGACAGTGCACACCAGTATATATAGCAGTATGGTACGGAAGGCCACTGCTCTACCTACCTCTGTGTCGTCAAGTATACTATCCATCTAGATTCTATACCTGTGGTGCATTTTAGTTTTGCAGTTTGCTGACAGTGACCACCAGTATATATAGCAGTACGGTACGGAAGGCCACTGCTCTACCTACCTCAGTGTCGTCAAGTATACTATCCATCCATACCTGTGGTGCATTTCAGTTGTGCGCAGTATATATAGTAGTAGGCCATTGCTATTGATACTGGCATATAATTCCACACATTAAAAAATGGAGAACAAAAATGTGGAGGTTAAAATAGGGAAAGATCAAGATCCACTTCCACCTCGTGCTGAAGCTGCTGCCACTAGTCATGGCCGAGACGATGAAATGCCATCAACGTCGTCTGCCAAGGCCGAAGCCCAATGTCATAGTAGAGAGCATGTAAAATCCAAAAAACAAAAGTTCAGTTAAATGACCCAAAAATCTAAATTAAAAGCGTCTGATGAGAAGCGTAAACTTGCCAATATGTCATTTACGACAAGGAGTGGCAAGGAACGGCTGAGGCCTTGGCCTATGTTCATGGCTAGTGGTTCAGATTCACATGAGGATGGAAGCACTCATCCTCTCGCTAGAAAACTGCAGTGCCACTCCTAGATGGGCCAGGTGTTTGTGTCGGCCACTTGGGTCGCTTAGCTTAGTCACACAGCTACCTCATTGCACCTCTTTTTTTCTTTGCATCATGTGCTGTTTGGGGACTATTTTTTAAATCTGCCTTCCTGTCTGACACTGCAGTGCCACTCCTAGATGGGCAGGTGTTTGTGTCGGCCACTTGTGTCGCTTAGCTTAGTCACACAGCGACCTTGGTGCTTCTCTTTTTTTCTTTGCATCATGTGCTGTTTGGGGACTATTTTTGAAGTGCCATCCTGACTGACACTGCAGTGCCACTCCTAGATGGGCCAGGTGTTTGTGTCGGCCACTTGTGTCGCTTAGCTTAGTCACACAGCGACCTTGGTGCGTCTCTTTTTTTCTTTGCATCATGTGCTGTTTGGGGACTTATTTTTTGAAGTGCCATCCTGTCTGACACTGCAGTGCTACTCCTAGATGGGCCAGGTGTTTGTGTCGGCCACTTGTGTCACTTAGCTTAGTGTGGCCGGAGAGGCCCCAGCCACGTGGAAAATGGGCGCCGCGGCACTGAAGGGGTTAACCCCTAGTGCCCGGCGCCATTATCGGGACAATGGGCACTTGGCGCCATCTTTAAATGTAGTGTGGGTGCTAGGCACCGGGTATTTAAAAATATATTTACTACTGTGTTTTCACCAATGTTATATTTAATGCAATAGGCACAATTGTAGAATTGCACATTTACATTGCGTGCAAATGCCAGCACTTAGAAGGAATGTGTAAGCTGTGTTGGTTTTAAAATGCATTTACGTTTGTGGACAAATGGCCCTGTCCTAGCAGAGAGGTGTGAATGACAAAACCTTTTGATGTGTAAAGATGCTAATCACGGGGTCTATGGGCTTGGAACCTGTTTCATGTAATGATTTAATTGATATACGAACCCTGAATGGCAGATGCAGGAAGGAAGACTGTTTGTTTGTATTGCAGCCTTTCCTGTTGTAATCTCAAACACTGGGATTGCCTGGAGATGTGAATGAGACAGAAACATTTGTATTTTGAAGCTATGTGATAAATTTATCAATAGTGAATGTTAATCTGATACCAAACGTTGTCTGGGTGACAGGAAGGAGGATATTGTTTTATTGCAATTATCTCCTTTTGAAATGTAATTTATTTACTTGTATTTTCTAAGTTATCCTATTGGTTGGAGAAGACAGGGAGGGCTTACCCCCCTGTGGTACTGTGTGGAAATTTGACATAAAAAGGAGGCCTGCGTGCCTCCAGATTGTATTGTAGATGTACCATCTTATTCTGCTGGAACATCTTGCTGTATGCTGTTGCCCCTAGTAATAGGGAAGAGTTCTCTTTAGAACTATTGAGCAAATAAAACATCATTGCCTCAAGAAGATTGGTTTATCTTGTGACCTACAGGGTTATGCCAACCATAGCGCCATCCTCCGGCTGTCCAGGGAAGCACCTAACGTCTCCAAGTTCCGCCTTTCCGCCAGCTACCGGTAGAGGCTTAGCAAGTGGCTAGTGGGGATTCGTCAACACCACACAGGTGTGGTAAGGCAGTGCGTCGGCACATACAGAACAGAACAGTGGTTCCAAACACCACGGCAGGTTAGGAGTTTGGTGGTGGCAGCATAAACCCGCCCACAGCACAGTGGGTGGAGTCAGTAACAGGCGGTTACTGATGGTAAGCGGGAATCCCCTATGTGGTCAGGCCTCGTGTGACTTGACCTTCCATTCTGTGTGCAGCCAATGGGACGCGAAAGCGGCGAGTGCTTTCGTACGGGACCGTCATGTCACAGAAATTGGTGGCATAGCGGTGGGATAATCTCATGCGGCTTTTCATCACCCGATTGGAGAAGGCGAGTTACTCAGGAGAGGAGTAACTGCAGCGCAGGAGAACGCACAAGATGGCGGAATTCAGCGGAATGTCCAAGGATGATCTGGAGATCGTGTGCCAGGAGAAGGGTGTGGATATCCCTTTCAACGCGTCCAGAAGCGTCATGAAGGCGGCGCTCATGAACTTGGAAGAGTCCCATCGGGCGGAGGTGGAAAGCACTGACGGCGTCAGCATCGTAGAGGACGGCCCAACAGTGGACCTTCGTAAGGAACCGATGAGACCCACAAGCCCCGCCCTCTCTCACAGCAGCAATGTTTCCCAGCAATCCCGAGCAGGGCCAGGATCCCAACGTCCCATGGGGGGCGGCCCGGATACCCTAGCAGATCGGCTAGCGGAATTGGGGGAAAGGGCAACCGATCAAGAGCGCTTGATCATCATCCAGATGTGGCGTGATGAGCGGGCACCACAGGCCGTGGTACCCCGGGAGCCGTTGTCAGCTGTTGTACACAGATCAGGACTTATTCAGTTTGCCAAGTTTGCAGACAGTGATGGGGACATTGATGGACATTTGCAAGTTTTTGAAAGGACTTGTACACTACACGATCTACCCAAGTCGGAGTGGGTGAGACACCTTGTGCCCACTCTGCATGGAGAGGCATTGGAGGCCTATCGAGGAGTGGCCACGGAGGACTGTGGGGATTACGACAAAGTCGCGAAGGCCCTCCTCCAGCGATTCTTCATCACTCCAGAGTCTTACAAGAAGAAGTTCAGAGACTTGCCCAAGAATCCTAGCAGCACCCATGGGCAGTTCGCCACCCAGCTGCGGCAGTACGTGGTGAAGTGGGTGAAGGATTCTGAAGCCACTACATGGGACGCACTGATCAACGTGATCTGCAGGGAGCAGTTCTACCGCAGGCGAGCCCCAGAAGTGAAGGAGTGGGTGCTAGATCGGGAGCCACCCAGCTATTTTTAAGCTGCCCAATTAGCCGACAAATATGTGGCAATTCGGCCATGGGGGCAGAAGCGCCCAGCCAGCAGCCAGCTCCAAAAGACTGTACCACCTGGGGGACACCCCTCTTCAACTCATCACCCCCAAAGACAAGCATCTTCCAACCCGGGTGCTCTTGGCCAGCAACCGCACCGCAGCGTCCCTGCAACTGATCAGAGATCATCGGTGCCACGACTGGAAAAGAAGTGCTACGGCTGTGGGAAAATCGGACATCTGAGGATGAACTGTCCTGCATTCCAAGCACCCCAGACTCGTGCCCCAAATCCGAGTGCTGGAGCCCGGATTGCTTGTTTGACGAGAGGAGATGAGCCTACAGAGACTGTTCCCCCTCCAGTCAGTCCGATGGAGTGTGGTGAGAGACAGGTGCACTCTGCGGAGAGAGTCACCTGCATGGCCAAACAGCCCCTTCACAACATGTGGAGGCAGCTGCAGCTGGTCCACGTGGGACCCCTGCAGGGGGAAGGCCTAAGAGACTCTGGGGCCTTAATCACTGTGGTGAGCCCCCACCTTATAGATCCTGCTGCAGTATTGCAGGGTCGCACTGCCAAGGTCACCCTGGCAGATGGAATGGAGAAAGCGGTTCCCATGGCATGAGTCTACCTGGACTGGGGAGCTGGACCACAGTTGCGAGAATTTGCCATCATGGATGGTCTCCCAACTGATGTGGTCCTAGAAAATGATCTGGGTGGTGGGATCATCACTACGTTTGTTGGCGCCATTCCCCGGAGTCAAGTTCCACAACCACCGTTGACATCAGCTGCTCCAGCACAGCCCAGCCCAGAGGAAAAGATTACAGCTGCTAGACAACTGTCAGCACAGCCAACCACAGCATCAACCAGCCCAGAGGAAAAGATTACAGCGGCTAGATCGGCACTTCGACCAAGCATGCCTTTTGCCTCTGGTATGCCTACGTCCCCTAGCAATGCAGAGGGTGTTGGTTCTAGCTCGTTTGATCCTGTGGGTGTGCCCAATGATGCTCCTGACCCAAGTGGTTTGCCAACTCCGGCGGTGAGTATGAGAAACCACAATGACTTTTCCATGACTGACCCCCACCAGACTGACCCTAGTAGTCCCCACCTAGATCCCCCTGTAGTGTGTCCCAATTTAGGAGAGGTTGAGGGCCGCAGGCCAGAGTTTAGGGAGGCTCAACTCTCTGACCTATCCCCGAAAGGCATAAGGCGCCATTCTGGCAGCGGCCTTGACAGGGTTGGGGCAGGAAGTTTGACCTGGCGGGAAGGGTTAAGGTATAGGGTAGCCAGGAAAGTGGGAGGGGATAGACCAGATAGGGAATGTGTCCAACTGATCCCCCCGGGAAACTTTCCTGCGCAACTGGTGTCGGTTGCCAGCGAAACCCCTTTGGACAGTAACCCGGAGACAGACCGTACCCTGAAGTGCCTGTCACAGAGCTTACCCTGGTCTGGAATGTCGGATGACGCCCAGACCACCTGTAAGGCTGGTGCCATGCATTGGCAGCCGGGGCACTCCAGCGGTTGTGTTGTCTCTGGGCCTCTGCCCATAGGAGAACCTTTACAGCAAGTTGCTGTGGACATAGCAGGTCCCTTGCCTGTGCTCAGTGGATTGGGGAAGACACGCAGCCTCCGTGGTGGATGCCACACAGGATCCAGAGGCTGGTGGTCTGGCCGCCATTACTGTGGCACAGGTAGCGGATGAGGAGGAAAGAGTAGGCCTAGGTGACAGGGTAGGTTTCCCGAGTCATAGGTCGACAGAGGAGGATTGGAGGGCAGGTCTGACAGTTAGGGCAGACAGTTGCCAGATAGAAATGACAGAGGTGCAGTGCCTGGGGCACCAGGTGGGAGGAGACAGGCGTAGGCCCAAACCAGAGGGGGTGGAGGCAACCAGAGGCTGTCCCCGACCCACATCACCCAGACTGGTACTGACCTTAGAACCTGTAAGGCCCTACGGACATGTTGTCACTGACTTTATTCCTGTAGTGAACCCCTTTACAGAGATGGCTGGGAAGGGCATTCCCAAGTCAGTGGACTTGCACCCGCTTGCGAGTTGGCATTCCAGTCATCGAAGGAGGCTCTGGTACCTGCTCCAGTGCTGATGGCGCACATTCTTGACCAGGACTGTGTGTTACGAACTACTGCGCCACTGCACGGACTGGGAGCAGTACCGAGCCAGAAAGAGCCATATGGGCAGGAGCACCCTGTGGCCTGTTTGAGCAGAAAAATGCTATGGTGGAAGGTGGGGCATGCCATTATGGGGACACCTCGGGTGGCACTTGTGTGTAACCGGCCCCCCACCGTGGTGACTTACCACCCACCTGTTAGGTGGCTGCAACCTACCTTGGGGAAATTGGACAGACTTTTGTGCACCCACGAAGAGAGCCCCACTACACTATGGATGAACTGTCTAGGCCGGAGCCTACACCCCCTAGGTAGCGTCCCCCTTAAACACCAGGGACTGCGGGACCAGGACCCAAATCGTTGGGACATGGGTCCCTGGTTGACCCGCTTGAATGGGGGGGGGGGGGGAGAGTGTGGCCGGAGAGGCCCCAGCCACATGGAAAGTGGGCGCCGCGGCACTGAAGGGGTTAACCCCTAGTGGCCGGCACCATTATCGGGACGATGGGTGCTTGGCGCCATCTTTAAATGTAGTGTGGGTGCTAGGCACCGGTATTTAAAAATATATTTACTACTGTGTTTTCACCAATGTTATATTTAATGCAATAGGCACAATTGTAGGATTGCACATTTACATTGCATGCAAATGCCAGCACTTAGAAGGAATGTGTACGCTGTGTTTGTTTTAAAATGCATTTACGTTTATGGACAAATGGCCCTGTCCTAGCGGAGAGGTGTGAATGACAAAACCTTTTGATGTGTAAAGATGCTAATCACGGAGTCTATGGGCTTGGAACCTGTTTCATGTAATGATTTAATTGATATATACGAACCCTGAATGGCAGATGCAGGAAGGAAGACTGTTTGTTTGTATTGCAGCCTTTCCTGTTGTAATCTCAAACACTGGGATTGCCTGGAGATGTGAATGAGACAGAAACATTCGTATTTTGAAGCTATGTGATAAATTTATCAATAGTGAATGTTAATCTGATACCAAACGTTGTCTGGGTGACAGGCAGGAGGATATTGTTTTATTGCAGTTATCTCCTTTTGAAATTTAATTTATTTACTTGTATTTTCTAAGTTATCCTGATTGGTTGGAGAAGACAGGGAAGGCTTACCCCCCTGTGGTACTGTGTGGAAATTTGACATAAAAAGGAGGCCTGCGTGCCTCCAGATTGTATTGTAGTTGTACCATCTTATTCTGCTGGAACATCTTGCTGTATGCTGTTGCCCCTAGCAATAGGGAAGAGTTCTCTTTAGAACTATTGAGCAAATAAAACATCATTGCCTCAAGAAGATTGCTTCATTTTGTGACCTACAGGGTTATGCCAACCATAGCCCCGTCCTCCGGCTGTCCAGGGAAGCACCTAACGTCTCCAAGTTCCGCCTTCCGCCAGCTACCGGTAGAGGCTTAGCAAGTGGCTAGTGGGGATTCATCAACACCACACAGGTGTGGTAAGGCAGTGCGTCGGCACATACAGAGCAGAACTGTGGTTCCAAATGCCACGGCAGGTTAGGAGTTTGGTGGTGGCAGCATAAACCCGCCCACAGCGCAGTGGGTGGAGTCAGTAACAGGCGGTTACTGACGGTAAGCGTGAATCCCCTATGTGGTCAGGCCTCGTGTGACTTGACCTTCCATTCTGTGCGCAGCCAACGGGACGAGTGCTTTCGTACAGGACCGTCCTGTCACACTTAGTCACACAGCAACCTTGGTGCGCCTCTTTTTTTTTCTTCTTTGCATCATGTGCTGTTTGGGTACTATTTTTTTGAAGTGCCATCCTGTCTGACACTGCAGTGCCACTCCTAGATGGGCCAGGTGTTTGTGTCGGCCACTTGGGTCGCTTAGCTTAGTCACACAGCGACCTTGGTGCGCCTCTTTTTTTCTTTGCATCATGTGCTGTTTGGGGACTATATTTTTGAAGTGCCATCCTGCCTGACACTGCAGTGCCACTCCTAGATGGGCCAGGTGTTTGTGTCGGCCACTTGGGTCGCTTAGCTTAGCCATCCAGCGACCTCGGTGCAAATTTTAGGACTAAAAATAATATTGTGAGGTGTGAGGTGTTCAGAATAGACTGGAAATGAGTGGAAATTATGGTTATTGTGGTTAATAATACTATGGGATCAAAATTACCCCCAAATTCTATGATTTAAGCTGTTTTTGTGGGGTTTTTGTATAAAAAAACACCCGAATCCAAAACACACCCGAATCCGACAAAAAAATTTCAGGGAGGTTTTGGCAAACCGCATCCGAATCCAAAACACGGCCGCGGAACCGAATCCAAAACCAAAACACAAAACCTGAAAAATTTCCGGTGCACATCTCTAGCGCAAATAAGTCTCAGGTAACTGGTGCTTTCACTTGTTGTCTACAGGAGTTAATACTGAAGTTCTCATTGCCAGGGGAGAAGCGGATAGGGTGCTTTGGGCAACTTCTCAACTGTATCTCTGTTCAATCTGGCCACTGAGAAGAGACTCTGTTGCTTTGAAATTGTTTTTCCCCCACGTTTGCTGCCAATTTGTGAGGACACTTGGGGCCCGATTCTGACCTGATCTCTGCTGTGCTTTTTCGCACAGCAGGCGATTATCGATTTACTGCGCATTCGTACGCACCCCAGTGCGCACGTGCGCCGCCAAACAACAGCAGGCTTCGCAAGCTGGTGCCAAAATTTAGATCGCACAGCCATTCCAATGCTGATTGACAGTAAGCGGGCGTTTGGGGGTGGTAACTGACCGTTTTCAGGAAGTGTCAGGGAAAACGCAGGCATGCCCGAGCGTTTCCAGGGAGGGTGTGTGACGCCAGCTCCGGCCCCGATCAGCCCGTTCTCATCGCACTGTAGGGGTAAGTCCTGGGCTGCGCACACACTGCACACAGTGGAAACATCATTCGATGATGAGAAAGGTGCGAACGGATTTGCAGCTGTTTGCTGACTGAGGGACTTTTTCGCACGGCGTACACATAGGATCGCACTTTTGCACGGCAAATTTGCACTCCCCTTGGGCGGCAAATATCTGATCGCAGGACAGCAAAATTTGCAGCACAGAAATCAGGTCTGAATTAGGCCCCTTGCTTTTGACACTGGAATATATAAGGATGCTGTGTTGTGACAAACTATGTTTGAAAATTTAACTTTTCTAGTGATTTTCCTATGATTTTGCCTCACCCCCCAAAATTACGAAAACTGGCAATTTAACCTGATCACAGTCCATGACATTTCCACCAATATATACTCAAATTTGAAATCACCCTGACAATACATATATTCCTCAGTCTATAGAGCTTGTTTGACACATTTACGAGAAGACGTCTGGAAAAAATTTGCACTTATATGTACATTGGGGGTCATTCCAAGTTGATCGTAGCTGTGCTAAATTTAGCACAGCTACGATCATTCACACTGATATGCGGGGGGACGCCCAGCACAGGGCTATCCCGTCCCGCATGTCAGCGCCGCCCCACCGCCCCCCCTCCCCACGCAGAAGTGCAACGGCATCGCACAGCGGTGATGCCTTTGCACTTCATGAGTAGCTTTAGCGTCTTGGCCGGGAGCTACTCATCGCAGCGGCTGCGTGACGGCCCGCCCCCCCATTCGGTCCGGCCACGCCTGCATTGGCCGGACCACTCCCACGGAATGGCGGCCAAACGCCGCCGTTCCGCCCCCTCCCGCCCAGCGACCACCTCTGCCTGTCAATCAGGCAGAGGCGATCGCAGCCCTGCTACGGCCTTCGGCCATCTGGCATGCGCTGGCGCACTACGGCGCTGGCGCATGTGCAGTAGGGATCCGTTCGCTCAGCTGCGACAAAAAGCAGCGAGCGAACGGGTCAGAATGACCCCCATCATTAAGAAAGTGGAAATGGGACATACTGATACCACTATACCGATACTGATACCGTACCGCTAGGAAATGTATAGATACAGTTATCATATTTTAAAGTCATTAGAGAATAAAGGTGTGTATTTACTAAGGCTTGGATGGAGTTAAAGTCGACGGAGATAAAGTACCAGCCAATCGGCTTCTAACTGTCATTTTTCAAACACGGCCTGTGACATGTTAGTTAGGAGCGGATTGGCTGGTCACTTTTCTCCAGCAACTTTATCTCCATCCAAGGCTTAGTAAATAGAAACCTTAGTTACAAAAATGCAGTATGCAGTAAGCTCCATGTTGAATGCTAGGGAACACTATGTGCAGTGGTTGGGTATTAGTGACATATGTAATATATAACATCTTAACCTGTTACTACTGTATGCAAGGTTATGTCTTTATACTGTACTGTACTTTATAATAGTTGATGTATGTACAGTAGATCTGCAGGTAGTCACAGTGGCTATTTTGGGTTAGGATATTATTAGTCTCCGAAGGGGGATTCATGTAACACTGCATGAAAAGGGTCAAACTTCTCCATTGCTGGATATAATCAGGGGAATATAAATTTGATCCACAGATATTAGGGCCACACTGGTGAACAACTCGTGTTCCATGGCCAGGAGCATCCAGAGGTTGATGTAACAGAGACACCAGTGGTGGAAGGAACAAGTCCAAGAAAAGTGAAGGTGGGTTCACACACAGCCGCTCCGATAAAAAAAATTGCGGATGCATCATGAGGCGGCCTCACACATGCTGGGCGGCCTATCCCTGTGTTGAGCGGCCCTCAGCATGGGAGAACATGGACGCAGATCTGGCTGCAGGTGCTGAGGGGAGCATTGGCAGGGGCACCTTCTGTGGCTGCTTGGGGCACTAAGGGGGAGTACTTCTATCACCACAGCTGGCAGAGAGGAGACTATCAGAGCGGTGGAGGGTCCAGGCATTTAGAGGTGAGGCAGAGCTGGCAGCAACATTCATAGCTGAGTCGGCACCCCCGCAGGCTGAGGAAGCAGAAAAGGGGTATGAGAGCTGGTCTACTGGCAAGATTGAGGCATCGGCCCTTTAACGCTCCCTTGCCCAGTACATTTTTAGCAAACGGACTTCTAGTGCTGTATTATTGCCTAAGAATGATGGCAGCTTGCCTTTCTGTGTAGACTATAGCAAGCTAAACGAGGTAACCATAACCAATGCTTTAACCCATGCCTTTTGTGTAGGTGTTACTAGATAGGCTGAGGGCTGCCCGCTTTGTCTCCACTCTGGATCTTAGCAAGGGGTACTGGCAGATACCCAACACTTAGGAAGCGCAGGAGTGCTGGGCTTTCACATCACCACTTGGGCTGTTTGAGTTCCCAACCATGCCCTTTGAAACAAAAAAAAAAAGTCCCAGCAACCTCTCAGTCTACGATTCATCACCTGCTTACTAGATGCAAGAACTTTGACCAGGCCTATCTAGCTTTATCTATGGAGAAACATGGGAAGGGCATCTGGTTCATGTGGCAGAGATCCTAGCTAGGATCTCTGAGACAGGGTTGACTATTAGGCTCAACAAATTTTAGCTGGGACCGATAGAGGTGCTGTACTTGGGACGCATATTTGGCAAGGATAATATACAGCCAGAATCTGGAAGAGTTTATGCCATTTTCAAGTGGCCTTAAACCACCAATCAGCGGTAGGTGTGAGCTTTCCTAGGATGTGCACAGTACTACTACAAGTTCTTCTTAACTACAGCATCAGTATATCATTGCCAAACCAGTGATGGCTTATTGATTGGTCCATGGACTGTGACCGATCTTCCAACCAGCTAAAAACCATATTGCCCAGCCAGCCTGTGTTAGCTGCTTCAGACTTCCTAACCCGGTTCATAGTACAGCCTGATGTCTCAGGTTGTGGACTAGATGTTGGGATGGTTTTGAGCACCATGTGGCCTATCTGGCTGGAAGCTTTTAGCTTGGGAGATGACATACATATTAGAGATGAGCGCCTGAAATTTTTCGGGTTTTGTGTTTTGGTTTTGGGTTCGGTTCCGCGGCCGTGTTTTGGGTTCGAACGCGTTTTGGCAAAACCTCACCGAATTTTTTTTGTCGGATTCGGGTGTGTTTTGGATTCGGGTGTTTTTTTCAAAAAACACTAAAAAACAGCTTAAATCATAGAATTTGGGGGTCATTTTGATCCCAAAGTATTATTAACCTCAAAAACCATAATTTACACTCATTTTCAGTCTATTCTGAATACCTCACACCTCACAATATTATTTTTAGTCCTAAAATTTGCACCGAGGTCGCTGTGTGAGTAAGATAAGCGACCCTAGTGGCCGACACAAACACCGGGCCCATCTAGGAGTGGCACTGCAGTGTCACGCAGGATGTCCCTTCCAAAAAACCCTCCCCAAACAGCACATGACGCAAAGAAAAAAAGAGGCGCAATGAGGTAGCTGTGTGAGTAAGATTAGCGACCCTAGTGGCCGACACAAACACCGGGCCCATCTAGGAGTGGCACTGCAGTGTCACGCAGGATGTCCCTTCCAAAAAACCCTCCCCAAACAGCACATGACGCAAAGAAAAAAAGAGGCGCAATGAGGTAGCTGACTGTGTGAGTAAGATTAGCGACCCTAGTGGCCGACACAAACACCGGGCCCATTTAGGAGTGGCACAGCAGTGTCACGCAGGATGGCCCTTCCAAAAAACACTCCCCAAACAGCACATGACGCAAAGAAAAATGAAAGAAAAAAGAGGTGCAAGATGGAATTGTCCTTGGGCCCTCCCACCCACCCTTATGTTGTATAAACAGGACATGCACACTTTAACCAACCCATCATTTCAGTGACAGGGTCTGCCACACGACTGTGACTGAAATGACGGGTTGGTTTGGACCCCCACCGAAAAAGAAGCAATTAATCTCTCCTTGCACAAACTGGCTCTACAGAGGCAAGATGTCCACCTCATCATCACCCTCCGATATATCACCGTGTACATCCCCCTCCTCACAGATTATCAATTCGTCCCCACTGGAATCCACCATCTCAGCTCCCTGTGTACTTTGTGGAGGCAATTGCTGCTGGTCAATGTCTCCGCGGAGGAATTGATTATAATTCATTTTAATGAACATCATCTTCTCCACATTTTCTGGATGTAACCTCGTACGCCGATTGCTGACAAGGTGAGCGGCGGCACTAAACACTCTTTCGGAGTACACACTTGTGGGAGGGCAACTTAGGTAGAATAAAGCCAGTTTGTGCAAGGGCCTCCAAATTGCCTCTTTTTCCTGCCAGTATAAGTACGGACTGTGTGACGTGCCTACTTGGATGCGGTCACTCATATAATCCTCCACCATTCTATCAATGTTGAGAGAATCATATGCAGTGACAGTAGACGACATGTCCGTAATCGTTGTCAGGTCCTTCAGTCCGGACCAGATGTCAGCATCAGCAGTCGCTCCAGACTGCCCTGCATCACCGCCAGCGGGTGGGCTCGGAATTCTGAGCCTTTTCCTCGCACCCCCAGTTGCGGGAGAATGTGAAGGAGGAGATGTTGACAGGTCGCGTTCCGCTTGACTTGACAATTTTGTCACCAGCAGGTCTTTCAACCCCAGCAGACTTGTGTCTGCCGGAAAGAGAGATCCAAGGTAGGCTTTAAATCTAGGATCGAGCACGGTGGCCAAAATGTAGTGCTCTGATTTCAACAGATTGACCACCCGTGAATCCTTGTTAAGCGAATTAAGGGCTCCATCCACAAGTCCCACATGCCTAGCGGAATCGCTCCGTGTTAGCTCCTCCTTCAATGTCTCCAGCTTCTTCTGCAAAAGCCTGATGAGGGGAATGACCTGACTCAGGCTGGCAGTGTCTGAACTGACTTCACGTGTGGCAAGTTCAAAGGGCATCAGAACCTTGCACAACGTTGAAATCATTCTCCACTGCGCTTGAGACAGGTGCATTCCACCTACTATATCGTGCTCAATTGTATAGGCTTGAATGGCCTTTTGCTGCTCCTCCAACCTCTGAAGCATATAGAGGGTTGAATTCCACCTCGTTACCACTTCTTGCTTCAGATGATGGCAGGGCAGGTTCAGTAGTTTTTGGTGGTGCTCCAGTCTTCTGTACGTGGTGCCTGTACGCCGAAAGTGTCCCGCAATTCTTCTGGCCACGACAGCATCTCTTGCACGCCCCTGTCGTTTTTTAAAAAATTCTGCACCACCAAATTCAAGGTATGTGCAAAACATGGGACGTGCTGGAATTTGCCCATATTTAATGCACACACAATATTGCTGGCGTTGTCCGATGCCACAAATCCACAGGAGAGTCCAATTGGGGTAAGCCATTCCGCGATGATCTTCCTCAGTTGCCGTAAGAGGTTTTCAGCTGTGTGCGTATTCTGGAAACCGGTGATACAAAGCGTAGCCTGCCTAGGAAAGAGTTGGCGTTTGCGAGATGCTGCTACTGGTGCCGCCGCTGCTGTTCTTGCGGCGGGAGTCCATACATCTACCCAGTGGGCTGTCACAGTCATATAGTCCTGACCCTGCCCTGCTCCACTTGTCCACATGTCCGTGGTTAAGTGGACATTGGGTACAGCTGCATTTTTTAGGACACTGGTGACTCTTTTTCTGAGGTCTGTGTACATTTTCGGTATCGCCTGCCTAGAGAAATGGAACCTAGATGGTATTTGGTACCGGGGACACAGTACCTCCAACAAGTCTCTAGTTGGCTCTGCAGTAATGATGGATACCGGAACCACGTTTCTCACCACCCAGGATGCCAAGGCCTCAGTTATCCGCTTTGCAGTAGGATGACTGCTGTGATATTTCATCTTCCTCGCAAAGGGCTGTTGAACAGTCAATTGCTTACTGGAAGTAGTACAAGTGGGCTTACGACTTCCCCTCTGGGATGACCATCGACTCCCAGCGGCAACAACAGCAGCGCCAGCAGCAGTAGGCGTTACACGCAAGGATGCATCGGAGGAATCCCAGGCAGGAGAGGACTCGTCAGAATTGCCAGTGACATGGCCTGCAGGACTATTGGCATTCCTGGGGAAGGAGGAAATTGACACTGAGGGAGTTGGTGGGGTGGTTTGCGTGAGCTTGGTTACAAGAGGAAGGGATTTACTGGTCAGTGGACTGCTTCCGCTGTCACCCAAAGTTTTTGAACTTGTCACTGACTTATTATGAATGCGCTGCAGGTGACGTATAAGGGAGGATGTTCCGAGGTGGTTAACGTCCTTACCCCTACTTATTACAGCTTGACAAAGGGAACACACGGCTTGACACCTGTTGTCCGCATTTCTGGTGAAATACCTCCACACCGAAGAGCTGATTTTTTTGGTATTTTCACCTGGCATGTCAACGGCCATATTCCTCCCACGGACAACAGGTGTCTCCCCGGGTGCCTGACTTAAACAAACCACCTCACCATCAGAATCCTCCTGGTCAATTTCCTCCCCAGCGCCAGCAACACCCATATCCTCCTCATCCTGGTGTACTTCAACACTGACATCTTCAATCTGACTATCAGGAACTGGACTGCGGGTGCTCCTTCCAGCACTTGCAGGGGGCGTGCAAATGGTGGAAGGCGCATGCTCTTCACGTCCAGTGTTGGGAAGGTCAGGCATCGCAACCGACACAATTGGACTCTCCTTGTGGATTTGGGATTTCGAAGAATGCACAGTTCTTTGCTGTGCTGCTTTTGCCAGCTTGAGTCTTTTCATTTTTCTAGCGAGAGGCTGAGTGCTTCCATCCTCATGTGAAGCTGAACCACTAGCCATGAACATAGGCCAGGGCCTCAGCCGTTCCTTGCCACTCCGTGTGGTAAATGGCATATTGGCAAGTTTACGCTTCTCCTCCGACAATTTTATTTTAGGTTTTGGAGTCCTTTTTTTTCTGATATTTGGTGTTTTGGATTTGACATGCTCTGTACTATGACATTGGGCATCGGCCTTGGCAGACGACGTTGCTGGCATTTCATCGTCTCGGCCATGACTAGTGGCAGCAGCTTCAGCACGAGGTGGAAGTGGATCTTGATCTTTCCCTAATTTTGGAACCTCAACATTTTTGTTCTCCATATTTTAATAGGCACAACTAAAAGGCACCTCAGGTAAACAATGGAGATGGATGGATACTAGTATACAATTATGGACGGACTGCCGAGTGCCGACACAGAGGTAGCTACAGCCGTGAACTACCGTACTGTGTCTGCTGCTAATATAGACTGGTTGATAAAGAGATGTCGTAGTATGTATGTATGAAGAAGAAAAAAAAACCACGGTTAGGTGGTATACAATTATGGACGGACTGCCGAGTGCCGACACAGAGGTAGCCACAGCCGTGAACTACCGCACTGTACTGTGTCTGCTGCTAATATATAGACTGGTTGATAAAGAGATAGTATACTCGTAACTAGTATGTATGTATAAAGAAAGAAAAAAAAACCACGGTTAGGTGGTATATACAATTATGGACGGGCTGCCGAGTGCCGACACAGAGGTAGCCACAGCCGTGAACTACCGCACTGTACTGTGTCTGCTGCTAATATATAGACTGGTTGATAAAGAGATAGTATACTCGTAACTAGTATGTATGTATAAAGAAAGAAAAAAAAACCACGGTTAGGTGGTATATACAATTATGGACGGGCTGCCGAGTGCCGACACAGAGGTAGCCACAGCCGTGAACTACCGCACTGTACTGTGTCTGCTGCTAATATATAGACTGGTTGATAAAGAGATAGTATACTCGTAACTAGTATGTATGTATAAAGAAAGAAAAAAAAACCACGGTTAGGTGGTATATACAATTATGGACGGGCTGCCGAGTGCCGACACAGAGGTAGCCACAGCCGTGAACTACCGCACTGTACTGTGTCTGCTGCTAATATAGACTGGTTGATAAAGAGATAGTATACTCGTAACTAGTATGTATGTATAAAGAAAGAAAAAAAAACCACGGTTAGGTGGTATATACAATTATGGACGGGCTGCCGAGTGCCGACACAGAGGTAGCCACAGCCGTGAACTACCGCACTGTACTGTGTCTGCTGCTAATATAGACTGGTTGATAAAGAGATAGTATACTCGTAACTAGTATGACTATAAAGAAAGAAAAAAAAACCACGGTTAGGTGGTATATACAATTATGGACGGGCTGCCGAGTGCCGACACAGAGGTAGCCACAGCCGTGAACTACCGCACTGTACTGTGTCTGCTGCTAATATAGACTGGTTGATAAAGAGATAGTATACTACTAATATTATATATACTGGTGGTCAGGTCACTGGTCACTAGTCACACTGGCAGTGGCACTCCTGCAGCAAAAGTGTGCACTGTTTAATTTTAATATAATATTATGTACTCCTGGCTCCTGCTATAACCTATAACTGGCACTGCAGTGCTCCCCAGTCTCCCCCACAATTATAAGCTGTGTGAGCTGAGCACAGTCAGATATATATATACATTGATGCAGCACACTGGGCTGAGCAGTGCACACAGATATGGTATGTGACTGAGTCACTGTGTGTATCGTTTTTTTCAGGCAGAGAACGGATATATTAAATAAAACAAACAACTGCACTGTCTGGTGGTCACTGTGGTCGTCAGTCACTAAACTCTGCACTCTCTTCTACAGTATCACAGCCTCAGGTCAATCTCTCTCTCTCTCTCTCAACCCTAATCTAAATGGAGAGGATGCCAGCCACGTCCTCTCCCTATCAATCTCAATGCACGTGTGAAAATGGCGGCGACGCGCGGCTCCTTGTATAGAATCCGAGTCTCGCGATAGAATCCGAGCCTCGCGAGAATCTGACAGCGTCATGATGACGTTCGGGCGCGCTCGGGTTAACCGAGCAAGGCGGGAAGATCCGAGTCTGCTCGGACCCGTGAAAAAAACATGAAGTTCGTGCGGGTTCGGATTCAGAGAAACCGAACCCGCTCATCTCTAATACATATACCATGACAGAGAAAGAGTTTCTAGCCATTGTATGGGCACCAAAGAATTGCAACCATACTTCTGCAGGCTTGCATTCTCTATGGTACGCCAGATCATAACCCTCTAAACTGGCTACAATGAACCGCAAGGGACAATGGACAACTGTTGAGGTCGAGTTTGGCCTTACAAATTGCCAACTTTACTGTAGTATCTCTCATGAAAAAATGACAGGATCATGGTAATGCTAATGTGCTGTTTGTACAAAAGTAGCCTAATCCCCAACCTCGCAACCCACACGGCCCAGTTTGTGATCCTTGTCGGGTCACTGGTCAAGAGCTTACTCCCTGGAATAAAATGGGCGGGGGATGTAAAGAAAGCGGAACATAGATGTACTGATAATACCACCTATGTATGAAAAGTATTTTGAAAGTATTTTTATTATGTTTTAAGGTCCAGCAGCTATTGAGATTGTATTTGCTCCGCTTGCAGGCTGCTGGTTTGTTTTAATAGAGCCCTGCGGAAATTTAGATATAAAATGGAGTCTTCAGGAAGCTCCAGGTTGAATGTTGGGGAACACTATATGCAATGGTTGGGTCTTATGGGGTCATTCTGAGTTGATCGCTAGCTGCTGTTGTTCGCAGCGCAGCGATCAGGATAAAAATCGGCATTTCTGCGCATGCGTATGCACCACAATGCACAGGCGCATCTTACAGGTACAATGAGTATCGTGGGTTTGCACAGAGTCTAACGAACATTCCTGTCGCACGGCCGAACGCAGGAAGATTGACATGAAGTGGGCGTTTCTGGGTGGCAACTGACCATTTTCAGGAAGTGTTTGGAAAAACGCAGGCGTGGCAGAAAAAACACAGGCATGGCTGGGCGTTTGCAAGGCGGGTGTGTGACATCAAAAGCCGTCCCCCCGTCGTTTGTTTTGCACAAAAAGATTTTGCAGGTGCTCTGCTGCACAAGTGATCACACTTCTGCAAAGCGAAAAATACACTCCCCATGGGTGGCGGCAATGCGTTTGCCCGGCTGCTAAAAGCTGCTAGCGAGCGATCAACTCGGAATGACCCCCTTAGTGACATATGCAACATGCAACCTGTTACTACGGCATGCAAGGTTTTGTCTTTACACCGCATTATATAATCGTTGATGTACAGTATTATGTATAAATATATCTGGGGGTAGTCACAGTGGCCATTCCTGGATTAGGAAATGATTAGTGTTTGAAAGGAGATTAATGCATAAAAAGCATGACAAGGGCTAAAATCAGGGTGGTTTTGCCTTGTAAATGATTGCCGCTTTAAAAAAAAGTATTTAATCCAGCACCTCCGGCAAACTGGGACCTTATACACATGCCCCTAGGTGTATAAGTGTGTATACTTGTGCTCCACTATGGCATAGAGTTGTGACTTGATAGTGTTAATTCTGTGAAAATGTACATTTCCTTACCCTATTTGTACGCAATATAATCATGTATTGAAGTATTATAGTATACACACAAGAGGGAATAGTGTCTGGACATGTATAATTGCATGCAACAGTCAAATTTCCATATAAAATGGAAATAAACATCTCTGCATCTGTAGGTTTCCCCTTTAAATATCAGGTTGGAATCTTCCTTATTGCAGCAGTCCATGAGATAAGAGCAAGGCACCCCACTATGCACTAGTGATGTGCACCGGAAATTTTTCGGGTTTTGTGTTTTGGTTTTGGGTTCGGTTCCGTGGCCGTGTTTTGGGTTCGAACGCGTTTTGGCAAAACCTCACCGAAATTTTTTTGTCGGATTCGGGTGTGTTTTGGATTCGGGTGTTTTTTTTAAAAAACCCTAAAAAACAGCTTAAATCATAGAATTTGGGGGTCATTTTGATCCCATAGTATTATTTACCTCAATAACCATAATTTCCACTCATTTTCAGTCTATTCTGAACTAGAGATGAGCGGGTTCGGTTTCTCTGAATCCGAACCCGCCAGAACTTCATGTTTTTTTTCACGGGTCCGAGCGACTCGGATCTTCCCGCCTTGCTCGGTTAACCCGAGCGCGCCCGAACGTCATCATGACGCTGTCGGATTCTCGCGAGGCTCGGATTCTATCGCGAGACTCGGATTCTATATAAGGAGCCGCGCGTCGCCGCCATTTTCACACGTGCATTGAGATTGATAGGGAGAGGACGTGGCTGGCATCCTCTCCGTTTAGAATAGATTAGAGAGACACTTGATTTACTAATTTTGGGGAGCATTAGGAGTACTCAGTACAGTGCAGAGTTTTGCTGATAGTGACCACCAGTTTTATTTATAATCCGTTCTCTGCCTGAAAAAAGCGATACACAGCACACAGTGACTCAGTCACATACCATATCTGTGTGCACTGCTCAGGCTCAGGCCAGTGTGCTGCATCATCTATTATCTATATATAATATTATATATATCTGTCTGACTGCTCAGCTCACACAGCTTATAATTGTGGGGGAGACTGGGGAGCACTACTGCAGTGCCAGTTATAGGTTATAGCAGGAGCCAGGAGTACATAATATATTATATAGTGAGTGACCACCAGACACACAGTGCAGTTTATTTAATATATCCGTTCTCTGCCTGAAAAAAGCGATACACACAGTGACTCAGTCAGTCACATACCATATCTGTGTGCACTGCTCAGGCTCAGGCCAGTGTGCTGCATCATCTATATATATATTATATATCTGTCTGACTGCTCAGCTCACACAGCTTATAATTGTGGGGGAGACTGGGGAGCACTACTGCAGTGCCAGTTATAGGTTATAGCAGGAGCCAGGAGTACATAATATTATATTAAAATTAAACAGTGCACACTTTTGCTGCAGGAGTGCCACTGCCAGTGTGACTAGTGACCAGTGACCTGACCACCAGTATATATAATATTAGTAGTATACTATCTCTTTATCAACCAGTCTATATTAGCAGCAGACACAGTACAGTGCGGTAGTTCACGGCTGTGGCTACCTCTGTGTCGGCACTCGGCAGCCCGTCCATAATTGTATATACCACCTAACCGTGGTTTTTTTTTCTTTCTTTATACATACATACTAGTTACGAGTATACTATCTCTTTATCAACCAGTCTATATTAGCAGCAGACACAGTACAGTGCGGTAGTTCACGGCTGTGGCTACCTCTGTGTCGGCACTCGGCAGCCCGTCCATAATTGTATATACCACCTAACCGTGGTTTTTTTTTCTTTCTTTATACATACATACTAGTTACAAGTATACTATCTCTTTATCAACCAGTCTATATATTAGCAGCAGACACAGTACAGTGCGGTAGTTCACGGCTGTGGCTACCTCTGTGTCGGCACTCGGCAGCCCGTCCATAATTGTATATACCACCTAACCGTGGTTTTTTTTTCTTTCTTTATACATACATACTAGTTACGAGTATACTATCTCTTTATCAACCAGTCTATATATTAGCAGCAGACACAGTACAGTGCGGTAGTTCACGGCTGTGGCTACCTCTGTGTCGGCACTCGGCAGCCCGTCCATAATTGTATATACCACCTAACCGTGGTTTTTTTTTCTTTCTTTATACATACATACTAGTTACGAGTATACTATCTCTTTATCAACCAGTCTATATATTAGCAGCAGACACAGTACAGTGCGGTAGTTCACGGCTGTGGCTACCTCTGTGTCGGCACTCGGCAGCCCGTCCATAATTGTATATACCACCTAACCGTGGTTTTTTTTTCTTTCTTTATACATACATACTAGTTACGAGTATACTATCTCTTTATCAACCAGTCTATATATTAGCAGCAGACACAGTACAGTGCGGTAGTTCACGGCTGTGGCTACCTCTGTGTCGGCACTCGGCAGCCCGTCCATAATTGTATATACCACCTAACCGTGGTTTTTTTTTCTTTCTTTATACATACATACTAGTTACGAGTATACTATCTCTTTATCAACCAGTCTATATTAGCAGCAGACACAGTACAGTGCGGTAGTTCACGGCTGTGGCTACCTCTGTGTCGGCACTCGGCAGCCCGTCCATAATTGTATATACCACCTAACCGTGGTTTTTTTTTCTTTCTTTATACATACATACTAGTTACGAGTATACTATCTCTTTATCAACCAGTCTATATATTAGCAGCAGACACAGTACAGTGCGGTAGTTCACGGCTGTGGCTACCTCTGTGTCGGCACTCGGCAGCCCGTCCATAATTGTATATACCACCTAACCGTGGTTTTTTTTTCTTTCTTTATACATACATACTAGTTACGAGTATACTATCTCTTTATCAACCAGTCTATATATTAGCAGCAGACACAGTACAGTGCGGTAGTTCACGGCTGTGGCTACCTCTGTGTCGGCACTCGGCAGCCCGTCCATAATTGTATATACCACCTAACCGTGGTTTTTTTTTCTTTCTTTATACATACATACTAGTTACGAGTATACTATCTCTTTATCAACCAGTCTATATATTAGCAGCAGACACAGTACAGTGCGGTAGTTCACGGCTGTGGCTACCTCTGTGTCGGCACTCGGCAGCCCGTCCATAATTGTATACTAGTATCCAATCCATCCATCTCCATTGTTTACCTGAGGTGCCTTTTAGTTGTGCCTATTAAAATATGGAGAACAAAAATGTTGAGGTTCCAAAATTAGGGAAAGATCAAGATCCACTTCCACCTCGTGCTGAAGCTGCTGCCACTAGTCATGGCCGAGACGATGAAATGCCAGCAACGTCGTCTGCCAAGGCCGATGCCCAATGTCATAGTACAGAGCATGTCAAATCCAAAACACCAAATATCAGTAAAAAAAGGACTCCAAAACCTAAAATAAAATTGTCGGAGGAGAAGCGTAAACTTGCCAATATGCCATTTACCACACGGAGTGGCAAGGAACGGCTGAGGCCCTGGCCTATGTTCATGGCTAGTGGTTCAGCTTCACATGAGGATGGAAGCACTCAGCCTCTCGCTAGAAAAATGAAAAGACTCAAGCTGGCAAAAGCAGCACAGCAAAGAACTGTGCATTCTTCGAAATCCCAAATCCACAAGGAGAGTCCAATTGTGTCGGTTGCGATGCCTGACCTTCCCAACACTGGACGTGAAGAGCATGCGCCTTCCACCATTTGCACGCCCCCTGCAAGTGCTGGAAGGAGCACCCGCAGTCCAGTTCCTGATAGTCAGATTGAAGATGTCAGTGTTGAAGTACACCAGGATGAGGAGGATATGGGTGTTGCTGGCGCTGGGGAGGAAATTGACCAGGAGGATTCTGATGGTGAGGTGGTTTGTTTAAGTCAGGCACCCGGGGAGACACCTGTTGTCCGTGGGAGGAATATGGCCGTTGACATGCCAGGTGAAAATACCAAAAAAATCAGCTCTTCGGTGTGGAGGTATTTCACCAGAAATGCGGACAACAGGTGTCAAGCCGTGTGTTCCCTTTGTCAAGCTGTAATAAGTAGGGGTAAGGACGTTAACCACCTCGGAACATCCTCCCTTATACGTCACCTGCAGCGCATTCATAATAAGTCAGTGACAAGTTCAAAAACTTTGGGTGACAGCGGAAGCAGTCCACTGACCAGTAAATCCCTTCCTCTTGTAACCAAGCTCACGCAAACCACCCCACCAACTCCCTCAGTGTCAATTTCCTCCTTCCCCAGGAATGCCAATAGTCCTGCAGGCCATGTCACTGGCAATTCTGACGAGTCCTCTCCTGCCTGGGATTCCTCCGATGCATCCTTGCGTGTAACGCCTACTGCTGCTGGCGCTGCTGTTGTTGCCGCTGGGAGTCGATGGTCATCCCAGAGGGGAAGTCGTAAGCCCACTTGTACTACTTCCAGTAAGCAATTGACTGTTCAACAGTCCTTTGCGAGGAAGATGAAATATCACAGCAGTCATCCTACTGCAAAGCGGATAACTGAGTCCTTGACAACTATGTTGGTGTTAGACGTGCGTCCGGTATCCGCCGTTAGTTCACAGGGAACTAGACAATTTATTGAGGCAGTGTGCCCCCGTTACCAAATACCATCTAGGTTCCACTTCTCTAGGCAGGCGATACCGAGAATGTACACGGACGTCAGAAAAAGACTCACCAGTGTCCTAAAAAATGCAGTTGTACCCAATGTCCACTTAACCACGGACATGTGGACAAGTGGAGCAGGGCAGGGTCAGGACTATATGACTGTGACAGCCCACTGGGTAGATGTATGGACTCCCGCCGCAAGAACAGCAGCGGCGGCACCAGTAGCAGCATCTCGCAAACGCCAACTCTTTCCTAGGCAGGCTACGCTTTGTATCACCGCTTTCCAGAATACGCACACAGCTGAAAACCTCTTACGGCAACTGAGGAAGATCATCGCGGAATGGCTTACCCCAATTGGACTCTCCTGTGGATTTGTGGCATCGGACAACGCCAGCAATATTGTGTGTGCATTAAATATGGGCAAATTCCAGCACGTCCCATGTTTTGCACATACCTTGAATTTGGTGGTGCAGAATTTTTTAAAAAACGACAGGGGCGTGCAAGAGATGCTGTCGGTGGCCAGAAAAATTGCGGGACACTTTCGGCGTACAGGCACCACGTACAGAAGACTGGAGCACCACCAAAAACTACTGAACCTGCCCTGCCATCATCTGAAGCAAGAAGTGGTAACGAGGTGGAATTCAACCCTCTATATGCTTCAGAGGTTGGAGGAGCAGCAAAAGGCCATTCAAGCCTATACAATTGAGCACGATATAGTAGGTGGAATGCACCTGTCTCAAGTGCAGTGGAGAATGATTTCAACGTTGTGCAAGGTTCTGATGCCCTTTGAACTTGCCACACGTGAAGTCAGTTCAGACACTGCCAGCCTGAGTCAGGTCATTCCCCTCATCAGGCTTTTGCAGAAGAAGCTGGAGGCATTGAAGAAGGAGCTAAAAGGGAGCGATTCCGCTAGGCATGTGGGACTTGTGGATGCAGCCCTTAATTCGCTTAACAAGGATTCACGGGTGGTCAATCTGTTGAAATCAGAGCACTACATTTTGGCCACCGTGCTCGATCCTAGATTTAAAGCCTACCTTGGATCTCTCTTTCCGGCAGACACAGGTCTGCTGGGGTTGAAAGACCTGCTGGTGACAAAATTGTCAAGTCAAGCGGAACGCGACCTGTCAACATCTCCTCCTTCACATTCTCCCGCAACTGGGGGTGCGAGGAAAAGGCTCAGAATTCCGAGCCCACCCGCTGGCGGTGATGCAGGGCAGTCTGGAGCGACTGCTGATGCTGACATCTGGTCCGGACTGAAGGACCTGACAACGATTACGGACATGTCGTCTACTGTCACTGCATATGATTCTCTCAACATTGATAGAATGGTGGAGGATTATATGAGTGACCGCATCCAAGTAGGCACGTCACACAGTCCGTACTTATACTGGCAGGAAAAAGAGGCAATTTGGAGGCCCTTGCACAAACTGGCTTTATTCTACCTAAGTTGCCCTCCCACAAGTGTGTACTCCGAAAGAGTGTTTAGTGCCGCCGCTCACCTTGTCAGCAATCGGCGTACGAGGTTACATCCAGAAAATGTGGAGAAGATGATGTTCATTAAAATGAATTATAATCAATTCCTCCGCGGAGACATTGACCAGCAGCAATTGCCTCCACAAAGTACACAGGGAGCTGAGATGGTGGATTCCAGTGGGGACGAATTGATAATCTGTGAGGAGGGGGATGTACACGGTGATATATCGGAGGGTGAAGATGAGGTGGACATCTTGCCTCTGTAGAGCCAGTTTGTGCAAGGAGAGATTAATTGCTTCTTTTTTGGGGGGGGTCCAAACCAACCCGTCATATCAGTCACAGTCGTGTGGCAGACCCTGTCACTGAAATGATGGGTTGGTTAAAGTGTGCATGTCCTGTTTTGTTTATACAACATAAGGGTGGGTGGGAGGGCCCAAGGACAATTCCATCTTGCACCTCTTTTTTCTTTTCTTTTTCTTTGCATCATGTGCTGATTGGGGAGGGTTTTTTGGAAGGGACATCCTGCGTGACACTGCAGTGCCACTCCTAGATGGGCCCGGTGTTTGTGTCGGCCACTAGGGTCGCTAATCTTACTCACACAGTCAGCTACCTCATTGCGCCTCTTTTTTTCTTTGCGTCATGTGCTGTTTGGGGAGGGTTTTTTGGAAGGGACATCCTGCGTGACACTGCAGTGCCACTCCTAGATGGGCCCGGTGTTTGTGTCGGCCACTAGGGTCGCTAATCTTACTCACACAGCTACCTCATTGCGCCTCTTTTTTTCTTTGCGTCATGTGCTGTTTGGGGAGGGTTTTTTGGAAGGGACATCCTGCGTGACACTGCAGTGCCACTCCTAGATGGGCCCGGTGTTTGTGTCGGCCACTAGGGTCGCTTATCTTACTCACACAGCGACCTCGGTGCAAATTTTAGGACTAAAAATAATATTGTGAGGTGTGAGGTATTCAGAATAGACTGAAAATGAGTGTAAATTATGGTTTTTGAGGTTAATAATACTTTGGGATCAAAATGACCCCCAAATTCTATGATTTAAGCTGTTTTTTAGTGTTTTTTGAAAAAAACACCCGAATCCAAAACACACCCGAATCCGACAAAAAAAATTCGGTGAGGTTTTGCCAAAACGCGTTCGAACCCAAAACACGGCCGCGGAACCGAACCCAAAACCAAAACACAAAACCCGAAAAATTTCAGGCGCTCATCTCTATTCTGAACACCTCACACCTCACAATATTATTTTTAGTCCTAAAATTTGCACCGAGGTAGCTGTGTGACTAAGATAAGCGACCCAAGTGGCCGACACAAACACCTGGCCCATCTAGGAGTGGCACTGCAGTGTCACGCAGGATGGCCCTTCAAAAAAATACTCCCCAAACAGCACATGACGCAAAGAAAAAAAGAGGCGCAATGAGGTAGCTGTGTGACTAAGATAAGCGACCCAAGTGGCCGACACAAACACCTGGCCCATCTAGGAGTGGCACTGCAGTGTCACGCAGGATGGCCCTTCAAAAAAATACTCCCCAAACAGCACATGACGCAAAGAAAAAAAGAGGCGCAATGAGGTAGCTGTGTGACTAAGATAAGCGACCCAAGTGGCCGACACAAACACCTGGCCCATCTAGGAGTGGCACTGCAGTGTCACGCAGGATGGCCCTTCAAAAAAATACTCCCCAAACAGCACATGACGCAAAAAAAAAAGAGGCGCAATGAGGTAGCTGTGTGACTAAGATAAGCGACCCAAGTGGCCGACACAAACACCTGGCCCATCTAGGAGTGGCACTGCAGTGTCACGCAGGATGGCCCTTCAAAAAAATACTCCCCAAACAGCACATGACGCAAAGAAAAATGAAAGAAAAAAGAGGTGCAAGATGGAATTGTCCTTGGGCCCTCCCACCCACCCTTATGTTGTATAAACACTGGACATGCACACTTTAACGAACCCATCATTTCAGCGACAGGGTCTGCCACACGACTGTGACTGAAATGACTGGTTGGTTTGGGCCCCCACCAAAAAAGAAGCAATCAATCTCTCCTTGCACAAACTGGCTCTACAGAGGCAAGATGTCCACCTCATCATCATCCTCCGATTCATCACCCCTTTCACTGTGTACATCCCCCTCCTCACAGATTATTAATTCGTCCCCACTGGAATCCACCATCTCAGGTCCCCGTGTACTTTCTGGAGTCAATTGCTGCTGGTGAATGTCTCCACGGAGGAATTGATTATAATTCATTTTAATGAACATCATCTTCTCCACATTTTCTGGAAGTAACCTCGTACGCCGATTGCTGACAAGGTGAGCGGCGGCACTAAACACTCTTTCGGAGTACACACTGGAGGGAGGGCAACTTAGGTAGAATAAAGCCAGTTTGTGCAAGGGCCTCCAAATTGCCTCTTTTTCCTGCCAGTATACGTACGGACTGTCTGACGTGCCTACTTGGATGCGGTCACTCATATAATCCTCCACCATTCTTTCAATGGTGAGAGAATCATATGCAGTGACAGTAGACGACATGTCAGTAATCGTTGGCAGGTCCTTCAGTCCGGACCAGATGTCAGCACTCGCTCCAGACTGCCCTGCATCACCGCCAGCGGGTGGGCTCGGAATTCGTAGCCTTTTCCTCACACCCCCAGTTGCGGGAGAATGTGAAGGAGGAGCTGTTGACGGGTCACGTTCCGCTTGACTTGACAATTTTCTCACCAGCAGGTCTTTGAACCTCTGCAGACTTGTGTCTGCCGGAAAGAGAGATACAACGTAGGTTTTAAATCTAGGATCGAGCACGGTGGCCAAAATGTAGTGCTCTGATTTCAACAGATTGACCACCCGTGAATCCTGGTTAAGCGAATGAAGGGCTCCATCAACAAGTCCCACATGCCTAGCGGAATCGCTCTGTTTTAGCTCCTCCTTCAATGTCTCCAGCTTCTTCTGCAAAAGCCTGATGAGGGGAATGACCTGACTCAGGCTGGCAGTGTCTGAACTGACTTCACGTGTGGCAAGTTCAAAAGGTTGCAGAACCTTGCACAACGTTGAAATCATTCTCCACTGCGCTTGAGACAAGTGCATTCCACCTCCTTTGCCTATATCGTGGGCAGATGTATAGGCTTGAATGGCCTTTTGCTGCTCCTCCATCCTCTGAAGCATATAGAGGGTTGAATTCCACCTCGTTACCACCTCTTGCTTCAGATGATGGCAGGACAGGTTCAGGCATTTTTGGTGGTGCTCCAGTCTTCTGTACGCGGTGCCTGTACGCCGAAAGTGGCCCGCAATTCTTCTGGCCACCGACAGCATCTCTTGCACGCCCCTGTCGTTTTTTAAATAATTCTGCACCACCAAATTCAAGGTATGTGCAAAACATGGGACGTGCTGGAATTTGCCCAGATGTAATGCACGCACAATATTGCTGGCGTTGTCCGATGCCACAAATCCCCCGGAGAGTCCAATTGGGGTAAGCCATTCTGCGATGATCTTCCTCAGTTGCCGTAAGAGGTTTTCAGCTGTGTGCGTATTCTGGAAAGCGGTGATACAAAGCGTAGCCTGCCTAGGAAAGAGTTGGCATTTGCGAGATGCTGCTACTGGTGCCGCCGCTGCTGTTCTTGCAGCGGGAGGCAATACATCTACCCAGTGGGCTGTCACAGTCATGTAGTCCTGAGTCTGCCCTGCTCCACTTGTCCGTGGTTAAGTGGACATTGGGTACAACTGCATTTTTTAGGACACTGGTGACTCTTTTTCTGAGGTCTGTGTACATTCTCGGTATCGCCTGCCTAGAGAAATGGAACCTAGATGGTATTTGGTACTGGGGACACAGTACCTCAATCAAGTCTATAGTTGGCTCTGAAGTAACGATGGATACCGGAACCACGTTTCTCACCGCCCAGGCTGCCAAGGCCTCAGTTATCCGCTTTGCAGCAGGATGACTGCTGTGATATTTCATCTTCCTCGCAAAGGACTGTTGTACAGTCAATTGCTTACTGGAAGTAGTACAAGTGGTCTTCCGACTTCCCCTCTGGGATGACGATCGACTCCCAGCAGCAACAACAGCAGTGCCAGCAGCAGTAGGCGTTACACTCAAGGATGCATCGGAGGAATCCCAGGCAGGAGAGGACTCGTCAGACTTGCCAGTGACATGGCCTGCAGGACTATTGGCTTTCCTGAGTAAGGAGGAAATTGACACTGAGGGAGTTGGTGGTGTGGTTTGCAGGAGCTTGGTTACAAGAGGAAGGGATTTACTGGTCAGTGGACTGCTTCTGCTGTCGCCCAAAGTTTTTGAACTTGTCACTGACTTATGATGAATGCGCTGCAGGTGACGTATAAGGGAGGATGTTCCGAGGTGGTTAACGTCCTTACCCCTACTTATTACAGCTTGACAAAGGCAACACACGGCTTGACACCTGTTGTCCGCATTTGTTATGAAATACTTCCACACCGAAGAGCTGATTTTTTTTGTATTTTGACCAGGCATGTCAATGGCCATATTCCTCCCACGGACAACAGGTGTCTCCCCGGGTGCCTGACTTAAACAAACAAACCACCTTACCATCAGAATCCTCCTTGTCAATTTCCTCCCCAGCGCCAGCAACACCCATATCCTCATCCTGGTGTACTTCAACACTGACATCTTCAATTTGACTATCAGGAACTGGACTGTGGGTGCTCCTTCCAGCACTTGCAGGGGGCGTGCAAATGGTGGAAGGCGCAAGCTCTTCCCGTCCAGTGTTGGGAAGGTCAGGCATCGCAACCGACACAATTGGACTCTCCTTGGGGATTTGTGATTTAGAAGAACGCACAGTTCTTTGCTGTGCTTTTGCCAGCTTAAGTCTTTTCATTTTTCTAGCGAGAGGCTGAGTGCTTCCATCCTCATGTGAAGCTGAACCACTAGCCATGAACATAGGCCAGGGCCTCAGCCGTTCCTTGCCACTCCGTGTCGTAAATGGCATATTGGCAAGTTTACGCTTCTCCTCAGACGCTTTTAATTTTGATTTTTGGGTCATTTTTTTACTGATCTTTTGTGTTTTGGATTTTACATGCTCTGTACTATGACATTGGGCATCAGCCTTGGCAGACGACGTTGATGGCATTTCATCGTCTCGGCCATGACTAGTGGCAGCAGCTTCAGCACGAGGTGGAAGTGGATCTTGATCTTTCCCTATTTTTTTAACCTCCACATTTTTGTTCTCCATATTTTAATGCGCACAACTAAAAGGCACCACAGGTATACAATGTAGATGGATGGATACTAGTATACTTTATGTATGACGACGAGTGATGACACAGAGGTAGGTACAGCAGTGGCCTACCGTACTGCTATATACAGTATAATGGACCTGGTGGACACTGTCAGCAGACTGCGTTCATAGTATAAAGAAAAAAAAGACACCACAGGTATACAATGTAGATGTATGGATATACTAGTATACTTTATGTATGTCGACGAGTGAAGACACAGAGGTAGGTACAGCAGTGGCCTACCGTACTGCTATATACAGTATAATGGACCTGGTGAACACTGTCAGCAGACTGCATTTATAGTATAAAGAAAAAAAGACACCACAGGTATACAATGTAGATGTATGGATATACTAGTATACTTTATGTATGTCGACGAGTGAAGACACAGAGGTAGGTACAGCAGTGGCCTACCGTACTGCTATATACAGTATAATGGACCTGGTGGACACTGTCAGCAGACTGTGTTTATAGTATAAAGAAAAAAAAGACACCACAGGTATACAATGTAGATGTATGGATATACTAGTATACTTTATGTATGTCGAAGAGTGACGACACAGAGGTAGGTACAGCAGTGGCCTACCGTACTGCTATATACAGTATAATGGACCTGGTGGACACTGTCAGCAGACTGCGTTTATAGTATAAAGAAAAAAAGACACCACAGGTATACAATGTAGATGTATGGATATACTAGTATACTTTATGTATGTCGACGAGTGAAGACACAGAGGTAGGTACAGCAGTGGCCTACCGTACTGCTATATACAGTATAATGGACCTGGTGGACACTGTCAGCAGACTGCGTTTATAGTATAAGAAAAAAAGACACCACAGGTATACAATGTAGATGTATGGATATACTAGTATACTTTATGTATGTCGACGAGTGTAGACACAGAGGTAGGTACAGCAGTGGCCTACCGTACTGCTATATACAGTATAATGGACCTGGTGGACACTGTCAGCAAACTGCGTTTATAGTATAAAGAAAAAAAAGACACCACAGGTATACAATGTAGATGTATGGATATACTAGTATACTTTATGTATGTCGACGAGTGAAGACACAGAGGTAGGTACAGCAGTGGCCTACCGTACTGCTATATACAGTATAATGGACCTGGTGGACACTGTCAGCAGACTGCGTTTATAGTATAAAGAAAAAAAGACACCACAGGTATACAATGTAGATGTATGGATATACTAGTATACTTTATGTATGTCGACGAGTGAAGACACAGAGGTAGGTACAGCAGTGGCCTACCGTACTGCTATATACAGTATAATGGACCTGGTGGACACTGTCAGCAGACTGCGTTTATAGTATAAAGAAAAAAAGACACCACAGGTATACAATGTAGATGGATGGATAGTATACTTTATGTAAGACGACGAGTGACGACACAGAGGTAGGTACAGCAGTGGCCTACCGTACTGCTATATACAGTATAATGGACCTGGTGGACACTGTCAGCAGACTGCGTTTATAGTATAAAGAAAAAAAGACACCATAGGTATACAATGTAGATGTATGGATATACTAGTATACTTTATGTATGTCGACGAGTGAAGACACAGAGGTAGGTACAGAAGTGGCCTACCGTACTGCTATATACAGTATAATGGACCTGGTGGACAGTCAGCAGACTGCGTTTATAGTATAACGAAAAAAAGACACCACAGGTATACAATGTAGATGTATGGATATACTAGTATACTTTATGTATGTCGACGAGTGAAGACACAGAGGTAGGTACAGCAGTGGCCTACCGTACTGCTATATACAGTATAATGGACCTGGTGGACACTGTCAGCAGACTGCGTTTATAGTATAAAGAAAAAAAGACACCACAGGTATACAATGTAGATGTATGGATATACTAGTATACTTTATGTATGTCGACGAGTGAAGACACAGAGGTAGGTACAGCAGTGGCCTACCGTACTGCTATATACAGTATAATGGACCTGGTGGACACTGTCAGCAGACTGCGTTTATAGTATAAAGAAAAAAAGACACCACAGGTATACAATGTAGATGGATGGATAGTATACTTTATGTATGACGACGAGTGACGACACAGAGGTAGGTACAGCAGTGGCCTACCATACTGCTATATACAGTATAATGGACCTGGTGGACACTGTCAGCAGACTGCGTTTATAGTATAAAGAAAAAAAAGACACCACAGGTATACAATGTAGATGGATGGATAGTATACTTTATGTATGTCGACGAGTGACGACACAGAGGTAGGTACAGCAGTGGCCTACCGTACTGCTATATACAGTATAATGGACCTGGTGGACACTGTCAGCAGACTGCATTTATAGTATAAAGAAAAAAAGACACCACAGGTATACAATGTAGATGGATGGGTATAGTATACTTTATGTATGATGACGAGTGACGACACAGAAGTAGGTACAGCAGTGGCCTACCGTACTGCTATATACAGTATAATGGACCTGGTGGACACTGTCAGCAGACTGCGTTTATACTTATAGTATAAAGAAAAAAAGACACCACAGGAGTGTTTTTCAGGCAGACAAATGTATACTGGTGGTCACTGTCAGCAAAACTGTGCACTGTACTCCTGCTATAGCTGCTCCCCAGTCTCCCCCACAATTAAGCAGTGTGAGCACTCAGCACAGTCAGATATATCATGCAGCACACTGAGGCTGAGCACAGATATGGTATGGAGCGATTTTTTCAGGCAGAGAACGGATAGCAAAACTCTGCACTGTACTCCTCCTAACAGCTGTTTCCCAATCCTCCCCACAATAAGCAAAGCATAAGCAATCAGATCAACTGTAAGTGTATATAATTAATTATTATCAACTATATAAACGGAGAGGACGCCAGCCACGTCCTCTCCCTATCAATCTCAATGCACGCGTGAAAATGGCGGCGACGCGCGGCTGCTTATATAGAATCCGAATCTCGCGAGAATCCGGCAGCGGGATGATGACGTTCGGGCGCGCTCGGTTTACCCGAGCCACACGGGAGAATCCGAGCACGGCTCGGACCCGTGTAAAAAGGCTGAAGTTCGGGGGGGTTCGGTTTCCGAGAAACCGAACCCGCTCATCACTACTATGCACGCAGGTGCTTTGTACCTTACGGGCCTGATTCAGCATGCAGCTGCTTTGCAATTGCAATCCATTGCAATTAGTGAAGAGCGGGTTCAGTTTCTCGGAAACCGAACCCACCCGAACTTCACCCTTTTTACACGGGTCCGAGGCATACTCGGATTCTCCCGTATGGCTCGGTTAACCCGAGCGCGCCCGAACGTCATCATCCCGCTGTCGGATTCTCGCGAGATTCGGATTCTATATAAGCAGCCGCGCGTCGCCGCCATTTTCACTCGTGCATTGGAAATGTTAGGGAGAGGACGTGGCTGGCGTCCTCTCCATGTATTGTTGATGCAAATATTTGTGTTTGCTTTACTTATTGCTTAATTGTGGGGACTGGGGAGCAGCTTTTATCCGTTCTCTGCATGAAAAAAACGCTCCTTATCTGTGCTCAGTGTGCTGCATATATCTGTGCTCACACTGCTTAATTGTGGGGACTTGGGAGCAGCTGTATCAGTGGCGTAACTACTGCCCCCGCAGCCCTCGCGGTGGCTTGGGGGCGAGGGGCTGCGGGGGCGCCACTGATTTACAGCAGACTGACATGCGGACGAGCGTCCGCATGTTAGTCCGCGGTCTCCTTCCCTCCGCCGTTTGTTGGAGGGACACGGAGGGCACAGCGCGCGCCTCTCCTGTGTCCCTCCTGCGTCTCCAGCGGCCGCGGGTCTAATAGGGGGAAGTGCCGTTCGTGAGCTCCAATTGGCTCACGAACCGGCACTTCCTTTATTAGACCCGCAGCCGCCGGAGACGCAGGAGGGACACAGGAGAGGCGCGCGCTGTGCCCTCCGTGTCCCTCCAACAAGCGGCGGCGGCGGAATATATGGCACTGGGGGCACGCAGTGAGGGGGCATATATGGCACTGGGGGGGGGGATATCTGGCACTGGGGCATATATGGCACTGGGGGGGGGAATATCTGGCACTGGGGGGATATCTGGCACTGGGACATATATGGCACTGGGGGAGAATATCTGGCACTGGGGGCATATATGGCACTGGGGGGGAATATCTGGCACTGGGGGCATATCTGGCACTGGGGGGGAATATCTGGCACTGGGGGCATATATGGCACGGGGGGGGATATCTGGCACTGGGGCATATATGGCACTGGGGGGGGGAATATCTGGCACTGGGGGCATATATGGCACTGGGGGAATATCTGGCACTGGGGGCATATGTGGCACTGGGGGGGAATATCTGGCACTGGGGGCATATGTGGCACTGGGGGGGAATATCTGGCACTGGGGGCATATGTGGCACTGGGGGCATATCTGGCACTGGGGGCATATGTGGCACTGGGGGGGAATATCTGGCACTGGGGGGGAATATCTGGCACTGGGGGCATATGTGGCACTGGGGGGTATATGTGTACCTGGCACATGGGGGGGGGGCTATATTTGGCACTGGGGGCATGTGAGTACCTGGCACCGTGGGGGAATATCTGGCACTGGGGACATATGTGGCACTGGGAGCACAGCCCTAGCAACAAGGACTACCTCCTAGCAACGAGCATGACACCCAGTGCATGAAACACCTGGCAACGAGCATGACACCCAGTGCATGAAACCCCTGGAAACGAGCATGACACCCTGAGCATGAAAACCCCTGGCACCGTGCATGGAACCAAGAGCATGAAACCCCTGGCAACGAGCATGACACCCAGTGCATGAAACCCCTGACAACGAGCAGGTAATTGAAAAGTAATTAGAAGCCTTACTGTAGGACTTAATGTGTAATGGGCATTACGGTGTGTGGCATAATGTATCACGGACATTGCGGTGTGTGTCATAATGTGTCACAGGCATTACGGTGTATGGTATACTATATCGCGGGCATTGTGATATGTGGTATAATGTCTCAGGGTCATTGCAGTGTGTGGCATAATGTATCACGGACATTGCGGTGTGTGTCATAATGTGTCAGGCATTACGGTGTGTGGTATACTATATCACGGGCATTGTGGTATAATGTCTCAGGGTCATTGCAGTGTGGCATAATACATAACGGGCATTGCGGTGTGTGGCATAGGGTATAACGGGCAGGGCATTGCGGTATGTGTCACAGGCATTACGGTGTATGGTATACTATATCACGGGCATTGTGGTATAATGTCTCAAGGTCATTGCAGTGTGTGGCATAATGTGTCACAGGCATTGTATGTGCTATAATGTATCGGGCATTGCAGTGTGTGGCATAATGTATCACGGACAGTGCGGTGTGTGTCATAATGTGTCACAGACATTGTATGTGCTATAATGTATCTGGGGCATTGCAGTGTGTAGCATAATGTATAACGGGCATTGTGATTCCTGGCATAATGTGTCACAGGCATTGCGGTGTGTGGCATAATGTGTCGGGGGCATTACAGTGTGTGCATATTGTGTCATGTGCAATATTGTGTGCGGCATAATGTCTAAGGGCCATTGCAGTATGTGGCATAATGTATACTGGGCATTACTATAAGGAGGAAAAATGACAAATAATGTAAGGGGCATGAATCAGGATTATTTTTCTTTCCTGTGGTGGCCAACGTATGGGCGTGCAGGTTGCAAAACTGGGTTATAAGGTAGTCTTTTCCCCTTTATGCAAAACCACGCCCACTCCAACGAAGCCACACCCCTTCATCCCTTTTTTCCTCCCAATTATGGGGCATGGGGGGGGGGGGGGTGCCGAAGAATTTTTTGGCTTGGGGGAGAAAAATTTCTAGTTACGCCACTGAGCTGTATTATATAGCAGGAGTACAGTGCAGAGTTTTGCTGACAGTGACCACCAGTATACGTTGTCTGCCTGAAAAACACTACATATCTGTGCTCAGTGTGCTGCTTTATTGTGGGGACTGGGAACCACCAGTATAATATTATATAGGAGGAGTACAGTGCAGAGTTTTGCTGACCAGTGACCACCAGTATACGTTGTCTGCCTGAAAAACACTCCATATCTGTGCTGCATTGTAGACAGTATATAGTAGGAGTACAGTGCATAATTTTGCTGACCATCAGTATATAATATATAGGAGTACGGTACAGAAGGCCACTGCTGTACCTACCTCTGTGTCGTCAAGTATACTATCCATCCATACCTGTGGTGCATTTCAGTTTTGCACAGTTTGCTGACCACCAGTATATAATATATAGCATTACGGTACAGTAGGTCACTGCTGTACCTACCTCTGTGTCGTCAAGTATACTATCCATCCATACCTGTGGTGCATTTCAGTTTTGCACAGTTTGCTGACCACCAGTATATAATATATAGCATTACGGTACGGAAGGCCACTGCTGTACCTACCCCTGTGTCGTCAAGTATACTATCCATCTACATTCTATACCTGTGGTGCATTTTAGTTTTGCAGTTTGCTTGTCACAACTGAGGATCTAGGCTGACAGGAGGAAGCCTCAGATGTAGGGGCTGAGATAAAGTTAAACTTGGGAGGTTTAATCAGACCCCTGGACATGTAAGTGTAGAAGGATTAACCGAAGGTGTGACCATGACAACCAGGTTTAAAAGTCAATAAAAGGTTTATTAACAGACTCCGTATTCTTACAACAGTAATCAAGATGATAATGAGCAGTGATAAATAATACAGTTCCTGGAACACTATGACCTTGGAAGGCGCCACAGAGCACTGGTAGGTAGAGGAACGGATGTTAAAGTCCCATTGATGGAATATCCTTACCAGGCCTGTCTGTAGTGGTGAAGGTAGCCGAGGAACACGCCAGCAGATGTAACAGGTAAAGCTGGTAATGCTGTAACTTGAACAAACTGTTGTAGATACTGGATGGAACCAGCCAGTGAGATGGTAGAAACACAGAGTGGATGCGGATTGGAATCAGCCAGGTGATGAATACACGGAGTGGATGCTGAATGGAATCAGCCAGGTGATGGGATGAAGCTAGGGAGCGTGGACACTGGTGAGATGAGAAGTGGTTACCGGTGGTTAGTGGATACTGCTGGTAAGTGGGGATCCGCTGGAACAACACCGGCACTTTAAGGGAAGCTGGATACTGCTGGAAGCTGACCGCTGGAAGCAGATGAGTTAATAGCTGGAAGCTGGAGTAGTCACGAAGGACCGCAAAGTCAGGCTGCACCGCAGGATGGAAAGCAGGTGCAGGTCTCTTTTAGTGGAAGCTGAAGACAGGAGCTGGAACCCTGGAGAAACAACCACAGGAGAGAGAGACTGGAACTAGGTTTGACAACCAAAGCACTGACCTGTTCCTGGTTCAGACACAGGATACTTATACCTGCAGCAAGGCAGGCATTGGCTAACAATTATGCAGATTCCAACAGCACAGCAGATTGGTAGAGATTGAAGCATGTGACTGAAACCAACATGGCTGCGCCCATGTTAGCACTTGGAGGGAAAATTGGTTTGGAAATCCATGTGGAAACTCAGCAGCAATGGCGGCGCGGGCCGCGGAGGACAGGAGACGCCAGACTGACAGCTGCACAGTGGAACCACACGGACGACAGCGGAGGCCGCGGCAGGCGTGAGACGCCACTCTGACAACCCGTGCACTGGAACACAGGAACGGCGGCGGAGGCCGCGGAGAACGGGAGACGCCATTCAGAGATCAAACATGGCGCCGCTGTTACAGCGTCTCAGAGTGACAGGAGGGAGATGCAGAATGTGGACATCAGTAACACAGATGGGATCCGGCCCTGGAACGCTGAGCCAGCCTCAGGAGACATCTAAAAGGCAAGTAATGGCGTTCAGATACCCGGATCGTGACATTGCTGACACAGTGACCACCAGTATATATAACAGTACGGTACGGAAGGCCACTGCTGTACCTACCTCTGTGTCGTCAAGTATACTATCCATCTACATTCTATACCTGTGGTGCATTTTAGTTTTGCAGTTTGCTGACACAGTGACCACCAGTATAAATAGCAGTACGGTACGGAAGGCCACTGCTGTACCTACCTCTGTGTCATCAAGTATATTATCCATCTACATTCTATACCTGTGGTGCATTTTATATTTTGCAGTTTGCTGACACAGTGACCACCAGCATATATAGCAGTACGGTACGGAAGTCCACTGCTGTACCTACCTCTGTGTCGTCAAGTATACTATCCATCTACATTCTATACCTGTGGTGCATTTTAGTTTTGCAGTTTGCTGACACAGTGACCACCAGTATATATAGCAGTACGGTACGGAAGGCCACTGCTCTACCTACCTCTGTGTCGTCAAGTATACTATCCATCTAGATTCTATACCTGTGGTGCACTTCAGTTGTGCAGTTTGCTGACACAGTGACCACCAGTATATATAGCAGTATGGTACGGAAGGCCACTGCTGTACCTAACTCTGTGTCGTCAAGTATACTATCCATCTACATTCTATACCTGTGGTGCATTTTAGTTTTGCAGTTTGCTGACACAGTGACCACTAGTATATATAGCAGTACGGTACGGAAGGCCACTGCTGTACCTACCTCTGTGTCGTCAAGTATACTATCCATCTACATTCTATACCTGTGGTGCATTTTAGTTTTGCAGTTTGCTGACACAGTGACCACCAGCATATATAGCAGTACGGTACGGAAGGCCACTGCTGTACCTACCTCTGTGTTGTCAAGTATACTATCCATCTACATTCTATACCTGTGGTGCATTTTAGTTTTGCAGTTTGCTAACACAGTGACCACCAGCATATATAGCAGTACGGTACGGAAGGCCACTGCTGTACCTACCTCTGTGTCGTCAAGTATACTACCCATCTACATTCTATACCTGTGGTGCATTTCAGTTGTGCGCAGTATATATAGTAGTAGGCCATTTCTATTGATACTGGCATATAATTCCACACATTAAAAAATGGAGAACAAAAATGTGGAGGGTAAAATAGGGAAAGATCAAAATCTACTTCCACCTCGTGCTGAAGCTGCTGCCACTAGTCATGGCCGAGACGATGAAATGCCATCAACGTCGTCTGCCAAGGCCGATGCCCAATGTCATAGTAGAGAGCATGTAAAATCCAAAAAACAAAAGTTCAGTAAAATGACCCAAAAATCAAAATTAAAAGTGTCTGAGGAGAAGTGTAAACTTGCCAATATGCCATTTACGACACGGAGTGGCAAGGAACGGCTGAGGCCCTGGCCTATGTTCATAGCTAGTGGTTCAGATTCACATGAGGATGGAAGCACTCATCCTCTCGCTAGAAAAATGAAAAGACTTAAGCTGGCAAAAGCACAGCAAAGAACTGTGCGTTCTTCTAAATCACAAATCCCCAAGGAGAGTCCAATTGTGTCGGTTGCGATGCCTGACCTTCCCAACACTGGACGGGAAGAGCTTGCTCCTTCCACCATTTGCACGCCCCCTGCAAGTGCTGGAAGGAGCACCCGCAGTCCAGTTCCTGATAGTCAAATTGAAGATGTCACTGTTGAAGTACACCAGGATGAGGATATGGGTGTTGCTGGCGCTGGGGAGGAAATTGACAAGGAGGATTCTGATGGTGAGGTGGTTTGTTTAAGTCAGGCACCCGGGGAGACACCTGTTGTCCGTGGGACGAATATGGCCGTTGACATGCCTGCTCAAAATACAAAAAAAATCAGCTCTTCGGTGTGGAATTATTTCAACACAAATGCGGAAAACAGGTGTCAAGCCGTGTGTTGCCTTTGTCAAGCTGTAATAAGTAGGGGTAAGGACGTTAACCACCTTGGAACATCCTCCCTTATACGTCACCTGGACCGCATTCATCATAAGTCAGTGACAAGTTCAAAAACTTTGGGTGACAGCGGAAGGAGTCCACTGACAACTAAATCCCTTCCTCTTGTAACCAAGCTCCTGCAAACCACACCACCAACTCCCTCAGTGTCAATTTCCTCCTTACACAGGAAAGCCAATAGTCCTGCAGGCCATGTCACTGGCAAGCCTGACGAGTCCTCTCCTGCCTGGGATTCCTCCGATGCATCCTTGAGTGTAACGCCTACTGCTGCTGGTGCTGCTGTTGTTGCTGCTGGGAGTCGATCGTCATCCCAGAGGGGAAGTCGGAAGACCACTTGTACTACTTCCAGTAAGCAATTGACTGTCCAACAGTCCTTTGCGAGGAAGATGAAATATCACAGCAGTCATCCTGCTGCAAAGCAGATAACTCAGGCCTTGGCAGCCTGGGCGTTGAGAATCGTGGTTCCGGTATCCACCGTTAATTCAGAGGCAACTAGAGACTTGATTGAGGTACTGTGTCCCCGGTACCAAATACCATCTAGGTTCCATTTCTCTGGGCAGGCGATACCGAAAATGTATACAGACGTCAGAAAAAGAGTCACCAGTGTCCTAAAAAATGCAGTTGTACCCAATGTCTACTTAACCACGGACATGTGGACAAGTGGAGCAGGGCAGACCAGGGGCGGATCCAGAAGAAAATGATAGGGGGGCACCATGGAAGGGGCAAGTACATTTGCGTGCGGCTTCGGTGCATGTGAGGTGGCGCTTCTTATACAATGCCCACAGTTGTAGCGCTCATTATGCAATGTCCACTATACTGGTAGTGCCCCTTATATAGACCCCATAGTAGTGGTGTCCCTTATGCAATGCCCGTATTGCCCCCAGTAGTAATGTTGCCTGTAGTAATGCCCCCAGTCATTATGCCCCCAGTGGTAATGCCCCTGCAGTTATGACCCCAGTAGTTTAGCCACCAGTAGTAATGCCCCCCTATAGTTTGCCCCATTGTAGTTTAGCCCCTGTAGTTATGCCCCCCTTATAGTTTAGCCACCAGTAGTAATGCCCCCCTGTAGTTTGCCCCATTGCAGTTTAGCCCCTGTAGTTATGCCCCCCTTATAGTTTAGCCTCCAGTAGTAATGCCCCCAATAGTTTGGCCCCTGTAGTTATGCCCCCAGTAGTTTGGCTCCCCCTGTAGTTTAGCCCCCAAGTAGTAATGCCCCCAATAGTTTGGCCCCTGTAGTTATGCCCCCAGTAGTTTGGCTCCCCCTGTAGTTTAGCCCCCAAGTAGTAATGCCCCTGTAGTTTAGCCCCAAGTAGTAATGCCCCCTGTAGGTGCCCCCCAGTAATAATGCCCCCAGTAGCTGCCCCCCCCCAGTAATAATGCCCCCAGTAGCTGCCCCCCCAGTAGTGATGCCCCCAGTTATAATGCCCCCAGTAGTAATGACCCCCTCAGTAGTAATGCCCCTTGTTGATGCCCCCCCCCAGTAGTAATGCCCCTTGTTGGTGCCCCCCCAGTAGTAATGTCCCCCCGTAGTTTCCCCCAGGAGATGCCCCCGCTGCATTAAGGAAGAAAAAAACATAATACTTACCGAGCCCCGTTCCCGCGCCGCTGCAGTCCTCCTTCTGGCTGGCGTCCTCTCCTCAGTACTATGAGAGAGACGTCATGACTGACGTCTCTTCCCATAGCGCACGGCGCAGTGACAGCGCCGGAAGCCGGAGCTCAGTACTGAGCTCCTGCCTCCGGCTACCGCTGTGCAGGGAGACGGGCGCCCGCTGGTAACACAATCTCAGCGGGCGCCCGTCATCTCCCTGTGCGGCGCCGACGCCGGGGGGGGGGGGGAAGCCACAAATGACAGGGGGGGCACGGGCCCGAGTGCCCCCCCCCCCTGGATCCGCCACTGGGGCAGACTAAGGACTATATGACTGTGACAGCCCACTGGGTAGATGTATTGCCTCCCGCAGCAAGAACAGCAGTGGCGGCACCAGTAGCAGCATCTCGCAAACGGCAACTCGTTCCTAGGCAGGCTACGCTTTGTATCACCGCTTTCCAGAAGAGGCACACAGCTGACAACCTCTTACAGTTATGATTCCAGCACTCTGGTCTGAGGAGATCTTATAACAAGGACCTGAGCACTGGAACGTAATGCTGGGAAAGGGAACGGGAATGGAAAATAGCCCCATGCGCCCTAAATCCGTTGTCTCGCCCGTGCTGTCAGAAATCCCTTGCGAGACTATGGTTGCTTGAGCCCATGGCAGCCGCGTTTGAAGGGCGGATTACGTCTGCCCAACTCCGATGCCCCTCAGGTCTTAATGGGAGACAAAGGGAAATCCGAGACAGGATGATAACAAGGGGCCCTCTAACTCAGCAACAAAGCCAGGGGCTACAAGCTAACTTAAAACTAGAATATGTGCGGAAAAACCGCCAGGGAAAAGGACAACCAAAATACCCACTTGTCCACTCTCCTACCCGGCACCGCCGAGTTCCGGAGAGGACTTGTGGAAGCGGAACCCTCCGCAAATGCTCCGAAACAGAATACAAAATAAAGCAGGCTGAGCCGCAGCACACGGCAGAGCCGCAACTCACGAACACCACGCGATATTCTCTGGCGACCGTGACGGACAAAAGTGGATCAGGAGACTTCTTGGGATGAGATGACAACTCCAAGATTCAGGAACTCTGAGGACAGGAATGACCGGACACAGCAAGACTGGAACAGACATTCAGCAACCTAAGCAGCATGCAGGAAGCTATTACCGGCGTCTGTGTGAAGCACTGAGCAGGTATTTAGCAGGGAGTCCTCCAATCAGATGTTCGGAGCCAAATTAACAAACATGCCGTGCAGCTGGCTTGCTGCACGAGCAGAAAACACATGTGAGAGTGTTTAAACTTAATTAGATTGACCCTGCAACGGGGAGCGCGGTCCGCCCGTGGCGTCCCCACTGCTAGGGTTCAGGTGGCCTGGTGTTGCTAGGGAGCCGGCGGCTAAACGCGCACGGCGTCCCAGCGTTGCTAGGGACCCGGCGGCTCGCACGCCTGGCGTCCCTAGTTGCTAGGCGCCGGGCCGCGAGGACATCGCGGACCACGGCGCCTAACAGTACCCCCCCCTTGAGGAGGGGTCAAGGAACCCTTAGAGCCAGGTTTCTGAGGAAATTCCCGAAAAAATGCTTTCTTGAGTCTAGGGGCATGAAGATCCTTGTCCAGGACCCAAGACCTTTCCCCCGGACCATAGCCTCTCCAATGAACCGAAAAATAAAGCCGGCCCCGGGATATTCTAGAATCAAGAACTTTCTCTACCAAGAACTCCTGTTGTCCCTGCACATCCACTGGAGATCTACCCTGAGAGATTCTCCGAGGAAATCTACTGGAAAAAACATATCGTTTCAACAGGGAACAGTGAAAAGTATTTCCAATTCTGAGAGACCTTGGCAAACGTAGCCGAAAGGCAACTGGCTTGACCTTCTTAATAATAAGAAACTGTCCAATAAATTTGGGTCCCAGTCTAGCCGAGGATTGTCGAAGCCTGATATTGCGAGTTGACAACCACATCTTATCTCCCACTTTAAAAGTGCAAGGACGTCGGAGCCTGTCAGAAAAAATTTTCTCTCGGAAGGCCGCTTTTCTGAGAGCAAGGTGCACTTTTCTCCAAATTGCTCTGAGATGGGAGGTCAAGGTTAGCGAGGAGACTGGAGAATGATGAAAAAAGAATTGGCTCTGGGGTGAAAACCAAAAACTGAAAAGAATGGAGACTCTTTGGTGGAGGAATGACAAGAGTTATTGTAAGCAAATTCAGCCAAAGGGAGAAACTCGGACCAATCATTCTGGAGTTTGGCTGAATACAAACGTAAATATTGTTTTAATGACTGGTTGACTCATTCGGTCTGCCCGTTAGACAGTGGGTGGTAACCAGATGTTAAAGACAGTTTCATCTTCAAAGAGGCACAAAAACATTTCCAGAATTGTGCGATGAATTGTGGACCCCGATCAGAAACAATATCAGTGGGCAAACCATGAAGCCTGAACACATGGCGGAGGAACAAAACTGCCAACCCTCGAGCAGAAGGCAATCGGGGAAGAGCAACAAAATGAGCCATTTTACTAAAACGGTCCACTACCACCCAAATTACTCGGAATCCGGCTGAAAGGGGAAGGTCAACCACAAAATCCATGGAAATATGGGACCATGGCCTGAGAGGAACAGTTAAAGGCATAAGTTGCCCGATCGGCAACGAACGAGGAACCTTATGCTGTGCACAGACCTGACAGGAAAGAACGAATTCCTTAACGTCTTTAGAAAGACTAGGCCACCACACTGAGCGAGAGATTAACTCCAATGTCTTAGTGATTCCCGGATGCCCTGAGACTTTGTTGTCATGAAACTCAGTTAAAACAGTGGCTCTCAAAAATTCAGGGACAAAAAGACGACCAGCAGGAGTAAGTCTAGGAGCTTGGTGTTGAAGCTGGCTTAACTGGGTAAATAAATCCTGTGTGAGGCCTGCCCGGATGACCGAAGATGGAACTATGGAGGTAATGACCGGATTGTTATTGTGAACCGGAAGAAAGCTACGTGACAGGGCATCAGCTTTTGTATTCTTGGAACCAGGCCTGAAAGTGATTATAAACCTGAAACGAGTAAAAAATAATGCCCAACGTGCCTGCCGAGCATTTAGCCGTTTAGCTGATTCAATATATTGCAGGTTCTTATGATCAGTCAAAACCGAAATAGTATGTCTAGCTCCCTCCAGCCAATGCCTCCACTCCTCGAAAGCCCATTTTACTGCCAGTAACTCCCAATTACCAACGTCATAGTTGGATTCAGCGGAGGAGAATTTCCTAGACATAAAGGCACAAGGATGTAACTCCAGAGACTCCGGATCTTCCTGAGAAAGGACAGCCCCCACTCCAACCTCTGAGGCATCAACCTCCACAATAAAGGGCAATTCCGGATTCAGATGTCTGAGGACTGGGGCCGAGACAAAGGCTTGTTTCAAGGCCCGAAAGGACAACTCAGCTTCATGCGACCAATTGGAAGGATCCGCTCCTTTTTTTGTCAGAGCTACTATGGGAGCAACCAGGTCAGAAAAAGAATGAATGAACCGCCTATAATAATTCGCAAACCCTAAAAAGTGCTGAATTGCTTTTAAATTTGTGGGTTGCGCCCAATTAAGGATGGCCTGGAGCTTTTTTGGTTCCATGGAAAATCCCTGAGGAGAAATTATGTACCCTAAAAAAGATACTTCTGTGATGTGAAAATCACACTTCTCCAGCTTGGCATATAAATGATTCTCACGTAACTTTTGAAGAACCAGACGCACCTGTTTAACATGTTGTTCCATTGACTCAGAATAAATCAAGATGTCATCTAAATAAACGACCACGAATTTCCCTAGGAAGTCACGGAGAACATCGTTAATGAGGTCTTGGAAAACTGCTGGAGCATTAGACAGGCCGAACGGCATCACCAGGTATTCGTAGTGACCCGACTGAGTGCTGAAAGCCGTCTTCCACTCATCCCCAGATTTAATTCGGATGAGGTTGTAAGCTCCTCTTAGGTCAATTTTAGAAAAAATCACGGCGGAACGTAACTAATCAAAAAGCACAGAAATCAACGGCAAAGGATAAGTGTTTTTAACGGAGATCTTATTCAGGGCCCTAAAATCTATGCATCGTCTAAGTGAGCCATCTTTTTTCTCCACAAAGAAAAAACCAGCACTTAAAGGAGATTTTGATGGTCTAATAAATCCCTTCTTAAGGCTTTCCTGAATATAATTATTCATAGCCGTGGTTTCTGGCCCGGACAAGGCATATAATCTCCCCTTAGGCAAAGTGGCACCTGGAACTAACACAATTGCACAATCATAGGGCCGATGGGGAGGCAGAATGTCCGCATTGCCTTTGGAGAAGACATCGGCGAACTCCTGGTATTCCACAGGAATGAGCTCTGGGACGACTGCTGCAACTCTGACTGGATACGAAATACATTCTTTAGCACAAAAAGTACCCCATTGGGAAATCTCCCCGGACCGCCAATCAATGGTGGGATTATGAAAGGCAAGCCAAGGGTGACCCAAAACAACGGGAACTGCCGGACAATGTGTAAGGTAGAATTCAATATCTTCGGAATGTAAGGCTCCTACTGTAAGTACTACTGGAGGTGTACGGTGAGTAATTACCCCATATGAAAGCGGACCCCCATCTAAGCCGTGCATGGTGATACATCTATCCAATGGTAACTGTGGGATGCCTAAGGCCTTAGCCCAAGTTAAATCCATAAAATTTCCTGCAGCTCCACTGTCGACAAAAGCCGACACCAAAGAACTGAGGCTGCCAAAGGAAACCTTAACAGGGACTAAAAGAGAGTTGTTCGAAGAGATAAGCTGCAGACCTAAGTGAACCCCCTCACAATTCACCTGGTCAAAGCGTTTCCCGACTTGTTCGGGCAATTACGAGCAAAATGTCCCTTACCACCACAGTATAGACAAAGACCGGAATTTTGTCTTCTGGTTTTCTCCTCAGGAGACAGCCGGGAGAGACCCATCTGCATGGGCTCCTCGACGTCCTCTGGAAAGGAATATACACAAGGACTAGACCTTACAGATGTTCCTCTTTCAGCCCTCCGCTCTCGGAGACGACGATCAATCTTTATAGCAAGCTCCATGAGTTTATCGAGAGTCTCAGGAGCGGGGTACTGGAGGAGACTGTCTTTAATAAATTCAGATAAACCGAGGCGAAACTGACTGCGCAGGGCCGGGTCATTCCAGCCACAGTCGTTCAACCAACGGCGAAACTCGGTACAATAAACCTCCGCAGGATTTCTACCTTGTTTAAGAGCGCGCAGCTGACTCTCAGCGGAAGCCTCTCTATCTGGGTCATCATACAAGAGCCCTAAAGACTTAAAAAAGGCATCTACAGATAACAATGCAGGATCCTCTGCTCTTAAACCAAATGCCCAGGTCTGAGGATCCCCCTGAAGTAAAGAAATAATAATCCCAACCCGCTGAGATTCATTACCAGAGGATGTAGGTCTTAAACGAAAATAAAGTTTACAGGATTCTTTAAAATTAAAAAATGCTTTTCTATCACCGGAAAAACGGTCGGGCAAATGCATCTTTGGTTCAGGGACTACCTTCGGGGAGGCTCGCAAAAGATCTTCCTGCGATCTCACCCGAAGAGAAAGATCCTGAACCATCTGAGTAAGTTCTTGAATCTGGCTGAATAAGAGCTGACCGGGATTTGGCCCTAAACCTGTCGGATTCATGAGGCCGATAAACTCTCACAAAAACAGAATGAGAAAAAAATTAAACCCCGTTTAATTTTAAGTTTTGGTATGGCGGGTAATAATGTTATGATTCCAGCACTCTGGTCTGAGGAGATCTTATAACAAGGACCTGAGCACTGGAACGTAATGCTGGGAAAGGGAACGGGAATGGAAAATAGCCCCTGGCGCCCCAACTCCGGTGTCTCGCCCGTGCTGTCAGAAATCCCTTGCGAGACTATGGTTGCTTGAGCCCATGGCAGCCGCGTTTGAAGGGCGGATTACGTCTGCCCAACTCCGATGCCCCCTCAGGTCTTAATGGGAGACACAGGGAAATCCGAGACAGGGTGATAACAAGGGGCCCTCTAACTCAGCAACAAAGCCAGGGGCTACAAGCTAACTTAAAATAAGATTTTACTCACCGGTAAATCTATTTCTCGTAGTCCGTAGTGGATGCTGGGACTCCGTAAGGACCATGGGAAATAGCGGCTCCGCAGGAGACTGGGCACAACTATAAAGAAAGCTTTAGGTCTAACTGGTGTGCACTGGCTCCTCCCACTATGACCCTCCTCCAGACTTCAGTTAGGATACTGTGCCCGGAAGAGCTGACATAATAGTAGTGATGAGCGGGTTCGGTTCCTCGGAATCCGAACCCGCCCGAACTTCACCTTTTTTTTACACGGGTCCGAGCGACTCGGATCCTCCCGCCTTGCTCGGTTAACCTGAGCGCGCCCGAACGTCATCATCCCGCTGTCGGATTCTCGCGAGACTCGGATTCTATATAAGGAGCCGCGCGTCGCCGCCATTTTCACACGTGCATTGAGAATGATAGGGAGAGGACGTGGCTGGCGTCCTCTCCGTAATAGAAAAGAATAAGTCTAAGAGTGACATTGTTATAATTGTGGGGAGGATTGGGGACGGGGAGCAGCTGTTAGGGAGTACAGTGCAGGGTTTACCACCAGTGAGTTTAATCCTTTGTTTCTCTGCCTGAAAAAAACGCTCCACCATATCTGTGCTCAGTGTGCTGCACTGCTGCATGATATATCTGTGCTGAGTGCACTGCTCTGCTCACACTGCCTAATTGTGGGGACTGGGGAGCAGTTATAGCAGGAGTACAGTGCACAGTTTTGCTGACAGTGACCACCAGTCCAGTATACGTTTGTCTGCCTGAAAAACACTGTGGTGTTTTTTTTTTCTTTCTTCATGCTAGTTTGTTTAGCAGTCTGCTGACAGTGTCCACCAGGTCCGTTATACAGTATATTATATATATAAGCACTAAGCAGCAGTACGGTAGGCCACGGCTGTACCTACCTCTGTGTCGTCAGTGCACTCGTCGTCCATAAGTAATATAATACTATACTATCCATCCATCTACATTGTATACCTGTGGTGGTTTTTTTTTCTTTCTTCATACTAGTTTAGCAGTCTGCTGACAGTGTCCACCAGGTCCGTTATACAGTATATTATATATATAAGCACTAAGCAGCAGTACGGTAGGCCACGGCTGTACCTACCTCTGTGTCGTCAGTGCACTCGTCGTCCATAAGTAATATAATACTATACTATCCATCCATCTACATTGTATACCTGTGGTGTTTTTTTTTTCTTTCTTCATACTAGTTTAGCAGTCTGCTGACAGTGTCCACCAGGTCCGTTATACAGTATATTATATATATAAGCACTAAGCAGCAGTACGGTAGGCCACGGCTGTACCTACCTCTGTGTCGTCAGTGCACTCGTCGTCCATAAGTAATATAATACTATACTATCCATCCATCTACATTGTATACCTGTGGTGGTTTTTTTTTCTTTCTTCATACTAGTTTAGCAGTCAGCTGACAGTGTCCACCAGGTCCGTTATACAGTATATTATATATATAAGCACTAAGCAGCAGTATGGTAGGCCACGGCTGTACCTACCTCTGTGTCGTCAGTGCACTCGTCGTCCATAAGTATAAGTAATACTATACTATCCATCCATCTACATTGTATACCTGTGGTGTTTTTTTTTTCTTTCTTCATACTAGTTTAGCAGTCTGCTGACAGTGTCCACCAGGTCCGTTATACAGTATATTATATATATAAGCACTAAGCAGCAGTACGGTAGGCCACGGCTGTACCTACCTCTGTGTCGTCAGTGCACTCGTCGTCCATAAGTATAAGTAATACTATACTATCCATCCATCTACATTGTATACCTGTGGTGTTTTTTTTTTCTTTCTTCATACTAGTTTAGCAGTCTGCTGACAGTGTCCACCAGGTCCGTTATACAGTATATTATATATATAAGCACTAAGCAGCAGTATGGTAGGCTACGGCTGTACCTACCTCTGTGTCATCACTCGTCGTCCATAAGTATAAGTAATACTATACTATCCATCCATCTACATTGTATACCTGTGGTGTTTTTTTTTCTTTCCTCATACTAGTTTAGCAGTCTGCTGACAGTGTCCACCAGGTCCGTTATACAGTATATTATATATATATAAGCAGCAGTACGGTAGGCCACGGCTGTACCTACCTCTGTGTCGTCAGTGCACTCGTCGTCCGTAAGTATAAGTAATACTATACTATCCATCCATCTACATTGTATACCTGTGGTGGCTTTTAGTTGTGCGCAAAATATGGAGAACAAAAATGTGGAGGTTAAAAAAATAGGGAAAGATCAAGATCCACTTCCACCTCGTGCTGAAGCTGCTGCCACTAGTCATGGCCGAGACGATGAAATGCCATCAACGTCGTCTGCCAAGGCCGATGCCCAATGTCATAGTACAGAGCATGTAAAATCCAAAACACAAAAGATCAGTAAAAAAATGACCCAAAAATCAAAATTAAAAGCGTCTGAGGAGAAGCGTAAACTTGCCAATATGCCATTTACGACACGGAGTGGCAAGGAACGGCTGAGGCCCTGGCCTATGTTCATGGCTAGTGGTTCAGCTTCACATGAGGATGGAAGCACTCATCCTCTCGCTAGAAAAAAAAAAAGACTTGCGGCAAAAGCACAGCAAAGAACTGTGCGTTCTTCGAAATCACAAGTCCCAAAGGAGAGTCCAATTGTGTCGGTTGCGATGCCTGACCTTCCCAACACTGGACGGGAAGAGCTTGCGCCTTCCACCATTTGCACGCCCCCTGCAAGTGTTGAAAGGAGCACCCGCAGTCCAGTTCCTGATAGTGAAATTGAAGATGTCAGTGTTGAAGTACACCAGGATGAGGATATGGGTGTTGCTGGCGCTGGGGAGGAAATTGACAAGGAGGATTCTGATGGTGAGGTGGTTTGTTTAAGTCAGGCACCCGGGGAGACACCTGTTGTCCGTGGGAGGAATATGGCCATTGACATGCCTGGTGAAAATACCAAAAAAATCAGCTCTTCAGTGTGGAAGTATTTCAACAGAAATGCGGGCAACAGGTGTCAAGCCGTGTGTTGCCTTTGTCAAGCTGTAATAAGTAGGGGTAAGGACGTTAACCACCTCGGAACATCCTCCCTTATACGTCACCTGCAGCGCATTCATAATAAGTCAGTGACAAGTTCAAAAACTTTGGGCGACAGCGGAAGCAGTCCACTGACCAGTAAATCCCTTCCTCTTGTAACCAAGCTCGCGCAAACCACACCACCAACTCCCTCAGTGTCAATTTCCTCCTTACCCAGGAAAGCCAATAGTCCTGCAGGCCATGTCACTGGCAAGTCTGACGAGTCCTCTCCTGCCTGGGATTCCTCCGATGCATCCTTGAGTGTAATGCCTACTGCTGCTGGCGCTGCTGTTGTTGCTGCTGGGAGTCGATCGTCATCCCAGAGGGGAAGTCGTAAGACCACTTGTACTACTTCCAGTAAGCAATTGACTGTCCAACAGTCCTTTTCGAGGAAGATGAAATATCACAGCAGTCATCCTGTTGCAAAGCGGATAACTGAGGCCTTGACAACTATGTTGGTGTTAGACGTGCGTCCGGTATCCGCCGTTAGTTCACAGGGAACTAGACAATTTCTTGAGGTAGTGTGCCCCCGTTACCAAATACCATCTAGGTTCCACTTCTCTAGGCAGGCGATACCGAGAATGTACACGACGTCAGAAAAAGACTCACCAGTGTCCTAAAAAATGTAGTTGTACCCAATGTCCACTTAACCACGGACATGTGGACAAGTGGAGCAGGGCAGACTCAGGACTACATGACTGTGACAGCCCACTGGGTAGATGTATTGCCTCCCGCTGCAAGAACAGTAGCGGCGGCACCAGTAGCAGCATCTCGCAAACGCCAACTCGTTCCTAGGCAGGCTACGCTTTGTATCACCGCTTTCCAGAATACGCACACAGCTGAAAACCTCTTACGGCAACTGAGGAAGATCATCGCAGAATGGCTTACCCCAGTTGGACTCTCCTGGGGATTTGTGGCATCGGACAACGCCAGCAATATTGTGCGTGCATTACATCTGGGCAAATTCCAGCACGTCCCATGTTTTGCACATACCTTGAATTTGGTGGTGCAGAATTATTTAAAAAACGACAGGGGCGTGCAAGAGATGCTGTCGGTGGCCAGAAGAATTGCGGGCCACTTTCGGCGTGCAGGCACCGCGTACAGAAGACTGGAGCACCACCCAAAAAACCTGAACCTGCCCTGCCATCATCTGAAGCAAGAGGTGGTAACGAGGTGGAATTCAACCCTCTATATGCTTCAGAGGATGGAGGAGCAGCAAAAGGCCATTCAAGCCTATACATCTGCCCACGATATAGGCAAAGGAGGTGGAATGCACCTGTCTCAAGTGCAGTGGAGAATGATTTCAACGTTGTGCAAGGTTCTGCTGCCCTTTGAACTTGCCACACGTGAAGTCAGTTCAGACACTGCCAGCCTGAGTCAGGTCATTCCCCTCATCAGGCTTTTGCAGAAGAAGCTGGAGACATTGAAGGAGGAGCTAAAACAGAGCGATTCCGCTAGGCATGTGGGACTTGTGGATGGAGCCCTTCATTCGCTTAACCAGGATTCACGTGTGGTCAATCTGTTGAAATCAGAGCACTACATTTTGGCCACCGTGCTCGATCCTAGATTTAAAACCTACGTTGGATCTCTCTTTCCGGCAGACACAAGTCTGCAGGGGTTCAAAGAACTGCTGGTGAGAAAATTGTCAAGTCAAGCGGAACGCGACCTGTCAACATCTCCTCCTTCACATTCTCCCGCAACTGGGGGTGCGAGGAAAAGGCTACGAATTCCGAGCCCACCCGCTGGCGGTGATGCAGGGCAGTCTGGAGCGACTGCTGATGCTGACATCTGGTCCGGACTGAAGGACCTGCCAACGATTACTGACATGTCGTCTACTGTCACTGCATATGATTCTCTCACCATTGAAAGAATGGTGGAGGATTATATGAGTGACCGCATCCAAGTAGGCACGTCAGACAGTCCGTACGTATACTGGCAGGGAAAAGAGGCAATTTGGAGGCCCTTGCACAAACTGGCTTTATTCTACCTAAGTTGCCCTCCCTCCAGTGTGTACTCCGAAAGAGTGTTTAGTGCCACCGCTCACCTTGTCAGCAATCGGCGTACGAGGTTACTTCCAGAAAATGTGGAGAAGATGATGTTCATTAAAATGAATTATAATCAATTCCTCCATGGAGACATTCACCAGCAGCAATTGCCTCCAGAAAGTACACGGGGATCTGAGATGGTGGATTCCAGTGGGGACGAATTAATAATCTGTGAGGAGGGGGATGTACACAGTGAAAGGGGTGATGAATCGGACGATGATGATGAGGTGGACATCTTGCCTCTGTAGAGCCAGTTTGTGCAAGGAGAGATTGACTGCTTCTTTTTTGGTGGGGGCCCAAACCAACCAGTCATTTCAGTCACAGTCGTGTGGCAGACCCTGTCGCTGAAATGATGGGTTGGTTAAAGTGTGCATGTCCTGTTTTCCAACATAAGGGTGGGTGGGAGGGCCCAAGGACAATTCCATCTTGCACCTCTTTTTTCTTTCATTTTTCTTTGCGTCATGTGCTGTTTGGGGAGTATTTTTTGGAAGGGCCATCCTGCGTGACACTGCAGTGCCACTCCTAGATGGGCCAGGTGTTTGTGTCGGCCACTAGGATCGCTTAGCTTACTCACACAGCTACCTCATTGCGCCTCTTTTTTTTCTTCTTTGCGTCATGTGCTGTTTGGGGAGTATTTTTTGGAAGGGCCATCCTGCCTGACACTGTAGTGCCACTCCTAGATGGGCCAGGTGTTTGTGTCGGCCACTAGGGTCGCTTAGCTTACTCACACAGCTACCTCATTGCGCCTCTTTTTTTTCTTCTTTGCGTCATGTGCTGTTTGGGGAGTATTTTTTGGAAGGGCCATCCTGCCTGACACTGCAGTGCCACTCCTAGATGGGCCAGGTGTTTGTGTCGGCCACTAGGGTCGCTTAGCTTACTCACACAGCTACCTCATTGCGCCTCTTTTTTTTCTTCTTTGCGTCATGTGCTGTTTGGGGAGTATTTTTTGGAAGGACCATCCTGCCTGACACTGCAGTGCCACTCCTAGATGGGCCAGGTGTTTGTGTCGGCCACTAGGGTCGCTTAGCTTACTCACACAGCTACCTCATTGCGCCTCTTTTTTTTCTTCTTTGCGTCATGTGCTGTTTGGGGAGTATTTTTTGGAAGGGCCATCCTGCCTGACACTGCAGTGCCACTCCTAGATGGGCCAGGTGTTTGTGTCGGCCACTAGGGTCGCTTAGCTTAGCCATCCAGCGACCTCGGTGCAAATTTTAGGACTAAAAATAATATTGTGAGGTGTGAGGTGTTCAGAATAGACTGAAAATGAGTGTAAATTATGGTTATTGAGGTTAATAATACTATGGGATCAAAATGACCCCCAAATTCAATGTTTTTTAGGGATTTTTGAAAAAAACACCCGAATCCAAAACACACCCGAATCCGACAAAAAAAATTCGGTGAGGTTTTGGCAAAACGCATTCGAACCCAAAACACGGCGGCGGAACCGAACACAAAACCAAAACACAAAACCCGAAAAATGTCCGGTGCACATCACTACATAATAGGGAAGGATTTTGAATCCCGGGTAAGACTCATACCAGCCACACCAATCACACCGTATAACCCGTGATACAATACCCAGTTAACAGTATGATAACAACTGAGCCTCTCAACAGATGGCTCAACAATAACCCTTTAGTTAAGCAATAACTATATACAAGTATTGCAGACAATCCGCACTTGGGATGGGCGCCCAGCATCCACTACGGACTACGAGAAATAGATTTACCGGTGAGTAAAATCTTATTTTCTCTGACGTCCTAAGTGGATGCTGGGACTCCGTAAGGACCATGGGGATTATACCAAAGCTCCCAAACGGGCGGGAGCGTGCGGATGACTCTGCAGCACCGAATGAGAGAACTCAAGGTCCTCCTCAGCCAGGGTATCAAATTTGTAGAATTTTGCAAACGTGTTTGCCCCTGACCAAGTAGCAGCTCGGCAAAGTTGTAAAGCCGAGAACCCTCGGGCAGCCGCCCAAGAAGAACCCACCTTCCTCGTGGAATGGGCTTTCACTGATTTAGGATGTGGCAGTCCAGCCGCAGAATGTGCAAGCTGAATCGTACTACAGATCCAGCGAGCAATAGTCTGCTTTGAAGCAGGTGCACCCAACTTGTTGAGCGCATACAGGATAAATAGGGAGTCAGTCTTTCTGACTCCAGCTGTCCTGGAAACATATATTTTCAGGGCCCTGACTACATCTAACAACTTGGAAGCCCCCAAGTCTTTTGTAGCCGCAGGCACCACAATAGGTTGGTTCAGATGAAACGCTGACACCACTTTAGGGAGAAACTGGGGACGAGTCCTCAATTCTGCCCTATCCATATGGAAAATCAGATAAGGGCTTTTGTATGACAACGCTGCCAATTCTGATACACGCCTGGCCGAAGCCAAGGCCAGCAACATAACCACTTTCCACGTGAGATTTTTCAATTCCACGGTTTTAAGTGGCTCAAACCAATGTGACTTTAGGAACTCCAACACCACGTTGAGATCCCAAGGTGCCACTGGAGGCACAAAAGGGGGCTGAATATGCAGCACTCCCTTAACAAAAGTCTCAACTTCAGGCAGTGAAGCCAGTTCTCTCTGGAAGAAAATCGACAGAGCCGAAATCTGGACCTTAATGGAACCCAATTTTAGGCCCATAGTCACCCCTGACTGTAGGAAGTGCAGGAAACGGCCCAGCTGAAATTCTTCCGTTGGGGCCTTCCTGGCCTCACACCATGCAACATATTTTCGCCAAATGCGGCGACAATGGTTCGCGGTCACTTCTTTCCTAGCTTTAATCAGCGTAGGAATGACTTCCTCCGGAATGCCCTTTTCCTTCAGGATCCGGTGTTCAACCGCCATGCCGTCAAGCGCAGCCGCGGTAAGTCTTGGAACAGACAGGGCCCCTGCTGCAGCAGGTTCTGTCTGAGCGGTAGAGGCCATGGGTCCTCTGATATAATTTCTTGAAGTTCCGGGTACCAAGCTCTTCTTGGCCAATCCGGAACAATGAGTATAGTACTTACTCCTCTTCTCCTTATTATCCTCAGTACCTTTGGTATGAGAGGAAGAGGAGGGAACACATAAACCGACCGGTACACCCACGGTGTCACCAGAGCGTCCACAGCCATCGCCTGAGGGTCTCTGGACCTGGCGCAATATCTTTCTAGCTTTTTGTTTAGGCGAGACGCCATCATGTCCACCCGTGGCCTTTCCCAACGGTTTACAATCATTTGGAAGACTTCTGGATGAAGTCCCCACTCTCCCTGGTGGAGGTCGTGCCTGCTGAGGAAGTCTGCTTCCCAGTTGTACACTCCCGGAATGAACACTGCTGACAGTGCTAACACGTGATTTTCCGCCCATCGGAGAATCCTTGTGGCTTCTGCCATCGCCGTCCTGCTTCTCGTGCCGCCCTGTCGGTTTACATGGGCGACCGCCGTGATGTTGTCTGACTGAAGCAGTACCGGCTGGTTTTGAAGCAGGGGTTTTGCCTGACTTAGGGCATTGTAAATGGCCCTTAGTTCCAGAATATTTATGTGCAGGGAAGTCTTCTGACTTGACCATAGTCCTTGGAAGTTTCTTCCCTGTGTGACTGCCCCCCAGCCTCGAAGGCTGGCATCCGTGGTCACCAGGACCCAGTCCTGTATGCCGAATCTGCGGCCCTCTTGAAGATGAGCACTCTGCAGCCACCACAGCAGAGACACCCTTGTCCTTGGAGACAGGGTTATCAGACGATGCATCTGAAGATGCGATCCGGACCACTTGTCCAACAGGTCCCACTGAAAAGTTCTTGCATGAAACCTGCCAAATGGAATCGCTTCGTAAGAAGCTACCATTTTTCCCAGGATCCACGTGCAGTGATGCACCGACACCTGTTTTGGTTTTAGGAGGCCTCTGACTAGAGATGACAGCTCCTTGGCCTTCTCCTCCGGGAGAAACACTTTTTTCTGTTCTGTGTCCAGAACCATCCCCAGGAACAGTAGACGTGTCGTAGGGACCAGGTGTGACTTTGGGATGTTTAGAATCCAGCCGTGCTGTTGTAGCACTTCCCGAGATAGTGCTACCCCGACCAACAACTGCTCTCTGGACCTCGCCTTTATCAGGAGATCGTCCAAGTACGGGATAATTAAAACTCCCTTCTTTCGAAGGAGTATCATCATTTCGGCCATTACCTTGGTAAAGACCCTCGGAGCCGTGGATAGACCGAACGGCAACGTCTGGAATTGGTAATGACAATCCTGTACCACAAATCTGAGGTACTCCTGGTGAGGATGGTAAATGGGGACATGCAGGTAAGCATCCTTGATGTCCAGTGATACCATGTAATCCCCCTCGTCCAGGCTTGCAATAACCGCCCTGAGCGATTCCATCTTGAACTTGAATTTTTTTATATATGTGTTCAAGGATTTCAAATTTAAAATGGGTCTCACCGAACCGTCCGGTTTCGGCACCACAAACATTGTGGAATAGTAACCCCTTCCTTGTTGAAGTAGGGGTACCTTTACTATCACCTGTTGTGAATACAGCTTGTGAATTGCCTGTAACACTACCTCCCTGCCTGAGGGAGCGGTTGGCAAGGCAGATTTGAGGAAACGGCGGGGAGGAGACGTCTCGAATTCCAGCTTGTACCCCTGAGATACTATCTGAAAGATCCAGGGATCCACCCGTGAGCAAGCCCACTGATTGCTGAAAAATTTGAGACGGGCCCCCACCGTACCTGGCTCTGCCTGTGGAGCCCCAGCGTCATGCTGTGGACTTAGAGGAAGCGGGGGAGGACTTTTGCTCCTGGGAACTGGCTGTATGCTGCAGCTTCTTTCCCCTACCTCTGCCTCTGGGCAGAAAGGACGCGCCTTTAACCCGCTTGCCCCTATTGGGCCGAAAGGACTGTACCTGATAATACGGTGCTTTCTTTGGTTGTGAGGGAACATGGGGTAAAAATGTAGACTTCCCAGCTGTTGCTGTGGAAACGAGGTCCGAGAGACCATCCCCGAACAACTCCTCACCCTTATAAGGCAGAACTTCCATGTGTCTCTTGGAATCTGCATCTCCTGTCCACTGCCGAGTCCATAACCCTCTCCTGGCAGAAATGGACATTGCATACTTTTGGATGCCAGCCGGCAAATATCCCTCTGTGCATCCCTCATGTATTAAAGTGCGTCTTTTACATGCTCTAAGGTTAGCAATATAGTGTCCCTGTCTAGGGTATCTATACTTTCTGACAGGGAATCTGACCACGCAGCAGCAGCACTGCACATCCAGGCTGAAGCAATAGCCGGTCTCAGTATAACACCTGTGTGTGTATATATAGATTTCAGGATAGCCTCCTGCTTTCTATCAGCAGATTCCTTCAGGGCGGCCGTATCCGGAGACGGTAGTGCCACCTTCTTTGACAAGCGTGTGAGCGCTTTATCCACCCTAGGGGATGTTTCCCAGCGTGACCTATCCTCTGGCGGGAAAGGGTACGCCATTAGTAACCTCTTAGAAATTACCATCTTTTTATCAGGGGAAGCCCACGCTTCTTCACACACTTCATTTAACTCCTCAGATGGAGGAAAAGCTACTGGTAGTTTTTTCTCTCCAAACATAATACCCTTTTTTGTGGTACCGGGGGTAACATCAGAAATGTGCAACACATTTTTCATTGCCTCAATCATGTAACGTGTGGCCCTACTGGAAGTTACATTAGTCTCGTCGTCGTCGACACTTGAGTCAGTATCCGTGTCGACATCAGTGGGCGTTTTAGAGCCCCTGATGGCTTTTGAGACGCCGGGGCAGGCACAGGCTGAGAAGCCGGCTGTCCCACGTTAGGTATGTCGTCAAACCTTTTATGCAAGGAGTCGACACTGTCGCGTAATTCCTTCCACAGCACCATCCACTCAGGTGTCGACCCCGCAGGGGGTGACATCACATTTACAGGCATCTGCTCCGCCTCCACATATGCATCCTCATCAAACATGTCGACACAGCCGTACCGACACACCACAAACACACAGGGAATGCTCTGACAGAGAACAGGACCCCACAAAGCCCTTTGGGGAGACAGAGAGAGAGTATGCCAGCACACACCAGAGCGCTATATAACACAGGGATCCCACTATAAATAAGTGTTTTCCCTTATAGCTGCTTTTTTATATATCATATATATATATCTATACTGCGCCTAAATTTAGTGCCCCCCCTCTCTTTTTTACCCTTCTGTAGTGTTCAGACTGCAGGGGAGAGCCAGGGAGCTTCCTTCCAGCGGAGCTGTGAGGGAAAAATGGCGCCAGTGTGCTGAGGGAGATGGCCCCGCCCCTTTTTCGGCGGACTTTCTCCCGCTTTTTCTGGAATACTGGCAGGGGTAATTTTACATCTATATAGCCTCTAGGACTATATATGATGTAGATTTGCCAGCCAAGGTGTCATATATTGCCCTCAGGGCGCCCCTCCCCCCAGCGCCCTGCACCCATCAGTGACCGGAGTGTGAGGTGTACATGAGGAGCAATGGCGCACAGCTGCAGTGCTGTGCGCTACCTTGGTGAAGACCGAAGTCTTCTGCCGCCGATTTTCCGGACCTCTTCATGCTTCTGGTTCTGTAAGGGGGACGGCGGCGCGGCTCCGGGAACGAACTCCAAGGTCGGGTCCTGCGGTCGATCCCTCTGGAGCTAATGGTGTCCAGTAGCCTAAGAAGCACAAACTACCACCTGTTAGGTAGGTTTGCTTCTTCTCCCCTTAGTCCCTCGCTGCAGTGAGTCTGTTGCCAGCAGATCTCACTGTAAAATAAAAAACCTAAATATACTTTCTAGGAGCTCAGGAGAGCCCCTAGTGTGCATCCAGCTCAGCCGGGCACAGGATTCTAACTGAAGTCTGGAGGAGGGTCATACTGGGAGGAGCCAGTGCACACCAGTTAGACCTAAAGCTTTCTTTATAGTTGTGCCCAGTCTCCTGCGGAGCCGCTATTCCCCATGGTCCTTACGGAGTCCCAGCATCCACTTAGGACGTCAGAGAAAACTAGAATATGTGCGGAAAAACCGCCAGGGAAAAGGGCAACCAAAATACCCACTTGTCCACTCTCCTACCCGGCACCGCCGAGTTCCGGAGAGGACTTGTGGAAGCGGAACCCTCCGCAAATGCTCCGAAACAGAATACAAAATAAAGCGGGCTGAGCCGCAGCACACGGCAGAGCCGCAACTCACGAACACCACACGAGATTCTCTGGCGACCATGACGGACAAAAGGGGATCAGGAGACTTCTTGGGATGAGATGACAACTCCAAGATTCAGGAACTCTGAGGACAGGAATGACCGGACACAGCAAGACTGGAACAGACGTTCAGCAACCTAAGCAGCATGCAGGAAGCTATTACCGGCGTCTGTGTGAAGCACTGAGCAGGTATTTAGCAGGGAGTCCTCCAATCAGATGTTCGGAGCCTGATTAACAAACATGCCGTGCAGCTGGCTTGCTGCACGAGCAGAAAACCCATGTGAGAGTGTTTAAACTTAATTAGATTGACCCTGCAAAGGGGAGCGCGGTCCGCCCGTGGCGTCCCCGTTGCTAGGGTCCAGGCGGCTAAGTGTTGCTAGGGAGCCGGCGGCTAAACGCGCACGGCGTCCCAGCGTTGCTAGGGACCCGGCGGCTCGCACGCCTGGCGTCCCTAGTTGCTAGGCGCCGGGCCGCGAGGACATCGCGGACCACGGCGCCTAACACTTACGGAAACTGAGGAACATCATCGCAGAATGGCTTACCCCAATTGGACTCTCCTGGGGATTTGTGACATCGGACAACGCCACCAATATTGTGCGTGCATTACATCTGGGCAAATTCCAGCACGTCCCATGTTTTGCACATACATTGAATTTGGTGGTGCAGAATTATTTAAAAAACGACAGGGACGTGCAAGAGATGCTGTCGGTGGCCCGAAGAATTGCGGGCCACTTTCGGCATTCAGCCACTGCGTGCCGAAGACTGGAGCCCCAGCAAACACTCCTGAACCTGCTCCGCCATCAGCTGAAGCAAGAGGTGGTAACGAGGTGGAATTCAACCCTCTATATGCTTCAGAGGATGGAGGAGCAGCAAAAGGCCATTCAAGCCTATACATCTGCCTACGATATAGGCAAAGGAGGGGGAATGCACCTGACTCAAGCGCAGTGGAGAATTATTTCAACGTTGTGCAAAGTTCTGCAACCCTTTGAACGTGCCACACGTGAAGTCAGTTCAGCAGTGACGTGCGGTGAGGTCAGGGGCTGATGAGGCACTGCAGCCATAATCTCTGCCGAGTCCTGCCAACGACACCTACCACCGCGGAACCAATGCCTGCTACTGCCCCAGAGCCGATGCCAGCTACCGCCGTCATCCCTGATGCCCGCTACCCCGCCACTTATGGCCACCACCCCCGCCAATGGCTTATAAAATCGCACACCATCAACTGCCCAGGCCCACAGCAACTAATTTGCCTCTCAGTCCAATACCGTCGCTGCCAATGCCCGCAGCCTGTCTGCTCATAAAACTTGAGATGAGCAGGCAGTTAATATATTGTACATTTTTATAAAATAATTATTAGTGTGTGGGACTGGGGAGGGAGTGGGAGGAGGACATGAATGCAATTCTGTTGTCCAGGGCTTCCATTAACTTAATAGCACCGTGGGTGCGACGCTATTAAGTTAATGAAAGTCCTGGACAACAGAATAGGGAGAGGGTGACGCCAGGTAGAAGATGACAGCGGTGAGTGAGAGGGAGAGGGTGACGCCAGGTAGAAGATGACAGCAGTGGGTGAGAGGGAGAGGGTGACGCCAGGTAGAAGATGACAGCAGTGGGTGAGAGGGAGAAGGTGACACCAGCGAGAAGGTGACAGGAAGAGTGTGACGCCAGGGAGAGGGTGACAGCAGCGGGTGACAGGGAGCGACACCACAGAGAGGGTGACAGCAGCAGGTGACAGGGAGTGACGCCAGGGAGAGGGTGACAGCAGTGAGTGACAGGGAGTGACTCCACAGAGAGGGTGACAGCAGCGGGTGAAATGGAGTGACGCCAGGGAGAGGGTGACAGCAGCGGGTGACAGGGAGTGACGCCAGGGAGAGGGTGACAGCAGCGGGTGACAGGGAGTGACGCCAGGGAGAGGATGACAGCAGCGGGTGACAGGGAATGATGCCAGGGAGAGGGTGACAGCAGCAGGTGACAGGGAGTGACGCCAGGGAGAGGGTGACAGCAGTGTGTGACAGGGAGTGATGCCAGGGAGAGGGTGACAGGGAGTGACGCCACAGAGAGGGTGAAAGCAGTGGGTGACAGGGAGTGACGCCAGGGAGGGGGTGACAGGGAGTGACGAAGCAGAGAGGGTGACAGCAGCGGGTGACAGGGAGTGACACAAGGGAGAGGGTGACAGGGAGTGACGCCACAGAGAGGGTGACAGCAGTGGGTGACAGAGAGTGAAGCCACAGAGAGGGTGACAGCAGCGGGTGACAGGGTGTGACACCAGGGAGGGGGTGACAGCAGCAGGTGACAGGGAGTGACGCCACAGAGAGGGTGACAGCAGTGGGTGACAGGGAGAGACAGCAGGGAGAGGGTGACAGGAAGTGATGCCACAGAGAGGGTGACAGCAGCGGGTGACAGGGAGTGACGCCAGGGAGAGGGTGACAGCAGCGGGTGACAGGGAGTGACACCAGGGAGAGGGTGACAGTAGCAGATGACAGGGAGTGACGCCACAGAGAGGGTGACAGCAGCGGGTGACAGGGTGTGACACCAGGGAGGGGGTGACAGCAGCGGATGACAGGGAGTGACGCCACAGAGAGTGTGACAGCAGCGGGTGACAGGGTGTGACGCCAGGGAGAGGGTGACAGCAGCGGGTGACAGGGAGTGACACCAGGGAGAGGGTGACAGGGAGTGACGCCACAGAGAGGGTGACAGCAGCGGGTGACAGGGAGTGATGCCAGGGAGAGGGTGACAGGGAGGGACGCCACAGAGATGGTGACAGCAGCGGGTGACAGGGAGTGGCGCCAGAGAGAGGGTGACAGCAGCGGGTGACAGGGAGTGACACCAGGGAGAGGGTGACAGGGAGTGACGCCACAGAGAGGGTGACAGCAGCGGGTGACAGGGAGTGACGCCAGGGAGAGGGTGACAGCAGCGGGTGACAGGGAGTGACACCAGGGAGAGGGTGACAGCAGCAGGTGGCAGGGAGTGACGCCACAGAGAGGGTGACAGCAGCGGGTGACAGGGTGTGACACCAGGGAGGGGGTGACAGCAGCGGGTGACAGGGAGTGACGCCAGGGAGAGAGTGACAGCAGCGGGTGACAGGGAGTGACGCCACAGAGAGGGTGACAGCAGCGAGTGACAGGGAGTGATGCCAGGGAGAGGGTGACAGCAGCGTGTGACAGGAAGTGACGCCAGGGAGAGGGTGACAGAGGGTGATGCCAGGGAGGGGGTGACAGCAGCGGGTGACAGGGAGTGACGCCAGGGAGAGGGTGACAGCAGCAGGTGACAGGGAGAGACGCCAGGGAGAGGGTGACCGCAGCGGGTGAAATAGGGTGATGCCAGGGAGAGGGTGACAGCAGTGAGTGACAGAGGGTGATGCCAGGGAGAGGGTGACAGCAGCGGGTGACAGAGGGTGATGCCAGGGAGAGGGTGACAGCAGCGTGTGACAGAGGGTGATGCCAGGGAGAGGGTGACAGCAGCGGGTGACAGGGAGTGACGCCAAGGCGAGGGTGACAGCAGCAGGTGACAGGGAGCGACGCCAGGGAGAGGGTGACAGCAGCGGGTGACAGAGGGTGATGCCAGGGAGAGGGTGACAGCAGCGGGTGACAGGGAGTGACGCCAAGGCGAGGGTGACAGCAGCAGGTGACAGGGAGCGACGCCAGGGAGAGGGTGACAGCAGCGGGTGACAGAGGGTGATGCCAGGGAGAGGGTGACAGCAGCGGGTGACAAGGAGTGACGCCAGGGAGAGGTTGACAGCAATAGCAGTGGGTGAGAGTGTGACAGAAAGAAGTAAAGGGTATTGGGGATAGGCAGTGAATGACATTTACAGTGCTATTTACTTACCTGGTCCCGGCCCTAGAACTGCAGCGTGGCTCTTACTGTGTGACGTCAGATCCTCAGTGGCAAAGAACAGCCTGAAGCCCTGAACAGGAATCTGTAGTTGGAGGAAGAGTGAGAGGAGAGGAGAGGAGCATGGATTGTGGCCTTTCTCCCCCCCCCCACCCCCTTCCTACCCTCTTGGCCGGACTGCACTCGTACTGGTGTCTGGCGAAGTAAGCCAGAGAGGGGCAGTGGCGGCGGTGCCATTGCGGGGGTGAGGTAGAAGTGCGCAGGGAACTGTCCCTGCATACAGTTCCCTCGTCCGGCGGCACCCCCTTCTACCCAGGGGCTCCAGAATGTTTTGAGGTTGGGGGGGCGGGGCGCAGGAAAACATACATATTGGCTCTCCCCCCAATCCCTATCAACAGTGTGGGGGAGAGCGCTTACCTCCGATACAAGTCGGGGACTTAGTTTGAATAGTCTGCTGCTGCACAGCAGGAGGGTGCTATGCTGTGCGCTGTCCAAGCCGGCTCTTCTTCACTGTGATGCATTACTGGGAGGAGGCGTGGCCACGCTAAGCCTGATGGAACATCCCCGCCTCCTCCCAGTAATACATTTGTGAAGAATAGCCGGCTTGGACAGCGCACAGCATAGCACCTTGCAGCAGCAAACTGTTAAGTCCCCGCGGGTTTCGGAAGTAAGCGCTCCCCCTACCCACCTGCGCCTCTGTCATATTTTTTTGGGGGGAGGACATGGTGCTCCCTTGCCCCCCGTTCTGACGCCACTGCCTCTACCGGGTCTGCCACTGTGCAGGGGGACAGGCTGCGGGATGTGCTGGGGGACGGGCGGGCGGGGACGGCCACATATTTATTAGATAGCAGCGGGGGGGGTATGTTTCCTGGTGTCCCCCTCCCCGAATCTACAACTAACCAATCAGAAACCTGACTAGGTGACAGGGGCGTGCTTTCATATGGGATGAAAGCACGCCCCTGTCAGAGCTTTTTTCAATGGGTTTTTTCTGCCCAATGCTTGGCCCCGCCCCCTGTTTCCGGTCATTTCACACTAACAGCGGGAGGCACCGAGAGCGGTGATTCCAAAACCCTTTTAAAACTGTTTTTTTAGAAAGATAATCATGATAATAATGATTAAAATAATATAAAGGCTAAAGAAGATACTTATGACACAGAATATGTGTCATAGGTATATTCTTAGTATTATTTTAATCATTACTGACAGGGGAGGCACTGCCTCCTTTGCCTCCCCTGACTGCACGTCCCTGCAGTTCAGACACTGCCAGCCTGAGTCAGGTCATTCCCCTCATCAGGCTTTTGCAGAAGCAGCTGGAGAGATTGAAGGAGCAGCTAAAACGGAGCAATTCCGCTAGGCATGTGGGACTTGTGGATGGAGCCCTTCATTCGCTTAACCAGGATTCACGGGTGGTCAGTCTGTTGAAATCAGAGCACTACATTTTGGCCACCGTGCTCGATCCTAGGTTTAAAGCCTACGTTGTATCTCTCTTTCCGGCAGACACAAGTCTGCAGATGTTCAAAGACCTGCTGGTGAGACACTTGTCAAGTCAAGCGGAACGTGACCCACTAACAGCTCCTCCTTCATTTTCTACCGCCACTGGAGCTGCCAGGAAAAGGATCAGATTTCCAAAACCACCCGCTGGTAGTGATGCAGGGCAGTCAGGAGCGAAAACTGACATCTGGTCCGGACTGAAGGACCTGCCAACGATTACTGACATGTCGTCTACTGTCACTGCATATGATTCTGTCACCATTGAAAGAATCGTGGAGGATTATATGAGTGACAGCATCCAAGTAGGCACGTCAGACATGAAATATAATCAATTCCTCCGTGGAGACATTTACCAGGAATTGCCTCCAGAAAGTACACAGGGACCTGTGATGGTGGATTCCAGTCAGGACGAATTAATACTCTGTGAGGAGGGGGATGTACACAGTGAAAGGGGTGAGGAATCGGAGGATGATGATAAGGTGGACATCTTGCCTCTGTAGAACCAGTTTGAGCAAGGAGAGATTGATTGCTTCTTTTTATGGTGGGGACCCAAACCAACCAGTCATTTCAGTCACAGTCATGTGGCAGACCCTGTTGCTGAAATGATGGGTTTGTTAAAGTGTGCATGTCCTGTTTATACAACATAAGAGGTGGGTGGGAGGGCCCAAGGACAATTCCATCTTGTACCTCTTTTTTTTATTTATCTTTGCATCATGTGATGTTTGGGGCCAATTTTTTTAAGTGCCATCCTGTCTGACACTGCAATGCCACTCCAGGGCCAGTATTTACAAAAAATCCGAGTTTGGCCAATTTATGTTTTTTTTCTAAGTCCCAATCCGGGAATTCACTAAGCACCAATCTCGGCAGTGTCTGGTCTATTCGTAATGGTTTGAATGACAACGTTCCGAAATACGAATGAATAGACCATCGGTCAAACGAGGCTGTTATTTCATAGAATACGGGAATTCACTATTCATTCGTATTTGGGTGTTAGTCTCTGAGTGCTTCAATGTGGTCGTATTTTTTTGCGATTCGTTAAAAAAAGCGGCAAAAAAATAGACCTGCTTTTTTCAGTCGTGTTTACATGTGTTGCAAATAAAAAATCACTCACACCTGAATTAGGATGCCTATAAAAGGATGTAAGGCCCATTTCAATACACCTACACTCAGAAATGGCAGCAGGACTGTGGGCCAGTGATCTTTTGTGTGCTGTGGGATTCCTCAGACTCAGACATCAGCCTGTAAGTACCCAGGGCCAAGAAACTGAACATGGTCAGCAGGTTGTACAGGTTCCGTTGAGGCTGCGCAGGCCTCGTTTTTTTAGGGGGCGTTTAAACTTGAACGCATTGTCCGATGATAAGGTCATACAGATGTTCCATCTAAATCGTATCAACATTTTCCATCTGTATGACTTTGTCAAACTGGGCCTAGACCCTGAGACAGCACGCTCTCGCCCTGTCTCAGGCCTGCACAAACTCCTGGCTGTGTTGCACTTTATGGCTACTGGCAGCTTTCAGGCTGTGTGTGGGGATGTCATAGGAATCTCACAGCCCTCATTTTCCAGAATCTTAACACAGGTGATGTATACCTAACGACCTCTTCTGTTTTGTGTTTGTTTTAATTTCTCGGTGGCCAGTTCTGTCCTAAAATCTCATGTTTATTGTTCTTTAAAATGTACACACAAGTGTTGGCTGTTTTGCAGCCCCACATCGAGGCCTCAATCTGCTTCCCTACCCAGGAGTCTCAGTGGCATGCCGTCAGGGTAGATTTCTATGAGCTGGCTGGCATGCCCAATGTGCTTGGAGCCATAGATTGCACACACATTCAGCTGAGACCACCTAGGGGCAGGCAGCACATATATACAAACCGCCATTTCGAACACTCCACAAATGTGCAGGTGGTTTGTGATGCAAATCTCAGAATAATGAGTGTTGTTGCTGGCTACCCTGGGGGCTGCCATGACTCCTTCATCCTCAGTCAGTCATCCCTCTTTGATAAGTTTGAGGATGGACAAATGCCAGATGGATGGCTGCTGGGTATGTAATTTGATATGTGTAGGCCTGCGTATACTTTGTCCAAATACAGGTGCAGATGTATTAACCTGTAGAAGGCATAAGGAAGTGTGAAACCAGTGATCTGTGCAAGGTGATAAAGGCACCAGCCAATCAGCTCCAATATGTAAATAAACATTTAGAAACAGATTGTCTGCTGCCTTTATTACCTTGCACATATCACTGGTTTTTGACTTCCTTATGCCTTCTACAGGTTAATACATCTGCCCCACAGTGTGTTACTTATGTGTTGCTGTATCTTAACATGAATCACGTTACTATATCTGTCTTTTAGGTGATGGAGGATATGGCTGTTTCTCTTGGCTTCTAACTCCATTGTCCCGACCTGATACCCCTGCTGAACACAAATACAATCATGCACATAAGTCCACGCGGAATGTGATAGAAAGATGTTTTGGTGTGCTGAAATCTAGGTTTCGGTGTCTGGATAAGTCTGGTGGCCTTTTGTTGTATAGTCCCTCCAAGGTGACTCAAATTGTGTTCTGCTGCTGCTTTCTTCATAACATGTGTTTGCAACAACATCTGCCACATGTTGAGGAGGAGTAGGAGGAGGAGGAGGAAGAAAGCAGCCAGCAAGCAGAGGAATTAGAGACATCTGGTGATACTTGGAGTACTGATGTAGGGAGGCAGGTTAGGCAACAGATCATCAATCGCTATTTCTAAGGTAAGCTTGGTTTGCTTATTTCATTTGTTGTGAAATCATAAATAGATGTTTTGCCTTTTTAACCAAAAACCATTACTCAGAATGTGTCTGTCTCCTTGACACATACAAACATACCCTCGCTATATGAAAAACAAATGTCGCATGTGTATTGTGTGTATTTTTAATCTCAAAACAACAGATTATGAGTGGCGTGCATTAAGTCTGGATAAGTGATCGTAAACTTGCAGTGCTAATTTCTTACAAGCCCACATCATCCATTTAGTATTTCACTTTATCATTGTGTGTAACGTCCTAATGCACAGGTTCACAAACTCGGCCCTCAGGACCACACACAGTGCATGTTTTTCACGTAACCCAGTAGAAGCACAGGTGTATAAATTACTCACAGGCATATGTTAAAAGGTTCACAGGTGGAGCTAATTATGTCACTTGTGATTCTGTGAGGAGACCTGCAAAACATGCACTGTGTGGGTTCCTGAGGGCCGAGTTTGAGAACCTGTGTTCCCAAAAAACACTCCTCAACATATAATATGTTAGCCTTGAGGAATACATGTGTCCCTATGTGTGATGCACCATCATATTTAAGACTCACAAACTTACTGTAATCAGGAATAATTTATTTCCTAATGTTTGATGCTGTAAACTTGATGATGTGTAAGTAAATACACAGTTTGCCACACATATACATTATTATACACAGTTTGTGTTTTTTGTTGTAAAATTACATATTTGTTTGTTTCAGCATCACGTGTAAAAACATTCTTAATAATTTTAACACATACAAACATGTCCCAACAATACTGACATTCATTTGGACAATGTTTTTCAACAAAAAACAAAGGCAACATATTACAAGCTTTTTACGCAACTCAATTGTGTTCTTCTTGTAATGTTGTATAGATAAGATAGCTAAGATATGTATCACTAACATTGTAATGTGGATTGTCTGCAGGCAAAGAGAATGATTGGAATCTAGAAAGAGTAATGATTAGAAAAAAATCAAGTGGTCAGTTTACTTCCTGCTAAAGACATTCTGCCTGGCTGGCAATTATTGTATCTGCAGGCAAAGAGAATGATTGGAATCTAGAAAGAGTAATGATTAAAAAAAAATCAAGTGGTCAGTTTACTTCCTGGTAACATGTATGTGTGGCTCCATCAACATTTCCCTCCTCCAATACAAAAAAAAAATGGTAATGAATAAATGTGCGTACTAAATTTATGGGTTTTTTTGGCCCACTAATAATTAATGATGTTGAAAAAAGGGTCAAGGAGCTAAGTGTTATATTATTTTAGCAACAAAAACACTTGCTAACTATTTTGAGTTACTTATCACAAACGTCTAACTTGTTTTTTTTTCCACTTTTTTTTGGGGGTGGCTGCTTGTCCTGCCCTTTGCCTTTAGCACTGTCATGTTGTTGTGCTCTGGTGGACTGTCTTGGTGGTGATGAGACTGGCGTGATATTTGGAGTAGTCGTACTAGAACTGCTGCTTGTTTGCTGTTGGTGCATTCATCTGAGTGTTTCATTCAGGTTAGTGAGGGTGGCATTGCGTTCACGTGTAGCAGCATTTTGATTGTCTACTATTCGGAATAAACTTTCATTATTCTTTTGATTGTTTTGAATAATGCTCATATAACTTTGCTGTTGTCTGTGCTGTTCTTCCATTATGCGCTGTAAGTTGCCCATGACCTGTGTAATGTCTGTACGCATGAGTTCCATGGTATTGCCTATTCTGGTTGTTTGTTCATTTTGTCTATTCAGATTTCTTGAGATTCTTCTGAGGTGAGATGGTAGGCTTGCAAACATTTGTGTCTGCTTATGCAGGCAATCTTCATTAGTGGCCTGCTGTCTATCCCAAATAGTCCAAAACACCTGATCACGGCCTTGTGTTCCTGGTGTTGTTAGGCTGTGTTGTGGTGGTGGTGTGCTTTGCTGTGGTGGTGTACTCACAGGTGCTGGGGGACTCATTCCTTGCATTAATGGCTGCATTTCTAAGATGTTTGTCTCCTCCATGTCACTGTGTTGGTGTTGTTGCGGAGGGATGCTGTTCCAAGGACTCGAAGCTGAAATGTTAAACAAATCTCCGTTAGCTATCCATATGTTTGTGAAATGTTTAAAAAACACTACACATGGAACACATGCCATTCACTGTTGCTTTCAACTATTCTGGCTAGCAACATCATCACTCATAGCTTAAATACATACATATGCCTATTTGAGGCAAATGTGTCTGGTTACTTAATTGGGAAAGCAAACACTTTATTTTTATTGTAGCTGACACATACTCCACCATAAAAACACATTGGAATACATAATGTGTTACCTTTATAGCTTTGTTCAAACAAACATAGTAATGTTTTTATATGTATTTTGCAATGTTACCTCAAGCACACATGTGAAATATGGAAAAAAAAAACCTTACTTTTTGCAAACAAACCAACATGCTTTTTTGTTGCAGCATCTTACACCCAATGTCATACTGTATGGCTCAAGTGGACATACATAGCTTTACTGGATGTGGACAAGGCCATTTAGCTTGGATTCCATTTCAGCTTTTACTTACTGCGGTAAGTATTTTTGTTTTTGATGTGTTTTGACTTAATGCGGTTCTGACTGATTTTGATTATGTTCTGACATTTAACACATTTTTTTCAGTTTGATGCTCACAATCAAGATGAGGGGAGTGTGGATGATGTCTTGGAGGTGTGTCCAAAATTTGGAGTGGGGGTACAGAACATACGGACGATAATCTTCGTGGTGGGGTAGCCTGCTGTGTTTGTGCCGGGACATACGACCTTGCTTTCTTTTCGGCCACAGGTTTTTTGTGGTGATGTGTTACAGAAGTGCCACTTCTGCTGCTCCATACTTCTTTTGATGGACCTTTTAATGAAAGTGCAATTTTGTTATGCCCATTCCTTTACAAGCATACCCTATACTACAATGGACACTTTACCTGCTTCCGCAGCGTCATCATCATCAGATGTGATAGGAGTTACTGGCCGACAAGTAGTACTGCTTTTTTCAGACACTGTATAAAAAAAAAAAAAAATTTAAATTAAATAATTAACATTATCTAAAGATAACATTACACATGTAAGTGGTTTCCAAACCACTTTCCAGTACTCCAGCCTCTAACATGACAACCACTGTTTTTTAAAAATTGCACATGGATCACTTAAATATAAAACATAGTCACAATTTTTAAAAATAAAACGCCCAAAAGGAAAACATTATTGAAGGACAATTCAGAGACACACCAAGTCCAAACTACACATGCAAAATATCTGTCAGAAAAACACATGACATACAATAAAGTAAGATGTTACATTGGCTTTTGTATAAAACATTAACCAAAACAATGTATTTGCTGACACACACTTGAAGATGGGAGTAATATGCAACGTCACATGACACACATTTAAAAAAAAAAAAACCATAGAATGTAAATGCAAATACACATGCTCACCATTCTTCCTGGGCCTATCTGAATCCCGGACATGGGTTGCAGAGACAACTTCTGGAGGGATTACACTCCGCATGGGCTCCTCATACTCCAGATAACTTGCAATATAGGGCTGCCCACCACCGGTTTTCCGAGCCTCCTTGGCCATTTTGGACTTGACACGTCGCTTTATGTCATAGTACCGTTTGCGGCACGTGTCCTCCGTCCACTTGACCACCCCCTCACTATTGACAGCAGCAACAACTTTCGCCCACAACACCGTCTTCCTCCGTGTTGGCACCTTGGCGGACTCAGGGCCAAATAGCTGCCTCTGATACTTCATCAGCTCACGCACCAATGCCACATTTTCAGCAAAACTAAACTTTACATTCCGCCCAGTCTTAGTAGTGGTGCGTGGCTGCAGAGCACTCTGACTGTCACTATCACTTGAGGCTGCTGCAGCAACCTCACCCACCTCCTCCACCTCACTAACCTCACTAACACTCACCTCCTCCACCTGACCAACCTCCTCCCCCTCACTCACACCCTCCACCTCTTAGTCACATATAATTGTGTGTCTAAACACTTAACACAGGAAAAAAAAAGACAAACAACACACTCCTCCACTACCACTACACAACTCACACACACACACACACACACACACACACACACACTGACAAGGGACTATAAAGAAAAATAACTTGGACTAAAAATGAGACAAAACCACAAAATACAAGACAACAAGAATGACAAGACGACTTTCAAACACAATACCACACTCAGAAATCACTACCAACACCTCACCAAACCACAAATTCACCTACCTCCACAGCACAACCTCCCTCCTCCTCACCACTAACTAAACCCACGAGGTGCGGACGGTTTGGGGCATATTTATTTATATGGTTGCGCACAGACACTCCTACCATCTGAAACACAACCAATCACGAACGGGGATGAAAATCGAAACTGAAAGTGAAAAAAAAACCCGGCCGCGTTTAACTTAGGAAAAAAAACAGCAAATACAACAAAAACACGTACGCAAACGATAATGACGGCCGTAAATGTGCCAAAAAAAGCGACTGGCATCGACATCTGAAAACACGAAAACCATAAAGTCGACTGCTTCGTAACTTTGCGTATATGGATTCAAAAAGTTGCATGAAAATGCACCCAATACAAAACGAGTTTAAACACTACACAAACCGACTCAAACACGAATATTAGTAAATATTGGCCCTAGATGGGCCAGGTGTTTGTGCCACCCACTTGGGTCGCTTAGCTTAGTCATTGAGGTTAATAATACTATAGGATCAAAATTACCCCCAAATTCTATGATTTAAGCTGTTTTTGAGGGGTTTTTGAAAAAAAATACCCGAATTCAAAACACACCCGAATCCGACAAAAACATTTAAGGGAGGTTTTGCCAAAACGCGTCCGATTCCAAAACACGGCCACGGAACCGAATCCAAAACCAAAACAGATGTTAACCATAAGAAATGTTGCACAGTTCTCTGGCATATAAACAACTGGCAGTTACTGTATCAAGTATAACAAAAGAATAGTTGTGTTAGCAATGTAGAAGTGCAATTCTTTTCCAGAAAGTCACGGTTTCTAGTCTTCCATGCTATGATTACCCCATCCCATACTACCTTAGTCATCTAACCACTCCGTCATCCACCAGATTTCTTATTTCAATAACCCACCTAGTTGCCACCTCATCTACCCAGTGCATCACTTCATCCCATTTCCCCCAAGCTATCCCATGTCATTATTCCATCTTCCCACAGCTTTGTATCACCTTATCCAGTTCTCTAACAGTTAACACATTTCAGCACCCCATCAGAGACCTTTTTGGTCATTCCATTTCATTATGCTATTCCATTCCTTCCCAGTCAAGCTATTCCATCACCCCATCCTCCCCAGCTTAATCATTCCATCACCCCATAAGATTTCCCCTAGTATAACCACTTTATCAGCCCTCTAGTCATGCCATTTCCCAATGCCATATATTTTCATCATCCCAAGTCATGCCACTGCAGCACTCCTCTGCCCACTCCACGTCACCTACCTGCTGGGTTGATGGCAATGGCTCAATCTAGGGAGCGGCTGGGAAAGTAAAGACTCATGGCAGTCACTTGTGTATGCCAAGTGGGGCATGAAAGCTTTTAAAGTTGCTGAGTCCTGAGCAATTGCTCTACTGCGTCAACAATGACCTAGCCAGGACCGACCACCAAGCCAGGATCACCCATCAAGACCATGCTAGGTTGGTCTTGATGACCAGCCTAGCAGGGCAGCTGAGAGTTCAACCACTTGAGGGATAAATTGCGAAAGAGGGGTCTTAAAATCAGAATTAGTAGTTATTGGGGTAGAAGAGCTTAATTATGTAGTAGTATTATTATTATTATTATTATCCTTTATTTATATTGCACCACAAGGGATCCACAGAGCCCAATTAAAGAGTACATAAATAAAAAATCAAAACGGGACAATAGTGACTTACGATTGAAGACAATATAGGACAAGTACAGGGTAAGTAACACAGACATAAGTATCAGAGTGGTAGAAAACCGCGGGATTAGGTGCCATTGAGGATTGTTTAAGTAAGAGAAGGATATGCACATGAGGGTTGAGGGCCCTGCTCATGAGAGCTTACATTCTAAAGGGAAGGGGTAGACAGACAGGAGTGTCACAGATTGAGTAGACAGTGAGCGTAGAACAGAGGGTTAGGATAAGATTTGGCTGAGTTTGGTGAAGAAGTGGGTCTTGAGAGCCAGTTTGAAGTTTTTGTAGAGAGGTGGAGAGTCTGAGAGGGAGAGGTAGGGAATTCCAGAGAAAGGGAGCAGCATGTGAGAAATCTTGAAGGTAGGAGTGGGAGGAAATAATCAGTTGGTAGGAGAAGTGGCTTGCATTAGCTTAATAATAATAATAATAATAATAATAATAATAATCCTGATTAAAACATGAAGAGGAAGTAGGTAATGAGGCATGGGCTGGATTTGGCAACACAAAGGTTACCAGATCCTATCGGTCCTCCCGCTAACACCTATGGCTAATCGGAAGTGTGGCTTTAAATAATTTACACAGAGGGATAACAAATATATTGGCTAGAGCCATATACATTCACTGGGTGGTATCCAATTAGCCACAAAATCGAGCCAATTTTTTGTGCATATTTTTTTTGCACCTATTGCACAAAAATTGCAGCAAAAACAACTTTTCGCAGATATGCGCACTCCCATTTTTCACCCTATCGTATTCCAAACGTGCGAAAACAGGACTTGGGTGAAAAAAAATAAGTGAAAATTCAGGGTGAAAATGGGGAAATCAGCCTATACTTCAAAAAATGCTAATCTATCAGTACAGAAGTTTATTATAGGTCATATTAAATATATTTGGGGTACTTTTTTTTAAATGGAAAAATATAAAAGGAAGTTTTTTCAGAAAAAGAAGTGCTCAAATTGAATTTGGGGCACATAAAAATGTGTATAAATATATATTTGGGTCATTTTATGGGACTTTAAAAAAAGAAAACTTAAACAGACCGACTACTCCCACCTGAAAGCCTAAAACTAAAAAAACTTGTCCCACTCATAAAGCAACAAAATATACCTATCCTATACCTTGAACCCCAAATTCCATCACTTTGCACTTTTTCACCCCAAAACTGAAATGTCACAATTGGCTAATTAAAAATAATTAAAAGCTTAAAAGTGCCTAATTAGTCATTGTGGGAGATTGATCACCAATGGATAAGATTGGCAGAAGGGTAAAGTGAGGGGGTAGAAAAGAATCAGCAATATACTAAATGGTGAGCTTTGCAAGCGAACTTACTATAGAAACAAATTAAAAAACTGGATGTGATATAATAAACATATTATTATTATTATTATTATTATTTATTCTTCCCTAAATATTTCCATTAGACAATAGAGTAGAACACAAGTCGATCTGTGCCTTCAGTGGTGACCTCATGGAGTCCCAATTCTACGTACCTCAAAAAACAAAAAACAAAATTGTAAACGTAATGTAGGAACTACCCGTATGCAGAATGCGGTACAGTAATAGCACTCACCTCCGGCCACCATTCTGCCATTACAATACTGATATAGGTTGAGTCTCGGATATCCAAAATATGGAATATTCCAAAATAAGGAATTTTTGGAGCAGAACTGAGATAGGGACGCCTTCCCTTTCTGATTGTTCATGTACACAAAATTTGTTTAATGCACAACATTATCACAAATAATGTATAAAGTGACCTTCAGGCAACTTGTAAAACTTAGCAAATGTGTTCAACCCTGACCAAGTAGCTGCTCGGCAGAGCTGTAAAGCCGAGACACCCCGGGCAGCCGCCCAAGAGGAACCCACCGACCTAGTAGAGTGGGCTTGAACAGATTTCGGAACTGGCAAACCCTGTGTAATAAGTATGCTGGATAGTGAGCCTGATCCACCGTGCAATAGACTTCTTTGAAGCAGGACACCCAATCTTATTGAGATCATAAAGAATGAACAGCGAGTCCGATTTTCTGTGACGAGATGTTCTCTTCACATAGACTTTCAAAGCCCTTACAACATCCAAAGACTTAGAAGTAGCAGAGGTGTCTGTAACAACTGGAACCAAAATAGGTTGGTTAATGTGAAACGCGGACACCACCTTAGGAAGAATTTGCTGATGAGTCCTAAGTTCAGCTCTGTCCTCATGGTAAATTAGGTGGGGGCTCTTGTAAGACAACGCCCCCAACTCCGACACACGTCTTGCTGAAGCCAATACCAACAGTGTGACGGTCTTCCACGTAAAGTCCTTTACGTCAACCTCCTGTAGTGGTTCAAACCAGTCCGATTAGAGGAACTACAGCACCAAGTTGAGATCCTGAGGTGCCGTAGGAGGCACAAAGGGAGGTTGGATGTGCAGAACACCTTTTAAGAACATCTGGACCTAAGAGAGAGAAGCCAGTAGTTCCTGAAAGAAAATAGACAAGGCTAAAATCTGGACTTTTATGGGGCCTAGACGTAGGCCCGCTTCCACTCCCAACTGCAGAAAAAGCAGGAAACGTCCCAGATGAAATTCCACCGCAGAATATTGTCTGCTTTCACACCAAGAGACATATTTACTCCAGATACATTGGTAATGATTAGACATTACCCCCTTTCTTGCTTGGATCATAGTCAGGATGACCTTGTCAGGAATCCCTCTACTGGCTAGAAACCGTTCAACTTCCATGCCGTTAAACGTAGCCGCGGTAAGTCTTGATAGATGAACAGGCCCTATTGCTGAAGATCCTCGCGAAGTGGTAGAGCACGGATCTTCAAGGATCATTTTGAGAAGATCCGTATACCAGGCCCTCCGTGACCAGTCCGGAGCAATGAGGATTTCTTGAACCTTTTTCCTTTTTATTCCTTTTAGAATTCTTGGTATCAGAGGAAGTGGAGGAAACACGTACACCAGCCGGTAGACCCACGGAGTTGTCAGAGTGTCTACCGCCACTGCTTGTGGGTCTCTCAACCTGGAACAATACCGCTTGAGCTTCTTGTTGAGACGAGAGACCATCGTGACGATTTGTGGATATCCCCACTGACATGTCAACCACTGGAACACCTCCGAATGAAGGCCCCATTCCCCCAGGTGCAGGTCGTGTCTGCTGAGGAAGTCTGCTTCCCAGTTGTCTACTCCCGGGACGAAGACCGCCGTCAATGTCACTACGTGCTTTTCCACCTTGAGAGAATTCTTGACACCTCTGACACTGTGGCTCTGCTTTTCATTCCGCTCTGTCAGTTTATGTACGTCACTGTCGTCACATTGTCCGACTGGACCTGAATGGCCTGATTCTGAAGAAGAGATGAGGCCTGCAGAAGGGCATTGTAGATAGCCCTGAGCTCCAGGATGTTTATTGGAAGGATGATTTCCTGACTTGACCACCTTCCCTGAAACTGCACCCCCTGGGTGACTGCGCCCCAACCTCTGAGGCTTGCGTCTGTGGTTAGCAAAATCCAATTCTGAATCCCGAACCTCCGTCCCTCGATGAGGTGAGAAGTCTGTAGCCACCACAGAAGGGAGATCCTAGCTTTGGAGACAGACGAATCCTCTGGTGCATGTAAAGATGCGATCCGGACAAGATCCAGCTGGAAGGGCCTCGCATGAAACCTTCCGTACTGAATTGCTTCGTAAGAAGCCACCATTTTTCCCAGAAGGTGTATGCAGAAATGCACTGATATTCGGGTCGGCTTCAAGACAGTCCGAACCATCGACTGGATTACCAATGCCTTTTCCAATGGAAGGAATACTTTCTGAGACTTTGTGTCCAGTATCATTCCCAGGAACTGAAGCCTCTGCGTTGGTTCTAGGGGAGATTTTGGAAGGTTCAGAATCCACCCATGATCCAGAAGTAGTATGGTTGAGAGGGCAATGTTCCCCAACAGTTGTTCCCTGGACGGTGCCTTTATCAGAAGATCGTCCAGGTATGGAATTATGTTCACTCCTTGTTTGCGGAGTAGTAACATCACCTCTGCCATCACTTTGGTGAACACCCTCGGTGACATGGAGAGACCAAATGGCAGGGCCTGGAACTGGTAGTGACTGTACTGCAGTACAAACCGTAGATAAACCTGATGAGGCGGCCAGATCGGAATATGAAAATATGCATCCTTGATATCCAGAGACACTAGGAATTCCCCCTCCTCCAGACCTGAGATCACTGCTCTCAGAGACTCCATCTTGAATTTGAACACTCGTAAGTACGGGTTCAACGACTTGAGGTTCAGAATCGGTCTTACCGAACCATCCGGCTTCGGTACTACAAACAAACTGGAATAGTAACCCTTGTTTTGTAGATGAGGTGGAACTGGAACAATAACCTCGGTCTGTAACAGTTTTTGAATAGCGTCCTGTAAGGTTATTCTTGCCTCTTGTGAAGCTGGTAAACCTGATTTGAAGAATCTGTGAGGTGGGAGCTCCTGGAACTCCAGTCTGTAGCCCTGGGATATAAGGTCTATGATCCATTGATCCTGGCACGATCTTGTCTAGATGTGACTGAAGAATTTCAGCCAGGGTCCCACTTGACAGTCTTCTAGGCATCGCGGTCCACCGTCATGTGGAAGGTTTTGAGGGAGCAGAGCCTGCACTCTGTTCCTGTGAACCAGCAGTAGCTGGTTTCCATGGTTTACCTCTAGCACCTCTGGCGGCGGCAGAGGAACCTCTGGCCTTGCCCCTAAACTTGGCTGTCCAAAAGGACTGTAGGTTGGATCCTGAATAGGCCTTCCTAGCTGGGGGAGCTGCAGAAGGGAGGTATGTGGACTTACCCACAGTAGCTTTGGAGATCCATTTGTCTAACTCATCTCCAAATAAGGCCTCGCCTTGTGAAAGGTAGGCCTTCCACGCCTTTCCTGGAGTCTGCATCTGCAGTCCACTGGCATATCCATAAACCCCTGCGGCAAGACACTGCCAGAGCTGTAGTGCGTGCATTAAGCAAGCCTATTTCTTTTATGGCTTCCACCATAAAGTTCGCAGAGTCCTGTATATGCTGCAGGAGCAAATTAATCTCCCCTTGAGGCAAGGTATCTAACCCCTCAATTAGAACACCACATAGGCAAGCACTTGTCTTTGAAGTACTCCTCACTGATGCGGAAATCCATGAATCGGAATGACTCTGTGTAAGGGAAGTAAACGGGCCCGCCATCCTCCCCAGCTGCACCCCCCGCTCAACCTTTGCCCGAAGGACCTTGGGAATAGTTCGAGCTGATTGGAGATTCTTGGGAGCCCGGACAACAACTTCGCCCTCAACCGGCAAACAAAAACCAAACTTAAGACCAGAAAAAAGAAAATCTGCATCCTGCCTATACTGATACCACCCCAACCATTTGGACATAGCATCCAAACGGATTGGGGTGGGAGCCCTACATAGTGGGAACACCACTCGCTGACTTGCTCGCCGCGCTGGCTCCTGCCTTAGATCCTTATCGCAACCCCCGAAAGCAATAAAGTTGGAAACAAAAGAGGCTGACCCAACCCACTAACAGACTCAAAATACACTAAACATCACCACCGTCAACCCCTATTGGACAAGCAACCAGCACATGATGCCCCCTACAGGCCTGCCCCCAGCCTATGAGGTTTAACACACTACACTCCTATCCTGTCATTCCGTTCTCCTAACACTCAATGCTGTTGCAGGTGTCCAGATCCCAATGCTGGAGAAGAAGACACCGCTAACAAAGCTAGAAGGAAACCTCAAAAATTGCTTAATCAGTCCTTGGGATGGGGGGTTGCAGCAAGGATGCCAGAGCAAGTCTTGGTGGTTTTTCTTAAAAATAACCATTTTAGGAAAATCAGACTTGTTCTGGGGTTGCGTGAAAAAAGCTGCAGTGATTTCAATAGAAACCATTTAATCTCATTTTCTCTCCTGTAACTGAATAGCAACACCCCGCAGCTGCGAGATAAAATCCTGTTCCGCATGGGGTTTTTTTTACATTCCCCCCACCCCAATTGAATTCCCCTATAAGGGGGAGAGATTTATCTAAGCTTTGGGAGAGAAAGAGCGATCTATTCATGAAGTAGTGAAAAGAGTGGAGAAAAGGACCAGTGGAGAAGTTGCCTATGGCAAACAAACAGCTTTGAAGGAAGCTTTTATCAAGTACATTCTATAAAATGTAAGGGAGTTGCTGATTGGTTGCCATGGGCAACTTCTCCACTGGTTTGTTCTCCAATGTTTTCACTGCTTCATGAATAGACCCCAAAGTACCAACCAATCAGCATCTAACTGGCATGCTACAGGCTGTGTTTGAAAAATGACAGGAGCTGGTTGGTTGGTATTTTACTGATCTCCATCTTTATCTCTGTGACCAGATGTGCCCTCGCTGCCTACGCCCAATCATCACAGATTGGATGTGGGTCACATAGGACCTGGCCAATAGGGGATTCCCTCTTACCGTCAGTAATCGCCTGTCACAGATGGAGCCGCAATCATCCAGTGCTGCTCTATCGCAGGCGTGCACTCCCGGCGTGACTAGGCGATCCGTCCACCTAGCCCCACCGGGAGTGCACAGAGTGAATTGGCCACGTTTCCGTCACGGGCACGTGCGCTCCCCAGTTGGAGATGCTCTCGGTGTTAGGTGCGCCCGTACAGGCGCGCCCAGGCACAGACGGAGCCATGACTAGCATGACTCCATCTGTATGTCGCTGCGACCACAAGGCTCCTACTATGTGGCACCTGGAACTACTTGCTGCTCAGGCTTCTTCCACCGGCACCTGCCGCTTGCTCCTGTGTATGCGTAGACACGCTGCTGCCACACCTACTGGTTGGTGTTGGCTGACCCCCACTGCTCACAGACCAGGCCCCTGCACTGGTAGCTGACAGAAGGCAGAGCTTGGAGGCACTGGGCTAACTCCAAGACAGGAGGAGAACGGGACTGCAGTGCCGTAACTAAGTGTGTGCCAGGTGTGCCTGGCACGCAGCGCAGTCGCACTGAGGGTGCAATGGCCAGCAGCTTGTAATGAGTCAATTTGACTCATTACAAGCCGCCTGTGCCGGAGGAGGAGAGGGAGCAGTGGAGAAGGAGGAGGAGGGTGGGGGAGGAGGGAGGAGAGAGCCACAGCAGCGCTATGTAATTGGTAGAGGCACCACTGCAGCAGTCCCTCTCCTTCCGCATTGGCTGGCACAGCGCTGCTGTGAATGCTGGGATGTGCTTCCCTCATCCCAGCATTCACAGCGGTGGCAGCCAGCCAATGCTGAAGGAGAAGTACAGCAGCATGCGGCGCCGCCGGTAATTAGCTCCCTCCTCCTCCTTCTCCCCTGCCATCCGGAGCTGCCAGCACCAAGGAGCCCGTCATCGCGCACCGCACAGCAAAGGTCCTCTCCATGAAGGGAAACTAGACGCTACAGTCTAGTTTCCCTTCATGTAGAGGACCTTTGCTGTGCGCTGCGCGATGACGTCATCGCGCACCGCACAGCATAGTGGAACAGACACTAGGGGTCATAATTGACCTCTAGTGTCTATGCTGTTCTATGGGAGAGACGTAATAACGTCTCTCCCATAGATAGAGGAGAGGAGAAGAGCGGCGCCGCCGGCGGAGGGGTCTGCAGCGGTCTGGATCAGGAACGGGGATGGAAAGTATACTTTTTTTAATTTCATTTTTTCTTTCAGCGTCGTGACCACGCCCCCATTTGAAGCCACACCCCTATATTTTGCCCGGGGTGCCACAAGGCCAAGAACCGGCCCTGAATAGATAGCACCAGAGCACAATATTGGGCAACTTGGCTGGAAAATATATAGAAATTTTAAATCATCAGTGAAGTAACTGGCTATCCTGATTTAACCCATGATGCCTACATCCTCAGCAATTCATCCCTGTCTGCAAAAATATCTTGGACAAATGCCAGAGGAATGGTAATAAAGGTTGTCCTGCTCCAAGGGGTAAATTTCTGACGCGTTTCGCTGCATAAACCTTTATTTGGACCCGAACCAGCCATTAACATCTTCCAGCAATCCAGAGGAGTCCTAGAGAGGCACCATCCTATCACTGCATCGCATGAGGTACTCATCTTTATTCTTTATGGGACATTGCACTATATCCCCTAGCGGCATATGGAACTTGTATTGGACTCTCTAAATATCATCTAAAAGGGACTCTCCATAGTGGATTACAATTGGACATTTATATCATTTAAGGGCAAAATTTGGAACGGATCCTATAGAATACAAAGTATATGTCCTGAACCGACATTTTGGGTAAATTCTATTCTTCATGCATGCACATGGCATAATATCACTGCATAGAATATTGGGGGCAATTCTGAGTTGATCGCAGCAGGATCTTTGTTAGCAATTGGGCAAAACCATGGGGGTCATTCCGAGTTGTTCGCTCGCAAGCGGATTTTAGCAGATTTGCTCATGCTAAGCCGCCGCCTACTGGGAGTGAATCTTAGCATCTTAAAATTGCGAACGATGTATTAGCAATATTGCGATTACACACCTCGTAGCAGTTTCTGAGTAGCTCCAGACTTACTCGGCATCTGCGATCATTTTACTGCTTGTCGTTCCTGGTTTGACGTCACAAACACACCCAGCGTTCGCCCAGACACTCCTCCGTTTCTCCGGCCACTCCTGCGTTTTTTCCGGAAACGGTAGCGTTTTTTCCCACACGCCCATAAAACGGCCTGTTTCCGCCCAGTAACACCCATTTCCTGTCAATCACATTACGATCGCCAGAACGATGAAAAAGCCGTGAGTAAAAATCCTAACTGCATAGCAAATTTACTTGGCGCAGTCGCAGTGCGGAAATTGCGCATGCGCGTTAAGCGGAAAATCGCTGCGATGCGAAGATTTTTACCGAGCGAACAACTCGGAATGACCCCCAATGTGCAGTGCAGGGGAGGCAGATATAACATGTGCAGAGTGAGTTAGATTTGGGTGTGGTGTGTTCAATCTGCAATCTAAATTGCAGTGTAAAATAAAGCAGCCAGTATTTACCCTGCACAGAAACAAAATAACCCACCCAAATCTAACTCTCTCTGCAAATGTTATATCTGCCCCCCCCTACAATGCACATGGTTTTGCCCAACTGCTAAAAAAAATTCCTGTTGCGATCAACTTGGAATTACCCCCATTGTCTTTTAATGAGTTATTGGTTTTTTCTAATAAATTGTTTTAAAAATTTTACACATTTAGTGAGTTATATTGTTCTTTCCTCTGGTAGCGCAGCCTTCTTTTCCTTTTTTCTTTTGTGCAATATATTGGGAGTGACTTCCCTTTAAACATTGGCTGCTGCTTAGCTGAGCATCTCGCCTCATAGCGCCCGAATACCTTGGGTATTATTTATTACCTTCTCTTTGCATTTGGGCCCCATAACAGCTGCATCCCCTGCACCTATGGTAGCTACGCCCTTGCATGAACTGTTTCCAAATGTCAATGCCCAAGTGCATTTTTACCTTTCAAATACATTTAAACACATCTTAGATATAAATACAGTATAACGTGCAATTCTACAACTGTACATGGAGATTTAAATATAACATGTTAAAACACACTATTGAACATACGTTTAGGGGGTCATTCTGAGTTGTTCGCTCATTGCCGATTTTCGCAACGGAGCGATTAAGGCAAAAATGTGCATGGTTCACAGTGCGCATGCGGTTAGTATTTTACCACAAAACTTAGTAGATTTACTCACGCCCGAACGAAGATTTTTCATCGTTGAAGTGATCGTAGTGTGATTGACAGGAAGTGGGTGTTTCTGGGCGGAAACTGGCCATTTTCTGGGAGTGTGCGGAAAAACGCAGGCGTGTCAGGGAAAAACGCGGGAGTGTATGGAGAAACGAGGGAGTGGCTGGCCGAACGCTGGGCGTGTGTGTGACGTCAAACCAGGAACAAAACTGACTGAACTGATCGCTATTTGTGAGTAAGTATCAAGCTACTCAGAAACTGCTAAGAAATTTCTATTCGCTATTCTGCTAATCTTTTGTTCGCAATTCTGCTAAGCTAAGATTCACTCCCAGAGGGCGGCGGCTTAGCGTGTGCAATGCTGCTAAAATCTGCTAGCGAGCGAACAACTCGGAATCACCCCCTTAGTCGTTTACAGTGAGTGCATGGAGCCTAGCGCCAATCCGTCCATTTAGATTATGGCGAACGCGCCGTGAGTCTACCGCGCGATGGGACAATCTCTCCAAGCTTTGATAAATCTCCCCTACCGTTTATGTGACCTAGCAGGTTTTTCATGTTACACTATCAACTATTTTGTGTGCATGCATACGTACTGTATGTTTTATTTACAAAAAAATTGCACTAGCAATTAATATGCTCTTGCCAAGTACAGAACACTAGATGGCAGTAGTTATACACATTACACAAAGTACAAGCCTCCTAATGATTGCTGTATCGCTTACTTCCTTTCATCTATTGCTTTTATCAGATATTCATGGACCTCAGGTTATATTAATAACATAAAGGGCTATAGTGGATGTGGCATGTTAGTGTTCATGTCTTTTTATATTTATTTAGCAATGTGTCGCAGCATGTAATATTAATTCTATTCAGAGTAAGCTCTTTTCTTACTGCATTGCATGGAAATGTCCCCAGCATCAGTGACAGGCATTGCCTACCAGTAGCAATCACAGAACGGCAGATACAAACGTAAATCTGTTTCATTAGAATATCTAGTATTTTCCCTTGGGGATGTTCTTATCCAAATGTTTGCTTAATCATTTATTTTTTATTTATTTTTGTACTCATAGTGATCTAGAGATAACATTTGCGGATCTCGCATAAGACGACAACAACTAAACAAAATCAACCTTTAGACTTGTTTGATCCTTTGAAATGTCCTTATGTACTTACTAAGGCAGTCCCACTACAATGACCAAACTTATTTTGCAATGTGATCTATGATCGGGTGTGGGTTGATAGATAGAAAGTGTCTAGTTAGACAGTCGGGTGGTATTTGATATGCCGGCTGTTGGGATCCCGGCGCTCAGTATACCGGCGCCGGAATCACAACAGTCGGCATACCGACATATTTTCTCCCACTTGGGGGTCCACGATTCCCCTGGAGGGAGAATACATAGCATGGTGCGCATAGCGCGCCTCCGTGCCCACAGCATGGTGCGCAGCGAGCCCGCAAGGGGCTCTTTTGCGCTCACCCTGCTGCCGGTATGTAGGCAGTCGGGATCCCGGCGCCGGTATGCTGGGCGCAGGGGTTCCGACCGCCGGCCTAACATACTACACCCAGACACCATATGTTAGACATTAGGTCGACAGGGTCAAAAGGTCGACATGAAAAAGGTAGACAGTACAAAAGGTCGACATGAAAATGGTCGACACAAAGAAGGTAGACACCATCTTTTTTGCATTTTTGTGGTTTGTGTGGATAGTTTTGTCATCTGGGACCCCCAATTGTAGAAAGGCATCGGCTCGCCACAAGGTTTATAACCAACTCTATGCCGACATGGATAGAGAAGGTATGAAATAGTCCAAAAACATGTAAAATTTGAAAAAAACATGTGTCTATCTTTTTTAAGGCGACCATTTTCATGTCGACCTTTTGACCCTCTCGACGTTTTGTACTGTCTACCTTTTTCATGTCGACCTTTTGACTCTGTCGACCTAATGTCTGTCTAACATATGGTGTCTATCTATTGAAAGTCTAACTAGACACTGTCTATCTATCAACCGGATACCCTATGATCGAATACAAGCTCTGTATGAAGTATTAAAGGCAAATGAGAACACGTACAGGGAAGTTTATCTCTCTCCAGTCTATCACTCCCAAGGGTTAATACATCTCCTAATTAGTTATAGTAGGAGCAGCCCCCTATGCCAAGTCTCTCAGACATGACAAGTCGCAATGGATGTTATTCAGATGTGGTTGGAGTAACATTGCATGCAGTACAGTACCGATTATCGGTACTTTGCCCATGTGCAAGACCCGTTCTACGCATGCACGAATGGGTCCTGCGACGAAGGACACAAGGCGGCATCAGACTGTCAGTGATTGACAGTCCGATGTTGTTTGGGGGTGGGGTGGTAAGGGCCTCCGTTTCTCCAAATAGAGGAGCGTTGTCGCCATTGCAGGGGAGGGAAGAGGCCAGGATCACCATCAGAGGATGGAGATTTCCTGGCCTCAAGGAAGCTGTTGCGGCTTGCATGACCACATTGGTCACACAACTGGCCAATGGCGTCGGAGATCATAAATTACTGTGTCCTGGGCCGCAGCTCGGATCAGTAATGCAGCAGAATGCGTGACGCCCCATGCCGCATTACCATATTGCAGCTATTGCTGCTGCTTCCACGTAAGGAGCAGCGATAGCAGCTCCAACCACATCTGAATGAGGACCATTGTGCCTCCTGTGTAACACCCGGGGCGAGATTGCCCTACAGTTACCCAGTGAACGGCATGGAGTTCATCAAATGGAGAACCGTCCCCATGAAAATAAACACACACAGAGGCAGATGCTAACAGGAAGGAACCTTTATTATAGTTTTATGTGTCCAGGGGGAGATTTATTGTAAGCTCCACTGGGGCAGGGACGGATGTGAATGACTGAAACATTCTCTGTGTAGCGCTATACAAATAACTGTTAAAACATTAATGAAAATAAGTCCCACAATGCATGTAACCAGGGTCTCACTGGCCCACATGCATACAGGGTAATGTCAACATGGGCCTCACAGCCTCACAGCCCCATCCCCTCCAATAGGGGTCCGTAACTTGGTGGAGCAGGACTATGGATGAACTTGGGTGCTTGGTTGGTTTCTATGGAAACTACAACAAGATTAGCCCTGCTGCCAATCAAAACGGGTGGTCCTGACACACCCCTGCCCCCTCCTGTGTAAAGGGTATCCGTTTAGATGGTCGACCATGAAAAGGTCGACATGAGTTTAACTTTTTTTTTCTTTTGGGGAACTTTTCCATACTTTACGATCCACGTGGACTATGATTGGAACGGTAATCTGTGCCGAGCGCAGCGGTAGCGGAGCGAAGGCACCATGCCCGAAGCATGGCAAGCGAAGCGAGCCATGCGAGGGGACGCGGTGCACTAATTGGGGTTCCCAGTCACTTTACGCAAAAAACGACACAAAAAAAAGTTAAAAAACTCACGTCGACCTTTTCATGTGTCGACCATTTTCATGTGTCGACCATGTGTCCATGTCGACCAATAGTGGTCGACCTAATGACTGTCGACCATAACATGGTCGACCATTCATACCGGAACCGTGTAAAGGGGCCCTATTCTTTGCATGCCCTCTCTCTGATGGTTGGCCTAGTCCTTCTGTGGTGGCTGGCCACACCCGTTAAGCTTGGGCCCCTCCCACTGCATTACTTGGTGTGCCCCAGTCCGGCGCAGCATATAACTAATTGTTTTCTGCACCCTTCAATGCCAAAAGAATGTCACTAGCACCTATAGCATTATATAATAAGATGGTCATCTGTCAGCCATGATTTTCAACTAAATTCATAATATTATTGTGCTGCCTGCAGTCTTTTTGCCTATTTAAATAATCTCCCCAAGCATTAGCACAAGAGGATGAGAAATCACGAAGATATTGATGTTATTGTCGACCTATTGGATAAGTCTAAACGCATTGATTAATTATTCTCGGACTAACTACACAATGTCCAACTTTCTGCTTGAGTTGGTAACACGGGGGCACAGCTATAGGTCCTGATTACTTTTGTGGGATCTTAATTAGAATTTATGAAAGAAAAAGTAAGTTTATTTCTCCATGTCAAGAACACTAATTCACCATTGTTGTCTGTTTGATAAATTACTAGGTGACCCAGCGCACTGCTTGATCACCACAGTAGAAGGTTCTCACCCCTTCACGTCCAAACCCTATTACTACTTCTTCTGAGGCATCAATTCAAGAGCGAATAGCTTATTTTCCCAAGTCTACCCAAGTTTTCATGTTGTTTTTGCCGGGTGTAGTTTGGTATGCCGGCGGTCGGGCTCCCGGCAACCAGCATCCTGGCGCCGGGAGCCCGACCGCCGGCATACCGACAGTGTGGCGAGCGCAAAAGAGCCCCTTGCGGGCTCGCTGCACTCGCCACGCTGCGGGCACAGTGGCGCGCTACACGCTATTTTATTCTCCCTCCAGGGGGGTCGTGGATCCCCACGAGGGAGAATAAGTGTCAGTATGCCGGCTGTCGGGATTCCAACGCCGGTATGCTGTGCGCCGGGATCCCGACAGCCGGCATACTGAAGACCACCCGTTTTTGCCAGGACATACAGATGTGGTCTTTCCTACTGTTGCCTCAGAATCTCCTCCGATGCAGTAGCCTGTAAATATAATGATGTATTTATTTATTAACAGTTATTTATATAGCGCACACATATTCCCCATCGCTTTACAGAGAATATTTGGCCATTCACATCAATCTCTGCCGCAGTGGAGCTTACAATCTATATTCCCTACCTCATGTACACGCACACACATTCAAGCTAGGGTTAATTTTGTTCGGGATTCAATTAGAGATGAGCGGGTTCGGTTTCTCGGAAACCGAACGCCCCCGAACTTCAGCCTTTTTACACGGGACCGAGGCAGACTCGGATCTTCCCGCCTTGCTCGGCTAACCCGAGCGCGCCCGAACGTCATCATCCCGCTGTCGGATTCTCGCGAGGCTCGTATTCTATCGCGAGACTCGGATTCTATATAAGGAGCCGCGCGTCGCCGCCATTTTCACACGTGCATTGAGATTGATAGGGAGAGGACATGGCTGGCGTCCTCTCCGTTTAGAGTAGAGTAGAGAGAGTCTAGAGACACTTGATTTACTAATTTTGGGGAGCATATTAGGACGGAATACTACTTGCTGATAGTGTGACCAGTGACCACCAGTTTAATTAATCCGTTCTCTGCCTGAAAAAAAACGATACACAGTGTGACACAGTCACATACCATATCTGTGCTCAGCCTCAGTGTGCCCTCAGTGTGCTGCATCATCTATGTAATACTGTATATCTGACTGTGCTGAGTGCTCACTGCTCACACAGCTTAATTGTGGGGGAGACTGGGGAGCAGTTATAGCAGGAGTACATATTTTAACAGTGCACACTTTTGCTGCCAGAGTGCCACTGCCAGTGCCAGTGTGACTGACCAGTGACCACTGACCACCAGTATATTGTGATTGTCTGCCTGAAAAAGTTAAACACTCGTCGTGTGGTGTTTTTATTCTATAAACGCATTCTGCTGACAGTGTCCAGCAGGTCCGTCATTATATAATATATACCTGTCCGGCTGCAGTAGTGATATATATATATTTTTTATGTCATTATCATCCAGTCTATATTAGCAGCAGACGCAGTACGGTAGTCCACGGCTGTAGCTACCTCTGTGTCGGCAGTCGCTCGTCCATCCATAATTGTATACCACCTACCCGTGGTGTTTTTTTTTTTCTATCTTCTTGATACTAGTAGCTTACTTTAGGAGTCTGCAGTGCTGAGCTGACAGTGTCCAGCAGGTCCGTCATTATATAATATATACCTGTCCGGCTGCAGTAGTGATATATATATATATATTTTTTATATCATTATCATCCAGTCTATATTAGCAGCAGACGCAGTACGGTAGTCCACGGCTGTAGCTACCTCTGTGTCGGCAGTCGCTCGTCCATCCATAATTGTATACCACCTACCCGTGGTGTTTTTTTTTTTCTATCTTCTTGATACTAGAAGCTTACTTTAGGAGTCTGCAGTGCTGAGCTGACAGTGTCCAGCAGGTCCGTCATTATATAATATATACCTGTCCGGCTGCAGTAGTGATATATATATATATATTTTTTATATCATTATCATCCAGTCTATATTAGCAGCAGACGCAGTACGGTAGTCCACGGCTGTAGCTACCTCTGTGTCGGCAGTCGCTCGTCCATCCATAATTGTATACCACCTACCCGTGGTGTTTTTTTTTTCTATCTTCTTGATACTAGTAGCTTACTTTAGGAGTCTGCAGTGCTGAGCTGACAGTGTCCAGCAGGTCCGTCATTATATAATATATACCTGTCCGGCTGCAGTAGTGATATATATATATATTTTTTTTATATCATTATCATCCAGTCTATATTAGCAGCAGACGCAGTACGGTAGTCCACGGCTGTAACTACCTCTGTGTCGGCAGTCGCTAGTCCATCCATAATTGTATACCACCTACCTGTGGTGTTTTTTTTTTTTCTATCTTCTTGATACTAGTAGCTTACTTTAGGAGTCTGCAGTGCTGAGCTGACAGTGTCCAGCAGGTCCGTCATTATATAATATATACCTGTCCGGCTGCAGTAGTGATATATATATATTTTTTATATCATTATCATCCAGTCTATATTAGCAGCAGACGCAGTACGGTAGTCCACGGCTGTAGCTACCTCTGTGTCGGCAGTCGCTCGTCAATCCATAAGTATACTAGTATCCATCCATCTCCATTGTTTACCTGAGGTGCCTTTTAGTTGTGCCTATTAAAATATGGAGAACAAAAATGTTGAGGTTCCAAAAATAGGGAAAGATCAAGATCGACTTCCACCTCGTGCTGAAGCTGCTGCCACTAGTCATGGCCGAGATGATGAAATGCCAGCAACGTCGTCTGCCAAGGCCGATGCCCAATGTCATAGTACAGAGCATGTAAAATCCAAAACACCAAATATCAGTAAAAAAAGGACTCAAAAATCTAAAATAAAATTGTCGGAGGAGAAGCGTAAACTTGCCAATATGCCATTTACCACACGGAGTGGCAAGGAACGGCTGAGGCCCTGGCCTATGTTCATGGCTAGTGGTTCAGCTTCACATGAGGATGGAAGCACTCAGCCTCTCGCTAGAAAAATGAATAGACTCAAGCTGGCAAAAGCACAGCAAAGAACTGTGCGTTCTTCGAAATCACAAATCCACAAGGAGAGTCCAATTGTGTCGTTTGCGATGCCTGACCTTCCCAACACTGGACGTGAAGAGCATGCGCCTTCCACCATTTGCACGCCCCCTGCAAGTGCTGGAAGGAGCACCCGCAGTCCAGTTCCTGATAGTCAGATTGAAGATGTCAGTGTTGAAGTACACCAGGATGAGGAGGATATAGGTGTTGCTGGCGCTGGGGAGGAAATTGACAAGGAGGATTCTGATGGTGAGGTGGTTTGTTTAAGTCAGGCACCCGGGGAGACACCTGTTGTCCGTGGGAGGAATAGGGCCATTGACATGCCTGGTGAAAATACCAAAAAAATCAGCTCTTCGGTGTGGAAGTATTTCAACAGAAATGCGGATAACATTTGTCAAGTCGTGTGTTGCCTTTGTCAAGCTGTAATAAGTAGGGGTAAGGACGTTAACCACCTCGGAACATCCTCCCTTATACGTCACCTGCAGCGCATTCATCATAAGTCAGTGACAAGTTCAAAAACTTTGGGCGACAGCGGAAGCAGTCCACTGACCAGTAAATCCCTTCCTCTTGTAACCAAGCTCACGCAAACCACCCCACCAACTCCCTCAGTGTCAATTTCCTCCTTCCCCAGGAATGCCAATAGTCCTGCAGGCCATGTCACTGGCAATTATGACGAGTCCTCTCCTGCCTGGGATTCCTCCGATGCATCCTTGCGTGTAACGCCTACTGCTGCTGGCGCTGCTGTTGTTGCTGCTGGGAGTCGATGGTCATCCCAGAGGGGAAGTCGTACTCGTAAGACCACTTTTACTACTTCCACCAAGCAATTGACTGTCCAACAGTCCTTTGCGAGGAAGATGAAATATCACAGCAGTCATCCTGCTGCAAAGCGGATAACTGAGGCCTTGGCATCCTGGGCGGTGAGAAACGTGGTTCCGGTATCCATCATTACTGCAGAGGCAACTAGAGACTTGTTGGAGGTACTGTGTCCCCGGTACCAAATACCATCTAGGTTCCATTTCTCTAGGCAGGCGATACCGAAAATGTACACAGACCTCAGAAAAAGACTCACCAGTGTCCTAAAAAATGCAGTTGTACCCAATGTCCACTTAACCACGGACATGTGGACAAGTGGAGCAGGGAAGGCTCAGGACTATATGACTGTGACAGCCCACTGGGTAGATGTATGGACTCCCGCCGCAAGAACAGCAGCGGCGGCACCAGTAGCAGCATCTCGCAAACGCCAACTCTTTCCTAGGCAGGCTACGCTTTGTATCACCGCTTTCCAGAATACGCACACAGCTAAAAACCTCTTACGGCAACTGAGGAAGATCATCGCAGAATGGCTTACCCCAATTGGACTCTCCTGTGGATTTGTGGCATCGGACAACGCCAGCAATATTGTGTGTGCATTAAATATGGGCAAATTCCAGCACGTCCCATGTTTTGCACATACCTTGAATTTGGTGGTGCAGAATTATTTAAAAAACGAGAGGGGCGTGCAAGAGATGCTGTCGGTGGCCAGAAGAATTGCGGGACACTTTCGGCGTACAGGCACCACGTACAGAAGACTGGAGCAACACCAAAAACGCCTGAACCTGCCCTGCCATCATCTGAAGCAAGAAGTGGTAACGAGGTGGAATTCAACCCTCTATATGCTTTGGAGGTTGGAGGAGCAGCAAAAGGCCATTCAAGCCTATACAACTGAGCACGATATAGGAGGTGGAATGCACCTGTCTCAAGCGCAGTGGAGAATGATTTCAACGTTGTGCAAGGTTCTGCAACCTTTTGAACTTGCCACACGTGAAGTCAGTTCAGACACTGCCAGCCTGAGTCAGGTCATTCCCCTCATCAGGCTTTTGCAGAAGAAGCTGGAGACATTGAAGGAGGAGCTAACACAGAGCGATTCCGCTAGGCATGTGGGACTTGTGGATGGAGCCCTTAATTCGCTTAACAAGGATTCACGGGTGGTCAATCTGTTGAAATCAGAGCACTACATTTTGGCCACAGTGCTCGATCCTAGATTTAAAACCTACCTTGGATCTCTCTTTCCGGCAGACACAAGTCTGCTGGGGTTCAAAGAACTGCTGGTGACAAAATTGTCAAGTCAAGCGGAACGCGACCTGTCAACATCTCCTCCTTCACATTCTCCCGCAACTGGGGGTGCGAGGAAAAGGCTCAGAATTCCGAGCCCACCCGCTGGCGGTGATGCAGGGCAGTCTGGAGCGACTGCTGATGCTGACATCTGGTCCGGACTGAAGGACCTGACAACGATTACGGACATGTCGTCTACTGTCACTGCATATGATTCTCTCCCCATTGAAAGAATGGTGGAGGATTATATGAGTGACCGCATCCAAGTAGGCACGTCAGACAGTCCGTACTTATACTGGCAGGAAAAAGAGGCAATTTGGAGGCCCTTGCACAAACTGGCTTTATTCTACCTAAGTTGCCCTCCCACAAGTGTGTACTCCGAAAGAGTGTTTAGTGCCGCCGCTCACCTTGTCAGCAATCGGCGTACGAGGTTACATCCAGAAAATGTGGAGAAGATGATGTTCATTAAAATGAATTATAATCAATTCCTCCGTGGAGACATTGACCAGCAGCAATTGCCTCCACAAAGTAGTACACAGGGAGCTGAGATGGTGGATTCCAGTGGGGACGAATTGATAATCTGTGAGGAGGAGGATGTACACGGTGATATATCGGAGGATGATGATGAGGTGGACATCTTGCCTCTGTAGAGCCAGTTTGTGCAAGGAGAGATTAATTGCTTCTTTTTTGGTGGGGGTCCAAACCAACCCGTCATTTCAGTCACAGTCGTGTGGCAGACCCTGTCACTGAAATGATGGGTTGGTTAAAGTGTGCATGTCCTGTTTATACAACATAAGGGTGGGTGGGAGGGCCCAAGGACAATTCCATCTTGCACCTCTTTTTTCTTTCATTTTTCTTTGCGTCATGTGCTGTTTGGGGGGTGTTTTTTGGAAGGGCCATCCTGCGTGACACTGCAGTGCCACTCCTAGATGGGCCAGGTGTTTGTGTCGGCCACTAGGGTCGCTTAGCTTACTCACACAGCTACCTCATTGCGCCTCTTTTTTTCTTTGCGTCATGTGCTGTTTGGGGAGTGTTTTTTGGAAGGGCCATCCTGCGTGACACTGCAGTGCCACTCCTAGATGGGCCAGGTGTTTGTGTCGGCCACTTGGGTCGCTCAGCTTACTCACACAGCTACCTCATTGCGCCTCTTTTTTTCTTTGCGTCATGTGCTGTTTGGGGAGTGTTTTTTGGAAGGGCCATCCTGCGTGACACTGCAGTGCCACTCCTAGATGGGCCAGGTGTTTGTGTCGGCCACTTGGGTCGCTCAGCTTAGCCATCCAGCGACCTCGGTGCAAATTTTAGGACTAAAAATAATATTGTGAGGTGTGAGGTGTTCAGAATAGACTGAAAATGAGTGGAAATTATGGTTATTGAGGTTAATAATACTTTGGGATCAAAATGACCCCCAAATTCTATGATTTAAGCTGTTTTTTAGGGTTTTTTGAAAAAAACACCCGAATCCAAAACACACCCGAATCCGACAAAAAAAATTCGGTGAGGTTTTGCCAAAACGCGTTCGAACCCAAAACACGGCCGCGGAACCGAACCCAAAACCAAAACCCGAAAAATTTCCGGTGCTCATCACTAGATTCAATTATAATTTTCGATTGTGGGCAGAAAATGGAGTAAGCAGAAGAACTCCACGCAAGCACGGGGAGAATGTACAAACTCCACACAGTTAGGGCCATGGTGGGAATCGAACCCGTGACCTCAGTGCTGTGAGGCAGTAATGCTAACCATTACACCGTCCGTGCTGCCCAGGATTTCTTTCAGTAGCCAAGCAGAACAAATATATTACATAGGAGAAAGCAAACAAACATTTGGTGCAAATTATATTTTGTATTCATACAATGAGGATCATTGTTAAGTAACCAATAAGAGTGTCTCTCTTATGTTCTGACCAATCAAAGCTAAGGCGCTCTGCTATTGGTTAGTTGCTGACCGGCCTCCTGGCTTGTCATATAAATTAGTGCTCGGTTCATTTTTTTTTTCATATGGAGTAAAAACTGGAAGAAAGAAGATACCAGTGGACTTAGGTGATCAATGCATTGGTTGAATGGAGGACTCAGGGAGTCTTCAGTCAAATAAAATGTTTTTTTCACTGTCTGTTAGTTTTTTAACAGTCATTTTTTATGTGGCACTAAAGGTTCCAGAGGTCCAGTGCTGCCAGGGGATACTGGCTCTTGAAGTTCTGCTAGTGCCATATTATGGCTGTCAGGATGCCGCTGTCGGGATCCTGACAGCCGACATCCCGTCAGCTGGGATACCGGCTCCAACTGAAGGATGCTAACGCGTTTCATCTCAGCAGCTGGTGCTTCATCAGGGGTAACAGCATTAAATATCTTCTCTTGAAAATACACTAGATTTGGGCATTTAAAGACTCCATCATTAGCATCGTTATCAGATAGGAATTCTATGTAGTACTGTATGTGTACATGAATTACTTGGGTTTGTTTATTAAAGTGTATTTAAATGTATTATATTATAGTATTTATTCCTTTCTTCCTATCTGAGGATAGTTATTTCTGAAGTTGCATATTTCTATGAGAGAATTGGGTTGGGAAGATTCCATGTATTGTGTCAAATAAGCCCAAAATGTATTTAATGGTTTTACCGCTCTAATTTACTTGTGTCACTTTATCACCTTACTGGGGTTACTAAGCCTTGGAGAGTGATAAAGTGTAAAGAGATAAGGGGGGACATTTACCAAGCAGTGATAAGAGCGGAGAAGTGAGCCAGTGGAGAAGTTGCCCATGGCAACCAATCAGCACTGAAGTAACATCTATAATTTTCATACTCTAAAATGATACAGAGCTGCTGATTGGTTGATAGGGCAACTTCTCCAGTGGCTCACTTCTCCGCTCTTATCACTGCTTAGTAAATGAGATAATATTTTTTTCTCAGAGAAACGAACCATTTGGCGATTCTCAGTAACAGCAAAGACGGAACTGTTAATGCAGTGTACATGTACGCCGTGTAGAGGAATGCCATATATTCTGGAATGTTCAGCTCAGACTCCATGGGAGATACAGCCAATAATCCATGCAAACCAAAGGCTTTTAGCATGTTTTTTATTGCAATATTTAGAAGTTAAATATGGCAAAACTCAGTCATTTTAATTAAAATCCCTGGAAATTATACAGAGCCATGGGGGAGTCTTTGTTCACAAATCACACACTCACTCGGCTGTGGATGTTAATAGCATTTTCTTTTACACTCAGGCATCAGCTACTGGAGGTTTTTCAGATGCATTCAGTCTCGGGGAGACAATAGGTGAGACAGAACGGGAACATCACACGAGACAGCCCACGCTGCAGGGAGAGAAGCCTCCTTCCTACGTATCACATGGAGACGAATGCTGGATGAGTAATCTCGCCTGGTCATCGGTCTGCAACAATCCATGTACAGATACTGGTGCATTAAATTCATTCGTTTAGGGAAAGTTCTTGGTTCTCAGATATAGGAGGTAATCTGCAATCTGCAAGACATGTTACATGGTATAATTGCAGCTATGGACCCACTGTACAGCCTCAGCATTGGTTTGTGCAGAGATACCAAGCTTTCTGACTGTTATGAGCGGACTGAGGGGTGTACTTACTGTTGTCATTACAGAGTACTTTACCAGCGCAGTCAGGATCACCTCTGAGCTATCTTTGAATCATGTAGGTACACACCGGAAAGCTCTTTGTGGTATAACTTGTTTATATATTGAAACTGGAACGGATCATAATACAAACTGATAGTCAAAACAGTATATCTGTGCATGAGCTGCCATCATGCATGCTCCATCTCTCTCCTTCATGCAACCTTCAGAATACAGGAACAAACAAGTGTAAGACATACATCACAGACTGTAAAACACATAACATATATACAACAGCTCCACCTGCTGTCCCTCCTGTGTAACACATCAAGTCTGAATCTATTGAATGCTGTTTCTCAACACCTACGAAGTATTTATCAGCACTGGGGTTGAGTTCAAGTTGGATGTATCTTATCCTTAATTGACACAAATAGCGCGTTTTACCAGAATGTGACTGCACCAGTGTAGGACTGAAGCATGAAGGTCCTACAGAGGGAATGGAACGGCAGAGGACCATGTTTCAGGGGTGTGGTCAGCCACCTGGGGAAGGGGGGTGGCCAGCCTCCACAGAGGATTGGCTAACCATTAGAGAGTACACGGTCTGGGCCCCTTTGTAAATGTATGTGGTAAATACTTATACTGCATGCATGTTAATGTACCAGATTGATAATAGCAATGTGCCCTGTAGTCATTACGTGTTGGGTTCGGGTTCCGGCAGTTGGGAGACCGATGGTCATCATACCGACGGCGGGATCCCGGCTTTTAGATGGCCGGTGGGGGCGAGAGCAATGAAGCCACGCAGCGTGCTTGCCACAGGTTCTATTCCTACTCTGAGTGTCGTGGACACCCATGAGTGGTAATAATAGTCCCTGTTGGTTGGCATGTCGAACGTCGGGCTATTCACTGTTCGGGATCCCCGCCGGTCACAAAACCGAATCCCGTCATTACACCATGGGGGTCATTCCGAGTTGATCATAGCTGTGCTAAATTTAGCACAGTTATGATCATGAACTCAGACATGCGGGGGGACGCCCAGCACAGGGCTAGTCCACCCCACATGTCAGTGCCTCCCCCCCCCTGCAGAAGTGCCATGGCATTGCACAGCGGCGACGCCTTTGCACTTCAGGTGTAACACCCGGCCAGCGCAGCTTTAGCGCGCTGGCCGGGAACTACTCATCGCTCCCCGGCCAGCAGTGGCTATGTGTGACGTCACGCAGCTGCTGCGGGCCACTCCCCGCATGGTCTGGCCACACCTGCGTTGGCCGGACCGCACCCACGAAATGGCGGCCAAACGCCGCCGTTTCGCCCCTTCCCGCCCATCGACCGCCTCTGCCTGTCACTCAGGCAGAGGCGATCATAGCGCAGCGACGGGCGGCCATGCGCCGGCACACTGCAGTGGCGGCGCATGCGCAGTTCTGACCCGATCGCTACGCTGCGAAAGACTGCAGCGTGCGATCGGGTCAGAATGACCCCCCGTGTCTCTGGGAATGCAGTATAATGTAACATATGTATAATAATTAAGCACATGTTGGTCACTCTGTCTATACATACCACATTAAGGCACCGTACATGTGATAGGGGGCCCCGGTACTGACTGGCTAGTCTAAAACTCATTCAGAACTGCATTAGGTATAGAGCAAAATACATGCCATTGTAAAATCAAAACACAATAATTAACTTGGCTCTTACCACTGGGTTTGACTTAATTGTAGATTAGTGAATGAATGCAGAGCTACAATGCCATTCCACTGGCAGGGTCTGTGCTCATTGTGTTACAGCCCACAGCCAACCAGAGGAGGGGAAAGGTGTGTCATGACCTCTCATTTTGATTGGCAGGAGGGCAAATCATGGTGCAGATTCTATAGAAGCGAACAGAGCGCCCCTGTTCTTCCGTGGTCCTGCTGCACCAGGCAACTGACCTTCTAATAGAGTATAATTCAAGGTACAGGGGAACAGGTGAACTTGAGCACTAGCAGACTGAGAAGAAAGTGTATCTTTGAGTAGGTAGCAGCAATATACAGTATATGGGTAATAAATCCACTATGTAGTATAGTACAGTATAATCACTTTATAAGAGTGCCCCCACAAAAAGAGAGTCCTTCTCTCGCTCGTTTTGTGACCTCTAATAGAGTAACAACGTATAATTTGAGTGCACAGTTTGGAACCTGACACCTAGAAGAGCAGAAGGGCCTTCATGCTTTAGGGCCCGCCAGGAATTTCCCCAGTACCCATATGGCCAAGTGCAACACTGGCATGCACTTATTCATAAATAGCCCCTTTGGCTCCTTACCTCTGTGATATTGCTGTGTTGGTGCAATCACATGCTCCCACCTGTGTGCTGGTCGTTTGCCTATTCCAGCAGTAACACATCATCCTCTAGCCCAGGGGTGGGGAACCTTTGAACCTTCAGCTGTTGCTGAACTACGCATTCCAGCATGCCTTGCTACAGTTTTGATATTTGGCTATGCCAAAACTGTTGCAGGGCCTGCTGTGATGTGTAATTCAACAACAGCTGGAGGACCGCAGGTTCCCCACCCCTGCTCTAGCCAGTATGTACGTAGTGCCCTATGTTGTCTCACACAGCTACTGGTAATAGGTTCTATTCCCATTGCCTGCAGTGGTTGGAGGCAGATTTACAATACGAGACCTTCTAAAGAGGACAAGTAAAGGAATTTTTCCCGTTCACCTACTAGCGCTCGTTTTTTCATTTATACCTATATCAACCAATCAGATTGTAGTTACCATTTTATAAAATTTAGTAGGTAAATGGAAGCTAGAACTTGACTGGTTGATATGGGTGACACATCCGCTTGTCCCTTTTAGAAAATTTGATACATTTCACGCTGGGTTGGCTCCTGATCTTAGTCCACAGGATTTCGCTTCAGCAGACGCATTAACAAATCACAAGTGGCTAGTGGGTACAAATGCTTGTGATTGGCTAACCAGTAAAAGTCATTCCCAGCTTTTTTTTTAGCTTAGCAGTGAAATCAAGGGAAGCTGTTGTCTAATATCTTTTACCCGTTTTCTGACCCTTGGTGGAGAAATGCGTTTCTAGAAGCACTCCTAGGAATGTAATATAAATAAGTTCATAAATAGAGCTGGTTCTAGATTACTAAGATCTTGGACTGTAGATCTGAAATATACACTTTTGCGCAGTGTGTCTTTTCCGATTTCCAGCTTTCTCTTAGGGCGGGATGTATCACGGATCACAATACATCCCGACCTTATTGGCACACATACCGGCATTGTATACTGCCGGTATTATAAATACTTACTGTTTTGTTAATATGTTTGTAAATCCAGTCATAAGGACACAGAGACATGTGAGTTCACTGCTGTGCTGTTTATTCCATCACCAACTCCAGGCACACTGCACACTGGACCACCCACTTCCCAGCATCCCCCTGGTCCCAGGGACCATCACTGAAGATTCAGGCTTGCACATATTACTAAGGGAGTGTCTACAAATATTAAGCATTCTAATACACTAACATCACATCCTCTTTTCTTTAAAGATAAGCCCTGTACACTTTAATGCAACAATTAACAACTTCATATTAAGAACATCATCTAACACGTTTCAATGAGTCTCTCAGGTCTGCGTATTTCCCTTTTGGGTCTTTCATACACAGTCTGTGTTTCATCTACCATGTTGGACATGTTTCTAGAATCGTGGTTTGTTCACTATTATGAGGATCATCGTACATGTCAGATGAAGGGTATTCTTCAGTCATGTTGTCTTCATTATGGTTAGGTTGAGATCTTAAATCCACCCGATTTCTTCTTACTTCCGTTCCATGCTCTGTACGTATAGTATAAGATCTTGGTGCTACTTGTGTAACTTTTTGGCTTGAAATCTAGTTATTTCTGCAGATCTACACATAGTCACTGCCTTTTCTAGTGTTAGGTCTTGCTCTCTCAGCAGTCTCTCTCTGAGTCCATTATCAGGTATTCCACAGACAATACGATCTCTAATCAGTGAATCCTTTAAATCACCAAACTCACAGGTTTTACTGAGTGATTGCAGCTCTGTAACATACTGATCAAATCCATCTCCAGACTTCTGATCACATGTGAAAAACTTATATCTTTCATATGTCACATTTTTCCTTGGCACAAAGTAATCTTCAAACTTTTGCATTATAGAAGATAGCACCATATTCTGCCCCTTAGCAAACTGAAAACTATTATAAATGTCCAGCACATCCTCTCCTATCACATGGAGGAAAATGGATGCCTTAGTTTTGTCAGCCTCTGTATCAGCTCCACATGCAGCAAGATATATATTAAACCTTTGCTTAAATCATTTCCAGTTTTCAGACAAGCTACCAGACATCAGCATGCCGGTTGGAGGAGCCAGTTTATCCATGGTTACTCACTGTTTGAAGAGAGGAGCACACGGCAGGCTTTGCAGACACGAGTATCACAGCCACAGACTGTTGCAGGACTCTTTCACACTCTGAGAGCACTAGCAGTCCAAGTTAAACTTCTTCTGACACCATGTTTTGTTCATATGTTTGTAAATCCAGTCATCAGGACAGAGACATGTGAGCTCACTGCTGTGCTGTTTATTCCATCACCAACTCCAGGCACACTGCACACTGGACCACCCACTTCCCAGCATCCCCCTGGTCCCAGGGGCCATCACTGAAGATTCAGGCTTACACATATTACTAAGGGAGTGTCTACAAATATTAAGCATTCTAATACACTAACATCACACTTACCGAAACATGACAGTTCTTCCGTTACAGAGTTGTCCCGGCAAAGAAGTGACTTATGGGTTTATGCCCCGACAGTCCTGACACACATGCACTGCCATTGGCTAGCACATGAACAAGCTGTGGGGGAAGGAGAGGGATTCTTCGGATCTCCCTCTGGAGGATCGGGAGGCTTTTGTAGGCAACACCATCTATAGATGGCATTGCCTATTGGGCCCAAGCTCCAGAAAGTTATACTTTCTGTAGCTTGCTGCATAGCAGTGCCGGATTAAGGGGGGGCCCAGGGGGTATGTACCCTGGGTCCCCCAATCTCAAGGTGCCCTCTAGCCAAAGCTGTTGTCCACTGACGATTCTATTCTCTCCAGGCTCCACCCCCAACAGCAGCACTCCCAGTAGCAGCGGTGGCTTTTGGGAGAGCTTCTGCCCACGGCAGAGCCTGGAGCGAAGGGGGTTAGGTGTGGGACTCTGGAGCAATTGCAGGTTAGACTAAAGGAGACTAATGGGGGAGAGTGCTGGGCAGCGCTGTAGTACAGCACAGGAGGGCCCCTCTGTTTTCAGTGCCCCGGGCCCCCTGAAGACTTAGGGGGTCATTCAGAGTTGATCTATCTACTCTTTGCAGCGCTGCGATCAGATAGTCGCCGCCTATAGGGGAGTGTATTTTCACTTTGCAAGGGTGTGAACGCCTGTGCAGCCGAGCTCTGCAAAAACATTTTGTGCAGTTTCTGAGTAGGTCTGAACTTACTCAGCTGCTGCGATCACTTCAGCCTGTCCGGTACCGGAATTGGCGTCAGACACCCGCCCTGCAAACGCTTGGACACGCCTGCGTTTTCACAAACACTCCCAGAAAACGGTCAGTTGACACCCACAAACACCCTCTCCTTGCGATCGGCTGTGCGAATGGATTCTTTGTTAAATCCATAACCTGCGCATTGCGGTGCATACGTATGCGCAGTAGTGACCTGATCGCTGCGCTGCGAAAAACGTCAGAGTGAGAATAGGTCGGAATGACCCCCTTAATCCGGCCCTGCTGCATAGTACACATTACATTACCATAATACACATTAGAACCATCTCAGACTGATTCACATAATAATTATAAATTCATCACATAATTTTACAGATTTATTGTAATAAAAGTACAGTCACTGTATCAAAGTCATTTTAATTAGTATTTTATAGAGGGAAAGAAACATTCTTCTTAGCAGTGAAATGCATCATAAATAGTCATCTGCTGTAAATACGCCCATGCCTAATCTGATGCACTTAACATACTGTACCTGTATTTTTAAACTCATTTGATGTTTTCACCTTGTTGTAGACCTTCGCCCACAGACGTAGCAAAGTTCTGAATATACAGTATTATGACACTTTCACAGATAATGTCAGTTTTAGGTGAGTTCATTAAATACCTCCTCTTACATATATGCCCCTATAATATTGTACGTACAGCAAACAAGGGGACCATAGAGCTTTATTTATTGTGTGGATAGGTCAAAAGGTCTGATACCTCCTGGGTCACTACTTCAGGAAAGGGGGGGGGGGGGGGGTACTCTGCTGTATATGGGGGGCAAACTGACTTAAAGCCTTCACTAAAGTAGCGACTATCTTGTAAATAATGAAAATAATAATATCAAGTAATTGTTCTCTCCCCCTCTTTTCCCCATCGTCTCTCTTTCCCTCTCCCTCTCTTATCCCACCTCTTTTTCTCCTCCCTTTCTAGACCTGCTCTCTCTGGGCCTAATTCAGACCTGATCGTAGAGGTGCCAAATTTAGCACCTCTACGATCAGTTTCACAGACATGCGGGGGGACGCCCAGCACAGGGCTAGTCCGCCCCGAATGTCTGGCTCTGCCCCCCCTACCCCTCAGAGGTACAAAAGCATCGCGCGGCAGTGATGCTTTTGAACTTGAAGAGTTGCTCCCTACCTGCGTGCTGGCAGGGAGCTACTCGTCGCTCTCCGGGTCACAGCGGCTGTGTGTGACGTCACGCAGCTGCCGTGGCCCATCCCCCACACGGTCCAGGCACGCCTGCGTTGACCGGACCGCACCCCCAAAACGGCGGGCAAACGCCACCGGTCCGCCCCCTCCCGCCCAGCGTCTGCCTCTGCCAGTCCAATCAGGCAGAGGCGATCGCTGGGCAGAGATGCTGATCGCATCTCTGGAGTGCACCGGCGCCGCAGTGCAGTTCAGACCTGATCGTACGCTGTGCGAGAACGCACAGCAGCGATCAGGTCTGAATTAGACCCTCTGTCTCCAATCCCTTCTCACTTTTTGTCACTCCCCTCTTTTCCTGTGTCTCTCTCTCCCTCCCGCTCTCTCTTTCCCCCTTTTCTCCATTACCTTTGTTGTGCTACACTATAGCAATAAAACATCTGTCGGCCCATTTTCATGCTGTTTTCACATTGTACAGCGCTATATTCCCGCTATTTTGTCTAATCATTGTCATCCTGTGCATGTATATACATCCCCATGCATTAATGGTAACCAGCCCAGGCTAGGATTGCTGATGATTGGTTGAATATTTTGATTAATTTTTTGAAGGTCGGGGCATTTAATTTTCTTTTTATACATTAAACCATCAATGGTCAAGTTGACGGTAACGACGGGCATAACTAGTATGCTACCTAAAGTAAATGTTGATGTCCTTTAAATGTATCTATAGGAGCCTCCTTATGTATATTGAGTGGTACTTACCTTCAGAAAACTGTTGGGGATTCTACTCTGCCCTCTACTTGCTTCAGATTGTCTATTAGATGGTATGGTATTGGACACTGAGGAAGCCGCTGACGCATGAGAGTAGGCGGAGAAATGCATCTGTCTGTTAAGATCTCCAAGCACGGAGTGCAGCTCGATACACAGCACCTTTATACATTGGCCGGTCAGCGGAAACATCTGAAAACCCCATTGCTAAGGGGGAACGGGTGAGCACATTGTTTAAAGTACCCACGGAACTCCAGATAAGGCTGCAGATAAAAGCACCAGCCGGGATGGGGACGGAGAGCAGCCTGAAAAGAATACGGGCAAAGTGAAATTGCTACATGGTAACTATAAATCAGCTCATTAGTTACATGGTGCAGTAAAACAAGGACTGCTACATATGGAAGGAATACAATGTTGCAAAAAGTCAATGAATGCTAATTGAATACTCACATGTGTGAGAAGGCACGGACTGTTACATCTATTAATTAATGCATGAACTGCTTGGCTAACAATAAAAGTATATGGACTGCCTCAGTATTAACATCAGTTATTAAGTATAGATATGGATACATTTTATATCATTTTATAAGAGGAGCAATTTATTATCTTTTATCACATGTGTATGTTTTTATAGTGGTTTATATGATACTGGCCGGTATCAATGTGATGTGTGTGAATATATAAATGTATTAAAATCTACATCAGATTGAAGTAGCGCATTCTCATTGCTTTGTGCAAAAAACTTTTTTCCTAGGTGGTATGTTTGCTGAAGAAGCCCAGCAGGGGTCAGGGTTCACCGCCAACCCCCTCCCTCCTGAGTTTACTTACCTTGATCCAGAAAGCAGGCCCCACCTCCTCTGCGGTGCTACCTTCCCAGTGACAACTTTGGGAAGATGGCCCCACGCAGTGTTAGCAAAGTCCCTGGCACTGTGCCAGAGTCTATGCTCTCTAGTGCACATGCGCCATCTTCCCGAATATCACCCGAGGAGGCGGTACCCACTTCCCAGAGGTAAAATGCCTCTCCCTCTACCCCCTGATCTGAACGGCGCCCCCTTGCGGAGCATGCAGGATCGCTTTGCGACCTCACAATTAGTTTTTGTGTATATGTATTTTTTTAGGGGAGTGGCCATGCCCCCTATCTAGGCCACACCCCATGCTGTGACGGGGCCCGCCGCTGCTCTCTACGGCCCTGTTTATGACCTGTGGGTTCCCTAGATCTCTGGTTATTTTGTTTTCTTCGCTCATCTTGATGCTACCTCCTGTGCTAATAAAGTAAAATAGCGTCGATAAGGTAAAGATTGACAATTCCTCATTACTTAAACTTTTAACACAAATATAAAAACAAACAAAGCCATGAGAGTAGTTTTGTTTTTTTTCCTAAATTGAACTGCTGAACAACATACAAGTTCCGATTCAGAGATGGACGCAACACCAAATCAACATCGCAACCATCAATCGCAGCATCGGACCTATGAGTTATCCTCAGGTTACTCAGGATGTCCGGCAAAACTGCATCCAAGGACGCAGCCACTAGCTTCGGCACACCCAGATAATGGGGCCAACAAGTCCCCATTTTCTCCAATGCTCCCCTTCACCGGCAAGACCAGCAGCATGTCAATCAGCTGTGGCTAACCGGGCATAGCCGCAGCAGCATCGCGAGACAGGCGCACTGTGGCTCCGGCCCATGCGCAGTCTCAAAGACATCAATCAATCGTGACCAAATCGGGATTTTGTCTAGAGCTGAATCTGCCCCACAGTACAGAAAGCAGGAGCGAGTTTGCAAATATCAATTTAATAGCATTGTCTGATGGGCCCTACACACTGGGCGATAATACTGAAAGATATGAACGATCTCGTTCATTAATGAACGAGATACTGTTCATATCTTCCAGTGTGGAGGCACCAGCGATAAACGATGTGCGGCCCCACACTAGTGCCCCATCGCTTGTGCATGCAGGCCAATATGGACAATCTCGTCCATATTTGCCTGCACTGCTATGGGGAGCCAGGTGACGGGGGGAGTGAAGAAACTTCACTCCCCCCATCACCCCCCCCCCGCGCTGCCGTGTCGCCCGTTGGCCGTATCCGCCGTCGGGCAACTCAGCGGCAGATTGCAAAGTGTGTAGGGCCCATGAGAAGCCGATTCAATCCAACAAAAGTGTGATCTCTAATATTCGTCTAAATGCAAGTTGTCAACAAAATTACTTTTTCTTGATTGCGTTCTTTTTTTTTTCCCCATCGCCCAAACGTTCTCGTTCCCCTTAGCAAGCTGATGCTTCGCATGCCCTCATTGTGTGCACAAAGCCATGGTAAATTAACTTAGCTCGAAAATATAGCAAGCGTCTACAAGATTAACATAAACTGCATTACATTTCTTAATGAGCTAAACTAACTTCCACAAACATAAAGACACAGAACTGAAGGCGGCTTTTATGGCCAGAAAGCTCTCAGTCACAATACTTTGTGATTCCATAGATATTGCTTTGTACTCAGGAGCAGTTTTATAGGAATAAACTCAATAAGCCGATATGCCGGCTGCTGTGTCTTTTTATAACCTACTTTGCACAGGAAACTAAAGCATGGCCTTCCTCCAGACATAACATTATAAAGAAGATGTACCTACCAAAACACAAAAAGGTTTATTTCTTCTATAAATGTAATGAACAATATTCCAGCGTATGAAAGATCAGGGCACAGCAATAACTCAGTGGCGAGGTAACGAGTTTATATCAGTGACATAAATAGACCAACTTCCATATCACAAATAGACATGAACGGTGGGCCTGACGCTTACAGAAAGCGGGGGTCATTGGTAAATTTACTGAAGTGCACCTAATTATGGCTGTGATTTGTAGGGCTGCAGAGTAATACGTGTACATCTGTGGATGGGCATCGCTGGGCACAGGGAGAGGGGGCAGATGGACAAAGTCTTTAGACGCAACCATCGGAAGCATCAAAACTTTCACCGGCCCCATGCTAGGCGCAACATCTGCATCAGAGTATGCCCCCAATGTGAGCGATTAAGCGGACGAGTTCACAACCCGTTCGGCGACAAGTCCACAACACTCCTATAACACGCCCATGAAAGACGAACCACCTCCATGCATCTGAATAGCCGCCTCCCAGTCACCGCCCAGGAATGATCAATGCATTTTCAATACATCTCTTAGACTGTGCATCGCAATCAGTCCTGCAACTCTGTGCGCTCACACAGAGCCGCAGCTAGACTTTTTGATGTCCTATTAGAAATGTATTGGATGTTCCTGGCAGAGCGGAGGCTTATCAGCCACACAGAGGTGCTGCGTTGTATGGAAGACAAAGTTGGAGCATGTCAACGCCACACCTGGCGCATGCAGGCAGTCAGGTCAGGTGATCTGGGGGTGAGTGGTCAGCCAACTTGATTTTCATCAAAGCATTGTGAGATGCTGGGATGAAGAAAATGCTCATTTTGGTCTCTAGTCAAATGGTCGACATGTTCACATTTATAATGTCCAGAGCAAATTGTCGACATCAGCGTGTTAACATACAGTAGTTCAAACAGGGGAAATATTACTGAAGATTGTGAAACTTTATGAGGCTGAGTAATGCAACTCTTTAGAACTCCTCAATTCAGGCCGGAGTAATGCAGAGAGTAGCTGAGAGACTTGGGAGCATGTGGAGGAGGGGCGAGCCCACTGGCTGAGCGAGGGGCTCGGCCGGATGAGATTCAGTGATTTTGTATGTCACCGTTACAGAATTTGTTAGAAATCTGCTGTTTACAAACTAATAAATGATATCTCACCATTAGGCGGACACGGCGTGCTAGCCTTCAGTCATTATCCTGCCAACAATACAAACATCGCGGAAGCCGGTATCGTATAATTACCACCTGCTGAGTTCACAGGATGCCAATGAGAAACAGAAAAAAAACAAAAATCTGTTTCTCTTTCATGTGTGTTACAGTTTGACATTGTGTGGGCAGTTGTGTGGCAATATTCAGCCATTATCCTCCAGCAACTAGGAATACACAACTCAAGCCTAGAAAATACATTGATTCCCTGTTGTGTTGGAAGGACGGAGGAGAGATAGAAAATGCTATATTATGTACAGTATACCTGTGATGGGCAGCCCGGAACCTCTAATCATTTTCTTTTAGATGCAAATAGTTATATGCTAGAATTACGTCCTTCTTCCCAGTTACAGTACTTCCAGATTATTCTTATTCTTATTCTTATTATTTACAGTTGCTTTTAATTTATAATTTATGTAAGGGATCCGTAGTGCCATACATATGGGATAACACACAACAAGAAAATAAAAGTACATTAGACATTTACAGACCAGGTAACAAATTGACAGATTAACTTAATAAAATAATACGGATCAGCCAACTACATAATTATATGGGAAAAATAGTTGGAGAAAGAGCCCTGCTCGTGAGAGCTTACACTCTAAGTTGGTCACATTGGTTTTTTATACAGGTATTGTGTATGAGTATCCTGCATGGTTGTGAGTTCCAAACAAAGATGTAACTAGATGTTTTACTGTGCTACACTACTGCAAACCATTATTGCCATTACAAGCCAACTCCTGCCCGCCATCTTCTCCCTTATATGCCAACTCCTGTCCACCATCTTCTCCCTCAGATACCAGATCCTACTCACCATCTTCTCCCTCATATGCCAGATCAGTCCCACCATCTTCTTCCTCAGATGCCAAATCCTGCCCACCATCTTCTTACTCACATGCCAGATCCTGCTCACCATCTTCTCCCTCATATGCCAGATCTGTCCCACCATCTTCTCCCTCAGATGCCAGATCCTGCCTACCATCTTCTCCCTCAGATGCCAGATCTGTCCCACCATCTTCTTACTCACATGCCAGATCCTGCCCACCATCTTCTCCCTCACATGCAAGATCTGTCCCACCATCTTCTTACTCACATGCCAACTCCTGCCCACCATCTGTTTACTCACATGCCAACTCCTACCCACCATCTTCTCCCTCAGATGCCAGATCCTGCCCACCGTCTTCTTTCTCACATGCCAACTCCTGCTCAGAATCTTCTCCTTCACATGCCAACTCCTGCCACCATCTAGAATTTGACGGCAGATAAGAACCACTTGGCCCTTTTTTAACATATTTCTACCTCAAACGTTATTTGATCCTTATTTCTTTGTAAGGAGATCCTTATGTCTATCCCATGCATGTTTAAATTGATCTACTGTCTTACCCTCTACCACCTCTGATGGGAGGATATTCCACTTGTCCTCTACCCTTTCAGTGAAGTAATTTTTCCACAAATTTTACCTGAACCTACCTCACTCCAGTCTCAGTGCATGTCCTTGTGTTCTAATACTTCTCTTCATTTGAAGAATGTTTCCTACCTGGACATTGTGAAACACTTGATATTTTTAAAGTTTCTATCATGTCCCCCCTTTCCCTTCTCTGCTCCAGACTATACATATCAAGATTTTTTAGTCATTCTGGGTATGTTTTGTGATGTAGGCCATGCACCATTTTAGTTGCCCTTCTTTGTACAGTCTCTAATATATTAATATCCTTCTGAAGATATGGCCTCAAGAATTTTACACAGTATTCTAGATGGGGCCGTACCAATGACCTATACAGTGGCATTATTACTTCTTTCTTTCTGCGGCTGATTCCTCTCCCAATGCAGCCAAGCATCTGACTAGCATTCCTCATTGCCTTGTTACATTGCTAACCTGCCTTTAAGTCACCTGAAATAGTGACTCCTAGATCCCTTTCCTCCTCAGTAGTTTCCAGTATAGTAGCATTAATACTATATTTAGCGGGTTGACATCTATATGCCAGCACCCGTCATCCTGACGGTCAGAATCCTGACCACGGTATGCCAGGTGCCAGAATGCTGGCATCGGGGCGAGCACAAAAGATCCCCTTGCAGGCATGGTGGCGTGCTACGCGCGCAACCCTATTTATTCTCCCTCCAGGGGTGTCATGGACATGCCATGAGGGAGAATAGGTGTCGGTATCCTGGTGGTTGGGATCCCGGCGCAGGTATGCTGAGCGCCGGGATCCTGACAACCAGGATCCTGACAACTGGGATATTGAATACATACCATATTTAGCCATTGGATTTTTGAGACCCAAGTGCATGATTTTGCATTTTTTGGCATTAAACTGTAATTGCCACACTCTTGACCATTCCTCTAAGTAGAAACATTCTCCCTCACATGCCAACTCCTGCCCACCATCTTCTTCATCACATGTCATCTCCAGCCCACCATCTTCTTCCTCACATGCCAACTCCTGCCCACCATCTTCTTCATCACATGTCATCTCCAGCCCACCATCTTCTTCCTCACATGCCAACTCCTGCCCACTATCTTTTTCATCACATGTCAACTCCAGCCCACCATCTTCTTCCTCACATGCCAACTCCTGCCCACCATCTTTTTTATCACATGTCAACTCCAGCCCACCATCTTCTTCCTCACATGCCAACTCCTGCCCAATCTTCTTTGTCAAATACCCCCGCACACATGGCCCATCCTTCCTACCTCTTTCCCCTGAAAAGACCCCTCTTGACTACCTTCTTCCCCTTATATGCCCTCACTTTCCCACTATCTTCTTCATCACATACCCCACCACCACGACATACACACACCCAAAGGCGTCTAACTCAATAATTTCTCTGTCACTGAAACAGATTCATGTACAGTAATGTATTGCCGCTGTAAACAGAGTGTAAATTGATATAAGGTCCACAAGGAGTGATCACACTGAATGTCTGTTACAGTACACCACCATCCGAGGTTCCAGCTGCTCATTTTAGCACAATGTATAATAATCCAGCCAGGACAGGCTATAAACCTCTAACACTGACTCCATACTGCTTCCTGCACTGCTCAACTCCCAAGGATATTAGAAGTCACCTTATACTGTGGTTCAATTCCATGTTGAGAGGCCCTTGGCTACAGGTGCACTGTATATAACTCCTCTGTGACATCAGTCATTTGTATAATCTACAGTATGGGATAATTTATCTCCTGTCTGATGAAATGTTACTGCGAAATAAATGGAAAATAAATAATGCATTTAGAAAAAGAGCAAAGGTTTCTCTAAGCAAACATCAGGGAAGATGGGAATTATGATATAAATATAATCTCTTTATATGGGAACTTTGGCCCTCATTCCGAGTTGATCGGTCGCAAGGCGAATTTAGCAGAGTTACACACGCTAAGCCGCCGCCTACTGGGAGTGAATCTTAGCTTCTTAAAATTGCGACCGATGTATTCGCAATATTGCGATTACTAACTACTTAGCAGTTTCTGAGTAGCTCCAGACTTACTCTGCCTGTGCGATCATTTCAGTGCTTGTCGTTCCTGGTTGACGTCACAAACACACCCAGCGTTCGCCCAGGCACTCCCACCGTTTCTCCGGCCACTCCTGCGTTTTTTCCGGAAACGGTAGCGTTTTCAGCCACACGCCCCTGAAACGCCGTGTTTCCGCCCAGTAACACCCATTTCCTGTCAATCACATTACGATCGCCGGAGCGAAGAAAAAGCCGTGAGTAAAAATACTTTCTTCATAGTAAAGTTACTTGGCGCAGTCGCAGTGCGAACTTTGCGCATGCGTACTAAGCGGATTTTCACTGCGATGCGATGAAAAAGAACGAGCGAACAACTCGGAATGAGGGCCTTTGTGCGGAATAATGTGATCAGAGTTAATGCCCCAGGAATGTATATGGTTTGGAAGCAACAAAGAATTCTCTGAAGTACTTTTAATTTTATAGAGAACATTTTTCCCAATCATGAAATGGAACAAACACCTTGGCTGCTCTTCCAGATCTGCGCTGATACTGGCGCGGTGCCCTGGAGGGTGATGGGAAATGGTGCTGTAATTAGACACACACACTAATTTCATCTTTATTCTACTGTAGATCCTGATCAAACTCAATGTACAGACAGAATACCGCTGGAGCTTAACATGGTTGTAGTAAGGTCTTGAATGAAAGCTCTGTCTACAGTATATTCAGAAGTAGCCTTTATTTTCACTTAATTAGCTAGAAATGTCTATTAAATCATAATAGTATAATAATTCCTATCAGGTAATAAGCACCATTACATATGTTACATTAATAAATAATGTCTGTGCACCAATAGCCGGTATTTGGGGGGTTATTCAGGTTCGTTAGCGAACCAAAAAAGCAAGCAACTGGACAAAACCATGTTGCACTGCAGGTGGGGCAGGTGTAACATGTGCAGAGAGAGTTAGATTTGGCTGGGGTATACATATATAGATTTCAGCGTTCCGGTATGAATGGTAGACAATGGTAAGGTCGACAGTCATTAGGTCGACCACAATTGGTCGACATTGACGTGTTGACCATTTGTCCATGTCGACCACATGAAAATTGTCAACACATGAAAGGTCGACACATGAAAAGGTCGACTTGGATTTTTTAAACTGTTTTTGGTGTAATTTTTTTCCGTAACATGACAAGGAAGCCCAATTAGTGTATCGCATCCCCTTGCATGGCGAGCGAAGGTGCCTCGCTCCGCTGCCGCAGCGCTCGGCACAAGTTACTATTCCTAATCGTAATCCACGTGGATGGTAGAGTATGAAAAAGTAAAAAAAAATCTAATTCTTTTTGTAAAAATGCCATGTCGACCATTTCATGTGTTGACCTTTCATGTGTCAACCATTCTCATGTGTCAACCATTTGACCATGTCAATGTTGACCAATAACGGCCGACCTAATGAGTGTCGGCCTTAACACTGTCCACCATCTGAACGGATACCAGATTTCAGGTTGAACACACCCCACCCAAATCTAACTCTCTCTGCACATGTTACATCTGCCCCACCTGCAGTGCAACATGGGCCCTCATTCCGAGTCGTTCGCTCGGTATTTTTCATCGCATCGCAGTGAAATTCCGCTTAGTGCGCATGCGCAATATTCGCACTGCGACTGCGCCAAGTATCTTTGCTATGAAGAAAGTATTTTTACTCACGGCTTTTTCATCGCTCCGGCGAACGTAATGTGATTGACAGGAAATGGGTGTTACTGGGCGGAAACACGGCGTTTTATGGGCGTGTGGCTGAAAACGCTACCGTTTCCGGAAAAAACGCAGGAGTGGCCGGAGAAACGGGGGAGTGGTTGGGCGAACGCTGGGTGTGTTTGTGACGTCAAACCAGGAACGACAAGCACTGAACTGATCGCACAGGCAGAGTAAGTCTGGAGCTACTCTAAAACTGCTAAGTAGTTTGTGATCGCAATATTGCGAATACATCGGTCGCAATTTTAAGATGCTAAGATACACTCCCAGTAGGCGGCGGCTTAGCGTGTGTAACTCTGCTAAATTCGCCTTGCGACCGATCAACTCGGAATGAGGGCCATGGTTTTGCCCAGTTGCTAACTTTTTTGGTTTGCTAATAAACCTGAATAAGGCCCTTGGCACAAATAAAATCACAGGACTATTAAGCATTGTTTCTGTGATTTTACATCTGATATGCAGATGTACCTCTTCTTGGGGGCTGGCCGATGTCATGGTAGCACTGGATTCGAGCACCCGCCACCGTCACATCTACGCCACCCTGCCCCTAGGTACATGGCTGGGATTGGTGTCTGCCGATTCTGGTGATTACAGTAAGCGCCGACAGGTTGGGCCTATGCACACCCTAAACTTACCAAGACATAACATGTCCATGAACCAAATATATGTATGGTGCTTTTTGTTTTGGTGACCCGGGTCTCTGAGTAAGGAGGGAAATTTTTTGAAAATTTACAGTAAGTCTTGGGCTGGACTCACTTAGGAAGCCTGGACTGGATCTGGACTTCTTCTGAACATCTGGACCGGACTCCCTCTTGACACCTAGGCCAGACACCAGGGCCGCCATCAGGGGGGTGCTGGGGGCACAGCTGTCCCGGGCCCAGCCACTCTGACAGAGAGAGGAGGGCCCGGGATGCTCATGGAGCCGCCTGCCCGCCCGCCGCCGCCCCTTCCAAAATGGTCGCCGCCACAGAGGAGACAGTTATTCAAGATACTAGAGGAGCCCTCTAGTATCTTGAATAACTGTCTCCTCTGAAGCGGCGGCCATTTTGGGAGGGACGTTTTCGATACAGCTGCAGGAGGACGGAGGAGAGCAGCAGAACAGCAGGGATGGAGGCGGGCAGGCAGCGGCATCAGCATCACGGGCCCTCCCGACAGCGGCATATGTATGTATGTAGCAGCGGCATTTGCATCCTGGGCCCTCCCGACAGTGGCACATGTATGTATATATGCATGCATGTGTGTGTATATAATACACACACACACACACACACACACACACACACACACATACGTTAACTGGTGCAATTCTACAGTTGACTCCTCCACAGAGGGGGGGGGGGGGGCTGCCTATTTTGTAAGTCCCGGGCCCCGCAATTTCTGATGGCAGCCCTGTCAGCCATCACAGTATTTTGATGACAGATGGTCCCACTCTGCAGCCTAAGCCAACTACTCTCCACATGCTCAGCTTCCTCATCCCATGTTCTCTGCTCAGCTTCCTCATCCCATGTTCTCTGCTCAGCTTCCTCCTCCCATGTTCTCTGCTCAGCTTCTTCATCCCATGTTCTCTGCTCAGCTTCCTCATCCCATGTTCTCTGCTCAGCTTCCTCCTCCCATGTTCTATGCTCAGCTTCCTCATCCCATGTTCTCTGCTCAGCTTCCTCATCCCATGTTCTCTGCTCAGCTTCCTCATCCCATGTTCTCTGCTCAGCTTCCTCATCCCATGTTCTCTGCTCAGCTTCCTCATCCCATGTTCTCTGCTCAGCTTCCTCCTCCCATGTTCTCTGCTCAGCTTCCTCATCCCATGTTCTCTGCTCAGCTTCCTCATCCCATGTTCTCTGCTTAGCTTCCTCATCCCATGTTCTCTGCTCAGCTTCCTCATCCCATGTTCTCTGCTCAGCTTCCTCCTCCCATGTTCTCTACTCAGCTTCCTCATCCCATGTTCTCTGCTCAGCTTCCTCCTCCCGTGTTCTCTGCTCAGCTTCTTCATCCCGTGTTCTCTGCTCAGCTTCCTCATCCCGTGTTCTCTGCTCAGCTTCCTCGTCCCATGTTCTCTGCTCAGCTTCCTCGTCCCTTTTTCTCTGCTCAGCTTCCTCGTCCCATGTTCTCTGCTCAGCTTCCTCGTCCCATGTTCTCTGCTCAGCTTCCTCGTCCCATGTTCTCTGCTCAGCTTCCTCATCCCATGTTCTCTGCTCAGCTTCCTCATCCCATGTTCTCTGCTCAGCTTCCTCGTCCCATGTTCTCTGCTCAGCTTCCTCGTCCCATGTTCTCTGCTCAGCTTCCTCATCCCATGTTCTCTGCTTAGCTTCCTTATCCCATGTTCTCTGCTCAGCTTCCTCATCCCATGTTCTCTGCTCAGCTTCCTCATCCCATGTTCTCTGCTCAGCTTCCTTATCCCATGTTCTCTGCTCAACTTCCTCGTCCCATGTTCTCTGCTCAGCTTCCTCATCCCATGTTCGCTCAGCTTCCTCATCCCATGTTCTCTGCTCAGCTTCCTCATCCCATGTTCTCTGCTAAGCTTCCTCATCCCATGTTCTCTGCTCAGCTTCCTCATCCCATGTTCACTGCTCAGCTTCCTCCTCCCATGTTCTCTACTCAGCTTCCTCATCCCATGTTCTCTGCTCAGCTTCCTCGTCCCATGTTCTCTGCTCAGCTTCCTCCTCCCATGTTCTCTGCTCAGCTTCCTCGTCCCATGTTCTCTGCTCAGCTTCTTCGTCCAATGTTCTCTGCTCAGCTTCCTCGTCCCATGTTCTCTGCTCAGCTTCCTCCTCCCATGTTCTCTGCTCAGCTTCCTCATTCCATGTTCTCTGCTCACCTTCCTCCTCCCATGTTCTCTGCTCAGCTTCCTCATCCCATGTTCTCTGCTCAGCTTCCTCCTCCCATGATCTCTGCTCAGCTTCTTCATCCCATGTTCTCTGCTCAGCTTCCTCATCCCATGTTCTCTGCTCAGCTTCCTCCTCCCATGTTCTCTGCTCAGCTTCCTCATCCCATGTTCTCTGCTCAGCTTCCTCCTCCCATGTTCTCTGCTCAGCTTCCTCATCCCATGTTCTCTGCTCAGCTTCCTCCTCCCATATTCTCTGCTCAGCTTCCTCATCCCATGTTTTCTGCTCAGCTTCCTCCTCCCATGATCTCTGCTCAGCTTCTTCATCCCATGTTCTCTGCTCAGCTTCCTCATCCCATGTTCTCTGCTCAGCTTCCTCCTCCCATGTTCTCTGCTCAGCTTCCTCATCCCATGTTCTCTGCTCAGCTTCCTCCTCCCATGTTCTCTGCTCAGCTTCCTCATCCCATGTTCTCTGCTAAGCTTCCTCATCCCATGTTCTCTGCTCAGCTTCCTCTTCCCATGTTCTCTGCTCAGCTTCCTCATCCCATATTCTCTGCTCAGCTTCCTCATCCCATGTTCTCTGCTCAGCTTCCTCGTCCCATGTTCCGCCCTCCCTAGCCACACTTCACATCTTTCAGGCAGGTGCCCATTTCCCCATCTCTGCACTGGGCATGCTTGGGAGTCACTCTCAGCGCCCAGAGACCTCCAGAGCTCCCATAGGTTGCAGGCTCCTTACATCCCGAGCCCCAGATTTACAGGACAGCTAAGTGCTGGGGTCTGGGACAACAAAAAGTGATTTGAAAGAAGGGGGCAAGTGCAGGAGTTAAGGAGGGGGAAAGGTGGGGGGTTGTGTATGGGGCGGGGGTGGAGCCAAAATCATGAAATTGCAAGGGTGCCACAGATTGGTGGTCCAGGGCCAAATGAAATTATAGTTGGTCAATGTGACAGGTAAAACCAGTGCTAGTGGCTGCCAGTCATAAAATACATGGATAAACAAAAGCGCAGCAATGGCCACCTCCACTGACCCTAAAGCTGGGTATACACTAGATGATATGTCACCTGATGACGCGGATCGAACCGACACATCAGGTTCATCGTTTAGTGTGTACCAATGATATGCGTGCTCCCGCAGATCACTAGCGGCATCCCCCGCCAGCCCTGGACCGATGGGGGTATCGCTAGTGAAGACATGCTGCAGAATGCAGCATGTCTCGTGGTACCCCCCCTCCCCCACCTTCAAATCAGACCTGGCATCGGCAAGAGTGTGTACTTCCTGCATGCCGGGTTCCATCGGTGGTGATGGTGGACTGGGTACACATCGCTAAGTGTATACCCAGAATAAGGATGACTGGCAAGCACAATCTACTTTAGTCATTTTTGCTGTATTTCCCAATAAGAAGCCTTTGGCCTAGGGGTACTGTGGGAAAAATGCTGAAACTCTCGGGCACTGTGCTTCAAGAAAGTTTAAGACTCTCTGCACTAGTACAATGAACAGACGTAATGCCCTGGCCGCAAGGTGTGACCGGACGGTTCTGTACGAAAGCCCTCACCACTTTCGCGTCCCGTCCCCAGTACACAGAATGGATGTTTAGGTCACACGGGACCTGGCCTCATAGGGGATTCCCGCTTACCGTCATTAACCATCTGTTACTGACTCCACCCACTGCGCAGTGGGTGGATTTACACTGCCACCACCATACTCCTAACCTGCCGTGGCATCTGGAACCACGGTTCTGCTCTGCATGCGTCGACATGCCGACTTACCACACCTGTGTGGTGTTGCCGAATCCCCAAATGTTGCTTGCCCAAGCACAGCATGGTAGCAGGCCGAAGGCGGAGCTTGGAGACGCTGGTTACACCCTGGACAGCCGGTGAACGAAGCTAGGTTTCGCCTAGCCCTGCAGGTCACAAGATGAAGCGGTTGTCTTTAGGCAGAAGATCTTTATTTGCCCAAATAGTCTTAAGAAAGACTCTTCTCTATTGCTAGGGGCAACAGCAATACAGCAAGATGTTACAGCAGAATGGAAATGGTATAATACACTCTGAAGCTCACAGGCCTCTTCTTTTTATCTCAATTCTACACACAGTACCACAGGGGGGTAAGCCTTCCCTGTCTTCTCCAACCAATCAGGTTATCACACAAAATATTAATAAATACAAGTTACATTTCAAAAGTTAAGAATTAGATAAAGCAATGTTCTGCTCCTTTTCATATATAACCAAACCAGTGTACTTTCCCATACACAATCTGATTACCATTTTCCTGTCTCTTTCACAAATGTAAATATAACTTGAATTTCAATTGCATTCATCCTCTCACACATAGACAACGTTCTTATAAATGAAACATAATCTGCGTCACACATAATGCAGCCTAGGAAATGTTAGATCAAACTGTTGTTAAACGAAACCCACTAGTTTGCATTCGTAAAACACAATCTGATTTAGCAGCCACTTGTGTCTCCATGCAAAACCAGTTTTGACTTATCACACCACAGGAGATGCTGAAAGCACAGTCTTCTTTCCAACCCTTCATTTGTACTTGAAAGAAAATGTTTGCCCACCAAAAGGCCTGCTAATCGACACCCTGCTTTAGCTAGGACAATTAACATATGACTTCCTGTGCAAACGTGTCTCAAGAACAATTGTCAAGGTCTTTTAGAAACAATAAAAACAAATTTGAGACAATAAAAAACTTGTCACATAATAAAAAAGATCTGCAATATAAATGTCCTCAAAATGTTTTTTGATTTCCAGATACTGGTGATTTATTACACCTAAACGTGAGCCTAATATTGTTATAATAGGTACATCTCCCGGCCGCTGGTAGCAGTTCCTTTATATGCGGACATATCAGGAGGTCAGAAAGAAGCGTCTTAGCTTATGGTTGTTTAAAAGTTCCCAGAAAACAATACTGGCTCACCTGATGATGTTTGATCGGTATTTGGCTGAGGTAAAACAATCTCCCAATTTATATGCAGTATAGGGATCAACTGTATATGAGGAGCTATTTTGCTGGAGAAATAAAAGCTTTACAGCAATGTTCCCACTGGGGCGAGGTGTACTGATGAAAGCTCACCTCGTTCTCTGTATCAGATTACACACTGCACATAACCTGTGCGGTAGGCGCTACTTCGAGCGTGGCTTTCTCCCCGGGCAGTTTCGTAGCTTGCTCCCTCTATACTCTGTGTCGGGCTGCACCCCGCACACGGATCGCACGACAGGCGCTGCTGTCGGTGCCGCTATCTCCTTGGAAGCCCAGTGTCCAACAGGGCATGCAGATCAAGTTGGTCTCCTCAATGGGGTCAAATGTGAAAGTCCGACTTGTAATAAACAAATAAAGAGGTTTACGCGTTTCTCCGCCTTCAAGTCAAATCGGCGGCTTCCTCAGAACGTAGTGAGGCCATCTGTAGGGAGGTGTACTTTTAAACCATTCCTGATTTAATGCACCTGTGCTATTAATTAGATTCAACACCTCCTATTCTAACTAGTATAGTGTTCTCTTAAATTAGCATTCTCCCACTGCCTTATTATCAATATACTCAGCCTAACACCACTTATATAAATAATTTATTTTAAACCCATATGGGTATAGTATATAAAAAAGACTTCACCCTAATATATTTAATAAACTCTCTATATATAAAAATATATACAGAGAAGTGGTTATCGCGATATTACCCATTGACTGAATATTAGAGTCAATTCAAACTACATATCTAGATACATAACTTCATATAAGTATAGAGAGACTTCATATAATTATCACAATAAATCCTTATATAAAAATATGATTCCTTTACCGGTTTGTATGGCGAATACACAATCTTGCTGACTATGTAGATGCATAAAGGCCTCCTACATATATAGAAACAGTATCTATTGAGATATATGCATGTACACAGCAAGACTCAGCAAAAATAAACAAACAATTAGTTATATATATATATAGTGTCATACGCATTTCGTATTAATATATTAATATAGCTGTTTATTATACACACACCCAAACACAGATATGTATGTGTGTATGTATATACACACGTATACATACCAATGCATATATCAGATGTTATTCAACTCTACTGTGTCATTGAGTCCATATGGTACTAACGTTTCAAGTCTATAGATCCAATATGCCTCTCTCCTACGTAGCACATTGAATCTATCACCACCCATTTTAGTAGATTTAATAGATTCTATTGCCCTGATATTTATTCTATTAAATGTGTCTGATCTCATACATTGGGATATATGACTTGAAAGAGGGTGTGTCTTAATTCCCTTGTTAATGTTCCGCCAGTGTTCCATAAACCTGGTGTGTAACATGCGAGTTGTTCTCCCTACGTACTGCTTACCGCAGCCGCATTGAATTATATTTATTATATATGTAGACCTACAATTCATGAAATCTTTAATAATGAATGATTTCCCATTGGTATTTGAAGTAAAATCTGTAGCTTTTCTTAAAGCGTGCCTGCAGGTGGTACATGTGGATTTCCCACATGAATAAAAGCCTTTTGGGCGTTCGGGTATCCACGTTTTATTGATAGCCTGTTCTTGCTGGTAATGACTCTTAACTAATAGTGATTGTAAGTTACTAGATTTCCTAAATATAACTGTACCTTCCAGGTCTACATTTTCACGTAGTATATTATCTAACTTAAGTAAAGCTGAGTTTTTCTTTATAATGGACCTAATTTTATATGCACAGTTATTATATTGTGTAGTAAATAAGGCAGTTCTATCTGTATTGCCTCCAGTATTAGATTTTTTGGAGGTCTGTAAGAGATCTGCTCAAACTATTTGGTTTACCTCCATCAGAGCCTTTTGTAATATATTATCTGGATATCCCTGTTCTAAAAATGATTGGTAAAGTTTACCCACCTGTTCCTTATACTTACTATCTGTGCCACAATTCCTCTTAATTCTTATAAATTGCCCCTTTGGAATATTTATTTTCCATGAATTTTTGTGTGAACTGGTAAAGTTCAAGTAACGGTTTTGATCAACCGATTTGATATATGTCTGTGTGATCAATTTACCTTCTGCACTTGCAGCGATATATCAAGGAAATTGATAGATGTATCATGAATATTAAACGTGAAGTGCAAACCAAACTCATTATTATTTAAATTTATTACAAAATTTTGTGCTGAAAGTAAATCCCCGCCCCAAATAAAAAACAAATCATCTATAAATCTGCCATAGAAGGCGAGGTTCGCTTCATATTGCCCGCCCCATATGTGATGTTCTTCAAATCTCCCCATAAATAGGTTTGCTAGGCTCGGAGCGAACCCCGCCCCCATCGCAGCACCCCGTGTCTGTAAATAAAATTGTGAATTGAATGTGAAACAATTATGGCTCAAAATAAATTGAATAGATAATAAAATAAAAATTCGTAGTTGTGCTTTAACCCCCAATGTATGTGAAATATTTGAATATAGTGCCTCCACATCACATGTCATTAGCAAATAATTTTGTTTCTATGGCACGCTCTTCAATAAATTAAAAAAATAAGTTGTGTCCTTAATATGAGACCGTAAATTTTTCACATGTTTCTGTAAATAGTGATCAACAAAAAGTGATAGGTTACTAGTGAGGGACCCAACACCAGAAATTATAGGGCGACCCGGAGGTGTAGTGAGGGATTTGTGTATTTTAGGTAAATAATAAAAGGTGGGGATAATAGGGTGTGCATTAAATAAAAAGTGATACATTTCCTTGGTTATTGCGCTATCTTCCAAGCCCGTATTTAATAGATCTACAAGTCTCTTTTGGAAAAGGGGGGTGGGGTCACGATCCAGTTTCTTGTAGTAATTTTCATTGGTCAATTGTCTATTAGCCTCACATAGGTAATCACTAATATTAAGGATCACAATCCCACCCCCCTTATCCGCCGGCTTGATTATAATAGTTTTATCAGAGTATAAGGTTTTAATTGCCTTTCTCTCTCCTTTATTAAGATTATCCTTGAACTTTTTCTTTTCTGCCAGTTCACACATATTTTTAAATTGTTCTAGTGTACTGTTATAAAAACTCTCAATGAAGGGGCCTCTATATTGCAAGGGGTAGAATTCAGATTTTTTTTCTTTTTGGAAAACTGTTTTTAGTATCATAAATTTTTATAGTATCATTGTCAAGGCCTCCCTCTTGTTGTAAGAACTCCAATGTCTCAATCGCTATATTATCTTCCTGGTCTAGAAGAATAGGTGTTCCTGTAATTTGTTTCTGTTTAATAGTTTTTAATGCAAAATAACGTTTGCGGCTAAGAGTTCTAACATATCTATTGAGGTCCACAAACAAACTAAAAAGATTGGGTCTCATAACTGGGGCAAAATTAAGTCCTCCTAAGGAGGGCGAGTTCATGGTCATTTAAATTTTTTCCAGATAGATTAAGGGGTATATGCAATTGCGGTCGAATTCCCGAAATTGTCGAATTTCGGGTCATTTTCGCCCAAAAAAAAAACGTCAATGCAATTCAGTGCTTTCCGTCAAAAAAACGGACTTTCAAAATTCGACTTTTTGAAATTCGACTTTTTGCAAATTCGACTTTTCTGCAATGATACAAGTGCTGCAATTCGACAAAAGCATATTCAATTCAAGTTTGGAAATTCGACAGCAGTGCTTTTAGACAGTAAATTCGTCATTTTCAATCCGCCACACTTTGGAGGGTGAAAACAATAAAAAAAAATGTTAAACATGTTTTTTTTGGTGTTTTTTTGGGGGGTAATAGCATATCTATTTATATTAGAAGGGATTAGGTACTTTTTTTTTTTTTTTGGAGGCACAAGTATTATTTATATATTTTTTAAAATATTATTTTTTAATTTTTTATTTTTTTAGTGCTGGAACGGTAAAATTAAAAAAAAAATATGGCGTGGGGTCCCCCCTCCAAAGCATAACCAGCCTCGGGCTCTTCGAGCTGGTCCTGGTTCTAAATATGCGGGGAAAAATTGGGCAGGGATCCCCCGTATTTTTAAAACCAGCACCGGGCTCTGCGCCTGGTGCTGGTGCAAAAAATACGGGGGACAAAACGAGCAGGGGTCCCCCGTATTTTTCACACCAGCATCGGGCTCCACTAGCTGGACAGATAATGCCACAGCCGGGGGTCACTTTATACAGTGCCCTTCCGTGGCGCTCACCTGGCGCTCACCTGATTGGCTGTGCGCTGTCTGTGCTGTGACAGCGCATCGCACAGCTCGGTCCATTAGTTTCAATGGTGGGAACTTTGCCGTCAGCGGTGGGGTTACCCGCGGTCAGCCGCTGACCGGCGGGTGACCTCACCGCTAGCCGATAAGTTCCCACCATTGAATATAATGGACGGAGCTGTGCGATGCGCTGTCACAGCACAGACAGCGCACAGCCAATCAGGTGAGCGCCACGGAAGTAGCGCTTCCTGATTGGCTGAAGGGACTTCAGTGACAGGAGTCACGTGGTGTCCCGGCATTCGGGGTAAGGGGTCTCATGTGTCAGCATGGGACCCCTTTCAGTCCGGTGGTCCGTGTGTCCGTTTTCTTTTTTTGCCAAGTACGTGGATTTATCTCTGGACCCTGGCTGAGGTGAGTATATTGATCTTTTCTTTTCAGGTATCCGTGGATTCTACATGGAGAAGAGGACCGATGTCGGCGTGTGAACATAGGTAAGTATGTGTGTGTCGGCAGTGTGTAATAAAGTTTTACTGTCACGGTGTCTGTGTCCTGTTTTTATTTGGGTATTTTTTTTCCAGTAGAACTACAGGTACCAGCGGGCCCGTTTTTCTCCCGCATGCTGGTACTTGTGGTTCTCCAAGTACCAGCTTGCGGGGAGGCTTGCTGGGACTTGTAGTTCTTCTGGAAAAAACAATATTCTTGTCATTTTACTCTAGGCTATCAGCCTCCCATCCGCAGCCATTGGATGGGGGGGACAGCCTCGGGCTTCACCCCTGGCCCTTGGGTGGCTGGGGGGGGGACCCCTTGATTGAAGGGGTCCCCACTCCCCCAGGGTACCCCGGCCAGGGGTGACTAGTTGGATATTTAATGCCACGGCCGCAGGGCACTGCATAAAAGTGACCCCTGGCTGTGGCATTATCTGTCCAGCTAGTGGAGCCCGATGCTGGTGTAAAAAATACGGGGGACCCCTACTCTTTTTGTCCCCCGTATTTTTTGCACCAGCACCAGGCGCAGAGCCCGGTGCTGGATTTAAAAATACGGGGGATCCCTGCCCAATTTTTCCCCCGCATTTTTGGTACCAGGACCAGCTCGAAGAGCCCGAGGCTGGTTATGCTTTGGAGGGGGGACCCCACGCCATTTTTTTTTCGTGTTTTTCCCGTTTTTTTAAATCGCGGCAAAATCTGGCAAATCGGCCGTTTTTCGCCCGCGGGACTGTCGAATCCGTTTTTCATTGAATATGGTGAATTCCGGCAGCAACCTGCCGGAATTCACCTGTCGAATTGTGTCGAATTTAAAAACGGCGATAATTTGCCGCGATTCGCCGTGAATTGCATATACCCCTAAAGATTCCTTTACCAGTAGGCTTTATCTTGTGCACAAACTTTTTGTGGGATTTTCGTCTCCCTCCCCTATTCCCCCTTTTCCGTTTTCCCTCTGTCTTTTTTGTCCTCCTCCTTGTGTTACAAACTTGGAGTTGTGTAGGGGACGTCTTTCTAAAAAAAAGTAACTTCAGGGTGAGATATCTAATGGTAGCCATACACCAGGACGATATCTTTCCAACCAGCCAACTTTTTGGCTGGTTGGAAAGATAATCTGGCAGTGTGTGGGAGCAAACGATTATCAGCCGTTTGCTCTCACACGCTTAGAAACGGCCAGAAACGGTCTGTCCAACTAGTTGGGAAAATCAAACCTGTTTGATTTTCCCAACTAATCGTTCAGGTGTAGGGAGAACTGTCCCCACAACTGAACGATAAGTAGGCGGACACTGCCTGCTAGTGTCCGCCTACTTCTGTCTCTGGACTGCAGAGGACCCTCTCTGCTCCATACCTCTCCGGCCACCTTACCCGCCTCAGCCACAGTGACCCGCCACTGCCCAGCCGCCAGCCCCACCGCACCGTCCGTCCGTGTCTGCACTGGCCGCCAGACTCAATCCTCCTCCGGCCGCCAGCCTCTGTCCCACCGCCGCCTCTGTCTCACAGCCGTCACCGCCGCCTCGTCCATCGCGTTCCGCTGCCAAGCTCCATCCCTCCAGCCTCCCTCAACGCACCGTCCGCCAGCCTCTATCGCTCCAGCCTCCCGCACAGTTCATTTCCCCCCCTCCGGTCACCAGCCTCTGTCCTGCTTCGGGATCTCCTCACCGCCGCCTCGTCCATCCCGCCGCTGCGTTCAGTTGCTGGGACCGGCTCCAGCTACAGCGCTGTCAGCCTCCAGCCTCCATCGGCCGCAGAGAGGGCACAGCCTCCATCCTCCTGTGATATGCACACACACACACATACACTGATACACACACATATAAACACTGACACACACGTATATACTGTCACATACATATACACTGTGATATACACACATATACTGACACACACATATATGACACACATATACACTGTGATATACACACATATACTGACACACACATATATGACACACATGTACACTGTGATACAAACATACACTGTGATAGACACATATATACACATGGTGATAGACACACACTGTGACATGCACACACACTGGCATGCACGCACAGACACACTGACATGCACGCACACACACTGTGACACGCACGCACACACTGACACGCACGTGCACACACATACTGTGACACGCACGCACACACACTGTGACATGCACGCACACTGTGACAAGCACACACACACTGTGACACGCACGCACACACTGACACGCACGTGCACACCCCTACTGTGACACGCACGCACACACACTGTGACACGCCCACACACTGTGACACGCACACACACTGTGACATGCACACACACACACACACACACACTGTGACACGCACGTACACATACACACTGTGACTCGCACGCACACACACATGCACACTGTGATGCAAACACACACTGTGACACGCACATGTATACACACTGTGACACGCACATGTATACACACTGTGACACGCACATGAATACACACTGTGACACGCACATGTATACACACTGTGACACGCATACACACTGACACACATATATACACTGACACACACCTATATATACACACACTGACACATATATGTACACTGATATACACACACACATATATATATATATATATATATATACACTGACACATATGTACACTGATACACACATATATACAGTGTGATAGACACACATATATACACTGTGATAGACACACATATATACACTGTGATAGACACGTACTGTATAGACACTGTGACACTCATACACTGTGAGATACACACACATACTGACATATACATATATACACACTGTCACACACACACACTGAGACACACCTATATACACTGACACACTCACGTATACTGTCACACACATATATAACTGATACACACATATGTAAACTGTGATACACACACATATACACTTTGATACACATGTATGTACACTGTGACACACTCATATACACTGGTATACACACATACTGTCACACCCACATACACTGACACACACACACACATATTCAATGGTGGGAACTGTCCGGTCAGCGGTGAGGTCACCCACGGTCAGCGGCTGACCGCGGGTAACCCCACCGCTGACCGGAAAGTTCCCACCATTGAAACTAATGGAGGGAGCTGTGCGATGCGCTTCTGTCACTTCAGACGCGCACAGAGCCAATCAGGTGAGTGCCACAGAGTGGCGCTTCCTGATTGGCTGAAGAGACACTTCTGTGACAGCTGGGGGTGTCTTTGCATTCGTGGGAAGGGGTCCCATGTGTAAACATGGGACCCCTTTCAGTCCGTTTGGTCCGGGTGTTCGGTTTGTTGTTTTGCCAAGTACGTGGATTATAATCTGGACCCTGGATCAGGTGAGTATAATTATCTTTTATTTTCAGGTACCCGTGGATTCTACTTGGAGAAGAGGACCGACTGCTTCGTGTCAACATAGGTAAGTATGTTTGTGTCGACATGTGTGAAATAAAGTTTTACTGTCACGGTGTGTGTCTCCTGTTTTTATTTGGGTATTTTTTTTCCATTAGAACTACAGGTACCAGCGAGCCCTTTTTCTCCCGCATGCTGGTACTTGTGGTTCTCCAAGTACCAGCTTGCGGGGGAGGCTTGCTGGGACTTGTAGTACTACTGGAAAAAAACAATATTCTTAAAATTTTCTCAAGGCTATCAGCCCCCCATCCGCAGCCTTTGGATGGGGGGGACAGCCTCGGGCTTCACCCCTGGCCCTTGGGTGGCTGGGGGGGGACCCCTAGATTGAAGGGGTCCCCACTCCCCCAGGGTACCCCGGCCAGGGGTGACTAGTTGGATATTTAATGCCACGGCCGCAGGGCACTGTATAAAAGTGACCCCCGGCTGTGGCATTATCTGTCCAGCTAGTGGAGCCCGATGCTGGTGTAAAAAATACGGGGGACCCCTACTCTTTTTGTCCCCCGTATTTTTTGCACCAGCACCAGGCGCAGAGCCCGGTGCTGGTTTTAAAAATACGGGGGATCCCCTGTCCATTTTTCCCCTGGATTTTTAGAACCAGGACCGGCTGGAAGAGCCCGAGGCTGGTTATGCTTTGGAGGGGGGACCCCACGCAATTTTTTTTCGGGTTTTTCCCATTCCATTTAAAATAATAATAATAATAATAATAATAATAATCTTTTTAAAAATATATAAATAATACTTGTGCCTCCAAAAAAGACAAACCAAGTACCTAATCCCTTCTAATATAAATAGATTTGCTATTACCAAAAAACGACGGTTACATTAAACCGAAACGTTAAGCTGTCAGAACAGGGTCACGTATGTTCTTGATTTTTGAAAAGTCCTAGAGTGCCGCCTATCGATTGTGATATGTTTGCTTTTTGAAGCTCAGGAGGGCACCAGGCAAGCTCTACATTTTACTACATTGGGAGTGCCGAATATCTACATCTGGTATATATATATATATATATATATATATATTTGCCTTGGCAGCCCAACCATGCTGGTATCCATAGTTCAGTATAAAAATAAGTAAATCTAATAAATGTATGGTGGTGAAAGAAAAGCCCAGTTTCACTGAAAAAAAGTCACTTCTGCATGTTTTGAAATGAAAAAACAAAACTGAAGAACTGTAGGCAGGCACTGTCCGCCTACTTCGGTGACATCACAAGTTGGACAGAAGTTGGAAGGTTGGTTGGTCTGATGAAAAGTTGGTTAGATGTGTGGAGCACTGGTAAAAAGTTGGTGATATGTGTGGGGCACTGTTTTAGTTGAACAGACAAGTTGGATGGTTGGAAGATTGGAGTGTTGGAGAAAAGTTGGTCTGATGTATGGCTAGCTTAAATCATCTTCAGTTTCTGACTGTCTAAAACTCTGGCGATATCTTGGGAAAGGCTGATAGATCGGAGATTCAAAGTCATTGAGAGCTTCATACCTATTTTTATGCATGAAGTTCACGTGTCTATGCACATCCCTAGGGGGTCTTCTATTTTGAGGACCATAGGCAAAAGACCTTTCAAATGGTTTTGTTCTGTTATTGGAACCATATCTAGATCTCTGTTTCCACTGTGTATGGCAGAGGTTCTCAAACTCGGTCCTCGGGGGCCCACACAGTGCATGTTTTGCAGGTCTCCTCACAGAATCGCAAGTGAAATAATTAGCTCCACCTGTGGACCTTTTAAAATGTGTCAGTGAGTAATTAATACACCTGTGCACCTGCTGGGTTACCTGCAAAACATGCACTGTGTGGGCTCCCGAGGACCGAGTTTGAGAACCTCTGGTGTATGGTTTGGTTTTCAATGTCCAAATTGTAAGTATTGTAATTTCTCCTATGATCTAGATAGTCCATATTGTTCCTCCTATTATAACTATGAATTTCTCCTTTTTGATAATCTTGTCTATCCCTACTGATTTTGTTTTCCTTACGTGCAACAAGAATTTGTTCATGATTTTCTATCTTCTTGTTCACTCTAATGTCTCTCTCTACAAAATCTGAGTTATTTTCAAATCCTTTCAGTGCTTTTTGTGTAGATTCTATTTCTACCTGTAGTTCTTTAACTTTCTCCTCTCTATATCGAATAAGGAGTCTCATGAGGTTCTATGAGCAGGCATCTAATATCTGATTCCAATCTTCCGTGAATGAATTATCTTCACTAAAGGTGGCTGTTTTTAAAATTCTTAAACCTCTAGGTATTAAATTATTATCCAAGTACTTTTGTAAAGTGACTTGGTCCCACCAATGGCGCATTTCTGCTGTACATAAATGTTCTAATTTATTAAACAAACTATGCATGCTCAGAGAATCCATCTCAGTCTCCATAGTAATATTCGATGCTGTATCTTTAAGGTAACCACTTCTTCTCTGCATCCTATCTGTCACACATCTCAGTGAAGTCATGTTCAATCAGCTTGCAGCTAGGTTTGAGCAAAAACCAGGAAATGTATATATATGAAGAAATTCACCCAGCGCCAGCTGATAATATTTAAATATCTGCAGCCTCCTATGTGGGTTTACTCTTCCCACAATTTTTTTATTATGTGACAAGTTTTTTATTGTCTCAAAAAAATTTGTATTGTATTATATGTGATTGTTTAAACAGTGGAATATACCTTATATTTACCGGCCGGTAATAACAAATATATAAAAAAAGTTTTATTAGATTTAAATAATAAACCAAAATTATATATATTGGCATATGGTGTATTTATTAATAATATATTTTAATATCAGCGCCTCTAAAATTGCTTTTTTCCCATTCGTGGGGAAAAATAATTTTGTTCTTTTGTTTTCTTAATTGTGGGAAGAGTAAACCCACATAAGAGGCTGCAGATATTTAAATATTATCAGCTGGCGCTGGGTGAATTTCTTTATATATATATCTTTTAGAAACAAAATACTTTGTACTTTTCTCATAACTGCCCTGTCCATGCAGTTCTATAACCGTGCAGTCCATAATTCTCCAACTACACACAGCACAGCAATATAACATATTTATTAAGACACGTTATTAAACATACATTTAGTCATGTATAGTGCATGGTGCCTAGAGGCAAGTGTTCCTTTTTAAAATGGCACCTAGTGCCCATTGTCCATTTAAAATGGGGCATGGCAGCTGGAGGTTAACCTCTTCAGCGCCACAGATGCCATTATCCATGTGGCTGGGAGTCTCTCCGGCCACAATAGGCTACCAGTTTCTTTAGCAACTATGGGGGTAATTCAGACCTGATCGTAGCAGCAAATTTGTTAGCAGTTGGGCAAAACCATATGCACTGCAGGTGTGGCAGATGTAACATGTGCAGAGAGAGTTAGATTTGGGAGGGTTATTTTGTTTCTGTGCAGGGTAAATACTGGGTGCTTTATTTTTACACTGCAATTTAGATTGCAGATTGAACACAACCCACCCAAATCTATCTCTCTCTGCACATGTTATATCTGCCTCCCCTGCAGTGCACATGGTTTTGCCCAACTGCTAACAAAATTGCTGCTGCGATCAACTTGGAATGACCCCCCATGTGCACTGCAGGGGGGAGGCAGATATAACATGTGCAGAGAGAGTTAGATTTGGGTGGGTTATATTGTTTCTGTGCAGGGTACATACAGGCTGCTTTATTTTACAGTGCAATTTAGATTTCAGTTTGAACACACCCCACCCAAATCTAACTCTCTCTGCACATGTTACATCTGCCCCCCCCCCCCCCCCTGCAGTGCACATGGTTTTGCCCAGCTGCTAACAAATTTGCTGCTACGATCAAGTCTGAATTACCCCCCTATAGGGCTAATTCAGACCTCTTTGCTTGCTAGGGTTTTTCTGCAGTCCTGCGTTCGCATAGTCTCTGCCAATAGGGGAGTGTATTTATGCTTTGCAAGTGTGTGAACGCATGTGTAGCAGAGCTGTACAAACAGATTTTATGCAGTCTCTGATTAGCCCAGGACTTACTCAGCAGCTGCGAACACGTCAGCCTGTCCAGTACACTCCCTGCAAACGCTTGGACACGCCTGCTTTTTTCCAAACACTCACAGAAAACGGTCAGTTGACACCCACAAACGCCTTCTTCCTGTCAATCTCCTTACGAATGCCCGGGCGTATGGATGCTTCGCACAAACCCATCACTGAGCGGCGATCCGCTTTGTACCCATGCGACGCGCCTGCGCATTGCGGTGTATACGCATGCGCAGTTTATGCCTGATCACCCGCTGTACGAAAAGCGTTCAGGTCTGAATTACCCCCTATGTATCATGTTGTGTAACTCACGATTCTATATACACCTTCAGCTGGTGGATACAATGTTTTAATGTGCTATTTAATTACTGAAATAAAAATGGTGGGGGGAAAAATCACTACCTAGCAACTAGTGATGTGCACCGAAAATTTTTCGGGTTTTGTGTTTTGGTTTTGGATTCGGTTCCTCGGCCGTGTTTTGGATTCGGACGCGTTTTGGCAAAACCTCCCTGAAAATTTTTGGGCGGATTCGGGTGTGTTTTGGATTCGGGTGTTTTTTTTACAAAAAACCCTCAAAAACAGCTTAAATCATAGAATTTGGGGGTCATTTTGATCCCATGGTATTATTAACCTCAATAACCATAATTTCCACTCATTTCCAGTCTATTCTGAACACCTCACACCTCACAATCACAATATTATTTTTAGTCCTAAAATTTGCACCGAGGTCGCTGGATGGCTAAGCTAAGCGACCCAAGTGGCCGACACACACACCTGGCCCATCTAGGAGTGGCACTGCAGTGTCAGACAGGATGGCACTCCAAAAAAATAGTCCCCAAACAGCACATGATGCAAAGAAAAAAAGATGGCTAAGCTAAGCGACTCAAGTGGCCGACACAAACACCTGGCCCATCTAGAAGTGGCACTGTCAGACAGGATGGCAGATTTAAAAAATAGTCCCCAAACAGCACATAATGCAAAGAAAAAAAGAGGTGCAATGAGGTAGCTGTGTGACTAAGCTAAGCGACCCAAGTGGCCGACACAAACACCTGGCCCATCTAGGAGTGGCACTGCAGTGTTAGACAGGATGGCAGATTTAAAAAAATAGTCCCCAAACAGCACATGATGCAAAGAAAAAAAGAGGTGCACCAAGGTCGCTGGATGGCTAAGCTAAGCGACCCAAGTGGCCGACACAAACACCTGGCCCATCTAGGAGTGGCACTGCATTGTCAGACAGGATGGCAGATTTAAAAAAATAGTGCCCAAACAGCACATGATGCAAAGAAAAAAAGAGGTGCACCAAGGTCGCTGGATGGCTAAGCTAAGCGACCCAAGTGGCCGACACAAACACCTGGCCCATCTAGGAGTGGCACTGCATTGTCAGACAGGATGGCAGATTTAAAAAAATAGTCCCCAAACAGCACATGATGCAAAGAAAAAAAGATGGCTAAGCTAAGCTACTCAAGTGGCCGACACAAACACCTGGCCCATCTAGGAGTGGCACTGTCAGACAGGATGGCAGATTTAAAAAATAGTCCCCAAACAGCACATGATGCAAAGAAAAAAAGAGGTGCAATGAGGTAGCTGTGTGACTAAGCTAAGCGACCCAAGTGGCCGACACAAACACCTGGCCATCTAGGAGTGGCACTGTAGTTTTCTAGCGAGAGGATGAGTGCTTCCATCCTCATGTGAATCTGAACCACTAGCCATGAACATTGGCCAGGGCCTCAGCTGTTCCTTGCCACGTGTCGTAAATGGCATATTGGCAAGTTTACGCTTCTCATCAGACGCTTTTAATTTTGATTATTGGGTCATTTTACTGAACTTTTGTAGTATGCTTGACGACACAGAGGTAGAGCAGTGGACTACTGTACCGTACTGCTATATATTACCGGTATATACTGGTGGTCAGCAAAATTCTGCACTGTCCTCCTACTATATATACTGCGCACAACTAAAATGCACCACAGGTATGGATGGATAGTTTACTTGACGAAATAGAGGTAGGTAGAGCAGTGGACTACTGTACCGCACTGCTATATAAACTGGTGGTCAGCAAAATTCTGCACTGTCCTCCTACAATGCAGCACAGATATGGAGCGTTTTCCAGGCAGAGAACATAGATATTTGCAGCACACTGAGCACAGATATTTGCAGCACACTGAGCACAGATATTTGCAGAACACAGAGCACAGATATTTGCAGCACACTGTACAAAGAAAGAACTGAGAGGATGCAGACACATTCTCTCGTTATCATCTCCAAATCACGAGTGAAAATGGCGGCGACGCGCGGCTCCTTATATAGAATACGAATCTCGCGAGAATCTGACAGCGGGATGATGACGTTCGGGCGCGCTCGGGTTAACCGAGCAAGGCGGGAGGATTCGAGTCTGCCTCGGAACCGTGTAAAATGGGTGAAGTTCGGGGGTTCCGGTATGAATGGTCGACCATGTTATGGTCGACAGTCATTAGGTCGACCACTATTGGTCGACATTGACATGGTTGACATGGACACATGGTCGACACATGGAAATGGTCGACACATGTAAGGTCGACATGAGTTTTTTTACTTTTTGGTGTCGTTTTTTGCGTAAAGTGACTGGGAACCCCAATTAGAGCACCGCGTCCCCTCGCATGGCTCGCTTCGCTCGCCATGCTTCGGGCATGGTGCCTTCGCTCCGCTACCGCTTCGTTCGGCACAGATTACCGTTCCAAACGTAGTCCACGTGGATCGTAAAGTATGGAAAAGTTCCCCAAAAGAAAAAAATTTTTTAAAAACGCATGTCGACCTTTTCATGTGTCGACCTTTCATGTGTCGACAATTTTCATGTGTCGACCATGTGTCCACGTCGACCATGTCAACGTCGACCAATAGTGGTCGACCTAATGACTGTCGACCATAACATGGTCGACCATCTGAACGGATACCAAGTTCGGGGGGGTTCGGGTTCCGAGGAACCGAACCCGCTCATCACTACTAGTAACTGAATTATGGCGAACTTAACTGATTAAAAATCGATGTGGTTAATGAACGCTGGATTCAGGAAAGGCTGCAGATTTAAGTACAAATCGTTTTATGAGGCTATAAGAAAATAGGACTCAATCACCCAGTAAATAAAATCCAACAAAAACAGTAAAAAAACTTTGATTAAATAAAGTTTGCATAAAACATAAACAACGCCGTCAAACCTCAGTATAAAGGGGGTCATTCCGAGTTGATCGCTCGCTAGCTGTTTTTAGCAGCCGTGCAAACGCTATGCTGCTTCCCAATGGGAGTGTATTATAGCTTAGCAGAAGTGCGAACGAACGGATCACACAGCGACTACAAAATAATTTTGTGTAGTTTCAGAGTAGCTTCAGACCTACTCAGCACTTGCGATCACTTCAGACTAGTGATGTGCACCGGAAATTTTTCGGGGTTTGTGTTTTGGTTTTGGATTCGGTTCCGCGGCCGTGTTTTGGATTCGGACGTGTTTTGGCAAAACCTCCCTGAAATTTTTTTGTCGGATTCGGGTGTGTTTTGGATTCGGGTGGTTTTTCACAAAAAACCCTCAAAAACAGCTTAAATCATAGAATTTGGGGGTCATTTTGATCCCATAGTATTATTAACCTCAATAACCATAATTTACACTCATTTTCAGTCTATTCTGAACACCTCACACCTCACAAAATTATTTTTAGTCCTAAAATTTGCACCGAGGTCGCTGGATGGCTAAGCTAAGCGACAAAAGTAGCCGACACAAACACCTGGCCCATCTAGGAGTGGCACTGCAGTGTCAGACAGGATGGCACTTCAAAAAAATAGTCCCCAAACAGCACATGATGCAAAGAAAAAAAGAGGCGCACCAAGGTCGCTGTGTGACTAAGCTAAGCGACACAAGTGGCCGACACAAACACCTGGCCCATCTAGGAGTGGCACTGCAGTGTCAGACAGGATGGCACTTAAAAAAATAGTCCCCAAACAGCACATGATGCAAAGAAAAATGAAAGAAAAAAGAGGTGCAAGATGGAATTGTCCTTGGGCCCTCACACCCACCCTTATGTTGTATAAACAGGACATGCACACTTTAACGAACCCATCATTTCAGCGACAGGGTCTGCCACACGACTGTGACTGAAATGACTGGTTGGTTTGGGCCCCCACCAAAAAAGAAGCAATCAATCTCTCCTTGCACAAACTGGCTCTACAGAGGCAAGATGTCCACCTCATCTTCATCCTCCGATTCCTCACCCCTTTCACTGTGTACATCCCCCTCCTCACAGATTATTAATTCGTCCCCACTGGAATCCACCATCTCAGGTCCCCGTGTACTTTCTGGAGGCAATTGCTGGTGAATGTCTCCACGGAGGAATTGATTATAATTCATTTTGATGAACATCATCTTCTCCACATTTTCTGGAAGTAACCTCGTACGCCGATTGCTGACAAGGTGAGAGGCTGCACTAAACACTCTTTCGGAGTACACACTGGAGGGAGGGCAACTTAGGTAGAATAAAGCCAGTTTGTGCAAGGGCCTCCAAATTGCCTCTTTTTCCTGCCAGTATACGTACGGACTGTCTGACGTGCCTACTTGGATGCGGTCACTCATATAATCCTCCACCATTCTTTCAATGGTGACAGAATCATATGCAGTGACAGTAGACGACATGTCAGTAATCGTTGGCAGGTCCTTCAGTCCGGACCAGATGACAGCACTCGCTCCAGACTGCTCTGCATCACCGCCAGCAGGTGGGCTCGGAATTCTTAGCCTGTTCCTCGCACCCCCAGTTGCGGGAGAATGTGAAGGAGGAGCTGTTGACGGGTCACGTTCCGCTTGACTTGACAATTTTCTCACCAGCAGGTCTTTGAACCTCTGCAGACTTGTGTCTGCTGGAAAGAGAGATACAACGTAGGTTTTAAATCTAGGATCGAGCACGGTGGCCAAAATGTAGTGCTCTGATTTCAACAGATTGACCACCCGTGAATCCTGGTTAAGCGAATTAAGGGCTCCATCCACAAGTCCCACATGCCTAGCGGAATCGCTCTGTTTTAGCTCCTCCTTCAATGTCTCCAGCTTCTTCTGCAAAAGCCTGATGAGGGGAATGACCTGACTCAGGCTGGCAGTGTCTGAACTGACTTCACGTGTGGCAAGTTCAAAGGGTTGCAGAACCTTGCACAATGTTGAAATCATTCTCCACTGCGCTTGAGTCAGGTGCATTCCCCCTCCTTTGCCTATATCGTGGGCAGATGTATAGGCTTGAATGGCCTTTTGCTGCTCCTCCATCCTCTGAAGCATATAGAGGGTTGAATTCCACCTCGTTACCACCTCTTGCTTCAGATGATGGCAGGGCAGGTTCAAGACTGTTTGCTGGTGCTCCAGTCTTCGGCACGCGGTGGCTGAATGCCGAAAGTGACCTGCAATTCTTCGGGCCACCGACAGCATCTCTTGCACGCCCCTGTCGTTTTTTAAAGAATTCTGCACCACCAAATTCAATGTATGTGCAAAACATGGGACGTGCTGGAATTTGCCCAGATGTAATGCACGCACAATATTGGTGGCGTTGTCCGATGTCACAAATCCCCAGGAGAGTCCAATTGGGGTAAACCATTCTGCGATGATGTTCCTCAGTTTCCGTAAGAGGTTGTCAGCTGTGTGCCTCTTATGGAAAGCGGTGATACAAAGCGTAGCCTGCCTAGGAACGAGTTGGCGTTTGCAAGATGCTGCTACTGGTGCCGCCGCTGCTGTTCTTGCTGCAGGAGGCAATACATCTACCCAGTGGGCTGTCACAGTCATATAGTCCTGAGTCTGCCCTGCTCCACTTGTCCACATGTCCGTGGTTAAGTGGACATTGGGTACAACTGCATTTTTTAGGACACCGGTGACTCTTTTTCTGACGTCTGTGTACATTTTCGGTATCGCCTGCCTAGAGAAATGGAACCTAGATGGTATTTGGTACCGGGGACACAGTACCTCAAACAAGTCTCTAGTTGCCTGTGAATTAACGGTGGATACCGTAACCACGTTTCTCATCACTCAGGCTGACAAGACCTCAGTTATCCGCTTTGCAGCAGGATGACTGCTGTGATATTTCGTCTTCCTCGCAAAGGACTGTTGGACAGTCAATTGCTTACTGGAAGTAGTACAAGTGGTCTTCCGACTTCCCCTCTGGGATGACGATCGACTCCCAGCAGCAACAACAGCAGCGCCAGCAGCAGTAGGCGTTACACTCAAGGATGCATTGGAGGAATCCCAGGCAGGAGAGAACTCGTCTGACTTGCCAGTGACATGGCCTGCAGGACTATTGGCTTTCCTGTGAAAGGTGGAAATTGACACTGAGGAAGTTGTTGGTGTGGTTTGCAGGAGCTTGATTACAAGAGGAAGGGATTTAGTGGTCAGTGGACTGCTTCCGCTGTCATCCAAAGTTTTTGAACTTGTCACTGACTTCTGATGAATGCGGACCAGGTGACGTATAAGGGAGGATGTTCCTAGGTGGTTAACGTCCTTACCCCTACTTATTACAGCTTGACAAAGGCAACACACGGCTTGACACCTGTTGTCTGCATTTGTGTTGAAATAATTCCACACCGAAGAGGTGATTTTTTTTGTATTTTGACCAGGCATGTCAATGGCCATATTCGTCCCACGGACAACAGGTGTCTCCCCGGGTGCCAGACTTAAACAAACCACCTCACCATCAGAATCCTCCTTGTCAATTTCCTCCTCAGCGCCAGCAACACCCATATCCTCATCCTGGTGTACTTCAAGAGTGACATCTTCAATTTGACTATCAGGAACTGGACTGCGGGTGCTCCTTCCAGCACTTGCAGGGGGCGTGCAAATGGTGGAAGGCGCAAGCTCTTCCCGTCCAGTGTTGGGAAGGTCAGGCATCGCAACCGACACAATTGGACTCATCTTGGGGATTTGTGATTTAGATGAACGCACAGTTCTTTGCTGTGCTTTTGCCAGCTTAAGTCTTTTCATTTTTCTAGCGAGAGGATGAGTGCTTCCATCCTCTTGTGAATCTGAACCACTATCCATGAACATAGGCCAGGGCCTCAGCCGTTCCTTGCCACTCCGTGTCGTAAATGGCATATTGGCAAGTTTACGCTTCTCATCAGACGCTTTCAATTTTGATTTTTGGGTCATTTTACTGAACTTTTGTTTTTGGATTTTACATGCTCTCTACTATGACATTGGGCATCGGCCTTGGCAGATGACGTTGATGGCATTTCATCGTCTCGGCCATGACTAGTGGCAGCAGCTTCAGCACGAGGTGGAAGTGGATCTTGATCTTTCCCTATTTTACCCTCCACATTTTTGTTCTCCATTTTTTAATGTGTGGAATTATATGCCAGTATCAATAGCAATGGCCTACTACTATATATACTGCGCACAACTGAAATGCACCACAGGTATGGATGGGTAGTATACTTGACGACACAGAGGTAGGTAGAGCAGTGGCCTTCCGTACCGTACTGCTATATATACTGGTGGTCACTGTCAGCAAACTGCAAAACTAAAATGCACCACAGGTATAGAATCTAGATGGATAGTATACTTGACGACACAGAGGTAGGTAGAGCAGTGGCCTTCCGTACCGTACTGCTATATAGACTGGTGGTCACTGTCAGCAAACTGCAAAACTAAAATGCACCACAGGTATAGAATCTAGATGGATAGTATACTTGACGACACAGAGGTAGGTAGAGCAGTGGCCTTCCGTACCGTACTGCTATATATACTGGTGGTCACTGTCAGCAAAACTCTGCACTGTACTCCTCCTATATAATACTGCTGGTCCCCAGTCCCCACAATAAAGCAGTGTGAGCACAGATATATGCAGCACACTGAGCACAGATATGGAGTTTTTCAGGCAGACAACGTATACTGGTGTTCACTGTCAGCAAAACTCTGCACTGTACTCCTCCTATATAATATACTGGTGGTCCCCAGTCCCCACAATAAAGCAGTGTGAGCACAGATATATGCAGCACACTGAGCACAGATATGGAGTGTTTTTCAGGCAGACAACGTATACTTGTGGTCACTGTCAGCAAAACTCTGCACTGTGCTCCTCCTATATAATACAGCTGCACCCCAGTCCCCACAAATAAGCGGTGTGAGCACAGATATATGCAGCACACTGAGCACAGATATGGAGTGTTTTTCAGGCAGACAACGTATACTGGTGGTCACTGTCAGCAAAACTCTGCACTGTACTCCTCCTATATAATACAGCTGCTCCCCAGTCCCCACAATTAAGCAATAAGCACAAATATTTGCATCAATATTAATAAACGGAGAGGACGCCAGCCACGTCCTCTCCCTAACATTTCCAATGCACGAGTGAAAATGGCGGCGACGCGCGGCTGCTTATATAGAATCCGAATCTCGCGAGAATCCGACAGCGGGATGATGACGTTCGGGCGCGCTCCGGTTAACCGAGCCATACGGGAGAATCCGAGTATGCCTCGGACCCGTGTAAAATGGGTGAAGTTCGGGGGGTTCGGTTTCCGAGGAGCCGAACCCGCTCATCACTACTTCAGACCATTCAGTTCCGGATTTGATGTTACAAACACGCCCTGTGTTCGCCCAGCCACGCCTGCGTTTTTCCGAACACTCCCTGAAAATGGTCAGTTGACACCCAGAAACGCCCACTTCATGTCAATCACTCTGCGGTCAGCAGTGCAACTAAAAAGATTTGCTAAACCTTGTGTGAAACTACATCGGCCGTTGTGAAAGTAAGTCGCGCGTGCGCATTGCGCCGCATGCGCAGAAGTGTAATTTTATTGCATCATCGCTGCGCAGCGAACATTTTCAGCTAGCGATCAACTCGGAATGACCCCGTGATTTATAAATTAGCATTACTTTGCGACACTTCTAAGTGCAGCCGGTAGTTTCCTTTAAAGTCTTTTGTGTTTTTTTACTTATTCCTTACGAATGAAAGGAGCGCACCAATCATATGAAATGACGTATTTATCTGCCAGTGACATTAAACGCGTATTGTGGCGGCCATGATTTATAGCCCATCATTACATTCCAAACAGTATAGAAAATATTGTGCTTCACTATTCTGCAGTACTTCAAGTAAGAAGATAAAAGAATGAAGATTAGAATCACAGTGTTACAAAGAAATCTAATTAACCAATTCTAAGTATATGCAAAATAGCTTCAGGAACTATCACAAAGGGAAATGCAGTTTATTAGAGAACAATGCAAAAAAATCTTCATGTATATTTCTCTTTGCAGATTATAGTAACATTATTCCATTCTCAATATTAATTGTATAGGGTGTATCATAATTGTGCAGCACTCACTGTGTAGATAATTGTAAAGGTGCGCTGAGTTCAGTTCCGGAGCAGGGTTCTATCGGTGTGGAGTTTGCATGTACCTTGTGGTTTGCTTTGGTTTTCCCCGTGTTTTCTCACACCCCAAAAATTTACTGGTACATTAGCTGAATTCTGACAAAAATGAACGAGAGAGTGAGTGAGTGAGTGAGTGAGTGAGTGAGTGAGTGTGTGTGTGTGTGTGTGTGTGTGTGTGTGTGTGTGTGTGTGTGTGTGTGTGTGTGTAATAATAATAATAACATTATTAATAATAATAATAATAATAATAATAACTGGCTGATGTGCTCTGTTTCAACCATGCAAAAGTTTGCTGGGTGAAACATTTTGCCCCTCTTCACCCCCTTAGGAGTCGTTTTTGTAAAAAAAAAAAAAAAACCTGCTTAGTGTATGGCTGCAAATAACTGTCACAGTTTCCAGACCGGGTGTAGTATTTCTGACCGGCGGGGAGGGGCGGGGAGCGGCGAGTGCAGCAAGCCCCTTGCGGGCTCAGTGGCGACCTGCGGTCGCCACGGGTTCTATTCCCACTCTATGGGTGTCGTGGACACCCATGAGTGGAAATAGTCCCTGTTGGTCGGCATGCCGACCATCGGGATAGTGAGGGGGTGGGATGTCGGTGGAGGTCATCTGACCGTCGGTCTCCCGACCGCCGGTCACATGAATACCACCCTTCCAGACCATCCAGCAGGTCACATGTTCCAGTTGGCCATCAGTTGCACAGGGAGAGTTCACCAACTGTCACATTTTCCAGAGCACAATGGTGATGCATTGTAAACGGCAGGGGGATGTTTTGCCACATACCTGTAACTCCAAAACAAAGCAACCAATTACAGCACCAATATCTTTCTGTAAATCAACGGACCAAGGGGGTCATTCCGAGTTGATCGTTCGCTAGCAGTTTTTAGCAGCCATGCAAACGCTATGCCGCCACCCACTGGGAGTGTATTTTAGCTTAGCAGAAGTGCGAACGGTTGTATCGCAGAGCGCCTGCAAATATTTTTTGTGCAGTTTTAGAGTAGCTCAATACCTACTCAGCGCTTGCGATCACTTCAGACTATTCAGTTCCGGATTTGACGTCACACACCCGCCCAGCGTTCGCCCAGCCACGCCTGCGTTTTCCCTGGCACGCCTGCGTTTTATGGAACACTCCCTGAAAACGGCCAGTTGCCACCCAGAAACGCCCACTTCATGTCAATCACTCTGCGGCCAGCAGTGCGACTGAAAAGCATCACTAGACCCTGTGCAAAACTGCATCGTTCGTTATGCCCGTACGTCGCGCATGCGTATTGCGCCGCATACGCATGCACAGAACTGCCATTTTTTTGCCTGATCGCTGCGCTGCGAACAAATGCAGCTAGCGATCAACTCGGAATGACCCCCCCAAGAGCCTAATTCAGACCCGATCGCTCCTCTGCGAATTTGCAGAGGTCTGCGATCAGATAGTCGCCTCCCAGACAAATTGAAAATCCACCCCGTGCAAGTCTGCGTAGGCCTTGCGAAAAGTTTTGCAAACGCCGGTCAGCTGCAAATCCATTCGCAACTCACTCACCATCTAATGATTTTTCCAGTGTGTGCAGCCCAGGACTTACTCCTCCAGTGCCATAGAATCAGGGTGATCGGGGCCGGAGCCGACATCACACACCCGCCCTGAAAACGCTTGGGAACGCCTGCGTTTTTCCTGACACTCCCAGAAAACGGGTTGTTACCACCCCCAAAGGCCCGCTTCCTGTCAATCAACTTGCGTTCGCTTTGCGATCAAAAAAGACACTGTTTCGCAGTTTGGCCTCGCGCATGCTACGATCCATAAACATGTGCAGTCAATAGATAATCAGTCACCTTGCGAATTCGCACAACAGCGATCAAGTCTGAATTAGGCCCTAATTTAGCATGAATCACTGAAGTGTGGAAATCGCTATTCGGTGACTTACACACTTCTGCGCATGCGATCGCAGTCTAAGTGCCGGTGGTGGGCGGTGATGGGGCGGCATCATGGCATTTTGCGGATGTCGTCATGGCATTGGGGGGGGACGATGGAAGCATGTACAGACCGTTTGCGGATAGGGCCGCGACGGCTGTATGACACCACACGCAGCCGCTGTGTCCCAAAACTGTTTAGCAAAGTGCTCGCATTTTAGCAGGAGGAAGGATCCAGCATGCGGGCGGCCTCGCCCTGTACTGGGCGGTCCACCCACAGGCTAGTGAAAGGAGTTGTAGTATGTTGAATTAGGCCCCAAGATCTTTAGGGGGATATGTACTAAGCAGTGAAAAGAATGGAGAAGCGAGCCAGTGGAGAAATTGACCCTGGCAACCAATCAGCACTGATGTAACATTTATAATTTGCATACTATAAAAGTATACAGAGCAGCTGATTGGTTGCCATGGGCAACTTCTCCACTGGCTCACTTCTCCAATTTTATCACTGCTTAGTACATGTCCCCCTTAATTTGGTGTATGATGTGCCCTACTCAGACAACGGCATCATGAAAATTTGTCACTCATAAAAGTTCTGCTATTAATATATTGATCATTATAATAATACCTTTCATCTGCACTCACACCTCTTTTATCCCAGTTCGCATCCAAGCTATACCCCATCTCAGTTGGGGGAGATTTATCAAGCCTTGGAGAGAAATAAAGTGGAGAAGCTGCCTAATGCAGACAATCAACTTCTAACCGTCATTAATCTAGTAGCATGCAACCCTAAGGAGGTCATTCCGAGTTGATCGCACGCTGCAACTTTTTGCTGCTCGTGCGATCAAATAGTCGCCGCCTATGGGGGAGCGTATTTTAGCATAGCAGGGCTGCGATCGCTTGTGCAGCCCGGATATGCTAAAAAGGTTTCCTGCAAAACAAGACCTGGGTCAGAACAACTTACCCTGTGCGACGGATCCAGCGATGAAGGTCCCAGGATTGACGTCCGACAACCGCCCTCCAAATGCCTGGACACGCCTGCGTTCGGATCTCCACACCCAGACAACGGTGAGTATTCTCCCCGGAACGCCTCCCCGCTGTCAATCTTCTTGCGATCGTGCTAGCGATCACTTTCTTCTGGTCGTTGCCTGGCGACGGCTGCCGCTGGGTAACGACAGGCGTGCGCATTGCGGGCGCCGCACATACGCAGTTCCGACCCGTTCGCACTGCAGCGATGAATCGCAGCGTGCGAACCAGAAAGATGTCAGGACCATGTAAGAGTGGGGAGAATGGGACACTACACATGGCCCCTCAACTCTTAAATGCCCCTGTATTAATGGGTACACATTTTATCTGGTATATATTTATGTGAGCACTTTGAAACCCTTAAACCGATGCTGAATAGTGATGGAAAAAAGGTGAATTTTAAGTCTCTGGCCATTCTTCTCCTGAGAACTGGAAATGTTGAAATTGCAAAACATATGTGTATCTGCCATGGTAATCCACGCCGCGTCCCCTTTCAGCTGACAAACAGGCTTTTGCTAGCGTTCTAGCCTATACAGATAGATTTAAGCATATTTACTGGGTGTTTATTCTTTTTTCCCCTCAGATGTAGGAATTTGCTAGAGTGGACGTAAGCTGACGGACAGGCGTGATCAAATGAAAAAAAAAAGGGATTATCCAAAATAAGAAACAAATCCCGCTCGCCTGCACGCACGCTCCGGGGACCTGAGCACAAAGCATTAGCAGATTATGTATCCGAGAGTGCGCTCACCGTCCATAGAAAATGCATCTGCAATTTTATTCCCTGATATTATATGGAAGGCAGCAGGAAGATAACTTGTTTATCTGTTTAGGGCGCTGCTCGTGTCCAGCAAAGATGGAGATTTAATGAGAGATTGTGTGCAGTACATTATTGTTAGTTTGGGACGCTGCCGAAGAAAGTCTTATTGAAAATGATTCATGTGTCAGTCAAATACATTGGTTGAGAGCATCCAAGAAAACAGCTTGTGAGGCAGGTACGGAGGAACCGGCAGTGGCCCTCATTCCGAGTTGATCGCTCGCTAGCTGCTTTTAGCAGCAGTGCAAACGCTAAGCCGCCGCCCTCTGGGAGTGTATCTTAGCTTAGTAGAAGTGCGAACGAAAGGTTAGCAGAACTGCGCATAAAAATTTTCGTGCAGTTTCTGAGCAGCTCGAAACTTACTCCTACCTTACGATCACCTTAGTCAGTTTAGTTCCTACTTTGACGTCACAAACACGCCCTGCGTTCGGCCAGCCACTCCCCCGTTTCCCCAGGCATGCCTGCGTTTTGACCTGACATGCTTGCGTTTTTTATCACACTCCCGGAAAACGGTCAGTTACCACCCAGAAACACCCACTTCCTGTCAATCACTCACCGATCAACACAGCGACAGAAAAGCGTCGCTCGGCCTTGTGTAAAACTGCATAGTTTTGTGTGAAAATACTTTGCGCGTGCGTACTGCGGCCCATACGCATGCGCAGAAGTGCCATTTTCTCAACTAATCGCCGCGTTGCGAACAAAAGCAGATAGCGATCAACTCGGAATGAGGGCCAATGTACAGTACATCTCAGTGATGATTTCCCTTTGATAATATAATTATTTTATTTTTTTTAATTAAGATTTTGTTGATCAAGTCACCTCTGTATTCTCATTCTGTGTTCTCTGCACATCCGGATGTTCCCATACTTGAATTAACAGGGGCAAGAAACTATTCACTGCATCACAGAGAATATCAGATCAGTGTGTTGATCTTCTTGGAGGGAGTGACAGTTGGAAGCCACAGGCTGAGCGTTGGATAGTAGAAAGTGATGGCTCCCCGACAGCACAAAGCATCCATCGTGTATTTGAAGATAATGGCTTTGAAGCAGTCATTCCTAGAGTTGTTTCAATATCTACCCCACCCCCTACACCTTTGCCTCCATCTTATATAAGACATTTTTGGAAACATGGTGCATGCACATAAGGTGCATAATCATTGAGAAAAATCTATAAAAACAGCTAAAATCATGTAATTTTTTGCAATCCAAAACCCAAAATTCGGATTTAAAATCCAAATTCCGAACCATGGGAAGATTCGAACCAGGACTCGGATCGAAACGGATTTCCTCTGGGGAACCGGACCAGGTTTTGGTTTGGTACGGATCCACAAAATTTGTGTGGATTCCGATTTCTGGATGTCACGCTTGGCTTGAGTTGGGGATCTGACGACTGATAATTGACTGAGGGAGCAGCTATCGGCAAAGGAAGGAAACGAGGTGGCTGAATGTAGTTCTTACTCATGGATTAAAGACTAATGGGGACATTTACTAAGCAGTGATAAGAGCGGAGAAGTGAGCCAGTGGAGAAGTTGCCCCATCAACCAATCAGCAGCTCTGTATAATTTTACAGTATGCAAATTACAGATGTTACGTCAGTGCTGATTGGTTGCCATGGGCAACATCTCCATTGGCTCACTTCTGTGCTCTTATCACTGCTTAGTAAATGTCCCCCTTAGGCCCGAAGATGTAGAGGGGTAGGCAATGAGGACAATGAACGAGAACGATACAATGAAGAAAGATTAATTCAGCTTTACTGAGACCTCAGTCATACACAACAACTAGGAGATACGTCTGAGTGAATTCTGAAAGACGAAATGTTCGTGACTTGTAAACGATACTGAAGAACACTGAATGAAGAGATTACTTGTGATTTGTAAATGATGCTGAAGAACTCTGAATGAAAGATGACTTGTGATTTGTAAACAATGCTGAAGAACACTGAATGAAGAGATGACTTGTGATTTGTAAACAATGCGCTGAAGAATACTGAATGAAGAGATGACTTGTGATTTGTAAACGATGCTGAAGAACACTGAATGAAGAGATGACTTGTGATTTGTAAACAATGCGCTGAAGAATACTGAATGAAGAGATGACTTGTGATTTGTAAACGATGCTGAAGAACACTGAATGAAGAGAAGACTTGTGATTTGTAAACGATGCTGAAGAACACTGAATGAAAAGATGACTTGTGATTTGTAAATGATGCTGAAAAACTCTGAATGAAGAGATGACTTGTGATTTGTAAATGATGCTGAAGAACACTGAATGAAGAGACGACTTGAAGAACAATGATGAAGAGAGGATCACTGTGAGCACCGTCAGCAAATGGAGACCCTCTACCAGATAGAGAACCCAGCGGTTAAACCGCAAGAACAGGTGAACTGGGAGCAAAGGACTGCAATAACAGAGCTAACCACCGGCCGGCTACAACAGAACCAGGATACCAGGGGTTAACCTGGGAGCACAGAGCTTGTGCACCTTACAGCAGCAAGTAACTTGAAGCACTGGCACCATGACTAAGCATCAACCCTTTTTATAAAGGAAGACTGCACCGGATTGGCTGGATGTGAACTGGGATACATATTGGCTTGGCTTGGTCTCCAACATGGCGGCTCCCTGCACAGAGAACACAAGTGGAACCAGCACACAGCCACTACCTCAGGCCTCAGCCTCCCAGATGCCACACTCCAGCAACAAAACACCTGGAAACAGACACCTCCGGCTGCCATGCTCCGCTCCCCAGGACCCGAACCCCAGCCTCCAGACACCTGGCAGCCACACCAGAGGACCTCGCTGCCACAGCTCCTATTCGCTGCAGCCACACCAGCCAGCTAACAGGAAGGCCGCAGGGACCAGAACCGAAGGGTAAGACTCCGGATGCTGACACTTGAGAACCAAACCGTATATTTCTAGTATAAATAGACCTACATATGCTAAAAAGAAGATTTATGGTAAGAAATTACCGTTGTTAAATCTCTTTCTGCGAGTTATACTGGGTTCCACAGGGATAACATCGTGGGTGTAGAGTAGGATCTTGATCCTAGGCACCAACAGGCTAAAAGCTTTGACTGTTCCCAAGATGCTCAGCGCCGCCTCCTCTATAACCCCGCCTCCGTGCACAGGAGCCCAGTTTCGTTAACCAGTCCAATGCAGTAGCAGGCAAAAGAAACGACAACCGTTAGTAGCCACGTACACCACATTCTCACGACAGCAGAAGGTATCAGCGGCTAATGCCATACAAACCCAAAGAAGCTAAGTGCGTCAGGGTGGGCGCCCTGTGGAGTCCAGTGTACCTCGCAGAAAGAGATTTAACAACGGTAAGTTCTTACCATAAATCTCCTTTTCTGCAACGGGGTACACTGGGTTCCACAGGGATAACATCGGGGATGTCCTAAAGCAGTTCTTCAAGGGAGGGGGGACACTGTAGCGGGCACAAGGACCCGGCGTCCAAACGAAGCATCCTGGGAGGCGGAAGTATCGAAGGCATAGAACCTTATGAACGTGTTCACTGAGGACCATGTAGCCGCCTTGCACAATTGTTCATGGGTTGTACCACGGCGGGCCGCCCAAGAAGGTCCAACCGTCCAAGTAGAATGGGCTTTGATGGTAGCAGGAGCTGGAAGACCAGCCTGTACATAAGCTTGTGCAATCACCATTCTAATCCATCTGGCCAAGGTCTGCTTATTCGCAGGCCACGTTTGTGAAAACCAAAAAGTACAAAGAGAGAATCAGACTTCCTAACGGAGGCTGTCCTCTTTACATAGATACGGAGAGCCCATACCACATCCAAAGACCGCTCTTTGGAGGATAAATCTGGAGAGATAAAGGCCGGAAACACAATCTCTTGGTTAAGGTGGAAAGAAGACACCACCTTAGGTAGATAACCAGGGTGTGTCCGAAGAACCACCCGGTCACGGTGAAAAATCAGAAAAGGTGACCGACAGGGTAAGGCACCCAAGTCTGAAACCCGTCTAGCAGAGGCAATAGCCAGCAGAAACAAGACCTTAAGAGTAAGCCACTTAAGGTCTACAGATACGGAGACTCTTGCAATGCCTCCAGAACCACCAACAAATCCCAAGGAGCCACCGGGGGGACATAGGGAGGTTGAATCCGTAACACACCCTGAGTGAATTTATGAGTCGCAATTTTTCTCTGAAACCATACCGACAAGGCAGAAATATGAACCTTGATGGAGGCCAGACGAAGGCCTAAGTCCAGGTCCCGTTGTAGGAAGGCCAAAAATTTGGCTGTACTAAACTTGTAAGCGTCATGATTGTTAGAAGCGCACCAAGCAAAGTAAGAATTCAAGACCCTATGATAAATCTGGGCCGAAGCTGTCTTACGGGCCTTCAACATGATTTGAATGACCGCCTCAGAAAATCCTTTGGCCCTCAGAACTGAAGCTTCAAGAGCCACGCCGTCAAAGGCAGCCGGGCCAAATCCTGGTAGACACAAGGGCCCTAAACGAGGAGGTCTGGGCGTTGCAGAAGTAGATTAGGACGCTCTATCAAGAGACTCTGCAGGTCTGAGAACCAATGCCGTCTGTGCCACGCTGGAGCGATCAGAAGTAGGATTCCTCCTTCTTGATTAAACTTCCTTATCACCATAGGCAAAAGTGACACGTACGGGAGCTGAAAGTTCCATGGAATTGCCAGTGCGTCCACAAACGCTGCTTGAGGATCCCTTGTCCTAGCTCCGAAGATCGGAACCTTGTGATTGTGTCGAGACGCCATCAGGTCTACGTCTGGTAGGCCCCACTTGTCCACTAGGAGTTTAAATACTTCTGGATGGAGGCTCCACTCTCCGGCGTGTACGTCCTGATGAATGAGGAAATCTGCTTTCCAGTTGAGGACCCCCGGAATGAACACAGCCGATATGGCTGGCAGATGGAGTTTCGCCCACTGAAGAATCCTTGACACTTCCATCATTGCCATGCGGCTTCGAGTGCCGCCTTGATGATTTATGCACACCACCGTGGTGGCGTTGTCCGACTGTACTTGAACAGACCTGTTCTGTATGAGATGCTGGGCCAGGGTCAGAGCATTGAACACTGCCCGCAATTCCAGGATGTTTATAGGGAGGAGAGACTCCTCCCTGGTCCACCGACCCCGAAGAGAGTGTTGCTCCAACACCGCGCCCCAGCCCCGCAGACTGGCATCTGTCGTCAGAAGGACCCAGTTGGAGATCCAGAAGGGACGACCCCTGCTCAATCGATGGTCCTGTAGCCACCAGCTCAGTGACAGACGAACCTCCGGAGACAAAGAGATCATGTGAGACCTGATCCGGTGAGGCAGGCTGTCCCACTTGGCAAGAATCAGCTTCTGCAGAGGGCGGGAATAAAATTGAGCATACTCTACCATGTCGAAAGCTGACAGCATGAGGCCTAGTACTTGCATCGCCAAGTGTATCGACACTCGCGGGCGAGAGAGGAAGCATCGAATCCTGTCCTGAAGGTTCAGGACCTTCTCCTGAGACAAGAACAACCACTTGTTGTGAGTGTCCAACAATGCCCCTAGGTGCACCATGCTCTGAGCAGGGACCAGGGAAGATTTCTTCCAGTTGATGAGCCACCCCGTGGGCTTGTAGAAACTGGACCGTCAGATCCAGATGATGGTGGAGAACTTCTGGGGAATTCGCCAGGATCAGCAAGTCGTTCAGATATGGCAGGATCCTGACACCCTGACGGCGAAGTAGGGCTGTCATTACCGCCATGACCTTTGTGAATACTCGCGGAGCCGTGGTCAATCCAAAAGGTAAGGCCCGAAATTGATAATGGAGTTTGTCAATAGCAAACTTCAGGTATTGCTGATGCGACATGGCAATAGGAATATGGAGGTAAGCATCCTGTATGTCCAGGGAGACCATATAGTCCCCAGGCTCCAAAGCCAGAACAATAGAGCGAAGAGTTTCCATACGATACTTGGAGACCCTCACAAATTTGTTCAAGGACTTGAGGTTGAGAATGGGCCTGGAAGATCCATTCGGTTTCGGGACTAGGAACAGCGGTGAATAGTACCCCTTGCCTCTCTGAGCCAGAGGCACTGGCACTACCACTCCTGTGTCCAGGAGGGACTGTACCACAAAATGAAGAGTTCTTGCTTTCACCTGATCCGAAGGGATGTCTGTCAGGCAAAATCGATGAGGGGCACATTTCTTGAAGGATATGGCGTATCCGTGAGTGACGACTTCCCGTACCCAGGCGTCAGAAGTGGTCTTCAACCATTCCTGGGTAAACCTTAGAAGTCGGCCTCTCACCCTAGGATCCCCCAGGGGGAGGCAAGTCCCGTCATGCAGTAGGCGTGTCTGATTTGGAAGCAGGCTGACGGGCAGCCTAGGCATGTTTAGGTTTGGATACTGTATAGAGGGAATAACCAATTTTTGCGCAGGTTTGGGCTTAGTGGTTTTGGAAGTGCGAGCCTGTTTCGGGTACGCCTGACCCTTTGCTTTACCTGGAGGACAAAAGGAACGAAAGAAGTACCTTAACCTTCGGGACCGAAGGAGCAGTACTTGGTAGACATGCCATCTTAGCAGAAGCTAAGTCAGCCACAATCTTGTTGAGATCCTCACCAAAACGAATGTCTCCCTTAAAAGGGAGCACCTCCAGGGGTTTCTTAGAGTCCAGATCCACAGACGAGGACTGTAACCAGAGAATCCGGCGAGCCAAAATGGACGTAGTAGAAGCCTTGGCTGGCAGAATACCGGCATCAGAAGCCGCCTCTTTAATGTAATGAGATGCTGTGACAATATACAAGAGACATTGTCTAGCATTATCAGAAAAATTGGACGGCAGCTCTGCTTCTACCTCGTGAGCCCACACTTCAATAGCTTCTGCAGCCCAAATAGCTGCAATAGTGGGCCGATGCACAGCTTCTGCAAGGGTGTAAATAGCTTTTAAGCAGCCCTCCACACGCTTATCCGTCGGTTCTTTCAGAGAGGTGACGGTAGTTACAAGCAAAGCAGAGGACACCACCAGCAGCGCCACTTGCGAATCCACCGGCGGTGGTGTTTCCCAATTCTTACTTAGTTCCGCAGCGAGGGGATAGCGAGCCAGCATCTTCTTGTGAGGTGTGAATTTCTTTACTGGATTTTCCCAGGATTCCTGACGTATGTCAACTAAGTGGTCAGAATGAGGTAAAACTTGTTTAATAACCATCTGACGTATAAATCTATCCGGTTTCTTAGAGGCAACAACAGGTTCTGGGTCATCATCAATTTGAAGAAGCAGCCTGATAGCCCCCAATAGGTCAGGAACATCCACCTGTGAAACAGATTCCCCATCAGAAGCATCTGTATCAGTGTCTGAGGGGTCAGTATACACGCCATCTTCATCAGACAAAGTGTCTGGAACATGGGTGGATTGTGAGGAAGTAATGGCCCGCTTAGAGGACCCCTTGGTCTTAGGCGGGCGAGGGTTAGGTTTCTGTTTGTTCAGTGAGTGATTCAATTGCTCTAACTGAGTGGACAGGAGATCTGCCCATGGCGGATTAACAGCAGGGACAATATGTGGCTGTACTGACACGTGTGGTCCCATAGGGGGCGTAAGTCTAGTTACCAGCGTATTCAATAGAGTAGAGAAAGTAGACCAAGGTGGGTCATTATGGACCCTCATTTGCCACGGCCCTACCCCCAGAACCTGAACCCTCCGCTGCTATGTTTTCCTCTAAGGTGTCTGCTGCGCCACCACCTTGCATTCTGGGATCAGCCACAGAACCGTTGCCTCTTGAAGCTGACATATCTGAAAGCGTAAATCACAGGCAACACAGTACAATATCAGCAGTATAATACCTGACCAAGAACCCCCTGTGCAGTGTGATAGCACAGAGTATTCAAGAGGAATACAGTGACTGAAAGTCACAGAGAAAAATACAAAATAAGTATATCCTGTGAAACACCTATATCAAATAATAACCCTGACGCACTTAGCCCCCCTCAGGGTACATAATATAGGGATAGCAATTAGAGATGAGCGGGTTCGGTTCCTCGGAATCCGAACCCACCCGAACTTCATGTTTTTTTACACGGGTCCGAGCGACTCGGATCTTCCCGCCTTGCTCGGTTAACCCGAGCGCGCCCGAACGTCATCATCACGCTGTCGGATTCTCGCGAGGCTCGGATTCTATCGCAAGACTCGGATTCTATATAAGGAGCCGCGCGTCGCGGCCATTTTTCACACGTGCATTGAGATTCATAGGGAGAGGACGTGTCTGGCGTCCTCTCCGTTTATAGAGATTCGAGAAGAGAGTGAGACAGAGAGAGACACAGTAGTAATTTGGGGAGCATTAGGAGGAGTACTACTACTACTAGTACTTGCTGAAGTGATAGAGAGAGATAGTGTGACTGTATTATCTGACTTGTGGGGGAGACACTGACAGTGGGGAGCAGTTAGAGTCTGAGAGCAGGACTCAGGACTCAGGAGTACATATAACGTACAGTGCACACTTTTGCTGCCAGAGTGCCAGCCACACTGCCATTGTTTGTGACCACACTGACCACCAGTATAATATATATTGTGATTGTCTGCTTAGGACTCAGGAGTACTACTTGCAAGTTGCTGATAGTGTGACCAGTGACCTGACCACCAGTTTAATAAATCACCACCAGTTTATGAGTTTAATATATATTATATATATATATATATAATTGTATATAATATATATATAATATTGTATACCACCTAGCACCTACCCGTGTTTTTTTTTTTTTTCTTTCTTCTTTATACATACTACTATAGTAGCTTACTGTAGCAGTCTGCGGTGCTGCTGAGCTGACAGTGTCCAGCAGGTCTGTCATCAGTCATTACATAATAAATATATAATATATACCTGTCCGGCTGCAGTACTAGTGATATTATATATACATATATATTGATTTCATCTCATTATCATCCAGTCTATATTAGCAGCAGACACAGTACGCTAGTCCACGGCTGTAGCTACCTCTGTGTCGGCACTCGGCAGTCCATCCATAATTGTATACCACCTACCCGTGGTTGTTGTTTTTTTCTTTCTTCTTTATACATACTACTATAGTAGCTTACTGTAGCAGTCTGCGGTGCTGCTGAGCTGACAGTGTCCAGCAGGTCCGTCATCAGTCATTACATAATAAATATATAATATATACCTGTCCGGCTGCAGTACTAGTGATATTATATATACATATATATTGATTTCATCTCATTATCATCCAGTCTATATTAGCAGCAGACACAGTACGTTAGTCCACGGCTGTAGCTACCTCTGTGTCGGCACTCGGCAGTCCATCCATAATTGTATACCACCTACCCGTGGTTGTTGTTTTTTTCTTTCTTCTTTATACATACTACTATAGTAGCTTACTGTAGCAGTCTGCGGTGCTGCTGAGCTGACAGTGTCCAGCAGGTCCGTCATCAGTCATTACATAATAAATATATAATATATACCTGTCCGGCTGCAGTACTAGTGATATTATATATACATATATATTGATTTCATCTCATTATCATCCAGTCTATATTAGCAGCAGACACAGTACGTTAGTCCACGGCTGTAGCTACCTCTGTGTCGGCACTCGGCAGTCCATCCATAATTGTATACCACCTACCCGTGGTTGTTGTTTTTTTCCTTTCTTCTTTATACATACTACTATAGTAGCTTACTGTAGCAGTCTGCAGTGCTGCTGAGCTGACAGTGTCCAGCAGGTCCGTCATCAGTCATTACATAATAAATATATAATATATACCTGTCCGGCTGCAGTACTAGTGATATTATATATACATATATATTGATTTCATCTCATTATCATCCAGACTATATTAGCAGCAGACACAGTACGTTAGTCCACGGCTGTAGCTACCTCTGTGTCGGCACTCGGCAGTCCATCCATAATTGTATACCACCTACCCGTGGTTGTTGTTTTTTTCTTTCTTCTTTATACATACTACTATAGTAGCTTACTGTAGCCGTCTGCGGTGCTGCTGAGCTGACAGTGTCCAGCAGGTCCGTCATCAGTCATTACATAATAAATATATAATATATACCTGTCCGGCTGCAGTACTAGTGATATTATATATACATATATATTGATTTCATCTCATTATCATCCAGTCTATATTAGCAGCAGACACAGTACGGTAGTCCACGGCTGTAGCTACCTCTGTGTCGGCACTCGGCAGTCCATCTATAATTGTATACCACCTACCCGTGGTTGTTGTTTTTTTCTTTCTTCTTTATACATACTACTATAGTAGCTTACTGTAGCAGTCTGCGGTGCTGCTGAGCTGACAGTGTCCAGCAGGTCCGTCATCAGTCATTACATAATAAATATATAATATATACCTGTCCGGCTGCAGTACTAGTGATATTATATATACATATATATTGATTTCATCTCATTATTATCCAGTCTATATTATCAGCAGACACAGTACGTTAGTCCACGGCTGTAGCTACCTCTGTGTCGGCACTCGGCAGTCCATCCATAATTGTATACCACCTACCCGTGGTTGTTGTTTTTTTCTTTCTTCTTTATACATACTACTATAGTAGCTTACTGTAGCAGTCTGCGGTGCTGCTGAGCTGACAGTGTCCAGCAGGTCCGTCATCAGTCATTACATAATAAATATATAATATATACCTGTCCGGCTGCAGTACTAGTGATATTATATATACATATATATTGATTTCATCTCATTATCATCCAGTCTATATTAGCAGCAGACACAGTACGCTAGTCCACGGCTGTAGCTACCTCTGTGTCGGCACTCGGCAGTCCATCCATAATTGTATACCACCTACCCGTGGTTGTTGTTTTTTTCTTTCTTCTTTATACATACTACTATAGTAGCTTACTGTAGCAGTCTGCGGTGCTGCTGAGCTGACAGTGTCCAGCAGGTCCGTCATCAGTCATTACATAATAAATATATAATATATACCTGTCCGGCTGCAGTACTAGTGATATTATATATACATATATATTGATTTCATCTCATTATCATCCAGTCTATATTAGCAGCAGACACAGTACGGTAGTCTACGGCTGTAGCTACCTCTGTGTCGGCACTCGGCAGTCCATCCATAATTGTATACCACCTACCCGTGGTTGTTGTTTTTTTCTTTCTTCTTTATACATACTACTATAGTAGCTTACTGTAGCAGTCTGCGGTGCTGCTGAGCTGACAGTGTCCAGCAGGTCCGTCATCAGTCATTACATAATAAATATATAATATATACCTGTCCGGCTGCAGTACTAGTGATATTATATATACATATATATTGATTTCATCTCATTATCATCCAGTCTATATTAGCAGCAGACACAGTACGGTAGTCCACGGCTGTAGCTACCTCTGTGTCGGCACTCGGCAGTCCATCCATAAGTATACTAGTATCCATCCATCTCCATTGTTTACCTGAGGTGCCTTTTAGTTGTCCCTATTAAAATATGGAGAACAAAAATGTTGAGGTTCCAAAATTAGGGAAAGATCAAGATCCACTTCCACCTCGTGCTGAAGCTGCTGCCACTAGTCATGGCCGAGACGATGAAATGCCAGCAACGTCGTCTGCCAAGGCCGATGCCCAATGTCATAGTACAGAGCATGTAAAATCCAAAACACCAAATATCAGTAAAAAAAGGACTCCAAAACCTAAAATAAAATTGTCGGAGGAGAAGCGTAAACTTGCCAATATGCCATTTACCACACGGAGTGGCAAGGAACGGCTGAGGCCCTGGCCTATGTTCATGGCTAGTGGTTCAGCTTCACATGAGGATGGAAGCACTCAGCCTCTCACTAGAAAAATGAAAAGACTCAAGCTGGCAAAAGCACTGCAAAGAACTGTGCGTTCTTCGAAATCCCAAATCCACAAGGAGAGTCCAATTGTGTCGGTTGCGATGCCTGACCTTCCCAACACTGGACGTGAAGAGCATGCGCCTTCCACCATTTGCACGCCCCCTGCAAGTGCTGGAAGGAGCACCCGCAGTCCAGTTCCTGATAGTCAGATTGAAGATGTCAGTGTTGAAGTACACCAGGATGAGGAGGATATGGGTGTTGCTGGCGCTGGGGAGGAAATTGACCAGGAGGATTCTGATGGTGAGGTGGTTTGTTTAAGTCAGGCACCCGGGGAGACACCTGTTGTCCGTGGGAGGAATATGGCCATTGACATGCCTGGTGAAAATACCAAAAAAAATCAGCTCTTCGGTGTGGAAGTATTTCAACAGAAATGCGGGCAACAGGTGTCAAGCCGTGTGTTGCCTTTGTCAAGCTGTAATAAGTAGGGGTAAGGACGTTAACCACCTCGGAACATCCTCCCTTATACGTCACCTGCAGCGCATTCATAATAAGTCAGTGACAAGTTCAAAAACTTTGGGTGACAGCGGAAGCAGTCCACTGACCAGTAAATCCCTTCCTCTTGTAACCAAGCTCACGCAAACCACCCCACCAACTCCCTCAGTGTCAATTTCCTCCTTACCCAGGAATGCCAATAGTCCTGCAGGCCATGTCACTGGCAATTCTGACGAGTCCTCTCCTGCCTGGGATTCCTCCGATGCATCCTTGAGTGTAATACCTACTGCTGCTGGCGCTGCTGTTGTTGCTGCTGGGAGTCGATCGTCATCCCAGAGGGGAAGTCGGAAGACCACTTGTACTACTTCCAGTAAGCAATTGACTGTCCAACATTCCTTTGCGAGGAAGATGAAATATCACAGCAGTCATCCTGCTGCAAAGCGGATAACTGAGGCCTTGACAACTATGTTGGTGTTAGACGTGCGTCCAGTATCCGCCGTTAGTTCACAGGGAACTAGACAATTTATTGAGGCAGTGTGCCCCCGTTACCAAATACCATCTAGGTTCCACTTCTCTAGGCAGGCGATACCGAGAATGTACACGGACGTCAGAAAAAGACTCACCAGTGTCCTAAAAAATGCAGTTGTACCCAATGTCCACTTAACCACGGACATGTGGACAAGTGGAGCAGGGCAGGGTCAGGACTATATGACTGTGACAGCCCACTGGGTAGATGTATGGACTCCCGCCGCAAGAACAGCAGCGGCGGCACCAGTAGCAGCATCTCGCAAACGCCAACTCGTTCCTAGGAAGGCTACGCTTTGTATCACCGCTTTCCATAAGAGGCACACAGCTGACAACCTCTTACGGAAACTGAGGAACATCATCGCAGAATGGCTTACCCCAATTGGACTCTCCTGGGGATTTGTGACATCAGACAGCGCCACCAATATTGTGCGTGCATTACATCTGGGCAAATTCCAGCACGTCCCATGTTTTGCACACACATTGAATTTGGTGGTGCAGAATTATTTAAAAAAACGTCAGGGGCGTGCAAGAGATGCTGTCGGTGGCCCGTAGAATTGCGGGCCACTTTCGGCATTCAGCCACCGCGTGCCGAAGACTGGAGCACCAGCAAACAGTCCTGAACCTGCCCTGCCATCATCTGAAGCAAGAGGTGGTAACGAGGTGGAATTCAACCCTCTATATGCTTCAGAGGATGGAGGAGCAGCAAAAGGCCATTCAAGCCTATACATCTGCCCACGATATAGGCAAAGGAGGGGGAATGCACCTGACTCAAGCGCAGTGGAGAATGATTTCAACATTGTGCAAGGTTCTGCAACCCTTTGAACTTGCCACACGTGAAGTCAGTTCAGACACTGCTTGCCTGAGTCAGGTCATTCCCCTCATCAGGCTTTTGCAGAAGAAGCTGGAGACATTGAAGGAGGAGCTAAAACAGAGCGATTCCGCTAGGCATGTGGGACTTGTGGATGGAGCCCTTAATTCGCTTAACCAGGATTCACGGGTGGTCAATCTGTTGAAATCAGAGCACTACATTTTGGCCACCGTGCTCGATCCTAGATTTAAAACCTACGTTGTATCTCTCTTTCCGGCAGACACAAGTCTGCTGGGGTTGAAAGACCTGCTGGTGAGAAAATTGTCAAGTCAAGCGGAACGTAGGCAGGCTACGATTTGTATCACCGCTTTCCAGAATACGCACACAGCTGAAAACCTCTTACGGCAACTGAGGAAGATCATCGCGGAATGGCTTACCCCAATTGGACTCTCCTGTGGATTTGTGGCATCGGACAACGCCAGCAATATTGTGTGTGCATTAAATATGGGCAAATTCCAGCACGTCCCATGTTTTGCACATACCTTGAATTTGGTGGTGCAGAATTTTTTTAAAAACGACAGGGGTGTGCAAGAGATGCTGTCGGTGGCCAGAAGAATTGCGGGACACTTTCGGCGTACAAGCACCACGTACAGAAGACTGGAGCACCACCAAAAACAACTGAACCTGCCCTGCCATCATCTGAAGCAAGAAGTGGTAACGAGGTGGAATTCAACCCTCTATATGCTTCAGAGGTTGGAGGAGCAGCAAAAGGCCATTCAAGCCTATACAACTGAGCACGATATAGGAGGTGGAATGCACCTGTCTCAAGCGCAGTGGAGAATGATTTCAACGTTGTGCAGGGTTCTGCAACCTTTTGAACTTGCCACACGTGAAGTCAGTTCAGACACTGCCAGCCTGAGTCAGGTCATTCCCCTCATCAGGCTTTTGCAGAAGAAGCTGGAGACATTGAAGGAGGAGCTACCACAGAGCGATTCCGCTAGGCATGTGGGACTTGTGGATGGAGCCCTTAATTCGCTTAACAAGGATTCACGGGTGGTCAATCTGTTGAAATCAGAGCACTACATTTTGGCCACCGTGCTCGATCCTAGATTTAAAGCCTACCTTGGATCTCTCTTTCCGGCAGACACAAGTCTGCTGGGGTTCAAAGACCTGCTGGTGAGAAAATTGTCAAGTCAAGCGGAACGCGACCTGTCAACATCTCCTCCTTCACATTCTCCCGCAACTGGGGGTGCGAGGAAAAGGCTCAGAATTCCGAGCCCACATGCTGGCGGTGATGCAGGGCAGTCTGGAGCGACTGCTGATGCTGACATCTGGTCCGGACTGAAGGACCTGACAACGATTACGGACATGTCGTCTACTGTCACTGCATATGATTCTCTCACCATTGAAAGAATGGTGGAGGATTATATGAGTGACCGCATCCAAGTAGGCACGTCACACAGTCCGTACTTATACTGGCAGGAAAAAGAGGCAATTTGGAGGCCCTTACACAAACTTGCTTTATTCTACCTAAGTTGCCCTCCCACAAGTGTGTACTCCGAAAGAGTGTTTAGTGCCGCCGCTCACCTTGTCAGCAATCGGCGTACGAGGTTACATCCAGAAAATGTGGAGAAGATGATGTTCATTAAAATGAATTATAATCAATTCCTCCGTGGAGACATTGACCAGCAGCAATTGCCTCCACAAAGTACACAGGGAGCTGAGATGGTGGATTCCAGTGGGGACGAATTGATAATCTGTGAGGAGGGGGATGTACACGGTGATATATCGGAGGATGATGATGAGGTGGACATCTTGCCTCTGTAGAGCCAGTTTGTGCAAGGAGAGATTAATTGCTTCTTTTTAGGTGGGGGTCCAAACCAACCCGTCATTTCAGTCACAGTCGTGTGGCAGACCCTGTCACTGAAATGATGGGTTGGTTAAAGTGTGCATGTCCTGTTTATACAACATAAGGGTGGGTGGGAGGGCCCAAGGACAATTCCATCTTGCACCTCTTTTTTCTTTCATTTTTATTTGCGTCATGTGCTGTTTGGGGAGTGTTTTTTGGAAGGGCCATCCTGCGTGACACTGCAGTGCCACTCCTAGATGGGCCCGGTGTTTGTGTCGGCCACTAGGGTCGCTTATCTTACTCACACAGCTACCTCATTGCGCCTCTTTTTTTCTTTGCGTCATGTGCTGTTTGGGGAGGGTTTTTTGGAAGGGACATCCTGCGTGACACTGCAGTGCCACTCCTAGATGGGCCCGGTGTTTGTGTCGGCCACTAGGGTCGCTTATCTTACTCACACAGCTACCTCATTGCGCCTCTTTTTTTCTTTGCGTCATGTGCTGTTTGGGGAGGGTTTTTTGGAAGGGACATCCTGCGTGACACTGCAGTGCCACTCCTAGATGGGCCAGGTGTTTGTGTCGGCCACTAGGGTCGCTTATCTTACTCACACAGCTACCTCATTGCGCCTCTTTTTTTCTTTGCGTCATGTGCTGTTTGGGGAGGGTTTTTTGGAAGGGACATCCTGCGTGACACTGCAGTGCCACTCCTAGATGGGCCAGGTGTTTGTGTCGGCCACTAGGGTCGCTTAGCTTACTCACACAGCTACCTCATTGCGCCTCTTTTTTTCTTCTTTGCGTCATGTGCTGTTTGGGGAGTGTTTTTTGGAAGGGACATCCTGCGTGACACTGCAGTGCCACTCCTAGATGGGCCAGGTGTTTGTGTCGGCCACTAGGGTCGCTTAGCTTACTCACACAGCTACCTCATTGCGCCTCTTTTTTTCTTCTTTGCGTCATGTGCTGTTTGGGGAGTGTTTTTTGGAAGGGCCATCCTGCGTGACACTGCAGTGCCACTCCTAGATGGGCCCGGTGTTTGTGTCGGCCACTAGGGTCGCTAAGCTTAGTCACACAGCTACCTCATTGCGCCTCTTTTTTTCTTTGCGTCATGTGCTGTTTGGGGAGGGTTTTTTGGAAGGGACATCCTGCGTGACACTGCAGTGCCACTCCTAGATGGGCCCGGTGTTTGTGTCGGCCACTAGGGTCGCTTATCTTACTCACACAGCTACCTCATTGCGCCTCTTTTTTTCTTTGCGTCATGTGCTGTTTGGGGAGGGTTTTTTGGAAGGGACATCCTGCGTGACACTGCAGTGCCACTCCTAGATGGGCCAGGTGTTTGTGTCGGCCACTAGGGTCGCTTATCTTACTTACACAGCTACCTCATTGCGCCTCTTTTTTTCTTTGCGTCATGTGCTGTTTGGGGAGGGTTTTTTGGAAGGGACATCCTGCGTGAGACACTGCAGTGCCACTCCTAGATGGGCCCGGTGTTTGTGTCGGCCACTAGGGTCGCTTATCTTACTCACACAGCTACCTCATTGCGCCTCTTTTTTTCTTTGCGTCATGTGCTGTTTGGGGAGGGTTTTTTGGAAGGGACATCCTGCGTGACACTGCAGTGCCACTCCTAGATGGGCCAGGTGTTTGTGTCGGCCACTAGGGTCGCTTAGCTTACTCACACAGCTACCTCATTGCGCCTCTTTTTTTCTTCTTTGCGTCATGTGCTGTTTGGGGAGTGTTTTTTGGAAGGGACATCCTGCGTGACACTGCAGTGCCACTCCTAGATGGGCCAGGTGTTTGTGTCGGCCACTAGGGTCGCTTAGCTTACTCACACAGCTACCTCATTGCGCCTCTTTTTTTCTTCTTTGCGTCATGTGCTGTTTGGGGAGTGTTTTTTGGAAGGGACATCCTGCGTGACACTGCAGTGCCACTCCTAGATGGGCCAGGTGTTTGTGTCGGCCACTAGGGTCGCTTAGCTTAGTCATCCAGCGACCTCGGTGCAAATTTTAGGACTAAAAATAATATTGTGAGGTGTGAGGTATTCAGAATAGACTGAAAATGAGTGGAAATTATGGTTTTTGAGGTTAATAATACTTTGGGATCAAAATGACCCCCAAATTCTATGATTTAAGCTGTTTTTTAGTGTTTTTTGAAAAAAACACCCGAATCCAAAACACACCCGAATCCGACAAAAAAAATTCGGTGAGGTTTTGCCAAAACGCGGTCGAACCCAAAACACGGCCGCGGAACCGAACCCAAAACCAAAACACAAAACCCGAAAAATTTCAAGTGCACATCTCTAATAGCAATATGAGTGAGATACACAGAGTAGAAATCACGCAGCAGCTATATGCACACACACAGTCACATGTACAATGCAGTAATTCAGACAAGCAATAAAACTGCACTGAACTAGCAATACTAAGTAATACTAAGTAAAGCTATTTAGGGTAATAGATATATCAATGCACAGTAAAGACTGGATGTATATCACATGGTACTTGCAGGGGCGTATCTACCCATTGTCCGGGATGGCACTCGCCAGGGGCGCCAGCCAAGGAGGGGCGCCGCCCAGCTGTTCCATCCGCGGCCATTGGGTAGATTCACTGTGCAGAGGCTGCGTGATCACCTGCCTGCTGCTGCCGCGCCCCCCCCTCCCCTTCCGCTCTCCATCCTCTCCTCACCCGCAGTGAAGTAAGTGACCACGGCAGCAGCAGCCACTGTTCTTGATGCTGGTGTCCGTCACTTGCACCGCACTACAATCAAGAATATGTGTAGAAACGACAGCTCCCACTCAGCAGCAGCCCTTATTGCTGAGAGCTCCCGGCCGCAAAGGCTGCTGGGAGCTGTAGTTTTTGCAGAGTTTTTTGATTGTAGTGCGGTGCAGTGTTGGACGGACACCGGCATCAGGAACAGTGGATGCCGCCGCCGCTGCTGATGAGCAACTGCCTGGAGGGGGATAAGACAGGAGAGAAAAAATAATAAAAAAACAACAACAAATATATATATGTATATATTATATATGTATACATATGTAGATATATATATATATGTATACATTATGTATATATATATATATTATATATGTATGTATATGTACATATATATATATTATATATGTATATATATATATATATATATATATATATATATAAACAGTGGTCGAAGTGGTGCGGTATACCGCCACTTCTTCCACTGACCTGGAAATTAAAGTGCAGCAGGAGGCTAGGGAAGTGGCCATCCTGCTGCACATGGTACTCCCGTCCCTGCTCGGTGGCTGTGTAGAGCGCTGTACTAGCTCACAGCCGCTCACCGGTGCCAGCCGCTCACCACTGCCCACCGCTCACCGCCGCCAGCCACCTGCCGCCACCTGCAACAAATGATGGTCAGAGGGACTTCACCGCCGCTGCCCATGGGTGCCTCCGTCGACCACAGTCAGGTAATGGTCCCCTGCTGTCACCCTCTCTCCCTGTCCCCACTGTCACTCTCGCTCTCCCTGCTGTCACTGTCGTCACTCTCTCTCTCCCTGCTGTCACTCTCGTCACTCTCTCCCTGCTGTCACTGTCCTCACTCTCTCTCTCCCTGTCATCACTCTCTCTCCCTATCGTCACTCTCTCTCCCTGTCCCTGCTGTCACTCTGGCTATCCCTGCTGTCACAATTTCGGATCATTCAGTGTGCTACAATGTGAATTCCGTCTCATTCAGTGTGCTACAATGTGCATTTCGGCTCATTCAGTGTGCTACAATGTTAATTTCGGCTCACTCAGTGTGCTACAATGTGAATGTCGGCTTATTCAGTGTGCTACAATGTGAATGTCGGCTTATTCAGTGCGCTACAATGTGAATGTCGGCTCATTCAGTGTGCTACAATGTGAATTTCGGCTCATTCAGTGTGCCACAATGTGAGTTTTGGCTCATTCAGTGTGCTACAATGTGAGTTTCGGCTCATTCACTGTGCTACAATGTGAATTTTGGCTCATTCAGTGTGCTATAATGTGAATTTTGGCTCATTCAGTGTGCTACAATGTGAATTTCGGCTCATTCAGTGTGCTACAATGTGAATTTCAGCTCATTCAGTGTGCTACAATGTGAATTTCGGCTCATTCAGTGTGCTACAATGTGAATTTCGGCTCATTCAGTGTGCTACAATGTGAGTTTCGGCTCATTCAGTGTGCCACAATGTGAGTTTTGGCTCATTCAGTGTGCTACAATGTGATTTTCGGCTCATTCACTGTGCTACAATGTGAATTTTGGCTCATTCAGTGTGCTATGATGTGAATTTCAGCTCATTCAGTGTGCTACAATGTGCATTTCGTCTCATTCAGTGTGCTATAATGTGCATTTCGGCTCATTCAGTGTGCTACAATGTGAATTTCGGCTCATTCAGTGTGCTACAATGTGAATTTCGGCTCATTCAGTGTGCTACAATGTGAGTTTCGGCTCATTCAGTGTGCTACAATGTGAGTTTCGGCTCATTCAGTGTGCTATAATGTGAATTTCGGCTCATTCAGTGTGCTACAATGTGAATTTCGGCTCATTCAGTGTGCTACAATGTGAGTTTCGGCTCATTCACTGTGCTACAATGTGAATTTTGGCTCATTCAGTGTGCTATAATGTGAATTTCGGCTCATTCAGTGTGCTACAATGTGAATTTCGGCTCATTCAGTGTGCTACAATGTGAGTTTCGGCTCATTCAGTGTGCTACAATGTGAGTTTCGGCTCATTCAGTGTGCTATAATGTGAATTTTGGCTCATTCAGTGTGCTACAATGTGAATTTCGGCTCATTCAGTGTGCTACAATGTGAATGTTGGCTCATTCAGTGTGCTATAATGTGAATTTTGGCTCATTCAGTGTGCTACAATGTGAATTTCGGCTCATTCAGTTTGCTACAATGTGAGTTTCGGCTCATTCAGTGTGCTACAATGTGAATTTGGGCTCATTCAGTGTGCTACAATGTGAATTTGGGCTCATTCAGTGTGCTACAATGTGAATTTGGGCTCATTCAGTTTGCTACAATGTGAGTTTCGGCTCATTCAGTGTGCTACAATGTGAGTTTCGTCTCATTCAGTGTGCTACAATGTGAATTTGGGCTCATTCAGTGTGCTACAATGTGAATTTGGGCTCATTCAGTGTGCTACAATGTGAATTTGGGCTCATTCAGTGTGCTACAATGTGAATTTCGGCTCATTCAGTGTGCTACAATGTGAATTTCGGCTCATTCAGTGTGCTACAATGTGAGTTTCGGCTCATTCAGTGTGCTACAATGTGAGTTTCGGCTCATTCAGTGTGCTATAATGTGAATTTCGGCTCATTCAGTGTGCTACAATGTGAGTTTCGTCTCATTCAGTTTGCTACAATGTGAGTTTCGGCTCATTCAGTGTGCTACAATGTGAGTTTCGTCTCATTCAGTGTGCTACAATGTGAATTTGGGCTCATTCAGTGTGCTACAATGTGAATTTGGGCTCATTCAGTGTGCTACAATGTGAATTTGGGCTCATTCAGTGTGCTACAATGTGAATTTCGGCTCATTCAGTGTGCTACAATGTGAATTTCGGCTCATTCAGTGTGCTACAATGTGAGTTTCGGCTCATTCAGTGTGCTACAATGTGAGTTTCGGCTCATTCAGTGTGCTATAATGTGAATTTCGGCTCATTCAGTGTGCTACAATGTGAATTTCGGCTCATTCAGTGTGCTACAATGTGAGTTTCGGCTCATTCACTGTGCTACAATGTGAATTTTGGCTCATTCAGTGTGCTATAATGTGAATTTCGGCTCATTCAGTGTGCTACAATGTGAATTTCGGCTCATTCAGTGTGCTACAATGTGAGTTTCGGCTCATTCAGTGTGCTACAATGTGAGTTTCGGCTCATTCAGTGTGCTATAATGTGAATTTTGGCTCATTCAGTGTGCTACAATGTGAATTTCGGCTCATTCAGTGTGCTACAATGTGAATGTTGGCTCATTCAGTGTGCTATAATGTGAATTTTGGCTCATTCAGTGTGCTACAATGTGAATTTCGGCTCATTCAGTTTGCTACAATGTGAGTTTCGGCTCATTCAGTGTGCTACAATGTGAATTTCGGCTCATTCAGTGTGCTACAATGTGAGTTTCGGCTCATTCACTGTGCTACAATGTGAATTTTGGCTCATTCAGTGTGCTATAATGTGAATTTCGGCTCATTCAGTGTGCTACAATGTGAATTTCGGCTCATTCAGTGTGCTACAATGTGAGTTTCGGCTCATTCAGTGTGCTACAATGTGAATTTGGGCTCATTCAGTGTGCTACAATGTGAATTTGGGCTCATTCAGTGTGCTACAATGTGAATTTGGGCTCATTCAGTTTGCTACAATGTGAGTTTCGGCTCATTCAGTGTGCTACAATGTGAGTTTCGTCTCATTCAGTGTGCTACAATGTGAATTTGGGCTCATTCAGTGTGCTACAATGTGAATTTGGGCTCATTCAGTGTGCTACAATGTGAATTTCGGATCATTTAGTGTGCTACAATGTGAATTTGGGCTCATTCAGTTTGCTACAATGTGAGTTTCGGCTCATTCAGTGTGCTACAATGTGAATTTCAGCTCATTCAGTGTGCTACAATGTGAATTTGGGCTCATTCAGTGTGCTACAATGTGAATTTGGGCTCATTCAGTTTGCTACAATGTGAGTTTCGGCTCATTCAGTGTGCTACAATGTGAATTTCAGCTCATTCAGTGTGCTATAATGTGAATTTCAGCTCATTCAGTGTGCTATAATGTGAATTTCAGCTCGTACCGTGTACTATAAGGCGAAAGGGGCACCAGTACTAGATAGTATAAGAGGTTCTACTACACTGGACACGCCCCCTTTTGGGTGATACGTCCTTGACTTTTCCATACCCCCTCTTCAAAATTTCCACTTCGACCACTGTACATATATATATATATATATATATATATATATATATATAAAACGAGCAGTTACCGGCACTCCACCTATTCACATGATGCCTCCGGTGCCATCCAGCTGATATAGCATATAATACTAATACTAATGCTATAATGCTAATACTGTTGGCCTGTCATGAAATATTGTAATATTGCTTTTATAATAATAAAAATAATCTCCACTATGAGCGCATTCTCCTTTCATCTTTGTCTTTAGAAATATATATCTGATGACGGTAAGTATTGCGTGGCTACGCCCCTATTTAAAAAATGTGTGTGTGTGTGGGGGGGGGGGGGGGGGGCGCCAGTGCCCTACTTTGCCAGGGGTGCTCAGACCCCTAGATACACCCCTGGGTACTTGTACTACATAGCCCTGAAGTAATGCACCTTTTCTTAACTAACACTGTCAGCAGACATGAAGAATACTTAAGTGTCCTGTAAAATGCACAGCGCTGACCTGCAGGCGGCTTTACAGAGGAGGATTTGCCCAAACAGTCCCAGTATCAGCCCAGCATGTGAAGATGGAGGTCAAATGCTGACAGAGTGTGAGGGAGAGAGAGAAATGCAGCTCCAGGGCGGGAACATTAACTCTAAATGGCACCCTGGGGCTGGGGGAGGGGCTACAGGTCAGAGCCTTATCCCCTTGCTGGACTTCACTACCGAGTACAGTGGGCCATAAGAAAACGGTTTGTAGGTAAACCGACCTGTGCCCCTGCCCTGGTGGTCTAGTGGGGTCCTGGTACTGACACAGGGTCCACGCCCGCCTGGGGGACCCCTTTACCTCCTCCCTAGATGTGGCCACGTGATCCCGGAGAGCTTCGGTGAGTGTGTGTGCCTGACCTGCCAAACTGGAGCCTCCGCTGTAAGTACCCGGCAACCAGGGACGCGGGAGTATTCAGCGCCGCTGGCGGAGGTGATGGAGCTGCAGCAGGAGATATCAGAATGATATCTAGCACTAAGAGTGCCTCTGCTGCAGCCCTTGAAGTCTTCTATCTTCACTTTAAAAGCTCTTTTCAGGGCTGCTGCTGCCTGCACTGCGGCAACCAACTTAAAAACTGAGCTCCTGTGCATGGAGGCGGGGTTATAGAGGAGGCGGCGCTGAGCATCTTGGGAACAGTCAAAGCTTTTAGCCTGTTGGTGCCTCGGATCAAGATCCTACTCTACACCCCGATGTTATCCCTGTGGAACCCAGTGTACCCCGCTGCAGAAAGCCCCATCGTCAGTGGTGGAGCTGGCTGTAGTGCAGGGGTTGCAGATGCTACTGGGCCCAGGCCCGTCCCCCCAAGACTCCTCTTTGGAGGACTCTATTGAGTTGACGTAACGGGCACAAGCACCGGACCGTGCATTCTCAGCAGAGAATCCACTGTGGTCTATTGAGAGCAGAGTTGGGGGAGGATTCAAGAGACTAGTGCGGCATTGCCGGGTCTCTGCTCAAATTTTGCTTCTGGGAGGATGTTGCCTCTGATTGAAACACTTTCCTCTGCCTGGGGAAGTGGGGCAGCGATCGCACTGATTCCCCCCCCCCCTTCCCCCTCGACTCCACTTTGGAACAGACTTTTTTTTGGTTGTTGTTTTTTCCCCCCTGTTAAACGTATTAATGGCTTTGAATGAGGTGTTAGTTGGCTTCATTCTATATCCGCAGAGATTGACCACTGCTTTTAGTCTGGTCTAATATCAAGACTTCAAAAGAATTACGGCGGTACCCAACTTGGGGTCACGTTCCCCTAGAGGTCCAACTGATCTATCCTATCATCTCTTCTCAAAGGGCTCCAGCTCTCCAACATAAATGCTGCGGAAAAAAAGCTTTTATCGTCTCACATAAGACATGAAGTTCCCTTTGCTAAATTTCTTTTAGAGTTCCGCTCAGTATTTCCTTAATAATGAGACGCATTGCCGGGTGCTGTTTTATCCCACAGAAGTCCATTGCAGTTCCTTACAATGCTTTTTGTCAGATCTTGTTACCAAAGTGCTTTTTCACCAGCAAGTTGTAAACCTCTAAACATTGTTTATTATTCCCGGCGTTCCAGGGCACAATGCGCCTGAAATTCTACAGCTGCTGACTCTTTGTTTCTGGTTCTTAGTCAATTGAATTGGATTTAGCTTTAACCCCTCTGCTGCCGTCAGAGAAACACAATGTACTTAGTACATTAATCCACAGAACACTCAAGTATTCCATAATATTAAAGAGGTTTACAGAGTTGCATGTTTCAGAGGAGAACATTAGAAAAGGAGGCAGAAAAGCAATTTACTGTACCTCTGGCAGCGGAGAGAGATTAGCGTACCACATGCCGGACAGTATTGCAGCACCTGGTGATATTACCGATGCAATAGCCGGGACCTGTGAGAGGAAAGGTTAAATGTTATCATGTGTTATGCATAAGGGCTAATCAGAGGTAGAGACTAGTACCCAATGTGTGTGATTACCATGAATCACTGCACAATCAGCTTGGGTACCAAAGTGAGACCGGATATAGGGGGTCATTCAGAGTTGATCGCAGCAGGAAATTTTTTAGCAGTTGGGCAAAACCATGAGCACTGCGGGGGGGGGGGGGGGCAGATATAACATTTGCAGAGAGAGTTAGATTTGGGTGGGTTATTTTGTTTCTGTGCAGGGTAAATACTGGCTGCTTAATTTTTACACTGCAATTTAGATTGCAGATTGAACTCACCACACCCAAATCTAACTCTCTCTGCACATGTTACATCTGCCCCACCTGCCCCACCTGCAGCGCACATGATTTTGCCCAACTGCTAAAAAATTTCCTGCTGCGATCAACTTGGAATTACCCCCATAGGGGGTTATTCAGAGTTGATCGCAGCAGCAAATTTGTTAGCAGTTGGACAAAACCATGGTGGTCATTCCGAGTTGATCGCAGCCAGCAACATTTTGCTGCTGCTGCGATCAACTAGTACACGCCTATGGGGGAGTGTATTTTAGCTTAGCAGGGCTGCAATCGCTTGTGCAGCCCTGCTAAGCTAAAAAAAATTCAAGCAAATCTAGACTAGCCCTGGACATACTTACCCTGTTCAACGATCTCTGCGATGCTGGGGTCGGCTTTGACGTCAGACATCCGCCCTCCGTTCTGCTGGACACACCTGCGTTTTCTGCTCCACGCCCCAAAAACGGCCGCCAACGGTCCGGATCCGCCCAGGTACGCCTTCTTTCTGTCACTCTTCTTTGCGGTCGGCTCTGCGACCGATTCCTTCGTAGGACGTGACGTAACCCGGCGACCCCTGTCGCCGGGCAACGTCACGCATGCGCATTCTGGACCCGTTTGTACCGCAGCGACAAACCCCTGCGTGCGAACGGGTCGGAATGACACCCTATGTGCACTGCATGGGGGGGCAGATAGAACATGTGCAGAGAGAGTTAGATTTGGGTGTGTTATGTTTCTGTGCAGGGTAAATACTGGCTGCTTTATTTTTACACTGCAATTCAGATTTCAGTTTGAACACACCCCACCCAAATCTAACTCTCTCTGCAATGTTACATCTGCCCCACCCCCCTTCCACATGGTTTTGACCAACTGCTAACAAATTTTCTGCAGTGATCAACTCTGAATTAGGCCCATAATGCCTGGACTTTGTTATGTACCAATTGCAGAAAGAACAAACGGAAAGTGAGAGATTTGGGAAGGTTTTTCATTTTTTTTTAAAGTGGCAATCGTTTTACACAGCAAAACCAGGTTGATCTTGCTGTGTAAATGATTGGCACTTTAAAAAAAACTGCAAAGCCTTACCAGATCTCTCACTTTTTGAAACTCTCACTCTATTACATTTGGCCCAATGGGTTTGTTGGGTCGACCCTATTTAGGTCGACACTCATTAGGTCGACCACTGTTGGTCGACAGGCAGTAGGTCGACACATGGAAAAGGTCAACATGGAAAAGGTCGAAATGAGTTTTTAAGGTTTTTTGGGTGTTGTTTTCTTCATAAAGTGACCGAGAACCCCAATCAGTACACCGTGTCCCCTCACTTCAGGAAAGGTTCCTCACTGCGCTCGGCACAGGTTACTATTCCCAATCATAGTCCACGTGGATCATAAAGTATGAAAAAGTAAAAAGAATAATGAGAAAACTCATGTAAACCTTGTCATGTGTCGACCTTTGCCATGACGACCTAATGCTCATGTCGACCTTTTGCAGGTACCGATCTAATGCATGTCGACCAATAGTGGTCGACCTATTGAGTGTCGACCTAAGTAATGTCGACCTAAGGACCGTATCCCTGTTACTAAACAGTCATTTTTCTTTTAATGGGCGGGATGCATCAAGCGTCGCATTTTGCATGTGATGCATACCGCCACGATTTCCAAGCATAACGGAGTCTATTAACATATTCAATACAATTATGCTTGAAGAAAATCCCAAAGGACGGCTCTGGCGGTAAGGTCTGTCCATTGTGATGGTGCTGGGAAGGATACAAGTGAGGAAATGTGATAAAAACCCATAAGCGGATAAAGGGCAACGCCATCTAAAGATGGCACTGGCCACGGAATCCAATCCCTAGAATCTATTGCATTCCAGAGCCTGATGCATATGCGGTAAGCGGTCAAACCACTGAAAACAGTATTTTATGAGGTTTGGACAATTTTTTTTACCTTGGTGCATTCTGCCCCTATGGTGAGATGTACTAAGCCTTGGAGAGTAAAAAAGTGAATAAGTCCCAGCCAGTCAGCTCCTTACTGCGTTGTTACAGGCTGTGTTTGAAAAGTGACAGTTGGGAGCTGATTGGTTGGCAGTTTATCTCTGTCCACTTTATCATTCTTCAAGGCTTAGTACATCTGCCCCCATACATGCATTTGTATCTTCTCGATTAGACTAGTGCAGGGGTTCTCAAACTCTGTCCTCAGGACCCCACACAGTGCATGTTTTGCAGGTCTCCTCACAGAATCACAAAATAAATAATTAGCTCCACCTGTGGACCCTTTAAAATGTGTCAGTGATTTATGAATACACCTGTGCTCCTGCGGGGTTACCTGCAAAACATGCACTGTGTGGGGTCCTGAGGACCGAGTTTGAGAGCCTGTGGACTAGTGTAATGCCCTCTACCTTGGTCTCCCAGCAAAAGAATTGCACCGCTTACATCTGGTGCAAAACACAGCTGCCAGGCTGTTATCCAACCAGGGCTGGTTCGAGCCCTCTCTGCGCCCTGGGCAGGAAATGGGGGTGTGGCTTAATACAGGGGGCGTGGTCAGTCACGCCCCCTGTACAGTAGTTGCGCCGCTTAAATGCTGAGCGGTGCGCGACTACGTCATTGCGCACCGCACAGCAAAAGGTCCTCTCCACGAAGGGAAACTAGACGCGTAGCGTCTAGTTCCCTTCACACGGGGACACAGCCAGGGGACATAGCGGGCAGCAGAGGGCACAGCAGTAGCAGATCTTGCCATGATGCGGCGCCCTCCGGAGGGCGCCAGCGCCCTCCGGAAGGCAGCGCCCCGGGCAAAAGTCCTGCTTGCCCGTGGCAAGATACGCTACTATATCCAACCAGCCATGTTCCAGCCACATAACACCCATACTCTATTCCCTTCACTGGCTGCCTGTAAGATGGCGAATCATCTTCAAGGTTGGCTTACTGAGTTTCAAAGCATTACATGACCAGGGTCCAAGGTACCTGAAGCAGCTTCTGACCCCATACTGCCCCACTCGATTACTGCGATCTGTAGATGAAGGACTTTTAGCAGTACCTAGAATCTCCCATAATTCATCTGGGGGGCGAGATTTTAGTCATGCGGCTCCGACTCTATGGAACTCGCTTCCCCGCCAGTAGCGGATCTTGCTACGGGCACACGGGATTTTTGCCCGGGGCGCCACCTTCCGGAGGGCGCCGCCACCGTGGCAAGATCCGCTACTGGTGGTGCCCCCCCTGGTGCCGGTACTGCTGTGCGGTGCGCGATGAAGTCATCGCGCTCTGCATTGTGGGAGCGGCACTTAGAAACTAGGGGTCATGATTGACCTCTAGTGTCTATGCGGTTCTATGGGAGAGACGTCATGACGTCTCTCCCATAGATCAGAGGAGCGGCGCCAGCGGTCAGAGATGGAGGGCAGCAGCGGTCAGGCATCAGGAGCGAGGATGGTAAGAATTATTTATTTTTATTTATTTTTAAAGCGGCACAAACAGGGGCAATACTACTGGGGCCACAAACGAGGGCAATACTACTGGGGCCACTAATGGGGGCAATACTACTGGGGCCACAAACGGGGGCAATACTACTGGGGCCACAAACGGGGGCAATACTACTGGGGCCACAAACGGGGGCAATACTACTGGGGCCACTAATGGGGGCAATACTACTGGGGCCTCAAACGGGGGCAATACTACTGGGGGCACATTGACCACACCCCTTTATGAAGCCATGCCCCTATTTACGCCCGGGGCGCCACAAGGGCTAGAACCGGCCCTGTTTCCCGCACCGTGCGAGAGGCCCCAACTATAGAACCCTTCAAAAGTAGACTCAAGACTTTCCTGTTTACTCAGCATTCCCATAATTGTCCCTTTAGTATCTACATGCTTCTGTATTTTATGAAAATCTGTTCTGTACTTCATTATTTTCTGTACTATATTATGCTATGTATCTATTAAGCGCCTTGAGTCCTATTGGAGAAAGAGCGCTATATAAATAAAATTATTATTATTATTATTATTCTCCTCCAATTTTTGCACATTGCGTATATGGTTCCAAGGGACGATGGCATTTCTAAAACCTGTCAGGTCTGCTCCCGACATCTGGAATATAAATGTCCCCGAGGAGCGAATGTCGTGCCACTAATGCTGTGTGTATACAGATCACCCCCAACAGTGCATTTTAAAATCGATGACCTTTATGGAGTTCTGCAATAAAAGGAAACTGCAGCCTGTGTGTGAGCTCTGCTGTGAGAGGGGAGGAGAGCGTAGCGCACACCTCTCCAGTCCCTCAGTGTTCAGACCGGTCTCCAGCGGTGGCAACGGCAGCGTGTATCTCTAATGAGATTCGTTAGCCAATCAGAGGTTCGTTAGCCAATCAGAGCTCGCGGACCGGCAGCTGCGGCTCCTAATTGGCTGCTGGACCGCGAGCTTTGATTGGCTCACGAACCGGCGCCTTATTGGAGATACACACTGCCAGGGACCAGACTGAGGGGCTGCGCTCCCCTCCCCTCACACACAGCAGCCAGCGGCAGCAGCGGTAGCAGCATTGGGGGGTGGGGGTACATGTACCCGGCACTGTGGAGTATACTGTATGTGTATCTGGCACAGGATGCCGACCTCCGGGATCCAGACCGCCGGCATTACAGAGCCAACCCGTAAAAACGACACTTGAACGAGTCAGTAATTGGTCGCCTTTTAACTGAACATTGTGGGCCGGAAAGAAGTGGAAATACGCACGGGTCTCGCATATATCTGCTTACTGCGCAGCGTCAAAGAAAACGATGTAGTATTTAGAGTTCTGTCCATCCGACCATGCCCAGCGTAGCTGATCCAGCTATAAATAAGTCCTGCTGAACATGCTGCAATATTCTCAAATAATGGGGGTCATTCCGAGTTGATCGCAGCAGGATTTTTGATAGCAATTGGGCAAAACCATGTGCACTGCAGGGAAGGCAGATATAACATGTGCAGAGAGAGTAAGATTTGGGTGGGTTATTTTGTTTCTGTGCAGGGTAAATACTGGCTGCTTTATTTTTACACTGCAAATTAGATTGCAGATTGAACACACCCCACCCAAATCTAACTCTCTCTGCACATGTGAAATCTGCCTCCCCTGCAGTGCACATGGTTTTGCCCAATTGCTAACAAAAATCCTGCTGCGATCAACTTGGAATTACCCCCAATATTCAGACTGGGTCCTTGCCCTCGGAAAGATAAAGTTCTCTATTTTGGGAGAAATGAGATTGCACGGGTGGTAAAATATTTATGGACTCCTGTGGCAAGGAGGGGGCGCACAGTACAAGCACACAGACGTAAAAACCGTAAGATGCAATATTAAAGGCTTCAGACTTGTGTGTCAGGCAGGTTAGTAGATGTAGCAGACAAAACAAGATTCTGTCTTTCTCAGAGAAGAAGAAGAAATACAGCAGATAAATCAGATAAACTTTAAAGCGAGAAGTCAGAGAACGGAACGTGATAACAAAGGAAAAGTAGCTCAATGTATAAGGTACACCAAAAATGTTTTATTAATGAAGGGCCTAATTCAAGGTTGATTGCAAACCAACATTTTCCTCTAATGGGCAAAACCATGTGCACTACAGGTGGGGCAGATGTAACAAGTGCAGAGAGAGTTGAGTGGGGTGTGTTCAAACTGAAATCTACATTGCAGCAGAAAATAACAACCCAGTCTGTATTTACCCTGCACAGAAACACTAATCAGTGATCGCAAATACTCGCTATAACGCGTATTTTACGCGCTATAAGCAGTAAGGGACCCAGTTTTAAAAAATCAGCGGGTCCCACAGGACGCGCTGTGATTACCGCTGCACACCGCGACCAGCCAAGTGTAGTAATCCTCCTGCAGCTTCCCCTTCCAATTGGTGCTGCGCTGCCGTGAGCTCCTCGCCCCCCGTCATTGATAGACGGGGTTGGTGTAGCACGGTTGGTGCCGCCTCCTCGTCCACTTACTATTGGTGCTGCGCTGACGGGAGCTTCCTCCTCCTCCCCCCCCCCCCCCAAGCTGCATCTTTCCGCTGATGACACCTCACAGCGGGGGACATGGAGAGAGCGCGCTGCCGCCGATTGATAGGTAGGATGCCCCCCCTCGGGCCCGTACACGGGCCACTGACAGGCCAGTTTAAAGCATTATTGCAGGCCCTGGTAGACCGTCAGCGCAGCGAATGTACTGTGACAGCTGCTGGGTGCCTGCTCCAGCTCCCCAGTCTCCAAATAAAACCGGTGTAGTTTCCTGCCTGTAGGCTGCGGGGGAGGTACATGATGCGGGCCGCCGCCCAATCAGCTCGTGATCGGTGCTGAGTGCCTGTATGTGCGGGAGTGGTATGGGTGGTGCGGAAGCTGCAAGGGCAAATGGGGAATGGAGGTGGGCTCCTGCAGTGATGGATTCCCCATGCCCCCATCCCTCTCCTTTTACCTAAAGGCAGCTGTGAAACAACAGGAAAATATGGGGGAAGTGGCAATAGTAGCAACGGCACTATGGTCCTCCTGGTCATTTCCATAGGGAACGCAGCTCCTCCTCTACACATGCTGCGCTCCCTATTATGAGCTCCTTCAGCAGTGAGTTACAGGCTCTGCAATGCAGCTCTGCCCCAGCTTTATAAATCACTGTACAGCTTACTTCCCTGATCCCAACTAAAGTATGTGTTATCCCCCCTGCCCAAGTGTGTGTGCCACAGGCCCTAGTAACCCAGTATGTGTCCCTCCAAAGTCCCCAGTATGTGTCACCATGTCCTCCCCACCAAGAAGACCCAGTGTGTGTGTGTGTCTGTGCGTTTGTCACCCAGGACCCTGTATGTGTGTGTGAACTCCTCCCCCCAATGTGTGTCACCATGTCCCCATCAAGACTCTGTATACGTGTGCGACACCATGCCCCCCCCCTTAATGCCAGTGTATTTGTGAAATCATGTCATCCCCAGGCCCCAGTGTGTGTGTCACCATGGCCTCCTCCCCTAAGCCCCAGTGTTTTTTCATATGCCTCACCCCCCATTATTATGCATATCACCATGCCCATCCAGTCCTCAATATATGTATTCATGTTGCCCCATGCCCGTGTTTGTATCTTATAAAATCTTGTATCGTGCTCTGCCTGGCGCAATGTGTATAATGACGTGCTCTGCCTGGCGCAATGTGTATAATGACGTGCTCTGCCTGGCGCAATGTATATAATGACGTGCTCTGCCTGGCGCAATGTGTATAATGACGTGCTCTGCCTGGCGCAATGTGTATAATGACGTGCTCTGCCTGGCGCAATGTGTATAATGACGTGCTCTGCCTGGCGCAATGTGTATAATGACGTGCTCTGCCTGGCGCAATGTATATAATGACGTGCTCTGCCTGGCGCAATGTGTATAATGACGTGCTCTGCCTGGCGCAATGTGTATAATGACGTGCTCTGCCTGGCGCAATGTGTATAAAGACGTGCTCTGCCTGGCGCAATGTGTATAATGACGTGCTCTGCCTGGCGCAATGTGTATAATGACGTGCTCTGCCTGGCGCAATGTGTATAATGACGTGCTCTGCCTGGCGCAATGTGTATAATGACGTGCTCTGCCTGGCGCAATGTGTATAATGACGTGCTCTGCCTGGCGCAATGTGTATAATGACGTGTTCTGCCTGGCGCAATGTGTATAATGACGTGTTCTGCCTGGCGCAATGTGTATAATGACGTGTTCTGCCTGGCGCAATGTGTATAATAACGTGCTGTGCCTGGAGCAAAGTGTATAATGTGCTGTATCTGGCGCATTGTGCATAGGAGGTTCTACCTGGTTCAAAGTGTATAAGCGGCATTACTATGTGGTCACACCCCGTCCTCATGAAGTCACGCCCCGTCCCCATGAAGCCACCCCCCTAAAATTTTGCAGCGCACCTTCGGCGCGCACCGCCTATACTTTCCATTCTGGAAAGTGGCACACCAATTCACTTTCTGCCTAAGGGCATCAAAATGTCTAGTTGCACCTCTGGTGCAGGGGGTCCTGCATGCTACGCAGCATTGTCACCCCCATCCCCCCCATCTTGCAACACTTTTGTAGTGTCCAAACAAGATTAAGATTAATACGAACCTTCATTCCAATGGGACCCAGAAAAAGACCGGTAGGACCCCAATTTTTAAAAGCAAGGGGTCCCTGGGACCCACTTTTTTTTTGGCTCAGCGCGATCACTGACTATAACCCACCCAAATCCAACTCTCTCTGCACATGTTACATCTGCCCCACCTGCAGTGCACATGGTTTTGCCCATTAGAGGAAAATGTTGTTTTGCAATCAACCTTGAATTAAGCCCTAAGTAAAATAAAATTAACGAGACTTTAGGCGGACATTATTCCAAGACACAAACTTATACTTAATAATAGTGATGAACGGGTTCGGATCCTCAGGATCCGAACCCCCCCGAACTTCACCCTTTTTTGCACGGGTCCGAGCAGACTCGGATCCTCCCACCTTGCTCGGTTAACCCGAGCGCGCCCAAACGTCATCATCCCGCGGTCGGATTCTCGCGAGATTCGTATTCTATATAAGGAGCCACGCGTCGCAGCCATTTTTCACTCGTGCATTGGAGATGATCGTGAGAGGACGTGGCTGGCGTCCTCTCAGTTTCTACGTTCAGTGTGCTGCAAATATCTGTGTTCAGTGTGCTGCAAATTGTGCTGCAAATATCTGTGCTCAGTGTGCTGCAAATATCTGTGCTCAGTGTGCTGCAAGTGCAAATATCTACGTTCTCTGCCTGAAAAACGCTCCATATCTGACTGTGCTCAGTGTGCTGCAAATATCTGTGCTCAGTGTGCTAATTGCTTTATTGTGGGGACTGGAGACCAGCAGTATTATATAGTAGGAGGACAGTGCAGAGTTTTGCTGACCAGTGACCACCAGTAATATACGTTCTCTGCCTGAGAAACGCTCCATATCTGTGCTCAGTGTGCTGCATATATCTGTGCTCACACTGCTTTATTGTGGGGACTGGAGACCACTAGTATTATATAGGAGGAGTACAGTGCAGAGTTTTGCTGACCAGTGACCACCAGTAATATATGTTCTCTGCCTGAAAAACGCTCAATATCTGTGCTCAGTGTGCTAATTGCTTTATTGTGGGGACTGGGGACCAGCAGTATTATATAGTAGGAGGACAGTGCAGAGTTTTGCTGACCAGTGACCACCAGTATTATACGTTCTCTACCTGAAAAACGCTCCATATCTGTGCTCAGTGTGCTGCATATATCTGTGCTCACAGTGCTTTATTGTGGGGACTGGGGACCAGCAGTATTATATAGTAGGAGGACAGTGCAGAGTTTTGCTGACCAGTGACCACCAGTATTATACGTTCTCTGCCTGAAAAACGCTCCATATCTGTGCTGCATTGTAGTATATAGTAGGAGGACAGTGCAGAATTTTGCTGACCACCAGTATAACTATATATATAGCAGTACGGTACAGAAGGCCACTGCTCTACCTACCTCTGTGTCGTCAAGTATACTATCCATCCATACCTGTGGTGCATTTCAGTTTTGCACAGTTTGCTGACCACCAGTATATACTATATAGCAGTACGGTACAGAAGGCCAGTGCTCTACCTACCTCTGTGTCGTCAAGTATACTATCCATCCATACCTGTGGTGCATTTCAGTTTTGCACAGTTTGCTGACCACCAGTATATACTATATAGCAGTACGGAACAGAAGGCCACTGCTCTACCTACCTCTGTGTCGTCAAGTATACTATCCATCCATACCTGTGGTGCATTTCAGTTTTGCACAGTTTGCTGACCACCAGTATATACTATATAGCAGTACGGTACAGAAGGCCACTGCTCTACCTACCTCTGTGTCATCAAGTATACTATCCATCCATACCTGTGGTGCATTTCAGTTTTGCACAGTTTGCTGACCACCAGTACATACTTGCCTACTTTTGAAAACCAGTTTCAGGGAGATTCCAGGTGGTAGCAGAATGGCACACAGTTGCAGAGGCGTGTCATGCTCTGCCCAAAGGGTGTGTCTAGCTCCACCTATGGGAGTGTTTATTGCCACTCAGGGGTGTGTCCTGAATTGGCAGGTGAAAGCTATAGTACTAAAAGCAGCAATAAAGACAAAAAAAAGAGTAATAATATAGGTGCACTATATATTAATGTACCGTGTACAGTTGTTAGAAGAGATGGACAAACAGAAAATCTATGTACACTGGTTCGGGGGGTGTAGTATGTCTGACTGCCGGGGAGGGGCGAGTGCAGCAAGCCCCTTGCGGGCTTGCTGCGCTCGCCACGCTACGGGCTCGGTGGCGACGGTTCTATTCCTACTCTATGGGTGTCATGGACACCCACGAGTGGAAATAGTCCCTGTTGGTCGGCATGCCGACCATCGGGATAGTGAGGGGGCGGGATGTCGGTGGAGGTCATGTGACTGTCTGTCTCCCGACCGCCGGTCACATGAATACCACCCCTGGTGCGGGACTGTGTGTTTGTATACACACACATTCATAAGATTTGTACAGTAGTGTTCACTCTAGGAGTGAAAAGGGGCAGGGCGCCGGACCGCGCGTCCGAAATGGGGGGGCAGCCACGCAAATTAGGGGGCGTGGCCACGTCTACATCATTTTAGGGGCGGTGCGGCCCACAGACACTACTATAGAGAGCGTCTGTGGCCGGCGACGTCACTGTTGGGGGCGTGCCCAGCACCTCCGTCGGTGCTGGGCTTCCCCCAGCCCTCTCCCAATGCGTGAATGGATGCCGCGCGCATGCGCACGGCATCTATACACGCCGGGAGGGCAGGAAGCGGGCGGCTGTTCTAGCAGGGCGCCGCAAAAGGGGCAGGGCGGGTTTTGCCTGCTAAAAAACGGGCAGGGCGCGGCGCCCTGCTAAAACAGCCTAGAGTGAACACTATACAGTATATACTGTATAATATTTGGCCCAGGTCTGGCACTCCAGGCTCCGTAAGTTACTTTGCCAGTGCCCTCTGAAAATGAATAATAAACTTGTGTAAACAGGTGCGGCACTCAGGCTTAGCGGGAGATAGCAGGGAGCGTGCATACGCATGCTCTTCCCCCATATCCATGAATGGGACAGCCGGCAGCAGCAGGCTACGGGAGGCAGTGATGCGTATGTGAGATACGCTGCTTCCACATCCCTTCATGCAGCTTAACCCTAACCCTGCCCCCTCCTTCCCCGCAGCCTAACCCTAATCCTCCCTGGGAGTGCCTAAACCTAACCGCCCTCCCCACAGCCTAAGTGCCTAAACCCAGTGAAAGGATTTGCCCTTATATTCTTTAACCCTCGATGTGATGGCCTCTCAGACGTCTGGGAGTGTAAACCTTTATGCTATCAGTTACATGCACAACACAAGCAGTAAAAATTCACACTGGTTTATTGTTCGTTTAACAAAAGTATATAAGACAATGCATATGGGTGTAACTGACATGTCGTTACACTCCCATTGGCTCGTTGGTAGTTACCAGGCAGAATAGAAAAAGGCGGATGTTCATATATGGGTTTTCTACAAGTTTCTCAAAACATTTAACAAAGTCTGTAACAGGTTTCATCTGGTATAGAACTGACCTTGAGAAACAGACACATACAAGCCTTATATTATATGAACAGACAAAGGCATCTTGTAGAGAGTGCGTACGTGTCTATTCAAACACATAACAATTCATATAGCATGTTTAACCCTTCAATCCCCTCTTAGAATCATGATTGTTATATGACATGATTCTTGAGTGAGGCTCCTTTCTTGTTCCTCCAGTTCTTGAGATATTGGACATAGTCGTCGGGTCCCTTACTATCAGAGGAGGTGACAGGACTGGTGGTTATATCATAGTACATCAGGGCCTTATCAATGCCTTTGGAGGTAAGTTTCTTTCCACAGGGAATTACACAATAAACTATAATGCCTACAAGAATTAAAGTTACAAGTATGAATATGCTTATTTGCACAAGAGCCTGTTTCCAATTTTCAAACCACCCAAAATATTGGCTCCATGGGTTATCAATACCTGAATTTTTCTTAAGTTCTATGGATAAGGTTTCTAACTTGTTTATGGCTAAAGTAACCTTACCATTGGGACCAGTGTTGTCAGGAATATATGTACAACAGCCTTCCACCTTACTAATGTAAACACATGTACCGCCTTTTTCTGCTAGGATCATGTCAAGGGCCATTCTATTTTGGAATGTCATTTGGGAAGTGGCTTCTAGCTGTTCAGCTATACCTTTAAGAGCATCTTTGGTATCATTAACAAATCTTTGTTGATTATAATATATATAATTAATCCAGGCTACGTTTTTATTTACAGTTACTATAGGAAACAATGACTCAAAACCCGCAGCCACCTCATCTCTAGCTTTGAACTCATTTGGAACACCTCTTGGGACCCCTATAGCATCAATGTATACGTGGGGGTCAAAGCTACCTCCTGGGAGTGCTCTTTTCTTTCGATTAGCAGGAGTATTAGAGGGAGGAGTGGGGTCATCGGTGATCATTAAAAAGGCTGAAAAAACAATTTTCCTGTTCTAGGGGTATATTAAGGGGCACTGTACCTAGGTGGGGCCTAGATTTGCCACAGACATAACAGTTGATGTATGTGGCTACGTGTGTATTGGAGGAATTGTACCACAAGGTGGGGACCCCATCTGTTTGTGTGATGTCGACTTCACATATTGTGAGGTGAATGAGGGCCAGTAGGGCTATCGAGATAGTCCCCAGGATAGAGATAGGGGGCAGGTTCTTCATCGTTTTCTGTTCTTCTGTCTTCGCTAGGTGGGAGGTCAGGGCTGTCTGCCCCGGTTCGTACCTCACTGGAATCACTTGCTTCCCTCTCTAGGTCTGGTCTAGGAACCTTTTCCACTCGGGATGCATGGATCCAGGTAGGACTTTCCTCTGTCAGGACTGCTGTTCGGGTAACTGCTACGACCTCTGTCTCTGGACCATAGGTGAAGTCTCCTGGGCTCTTGTTCCTGGGGAGCACCTTCACCACGACTCTGTCTCTGACTTTAAAGGGGTGTGTAGGTTCCTGTGGATTCAAAGGGTTTTTACAAACAACCTCATGTTCAATTTCATTCAGTTTTGTTATCAGGGACCTGACATACTCTAAAAGGGTCTACCCATTAGTATTTCAAAGGGTGAGTATCCTAGAGTTTTCTGTGGGGCATTCAAGATGCTGGTGTTTAGCTTTATTAGGGTTGTTCCTGAGGCAAGTGATGCATCTGCTAACATACTGGTCCACAAGTGATTTGGCATTAGTAACATAAAAAATCATTGGTTAGTAGGAGGAGTGTTGTGGCTTCACCACGGTGACCAACACCACGGCAATGGGCAACGAGCAAAGGGGCACTGCACTGGGGTATACAGGGTTTCCCCTCTTTGCAGATTAATCCTGATTTAGGATTTTTTCTGCAGAATTGGGTAAGTTCAGTCGGAGAGATCAGCATTAGTCGCAGCAGCTTGAAGTTGAGTGAGCAGATGGACGCTGTCAAGGGAGGGACATGCTCTAGTGAGTGCAATGAGTTCTGCAGCTTGCGCGGACTGATAAGGTATTGGCAGGGTTTCCAACACAGTGTCAGGGAGGGTGACAATGGCATAGCCAGCCTGGTATGTATTGTCATTGGGCCTACTACAGGAGCCGTCAACAAAAACTATGTCTGCGCCTGGTATGGGAACGGGAGACATGTCAAGTCTGGGAGAAGTTTCAGCTTCAATGGAAGCAGCACAGTCATGTAGGTCGGGTGGTTCATCCTCGGGACCTTTCAAGCCTAAAAGGGCATTGAGAATGGGTGCAGGGCCAGAAGAACTAGCAGTGTACTTAATGGTAAGGGTAGGGTTACTCAAAAGGAGTACTTCATATCCACTAAGGCGTTGTGCTGACATGTGCTGTGTGTAAGCCTTTAAGTATTGCCAGGACATCATGTGTGGTGTGGAGTACTGTGATGTGGCCTAAAGTGAGGGTAGTGGCCATTTCTGCAACCATTGCACAGGCTGCCAAAGCCCCGAGGCAGGCAGGCATACCTTGCACAGACACTGGCATGACTTTGGGAAAAAAATGCCACGGGGCGCAACTTCCCTCCATGAAACTGTGTGAGCACCCCCGCCATGGTTTTACAATTGTCCCTTGCATATAGATGGAAAGGTAGTACATAATTGGGGAGGCCAAGTGCCGGACTTTTTATCAACATACATTTTAAACTTTCATATGCAGTTAACATTTCTTGTGACCATTGTACAGTTTTAGGTTTGTCCTTCAGTGTGGCTTGTCTCAAAATGTTATCATAATAGGAGCAATCAGAAATCCACTGTCTGCAGTAATTTACCATACCCAGGAAGGACAGTAGTTCCTTCTGGGTAGTTGGGGTGACCAGGCCCAATACAGACTGTATGCGTTGTGGACTGACTTTCCTCTCTCCCTGAGTGAGCACAAAACCTAAGTAATCAACATGCTTTTTTTTTACACCATTGCATTTTTATTTTGGACACCTTGTGTCCACATTCACAAAGCCAGTTTAGTAATGAAACACCATCCTCTCGGCAGGCCTCCTCAGTTTGACTACAGAGCAGCAGATCATCTGCATACTGTAGCAGGACTGAACCATGGTGAGGTTGCCAGGGCCTCAATGTGGCCTGGAGACAACAGGTGCGTCAATAATCTGCACCAGGTAAGTTGTTTACCCTCAAAAGAAAAGGCAAAAAGTAATTGTGTCTGTGAATCTACAGGCATGCTGAAAAAAGGCATTCTTCAAATCAATTACAGAGAAGAACGCAGCATCTGCAGGGATTGCAGAAATGAGTGAGTTTACATCTGGAACAATTGGTGCAATTGGGACAATTAGCTGATTGATCGCTCTGAGATTCTGTACAAATCTTATACTGCCATCAGCTTTTGCAACAGGGTTCACAGGAGTACAGTATGGTGATACAATATGTCTGAGAATAGCCTGTTGTAAGAATTGCTGTATCATGGGGCGGAGACCTTCTATCTTTTCTGGTGAGAGGGGATACTGCATAAGTCAGAACACAAAACACTGGTTGTTGCACCGCTGTCCACTAAAAAGGGAATTTTACTTCCATTTATAATAAGTGGCAGCAGAGGTGAATCTTTACTATGACGGGAGAGTTGAATAAAGGCTGGGATGCCCTCCTCCGGGCCCCGTCAGTGCGCGGGGTCTTTGGAATCTTCCCTGACTGCGGGGTTGGTTCTGTCTGTCAAAGCGTCTGGAGTTCTGATAGTTATGAGTGGGTGGGGAAGTGAGTAAGCTTTCTGAGTTAAGCAAAGGTAAGCCAGCGTCATCTGTCCAGCAGTCCTTAAACCTTTTCCAAAACGCAGTAACAGACTATGAAGGTTTCTGTTTACAAGCCACAGCGACAGGCAAAAAAGCACAGGCTTTAAAGACTTCCTTCATATGTGTATAGCTGCGTCCTTTGCAAGCTTTGCGCAAACAAGATATACAGCCATCGAGGGTAATAGTGGGCTTGGGACAGTGTTTTACTATTATCTAAACTCTGGGTTATTGGTGCTAGGGATAGAGCTAGTGGACGCACCCTCCAGCAGTGAAGTTGGAGGCGATCCCATCTAGTGTGAAAGGGTTACTGCTGCCAAGAGATTTGTGTCTCTGAGCGCAGGATACATTGGAATGCAAGGGGGAGGGAGAGGGATTTCAAAGATTTATAGTTTCTCTGCAGCGTCGCTTCTGTGCTGTTGGAAACTGACATTTTTTCTTAAATCTCCATATAGAAAAGGTAATTACTGCCTTCCCGTAGGAATGGGTCCTGTCCTGCTTTCTCTGTCCATCCCGCTAAATTATCCACCCATGGGTTAACTAAGTAATACTCTGAGGTAGAGTTACGGGCAACATACATCTTGCATGTCTCACCAGGGAGGGGCGGGGGATATGTAGTTTTTTACTCTGACTAGAGCCCATTGTCAGACAGTAATATAAATCAACAATACAACTTTTAAAAGAAAATATCTAAAATATACAACACTCTACTTACTATACATGCATCAGCTTAACCAGTTAATTAGTCATTGACAATATCACAATATTATCTGTATAGTGAGAACATGAAATCTTTTGACGAGTACGATACTTACCATTCGTACAAGATGTCAGAAAAATACAGCGTTTTAAACAGGAAGCAAGAAAAGTGTTTGAGTAAAGATATCTGGCAGACGAAAACTTACCAGCCGTCTGGACCAAATATAAGAACTTATCTCACTACAAACATACAAGTATAGACGATCAAATCGAGGTATAATCTACGTTACGTATAGACCCCAGGTCTATTTTTTAAGTATCCCAGATACTGACGTCTTTGGAGAATTGCGCTTGGACCCCTGGTCCTTTCTCAGACGTATCTTTAAGTCCCAGACATTAAAGATTCTATGGTATCCCTGATACCTGTTTTATGCTTTTACATAAAACTTCGTAATATTAAGTCCCGGACTTAAATATTACCTTGTCACGTGTTCCCGGAACACTGACACGGATTCAGCTTCAGTGTATGACCGCAATCCTGTATGGCAAAGACAGACAATAAATTCTCTATCTTACCATTCAGGGACGATCACTGAATCGCGGACATAGCCCCCAGCTGAAAGGATTTGCCCTTATATTCTTTAACCCTCGATGTGATGGCCTCTCAGACGTCTGGGAGTGTAAACCTTTATGCTATCAGTTACATGCACAACACAAGCAGTAAAAATTCACACTGGTTTATTGTTCGTTTAACAAAAGTATATAAGACAATGCATATGGGTGTAACTGACATGTCGTTACACTCCCATTGGCTCGTTGGTAGTTACCAGGCAGAATAGAAAAAGGCGGATGTTCATATATGGGTTTTCTACAAGTTTCTCAAAACATTTAACAAAGTCTGTAACAGGTTTCATCTGGTATAGAACTGACCTTGAGAAACAGACACATACAAGCCTTATATTATATGAACAGACAAAGGCATCTTGTAGAGAGTGCGTACGTGTCTATTCAAACACATAACAATTCATATAGCATGTTTAACCCTTCACCCAGCCCCCTCCTCCCTGCAGCCTAACCCTTACTGGGGGTGCCTAAACCCAAACCCCCCCTCCCCGCAGCCTAACCGCCCCTGGGGGTGGCTAAACCTAAACCCCCTCCTCCCCTGCGGTCTAACACTAACAGTGTCCGCACGCTTATCTTCGGGATGCGGGTATCGGGATACCGGCATCAGCATTTTGTTTGTCTTCTGCCTGTGTGTCAGGATTCAAGTGCCGGGAGTCCAAATGCCTGCATCCCGACTGCATCCTGAGAGGGGGTAGTGCCTCTCCAGCAAAGTGCCTCCCTGTATTATTGCCCTTTCAGGGGACCGGGGTGGATTTCAGACCTAACACATAATGCCATTTTAATGTCAAAATACTGAGCCCATACACTGTCAATTTGCTGTTCACTGGACTTGTCATATTGGTGGCTGTGCTGTGGAAATGGGGACTACACTGAGCTCTTACCTATAGGAGCTCTGTGCTGGATCCTCATAGTTGGTGGTAGAGGGAAGTAATCGCGGGTCGTGGTAGGGGGCGGAGCCTGTGAGAGGGGCGGGGCCTCGACTTCCAGATGGTACCGTTGCTGTATCAGGTAAAAAAATATTTAACATCTCTGAGGGGAAGAGGGGGGTCGCAGGCAGGGCCTCGGCTGTGGGTTGGCTGCCACTGCTGTACCCTGTCTCTGAGGGGGGAAGGTAGGGAGATCGGCACTGAAGGGTCTTGAGACAGCTATCTGCAACAGCTGATCGTTGCTGAGCAGGGAGAGTGCCTCACAACACAGCGTCTCCCTGCATTGCTAACCCCACCCCCCCTTCAGCCCTCACACGGATCCAGTCTCTGCCTGCAGCTCCTGTTCCTGGTGACGGCTGCAGTGCAGAGCCTCCGCTCAGACAGTCACAGCTACCCACAATGACGGCACGGACTTCTGCCGTGCAGGTCCCGTCCCCGTTATTTCTGGACTCGCGCATGCGCAGTCCAGATTCTCACAGGGAACCATAGAAACCGTGAGTCGTAGGAAGGTTTGCGGGGCAGCGGGAGGCTCAAAGAAAAAACGGGAGCCTCCCGCTGAATGCGGGAGGGTAGGCAAGTCTGCACCAGTATATACTATATAGCAGTACGGTACAGAAGGCCACTGCTCTACCTACCTCTGTGCCGTCAAGTATACTATCCATCCATACCTGTGGTGCATTTCAGTTTTGCACAGTTTGCTGACCACCAGTATATAATATATAGCAGTACGGTACAGTAGGCCACTGCTCTACCTACCTCTGTGTCGTCAAGTATACTATCCATCCATACCTGTGGTGCATTTCAGTTTTGCACAGTTTGCTGACCACCAGTATATAATATATAGCAGTACGGTACAGTAGGCCACTGCTATACCTACCTCTGTGTCGTCAAGTATACTATCCATCCATACCTGTGGTGCATTTCAGTTTTGCACAGTTTGCTGACCACCAGTATATACTATATAGCAGTACGGTACAGAAGGCCACTGCTCTACCTACCTCTGTGTCGTCAAGTATACTATCCATCCATACCTGTGGTGCATTTCAGTTTTGCACAGTTTGCTGATCACCAGTATAACACTATATATATAGCAGTACGGTACAGTAGTCCACTGCTCTAACTACCTCTGTGTCGTCAAGTATACTATCCATCCATACCTGTGGTGCATTTCAGTTTTGTACAGTTTGCTGACCACCAGTATATACTATATAGCAGTACGGTACAGAAGGCCACTGCTCTACCTACCTCTGTGTCGTCAAGTATACTATCCATCCATACCCGTGGTGCATTTCAGTTTTGCACAGTTTGCTGACCACCAGTATATAATATATAGCAGTACAGTACAGTAGGCCACTGCTCTACCTACCTCTGTGTCGTCAAGTATACTATCCATCCATACCTGTGGTGCATTTCAGTGCTGCTGTTGTTGCTGCTGGGAGTCGATCGTCATCCTAGAGGGGAAGTCGGAAGACCACTTGTACTACTTCCAGTAAGCAATTGACTGTTCAACAGTCCTTTGCGAGGAAGATGAAATATCACAGCAGTCATCCTGCTGCAAAGCGGATAACTCAGGCCTTGGCAGCCTAGGTGGTGAGAAACGTGTTTCTGGTATCCACCGTTAATTCACAGGAAACTAGAGATTTGATTGAGGTACTGTGTCCCCGGTACCAAATACCATCTAGGTTCCATTTCTCTAGGCAGGCGATACCGAAAATGTACACAGACCTCAGAAAAAGAGTCACCAGTGTCCTAAAAAATGCAGTTGTACCTAATGTCCACTTAACCACGGACATGTGGACAAGTGGAACAGGGCAGACTCAGGACTATATGACTGTGACAGCCCACTGGGTAGATGTATTGCCTCCCGCAGCAAGAACAGCAGTGGCGGCACCAGTAGCAGCATCTCGCAAATGCCAACTCGTTCCTAGGCAGGCTATGCTTTGTATCACCGCTTTCCATAAGATGCACAGAGCTGACAACCTCTTCCGGAAACTGAGGAACATCATCGCAGAATGGCTTACCCCAATTGGACTCTCCTGGGGACATCGGACAACGCCACCAATATTGTGCGTGCATTACATCTGGGCAAATTCCAGCACGTCCCATGTTTTGCACATACATTGAATTTGGTGGTTCAGAATTATTTAAAAAACGACAGGGGCGTGCAAGAGATGCTGTCGGTGGCCCGAAGAATTGCGGGCCACTTTCAGCATTCAGCCACCGCGTACCGAAGACTGGAGCACCAGCAAACAGTCCTGAACCTGCTCTGCCATCATCTGAACCAAGAGGTGGTAACGAGGTGGAATCAACCCTCTATATGCTTCAGAGGATGGAGGAGCAGCAAAAGGCCATTCAAGCCTATACATCTGCCTACGATATAGGCAAAGGAGGGGGAATGCACCTGACTCAAGCGCAGTGGAGAATGATTTCAACGTTGTGCAAGGTTCTGCAACCCTTTGAACTTGCCACACGTGAAGTCAGTTCAGACACTGCCAGCCTGAGTCAGGTCATTCCCCTCATCGGGCTTTTGCAGAAGAAAAGAAGGAAAGGAACTGATGTTACAGCGCATATAGATTAGTACTAAAAAAAAAAAAAATTATTAAAACACATACAAACATATATATAAATTTAAATCTATGCAATTTGTACCACCGGATGGTCAACGTACTCTTTCAATAATATATTTAGAAACAAACTAGATACAACATATAATATGACATATTACTCTGTATCCACTTATAACTCTTAGCAGCACATACTGTGGTAGCTAGAATGTAACTTTTCCGATATTTACTGAAACTTAATAGCACAGTGAGTTCTTCTTTATGTAATTAGAGCAGTCACTTTTGGAAAAAGCTTTTTCTTCACAATAAATGTGAGCTTAAGAGCTGTTTAACTGTCCCATTTTGGTAGCCAAAGTCTGTTACTAAAGTGAGGCTGTGCTTCCTCTAAAAGCGTGTCTGGCCAGACAAATAAACAGTAACTATCTCACCACTCCTATTTATGGATTCTTTCACCAAGAGCGTCCTCCCCGACTGCTGGTGCTCTACCCTTTATCATGCAGTCATCTCTGGGGGATCGTGAATGAAAGTGAAGGATCCGTGGAGCGTTGTAGCTGGCTATCGAGATCTCCGGATACAGTGGTGCAAACAGCAATTAGATGAGTGAATGACGCGTTTCCCCGCCTCCCTCCGGGTTCAGCGGCTTCATCAGAATGAATGAAATGCCTCCCTTCACTCTATTTAAGCTTGGCGCTTAATTGTCGGACTCCCGTCATGCTGCCGTCTCAGTCTCCTGGGCGCTTCAAGCCTCGTTTTGGCTATGGAGCGCATACCGGCTTTGAGACGTATAACGGCTTCAGACCGCCTCATGATTTCAATCTCACACCTGTAATTTATATATCAATTACCCATTCGCTGTGTTTGGGACACAATACAGGTGTTTAATCAATTAGTAGAGGGTTTTATGCACAGTTATGAGCTAATATAATCATCTACCTGCATTGTATTTCCAAGCATATTATTTCCTTATAGAGTGAAAAAGACGTAAAACATTTAAAAAAATATCATACTAATAGCTAAAATATAATAATAAGATGTCAACATATAATATGTCATATTATATGTTGTATCTAGTTTGTTTATAAATATATTATTGAAAGAGTACGTTGAACGGCCGGTGGTACAAATTGCATAGATTTAAATGTATATACATGTTTGTATGTGTTTTAATAAAAATTTTTTTTTTTTAGTTCTAATCTATATGCGCTGTAACATCAGTTCCTTTGTTTCTTGTTTGATTTTTTAATATAATAGGGGTGAGTAGCCCTATGTTACTGGCAGCATATTGATTAGAGTGACAGAGCGCTTGATTTCAGTGTTGGTCGTTTTGCAGAAGAAGCTGGAGACATTGAAGGAGGAGCTAACACAGAGCGATTCCGCTAGGCATGTGGGACTTGTGGATGGAGCCCTTAATTCGCTTAACCAGGATTCACGGGTGGTCAATCTGTTGAAATCAGAGCACTACATTTTGGCCACCGTGCTCGATCCTAGATTTAAAACCTAAGTTGTATCTCTCTTTCCGGCAGACACAAGTCTGCAGAGGTTCAAAGACCTGCTGGTGAGAAAATTGTCAAGTCAAGCGGAACGTGACCCATCAACAGCTCCTCCTTCACATTCTCCCGCAACTGGGGCTGCGAGGAAAAGGCTAAGAATTCCGAGCCCACCCGCTGGCGGTGATGCAGGGCAGTCTGGAGCGAGTGCTGACATCTGGTCCGGACTGAAGGACCTGCCAACGATTACTGACATGTCGTCTACTGTCACTGCATATGATTCTGTCACCATTGAAAGAATGGTGGAGGATTATATGAGTGACCGCATCCAAGTAGGCACGTCAGACAGTCAGTACGTAAACTAGAGATGAGCGCCGGAAATTTTTCGGGTTTTGTGTTTTGGTTTTGGGTTCGGTTCCGCGGCCGTGTTTTGGGTTCGACCGCGTTTTGGCAAAACCTCACCAAATTTTTTTTGTCGGTTTCGGGTGTGTTTTGGATTCGGGTGTTTTTTAAAAAAAACACTAAAAAACAGCTTAAATCATAGAATTTGGGGGTCATTTTGATCCCAAAGTATTATTAACCTCAAAAACCATAATTTACACTCATTTTCAGTCTATTCTGAATACCTCACACCTCACAATATTATTTTTAGCCCTAAAATTTGCACCTAGGTCGCTGGATGACTAAGCTAAGCGACCCTAGTGGCCGACACAAACACCGGGCCCATCTAGGAGTGTCACTGCAGTGTCACGCAGGATGTCCCTTCCAAAAAACCCTCCCCAAACAGCACATGACGCAAAGAAAAAAAGAGGCGCAATGAGGTAGCTGTGTGAGTAAGATAAGCGACCCTAGTGGCCGACACAAACACCGGGCCCATCTAGGAGTGTCACTGCAGTGTCACGCAGGATGTCCCTTCCAAAAAACCCTCCCCAAACAGCACATGACGCAAAGAAAAAAAGAGGCGCAATGAGGTAGCTGTGTGAGTAAGATAAGCGACCCTAGTGGCCGACACAAACACCGGGCCCATCTAGGAGTGTCACTGCAGTGTCACGCAGGATGTCCCTTCCAAAAAACCCTCCCCAAACAGCACATGACGCAAAGAAAAAAAGAGGCGCAATGAGGTAGCTGTGTGAGTAAGATAAGCGACCCTAGTGGCCGACACAAACACCGGGCCCATCTAGGAGTGTCACTGCAGTGTCACGCAGGATGTCCCTTCCAAAAAACCCTCCCCAAACAGCACATGACGCAAAGAAAAAAAGAGGCGCAATGAGGTAGCTGTGTGAGTAAGATAAGCGACCCTAGTGGCCGACACAAACACCGGGCCCATCTAGGAGTGTCACTGCAGTGTCACGCAGGATGTCCCTTCCAAAAAAACCTCCCCAAACAGCACATGACGCAAAGAAAAAAAGAGGCGCAATGAGGTAGCTGTGTGAGTAAGATAAGCGACCCTAGTGGCCGACACAAACACCGGGCCCATCTAGGAGTGTCACTGCAGTGTCACGCAGGATGTCCCTTCCAAAAAACCCTCCCCAAACAGCACATGACGCAATGAAAAAAAGAGGCGCAATGAGGTAGCTGTGTGAGTAAGATAAGCGACCCTAGTGGCCGACACAAACACCGGGCCCATCTAGGAGTGTCACTGCAGTGTCACGCAGGATGTCCCTTCCAAAAAACCCTCCCCAAACAGCACATGACGCAAAGAAAAAAAGAGGCGCAATGAGGTAGCTGTGTGAGTAAGATAAGCGACCCTAGTGGCTGACACAAACACCGGGCCCATCTAGGAGTGTCACTGCAGTGTCACGCAGGATGTCCCTTCCAAAAAACCCTCCCCAAACAGCACATGACGCAAAGAAAAAAAGAGGCGCAATGAGGTAGCTGTGTGAGTAAGATAAGCGACCCTAGTGGCCGACACAAACACCGGGCCCATCTAGGAGTGTCACTGCAGTGTCACGCTGGATGTCCCTTCCAAAAAACCCTCCCCAAACAGCACATGACGCAAAGAAAAAAAGAGGCGCAATGAGGTAGCTGTGTGAGTAAGATAAGCGACCCTAGTGGCCGACACAAACACCGGGCCCATCTAGGAGTGTCACTGCAGTGTCACGCAGGATGTCCCTTCCAAAAAACCCTCCCCAAACAGCACATGACGCAAAGAAAAATTAAAGAAAAAAGAGGTGCAAGATGGAATTGTCCTTGGGCCCTCCCACCCACCCTTATGTTGTATAAACAGGACATGCACACTTTAACCAACCCATCATTTCAGTGACAGGGTCTGCCACACGACTGTGACTGAAATGACGGGTTGGTTTGGACGCCCACCAAAAAAGAAGCAATTAATCTCTCCTTGCACAAACTGGCTCTACAGAGGCAAGATGTCCACCTCATCATCATCCTCCGATATATCACCGTGTACATCCCCCTCCTCACAGATTATCAATTCGTCCCCACTGGAATCCACCATCTCAGCTCCCTGTGTACTTTGTGGAGGCAATTGCTGCTGGTCAATGTCTCCACGGAGGAATTGATTATAATTCATTTTAATGAACATCTTCTTCTCCACATTTTCTGGATGTAACCTCGTACGCCGATTGCTGACAAGGTGAGCGGCGGCACTAAACACTCTTTCGGAGTACACACTTGTGGGAGGGCAACTTAGGTAGAATAAAGCCAGTTTGTGCAAGGGCCTCCAAATTGCCTCTTTTTCCTGCCAGTATAAGTACGGACTGTGTGACGTGCCTACTTGGATGCGGTCACTCATATAATCCTCCACCATTCTTTCAATGTTGAGAGAATCATATGCAGTGACAGTAGACGACATGTCCGTAATCGTTGTCAGGTCCTTCAGTCTGGACCAGATGTCAGCATCAGCACTCGCTCCAGACTGCCCTGCATCACCGCCAGCGGGTGGGCTCGGAATTCTGAGCCTTTTCCTCGCACCCCCAGTTGCGGGAGAATGTGAAGGAGGAGATGTTGACAGGTCGCGTTCCGCTTGACTTGACAATTTTCTCACCAGCAGGTCTTTCAACCCCAGCAGACTTGTGTCTGCCGGAAAGAGAGATCCAAGGTAGGCTTTAAATCTAGGATCGAGCACGGTGGCCAAAATGTAGTGCTCTGATTTCAACAGATTGACCACCCGTGAATCCTTGTTAAGCGAATTAAGGGCTCCATCCAGAAGTCCCACATGCCTAGCAGAATCGCTCCGTGTTAGCTCCTCCTTCAATGTCTCCAGCTTCTTCTGCAAAAGCCTGATGAGGGGAATGACCTGACTCAGGCTGGCAGTGTCTGAACTGACTTCACGTGTGGCAAGTTCAAAGGGCATCAGAACCTTGCACAACGTTGAAATCATTCTCCACTGCGCTTGAGACAGGTGCATTCCACCTCCTATATCGTGCTCAATTGTATAGGCTTGAATGGCCTTTTGCTGCTCCTCCAACCTCTGAAGCATATAGAGGGTTGAATTCCACCTCGTTACCACTTCTTGCTTCAGATGATGGCAGGGCAGGTTCAGTAGTTTTTGGTGGTGCTCCAGTCTTCTGTACGTGGTGCCTGTACGCCGAAAGTGTCCCGCAATTCTTCTGGCCACCGACAGCATCTCTTGCACGCCCCTGTCGTTTTTTAAATAATTCTGCACCACCAAATTCAAGGTATGTGCAAAACATGGGACGTGCTGGAATTTGCCCATATTTAATGCACACACAATATTGCTGGCGTTGTCCGATGCCACAAATCCACAGGAGAGTCCAATTGGGGTAAGCCATTCCGCAATGATCTTCCTCAGTTGCCGTAAGAGGTTTTCAGCTGTGTGCGTATTCTGGAAACCGGTGATACAAAGCGTAGCCTGCCTAGGAAAGAGTTGGCGTTTGCGAGATGCTGCTACTGGTGCCGCCGCTGCTGTTCTTGCGGCGGGAGTCCATACATCTACCCAGTGGGCTGTCACAGTCATATAGTCCTGACCCTACCCTGCTCCACTTGTCCACATGTCCGTGGTTAAGTGGACATTGGGTACAGCTGCATTTTTTAGGACACTGGTGACTCTTTTTCTGAGGTCTGTGTACATTTTCGGTATCGCCTGCCTAGAGAAATGGAACCTAGATGGTATTTGGTACCGGGGACACAGTACCTCCAACAAGTCTCTAGTTGGCTCTGCAGTAATGATGGATACCGGAACCACGTTTCTCACCACCCAGGATGCCAAGGCCTCAGTTATCCGCTTTGCAGTAGGATGACTGCTGTGATATTTCATCTTCCTCGCAAAGGACTGTTGGACAGTCAATTGCTTGGTGGAAGTAGTAAAAGTGGTCTTACGACTTCCCCTCTGGGATGACCATCGACTCCCAGCAGCAACAACAGCAGCGCCAGCAGCAGTAGGCGTTACACGCAAGGATGCATCGGAGGAATCCCAGGCAGGAGAGGAATCGTCAGAATTGCCAGTGACATGGCCTGCAGGACTATTGGCATTCCTGGGGAAGGAGGAAATTGACACTGAGGGAGTTGGTGGGGTGGTTTGCGTGAGCTTGGTTACAAGAGGAAGGTATTTACTGGTCAGTGGACTGCTTCCGCTGTCACCCAAAGTTTTTGAACTTGTCACTGACTTATTATGAATGCGCTGCAGGTGACGTATAAGGGAGGATGTTCCGAGGTGGTTAACGTCCTTACCCCTACTTATTACAGCTTGACAAAGGCAACACACGGCTTGACACCTGTTGTCCGCATTTCTGTTGAAATACTTCCACACCGAAGAGCTGATTTTTTTGGTATTTTCACCAGGCATGTCAGTGGCCATATTCCTTCCACGGACAACAGGTGTCTCCCCGGGTGCCTGACTTAAACAAACCACCTCACCATCAGAATCCTCCTGGTCAATTTCCTCCCCAGCGCCAGCAACACCCATATCCTCCTCATCCTGGTGTACTTCAACACTGACATCTTCAATCTGACTATCAGGAACTGGACTGCGGGTGCACCTTCCAGCACTTGCAGGGGGCGTGCAAATGGTGGAAGGCGCATGCTCTTCACGTCCAGTGTTGGGAAGGTCAGGCATCGCAACCGACACAATTGGACTCTCCTTGTGGATTTGGGATTTCGAAGAACGCACAGTTCTTTGCGGTGCTTTTGCCAGCTTGAGTCTTTTCAGTTTTCTAGCGAGAGGCTGAGTGCTTCCATCCTCATGTGAAGCTGAACCACTAGCCATGAACATAGGCCAGGGCCTCAGCCGTTCCTTGCCACTCCGTGTGGTAAATGGCATATTGGCAAGTTTACGCTTCTCCTCCGACAATTTTATTTTAGGTTTTGGAGTCCTTTTTTTACTGATATTTGGTGTTTTGGATTTGACATGCTCTGTACTATGACATTGGGCATCGGCCTTGGCAGACGACGTTGCTGGCATTTCATCGTCTCGGCCATGACTAGTGGCAGCAGCTTCAGCACGAGGTGGAAGTGGATCTTGATCTTTCCCTAATTTTGGAACCTCAACATTTTTGTTCTCCATATTTTAATAGGCACAACTAAAAGGCACCTCAGGTAAACAATGGAGATGGATGGATACTAGTATACTTATGGATGGACTGCCGAGTGCCGACACAGAGGTAGCTACAGCCGTGGACTAACATACTGTGTCTGCTGCTAATATAGACTGGATGATTGATAATTAGATGAAATCAATATATATATGTATGTATATATAATATCACTAGTACTGCAGCCGGACAGGTAGATAATATATTTATTAGGTAATGATGACTGATGACGGACCTGCTGGACACTGTCAGCTCAGCAGCACCGCAGACTGCTACAGTAAGCTACTATACTATAGTAGTATGTACAAAGAAGAAAGAAAAAAAAAAACCACGGGTAGGTGGTATACAATTATGGATGGACTGCTGAGTGCCGACACAGAGGTAGCTACAGCCGTGGACTAACGTACTGTGTCTGCTGCTAATATAGACTGGATGATTGATAATGAGATGAAATCAATATATATATGTATGTATATATAATATCACTAGTACTGCAGCCGGACAGGTAGATAATATATTTATTAGGTAATGATGACTGATGACGGACCTGCTGGACACTGTCAGCTCAGCAGCACCGCAGACTGCTACAGTAAGCTACTATACTATAGTAGTATGTACAAAGAAGAAAGAAAAAAAAAAAACCACGGGTAGGTGGTATACAATTATGGATGGACTGCTGAGTGCCGACACAGAGGTAGCTACAGCCGTGGACTAACGTACTGTGTCTGCTGCTAATATAGACTGGATGATTGATAATGAGATGAAATCAATATATATATGTATGTATATATAATATCACTAGTACTGCAGCCGGACAGGTAGATAATATATTTATTAGGTAATGATGACTGATGACGGACCTGCTGGACACTGTCAGCTCAGCAGCACCGCAGACTGCTACAGTAAGCTACTATACTATAGTAGTATGTACAAAGAAGAAAGAAAAAAAAAACCACGGGTAGGTGGTATACAATTATGGATGGACTGCTGAGTGCCGACACAGAGGTAGCTACAGCCGTGGACTAACGTACTGTGTCTGCTGCTAATATAGACTGGATGATTGATAATGAGATGAAATCAATATATATATGTATGTATATATAATATCACTAGTACTGCAGCCGGACAGGTAGATAATATATTTATTAGGTAATGATGACTGATGACGGACCTGCTGGACACTGTCAGCTCAGCAGCACCGCAGACTGCTACAGTAAGCTACTATACTCTATAGTAGTATGTACAAAGAAGAAAGAAAAAAAAACCACGGGTAGGTGGTATACAATTATGGATGGACTGCCGAGTGCCGACACAGAGGTAGCTACAGCCGTGGACTAACGTACTGTGTCTGCTGCTAATATAGACTGGATGATTGATAATGAGATGAAATCAATATATATATGTATGTATATATAATATCACTAGTACTGCAGCCGGACAGGTAGATAATATATTTATTAGGTAATGATGACTGATGACGGACCTGCTGGACACTGTCAGCTCAGCAGCACCGCAGACTGCTACAGTAAGCTACTATACTATAGTAGTATGTACAAAGAAGAACGAAAAAAAAAAAACCACGGGTAGGTGGTATACAATTATGGATGGACTGCTGAGTGCCGACACAGAGGTAGCTACAGCCGTGGACTAACGTACTGTGTCTGCTGCTAATATAGACTGGATGATTGATAATGAGATGAAATCAATATATATATATGTATGTATATATAATATCACTAGTACTGCAGCCGGACAGGTAGATAATATATTTATTAGGTAATGATGACTGATGACGGACCTGCTGGACACTGTCAGCTCAGCAGCACCGCAGACTGCTACAGTAAGCTACTATACTCTATAGTAGTATGTACAAAGAAGAAAGAAAAAAAAAACCACGGGTAGGTGGTATACAATTATGGATGGACTGCCGAGTGCCGACACAGAGGTAGCTACAGCCGTGGACTAACGTACTGTGTCTGCTGCTAATATAGAGTCTAGACTGGATGATAAATTATTGATAATGAGATGAAATCAATATAATATCACTAGTACTGCAGCCGGACAGGTACTATATATATTTATTATGTAATGACTGATGACGGACCTGCTGGACACTGTCAGGTCAGCACAGCACCGCAGACTGCTACAGTAAGCTACTATAGTAGTATGTATAAAGAAGAATGAAAAAAAAAAAAACCACGGGTAGGTGGTATACAATATTATATATATATATATATATATATTATATACAATTATATATATATATATATATATATATATATATATTAAACTGGTGGTGATTGATTATTAAACTGGTGGTCACTTCAGGACAGGTCACGTTGCAACTTGCAACTAGTACTCCGAGGCCTAAGCAGACAATCACAAAATATATTATTATACCGGTGGTCAGTGTGGTCACAACAATGGCAGTGTGGCACTGACTCTGGCAGCAAAAGTGTGCACTGTACGTTATATGTACTCCTGAGTCCTGCTCTCAGACTCTAACTGCTCCCCACTGTCAGTGTCTCCCCCACAAGTCAGATAATACACTTACAGTCACACTATCTAATCTATAAATATCACTTCAGCAAGTAGTATAGTAGTATACAGTAGTACTCCTCCTAATAATGCTCCCCGAAAATACTGTGTCTCTCTCTTCTCTAAGCGGAGAGGACGCCAGCCACGTCCTCTCCCTATGACTCTCAATGCACGTGTGAAAATGGCGGCGACGCGCGGCTCCTTATATAGAATCCGAGTCTCGCGATAGAATCCGAGCCTCGCGAGAATCCGACAGCGTGATGATGACGTTCGGGCGCGCTCGGGTTAGCCGAGCAAGGCGGGAAGATCCGAGCCTGCTCGGACCCGTGTAAAAAACCTGAAGTTCGGGCGGGTTCGGATTCAGAGGAACCGAACCCGCTCATCTCTAACGTAAACTGGCAGGAAAAAGAGGCAATTTGGAGGCCCTTGCACAAACTGGCTTTATTTTACCTAAGTTGCCCCCCCCTCCAGTGTGTACTTCGAAAGAGTGTTTAGTGCAGCCGCTCACCTTGTCAGCAATCGGAGTACGAGGTTACTTCCAGAAAATGTGGAGAAGATGATGTTCATTAAAATGAATTATAATCAATTCCTCCGTGGAGACATTCACCAGCAATTGCCTCCAGAAAGTACACAGGGACCTGAGATGGTGGATTCCAGTGGGGACGAATTAATAATCTGTGAGGAGGGAGATGTACACAGTGAAAGGGGTGAGGAATCGGACGATGAGGAGGAGGTGGACATCTTGCCTCTGTAGTGCCAGTTTTTGCAAGGAGAGATTGATTGCTTCTTTTTTGGTGGGGGCCCAAACCAACCAGTCATTTCAGTCACAGTTGTGTGGCAGACCCTGTCGCTGAAATGATGGGTTTGTTAAAGTGTGCATGTCCTGTTTATACAACATAAGGGTGGGTGGGAGGGCACAAGGACAATTCCATCTTGCACCTCTTTTTTCTTTCATTTTTCTTTGCATCATGTGCTGTTTGGGGACTATTTTTTTGAAGTGCCATCCTGTCTGACACTGCAGTGCCACTCCTAGATGGGTCAGGTGTTTGTGTCGGCCACTTGTGTCGCTTAGCTTATCCATCCAGCGACCTTGGTGCACCTCTTTTTTTTCTTTGCATCATGTGCTGTTTGGGGACTATTTTTTTGAAGTGCCAACCTGTCTGACACTGCAGTGCCACTCCTAGATGGGCCAGGTGTTTGTGTCGGCCACTTGGGTCGCTTAGCTTAGTCACACAGCTACCTCATTGCGCCTCTTTTTTTCTTTGCATCATGTGCTGGGGACTATTTTTTAAGTGCATCCTGTCTGACACTGCAGTGCCACTCCTAGATGGGCCAGGTGTTTGTGTCGGCCACTTGGGTTGCTTAGCTTAGCCATCCAGCGACCTTGGTGCACCTCTTTTTTTCTTTGCATCATGGGGGTCATTCCGAGTTGTTCGCTCTGTATTTTTTTCTCGCAACAGAGCGATTAGTCGCTAATGCGCATGCGCAATGTCCGCAGTGCGACTGCGCCAAGTAAATTTGCTATGCAGTTAGGTTTTTTACTCACGGCATTTCAAGGTTTTTTCTTCGTTCTGGTGATCGTAATGTGATTGACAGGAAGTGGGTGTTTCTGTGCGGAAACTGGCCGTTTTATGGGTGTGTGCGAAAAAACGCTACCGTTTCTGGGAAAAACGCGGGAGTGGCTGGAGAAACGGAGGAGTGTCTGGGCGAACGCTGGGTGTGTTTGTGACGTCAAACCAGGAACGACAAGCACTGAACTGATCGCAGATGCCGAGTAAGTGTGGAGCTACTCAGAAACTGCTAAGAGGTGTCTATTCGCTATTTTGCTAATCTTTCGTTCGCAATTTTGATAAGCTAAGATTCACTCCCAGTAGGCGGCGGCTTAGCGTGTGCAAAGCTGCTAAAAGCAGCTTGCGAGCGAACAACTCGGAATGACCCCCCATATGCTGTTTGGGGACTATTTTTTTGAAGTGCCATCCTGTCTGACACTGCAGTGCCACTCCTAGATGGGCCAGGTGTTTGTGTCGGCCACTTGGGTCGCTTAGCTTAGTCATCCAGCGACCTCGGTGCAAATGTTAGGACTAAAAATAATATTGTGAGGTGTGAGGTGTTCAGAATAGACTGAAAATGAGTGGAAATTATGGTTATTGAGGTTAATAATACTATGGGATCAAAATGACCCCCACATTCTATGATTTAAGCTGTTTTTGAGGGTTTTTTGTAAAAAAACCCACCCGAATCCAAGACACACCCGAATCCGACAAAAAAATTTCAGGGAGGTTTTGCCAAAAAGCATCCGAATCCAAAACACGGCCGCGGCACCGAATCCAAAACCAAAACACAAAACCCGAAAAAATTTCCGGTGCACATCACTACTTAATAAGAAGGTCAAGTCAAATAAGTGTTATATTTTCTTTATTCTGAATTTGGTCACTCTGGGTGGCCAGCATGAACCCGTGTTGATAAATCAAATATGCATGTAAATAAGATTATCTTCCTTGCATTAAACCAACAGGTTGGCCAAGGATTACTAGGTTGGTTGGTCATATAAGACTGGGTACCAAGGTGTTTATTTAAGAAGATCAACAGTTTTACTCCAAAAAACTGACAGTTCTTATATCCGGGTATCACAGCAGTAAGAAATTTATCAGCTGCCCAATTTACCTAAAGCCTATTACCGGGACATGGACACTGAAGAGAGCCCGTCCTGGTGAAGGCTAAAACGTGATCACCCTACTTCTGCGTTTGGAACCTGCTAAGCTACTGTCCCTGCAATGCCATCTAGCTGTACATGTGCAAAGATGTACTTCTGAAAGGGACCAGAAGGTTCCATCTGTGATTTGCAGAAATCTATCCCATAAGTTACAATGGGCTACAGTCATTCCATCTAAATATTCAGGGATGGCAGCAGACAGTGATATCCCTAGGCCCCCCTCAGAACATTATATATATACACTGCTCAAAAAAATAAAGGGAACACTAAAATAACACATCCTAGATCTGAATGAATGAAATATTCTTATTAAATACTTTGTTCTTTACATAGTTGAATGTGCTGACAACAAAATCACACAAAAATTATCAATGGAAATCAAATTTATTAACCCATGGAGGTCTGGATTTGGAGTCACACTCAAAATTAAAGTGGAAAAACACACTACAGGCTGATCCAACTTTGATGTAATGTCCTAAAAACAAGTCAAAATGAGGCTCAGTAGTGTGTGTGGCCGCCACATGCCTGTATGACCTCCCTACAATGCCTGGGCATGCTCCTGATGAGGTGGCGGATGGTCTCCTGAGGGATCTCCTTCCAGACCTGGACTAAAGCATCCGCCAACTCCTGGACAGTCTGTGGTGCAACGTGGCGTTGGTGGATGGAGCGAGACATGATGTCCCCGATGTGCTCAATTGGATTCAGGTCTGGGGAACGGGCGGGCCAGTCCATAGCATCAATGCCTTCTTCTTGCAGGAACTGCTGACACTCTCCAGCCACATGAGGTCTAGCATTGTCTTGCATTAGGAGGAACCCATGGCCAACCGCACCAGCATATAGTCTCACAAGGGGTCTGAGAATCTCATCTCGGTACCTAATGGCAGTCAGGCTACCTCTGGCGAGCACATGGAGGGCTGTGCGGCCCCCCAAAGAAATGCCACCCCACACCATTACTGACCCACTGCCAAACCGGTCATGCTGGAGGATGTTGCAGGCAGCAGAACGTTCTCCTTGGCGTCTCCAGACTCTGTCACGTCTGTCACATGTGCTCAGTGAGAACCTGCTTTCATCTGTGAGGAGCACAGGGCACCAGTGGCGAATTTGCCAATCTTGGTGTTCTCTGGCAAATGCCAAACGTCCTGCACGGTGTTGGGCTGTAAGCGCAACCCCCACCTGTGGACGTTGGGTCCTCATACCACCTTCATGGAGTCTGTTTCTGATCGTTTGAGTAGACACATGCACATTTGTGGCTTGCTGGAGGTCATTTTGCAGGGCTCTGGCAGTGCTCCCCCTGTTCCTCCTTGTACAAAGGCGGAGGTAGCGGTCCTGCTGCTGGGTTGTTGCCCTCCTACGACCTCCTCCACGTCTCCTGATGTACTGGCCTGTCTCCTGGTAGCGCCTCCATGCTCTGGACACTACGCTGACAGACACAGCAAACCTTCTTGCCACAGCATGCATTGATGTGCCATCCTGGATGAGCTGCACTACCTGAGCCACTTGTGTGGGTTGTAGACTCCGTCTCATGCTACCACTAGAGTGAAAGCACCGCCAGCTTTCAAAAGATCAGCCAGAGAGCATAGTTGCTGAGAAGTGGTCTGTGGTCACCACCTGCAGAACAACTCCTTTATTGGGGGTGTCTTGCTAATTGCCTATAATTTCCACCTGTTGTCTATTCAATTTGCACAACAGCATGTGAAATTGATTGTCAATCAGTGTTGCTTCCTAATTGGACAGTTTGATTTCACAGAAGTGTGATTGACTTGGAGTTACATTGTGTTGTTTAAGTGTTCCCTTTATTTTTTTGAGCAGTGTATATATATATAATTAAAGCGCAATGGAATTTGCTGCGCTATATAAGAAACTGTTAATAAATATATATTTATATAGCTATACACGTATATAAATAGGTATATCTCTCAATCCTCCCCCACACCCCACAGTCTGTCTCTTCCCAATGACTCCATGCTGTATTCCCAGTTGCCCCACCCTATCCCAAAGCCCTGTATCCCCTCACCAATCCACTCTTACCCTGGGGAGAGACTCACCTGCACTGCACTTCCCAGATCCGAACAATGCACAGCAGGTACCATACGACCATCACACTACACAAGAGGAGGCCGTCACAGGGCACAGATATCCTGGCCAGCGGAGCTGCTGCCATGTCCTGTAACCTGCCTGCAACAGAGCTGGTACCGGAAGAGCAGGCGCATGCTCACGCCACACAGTCACCGTGTGTGAGGGGCTCCTGTCACTCTGAGGCTGGGCCCAGAACTCCTACAGCTCGCTGCCCTATTTGGACAAGATGGCTGACATCCCTGCCGGGCACTAATTGGTGTATCCTTGGGGCCCCTCTGATCCTTGGGGCCTGGTACAAGTGTCCCCTTTAACCCACCCTGTCGCCAGTCCTGTAAATATGTATTATTTAGTGGATACAAGGTCCAAAAATTATGATTTTGTTGCTTAGATATGTCATTGGGCCTTTTACCCAAGTTAAGGGTATTGGCAGAACGTTTTGATTTTGATGGATATCAGCGATGGATGTGAATCCACGTGATGAATGTCTTAACCAGGTAGCAGGTTAATTAACCAGCAGGAATAGGTGCAGGCTAACACAGAGTTAAACAGGTACACAGCAGGTATGCACAGTGATGTCAGTGGTATTAATACAGTCTACGGCATGGGTCTTCAACCTTGGCCCGCCAGCTGTTGTGGAACTACATATCCCAGCATGCCCTGCCACACTTTTGCTATTAAGGGATGCTAAAACTGAGGCAGGGCATGCTGGGATGTATAGTTCCACAGCATCTGGAGGGCCAAGGTTGAAGACCATGTTCTACGGTGATGATATACTGTAGAGTATGCAGAGTCTTATCTTTAAAGAAGTACCTGTCACAATGCCATCTAGAAGTTTCTTGATGTTATTGCAGCCTAGGTAACCCAGTCCCCAAGGCAGAGCTCCAAGGATTGTTTGGAATCAGATGACGCCACCGCACAACACTCCTCAGCGTCCAGCAGTACCTCTTTTATTGAATACAACACACGGTCTTTCTGCAATTTGGACATTGTGTCCCTTCTTTTCCAGCACTCTAATGGCTATTAGGTTGGTTCCTAGATCTGCAACAAACAACACATCCTCTTGGTCAGTGACTACTATTTCCCGCTCGATCCACAAGCACACAGTTATTGTCCTGATTTTTCTGGCAATAAGTATTTACTCTCCTATTTCTCTGAATTTTACAGGGTCACATGTTTAATGACTTGAACCAACTTTGGTTGCAGCTGAAGTGCCTCATGGCTCTGAGTCCATGTGTCTGATGAAGTACTAGTCGGTTCTCAATCTCTGCATTCTGAGGCCTTACGTCCCATTACCTGACACGTAAAGCACTTGTACTTGAAATTTTTGGGTTGTGCACCCTTTGTTAACCAGGCAGATTTCAGAGAAGTAGGCTCAACAGGAATGCACTCTGGAAACTGCAGCAGGTTGATCGTGATAGCCTGACAGTGTAAGATTTTGCAGCATCACCATTGCAACATCCTTATCATCTACTTGGTCAACTACTGATTTAAGTTGCTGAGAACTAGACAGAGGAAGAACAGTTATGAATTCTCATGCTTAGGCCAGTATTCAATTAACTCCGTTCATTTTTCTCCCAAAAGAAATTAACTGATAGCGCGATTTTGACCAATGGTCATTCTCAGGCTATTCAATTAAAGCCTGTTGTTTTTAGGGAGGAAAATGTCCCGTTATTGTGTGATAACACATGGGACCTGGCATAAGTATCTGTACCCATGTGTAATCACGGACTGCTTATTGGGTATTATGCTTCGAGTGCCTGAGGCACGCAATGTATAATCCCCGATAAGTGACGGTTATCAGGGTTAATTGGATAGACCCTGGCGAATCAAATAGCTACGTTAAATTACCACAGCTAATTGAATACCGGCCTTAGACTTAACTTGCATCTCAATTATTTATATGCTCTTATTAGGTATTTGTGTGAAAAGTGAATGGAAAAATACCACACTAATATTTCATCTTCCCATCCATTCAACTAAGGATCAATTCAATCAGTTGCACAATTATAAAGTACGCCTGTAAATCCATATACAGTGGGGCAAAAAAGTATTTGGACAGCCACGGATTGTGCAAGTTGACCCACTTAAAAAGATGAGAGAGGTCTGTAATTTCCATCATAGGTACACTTCAACTGTGAGAGACAGAATCTGAAAAAAAAACCTAGGAAATCACATTGTATGATTTTTAAACAATTTATTTGTATATTCTTGTGGAAAATAAATATTTGGACAATCAAAAAGTTTAACTCAATACTTTGTAATATAACCTCGGTTGGCAATTACAGAGGTCAAACGTTTCCTGTAGTTCTTGACCAGGTCTGCACACACTGTAGCAGGATTTTGGCCCACTCTTCCATGCAGATCTTCTCTAGATCTGTTATGTTTTGGGGCTGTCGCCGGGCAACACGGACTTTCAACTCTCTCCAGAGATTTTCTATTGGGTTGAGGTCTGGAGACTGGCTAGGCCACTCCAGGACCTTGAAATGCTTCTTACGGAGCCACTCCTTAGTTGCCCGGGCGGTGTATTTGGGGTCATTATCATGCTTGAAGACCCAGCCATGTTCGACCTTCAATGCTCTTACTGAGAGAAGGAGGTTTTTGCCCAAAATCTCATGATACATGGCCCCATTCATCCTCTCCTTAATACGGATCAGTCGTCCTGTCCCCTTTGCAGAAAAGCAGCACCAAAGCATGATGTTCCCACCCCCATGCTTCACAGTGGGTATGGTGTTCTTGGGATGCCATTCATCACTCTTCTCCCTCCAATCACGGCGAGTGGAGTTTATACCAAAAAGTTCGATTTTGCTCTCATCTGACCACATTGTATTCTCCCAAATCCTCCTCTGGATCATCCAGATGGTCACTGATAAATTTTAGATGGGCCTAGACATGTGCTGGCTTAAGCAGGGGGACCTTTCTGGCGCTGCAGGATTTCAATCCATGACGACGTAGTGTATTACTAATGGTAACCTTTGTGACTGTGATCCCAGCTCTCTTGAGGTCCACCCATGTAGTTCTGGGCTGATTCCTCCATGTTCTCAAGATCATTGATACCCCACGAGGTGAGATATTGCATGGAGCCCCAGGTCGAGGGAGATTGTCAGTGATCTTGTATTTCTTCCATTTTTTTAATAATTGCGCCAACAGTTGATCTCTTCTCACCAAGCTGCTTGCCTATTGTTGAGTAGCTCTACAATTTTGTCCCTGGTGTCCTTAGACAGCTCTCTGGTGTTGGCCATGGTGGAGAGGTAGCAGTCTGACTGTTTGAGGGTGTGAACAGGTGTCTTTTATACAGATAACCAGTTCAAACAGGTGCCATTAATACAGGTAACGAGTGGGGGATAGAAGAGCTTCTTAAAGAAGTAACAGGTCTGTGAGAGGCAGAAATCTTGCTGCTTGGTAGGTGTCCAAATATTTATTTTCCACAAGAATATATAAGTAAATTGTTTAAAAATCATACAATGTGATTTCCTGTTGTTGTTTTTCAGATTCTGTCTCTCACAGTTGAAGTGTACCTATGATGGAAATTACAGACCTCTCATCTTTTTAAGTGGGTCAACTTGCACAATCGGTGGCTGTCCAAATTCTTTTTTGCCCCACAGTATAATTTTCCAGCAGTCCTGGCACTTACCATGTGATGTCATGTGACTTCATGTGACTTCTCTTGTAAGTGTAGGGGAGTCTTTAGATATTGTTGTTAAATGGTCATCCGGCCATAAGCTTGTCAATTATACATGGAAAACCATATGAACCGCACTACTGTTCTTTACCAGTGCCAGGACCCGCAGCTGAACTGTGTGACATGTGGCTAGGGTTTAGGAGGGCTTCCTGAACTCAGCTGACTATACTGCAGCAGCGGCGGGTGCTCAAATGCTCACTGTAGTCACCAGCGGGAGTGATCTCCGCTCTACACACAGGTGCTGTCTGGCCAGTTTCCCCGTATGTGGCCAGTTACACTGCAGTAGGAGCGGGCGCACTGCCTCTATGTTGCAGTGCGGTGAGATAGCCATCTGTAGTGCTCCATGATCCTCAGCTCCTGGTTGAGTCCTCAGTGCTGAATCGGCACTGGCTGTGTGGGGAGCTCAGATGGCTCCCGCTGGTAACCACTGACTTATACTGTAACTGCAGCAAGCATCAGCTGCCACTGCTGCCGTATAATCAGATGTTGCAGTGCGTCACGGAGATCTTCAGTACTGGTACAGTCAGCGGCTATTTCAAATGTGGCGCCACCTGCCTGGTTGGCTGGCGGTCCGCGATTGACTTATTTCCATGGCTGCGCGGCGCCCTCCTCACTGTTGCACCTAACTCAGCTGCGTACCCGGCGTATAGGTTGGCCGGCTCTGGGGAGGAGTAGGAGGAGAGAGGAGGAGGAGGGAGCCGGAGGGACCGAGCCGGAGCTGCACTTCACGCTGCCGGCGTCTGCCAGCAGCAGCAAAGCGGCGAGAGCGCCTCTTCATCCCTGCGCCTCCCTGCTTTGCAGGAGCTGCTGAGTGGCTAGCGCCGGCTCTGGTTGTGGGGGGATGATGGCACAGCTCTCAGGGCCAAGAACCCTGGACAATGACACAGCTCCCTCACTCCTACTAACATCCCTGTATACATCATCTGCACACTACTCTAAATGATCACCGTTTGCAGGGCAGCCAACAGGGGGGGACTGTGGGGACTGGTGTCCCGGGCCCTTACAGAGAGGGGGGCCCACCCCTGGCTCCTACCACCAATACCTGTAGAGCTGCACCAGGCTGTGAATCAACAGCGGTCTGATGCACAAGGAGGACTTCTTAAAACAAGTCTTATTTGCACATCAGCTCTCTGTGACCCGTTCCGTTAGGTCCGCAACGTTCCACCTTTATGTTATGTCACAATGTATGACATCGCATAGGGGTGGAGCAGTGCGCCAGAATATTTTTTGGGGGGAGGTAGGGGCCCTGTCTATTTTGTCAGTCCCGGGCCCCATAAGTTATCATGGCAGTCCTGGCCGTGTGTCTGACCTAACTTGGGGAAAAGAACCTGTCACGCAACCATCAGACCAAGAAGAAGTAGAGTTAAACCGTTGACCTGTTGCCAGCACCTAGTTAGGTTGATACAAATCACTTCACCAAGCGGCTGATGTAACAGGGGGAAAAAAATGGATTTTAGTTTCTGAGGCAGCTTTCCAAAAGTCATTTAAGGGAAAGATCAGCAGAAAATGATTAAATACAAAATTCTGAAAGCAGCCCGGCAAACCATGAAAAAGATTAAAAAGCGATGCTTTGTTTGACCTTGTAGCGTGCCAACTCGTGGCACCGGGGACATAAATACTGTTCGCTTCTCACCGCAAACAAAATTGTGTTCCTGCATTTTCCCATAAAAAGTCCGAGCAGTCACGGCTGTTTTATTAGTTCTCGCTCCTAAATGAACTAGTGCGCGGCATCGCTCTTTATAAACATCATGAGCTCAGTAACACACAAGACTGCGGCTTTAATGATGAGATCCAATTCCAACATTTTCTCTGCATTCATCTTGCCCGCTAAATATCACAGATCCTTATTAAATTTGCAAAACAAACAAAAAATAATTTTAAATAACACAGAAAACCCTCATAAAATGTCGTTTTACAGTCATTTCGCAGAAAGCTATTTACAACAGTTTACAAGAATGACTTGGTTAATCGGATCATTTTCATAAAGTCATTGTATTCGGTGTAGAAGGAAACAAGCTAAATATCAAACGCACACAGAATTATTCCCTGTTCTCTCTTTATACCTCTATTCATTTTAAAGGTGCTGTAAAGACATTCCTATTGGCTGGATCCAGACATGTGGTGTGAGAAGAGGGGAAGGGAAGTTTAAGAGCATAATTGAAGCTGCTTAAACTTTTTTACAATAACTTTAATAAGATTCTAAAAAAAAATAAAAAAAAAATAAAAAAACTCATCACCTTCATTTTGTTTTTGCCTCATTTTAAAGTTGTGTTACAGACAATGCAGTTCCTATTGACAGTACAATATATATTTTTGCTGCACAAAGGCAATGCAGTTGCAATAAGGCAAATGTTTGAACAAATATATCATCATATTATATTTGCTATTATTTATTATGTAGAAGCCATTAATAATGCACAATTATTATTATTATTATTATTATTATTATTATTTTTTTTTTGGGGGGGGGTTCCACATTTAAAATTAGCCTGCTAGAACAGGCATTCCCAACCACGGTCCTCAAGGCACACCAACAGTGCAG